>NC_140938.1:136313357-136946690 GCF_014529385.1 Adiantum capillus-veneris
GATAGTGAGACATTGAAAAGAATAAGGTGGGGGTATGACAAACTGCTGGTCCCCAATGTCTGCAAGGATAAGAAAATGAGAGAAATTTTGTTATACCCCCCGGAGCTGGTGCCTCAGCTCACAGTTGTAGATGTCACACATGATGTGAATACAAGGGCAAAGGCAGAGACTATTGCTCGCCAAACAGAGGAAATGAGGGAAGCGGAGCTTCAGGAGAAAGCAAAAGTAGCAGTGGAGTCCAAGAAACAAACAGAGTGCAATGTGACCCTGTCTATAGAGGCAATGAATCAAGAAACTCTACTTTCAATGAAGAATGGTTTGCTTGCAGAGATACCATTTGTAGATGGAACCAGAAACCTAGCTCTGGAAAAGGTGGACATTGATTTATTGCAGAATCCAGATGCTCAGATTTCAGACACAATTATCTATGCTTGTCTTAAGTAAGTGTTACTATCTTGCTAGCTTTGAAAACTCAGATAATAGGTTTGCTAACTCAGGTAGAGTCTCTGCAGCCTGATCAAAAGTCAACTCCCATTGCACACTCACACAGAGGTGTTTCTCCTTGATCCACAAATGTCTGTAATTATTAGACAAAAGAATAGTCCATCTGGGACCTTTGAGAGCTGGTTTCGCCACTGTGCTATGCTGGAAGTTACTGTGATCATCTTCCCGTATGAGAACAACCATCACTGGAGTCTCATATGCCTTGATGTTGACCAACCAGCAGTGTGGGTGTTCAATTCAATAAAAGGAACCCACCCTGAAATTAGGCTGTAAGTGTTTTGTGTCAGAAAGTGTTTATTATAGATATCCATGTAAATTTGAAGCCTCATGCTAACATCTTGACATTGCCTTGTGCAGTTGTATAAAGAGGTTGTTGCTTGCCTATGGCAAGCTATGTGGAAGGTATGAACTATACAAGGCCCCAATCAAAGAAGTACCTGTCCCAAATCAAACCGATGGGAATTCTTGCGGCTGGAGATGTCTTCTCCATGCAGAATATGTCCTGCAAAGCTACTTTGCATTAAAACCTTTCATGACTAAGGTACCCATTTTGCAATGCATTCAGTTAGTTTTGGTTTAGTCTATAAAAGAATTCTCATCATGTGGTCTTTCAATTTTGCAGAGTGCTTTAAAAAACTACACATATGATTATTTGCAAAGATACCGGGTAAGTTTAATACAACACCTGCTTACTATGTCTAGCCCTAGAGAGCTTGAAGATAGCGGCTTGGATGAGCGCACTATTGATCTTACAAAACATGACGTGCCACCACGACAAACCCCTACATCCGATACAGTGGAATCGCATCGGGCCGAGGGTGTCATATCAGCAGAAGATCAAAGAGTCGAGGATGAGGAAAGGACAAATGAGCATATGGAAGCTGCTAAGGTTCAACCGGAGGAGACAATGAAAGAGCCAAGTCAGCCAGTGGAACAGCCAAAAGAGCCTATGGCTGAAACCGAAGATGAGGAAAGCAGGCCTATAGATGAGCAAAAGGATATGGATGAGGAAAGCAGGCCTAGGGATGAGCAAAATGATATGGATCAGGGAAGGATGTATGAGGCAAGCCGATCAACCTTGAATCAGGCAGAAAGGGCCATGGGGGAGACCCCTGATGAAGATTTGAATGATGACTATGAAGATAAAGCGGAGGAGAGCAACAACGACATGAACACTACAGAGACCCAGTATGGACCCTTGCTACCTGTAGATACGGTTGTTCCGGTAATGTCTATTCAAGTATGGAAAAATATGTTCAGCTTCTAACTACTTATATATACTTGTCAACTTTTACAGAGGTTGATTATCTTGGACGTCAATGGATTGTTGCTGATGCGGGTGCCTCTCGGTGACAGAGGATCCTTTGAGGATTTGCAAACGTTTCGGATGGGAACTTGTCGAGTCGTGGTTCGTCCAGGAACCAAGGAGTTTATTGAGTTTCTTCTTCCGCGCTTCAGCGTTGGCATATGGTCTTCAATGCAAAGGCAAAACTTATCGCCACTAGTTGCAATAGTTTGCAGTGTATGCCAAGCTCACACGTCAGATTTTGCCTTTTTGTATGATCAAAGAAAATGCGTTACCGTTGAGGGCCACTACCACCCTAAAAAACCAGGATTACCTCTTTTGTACAAACCGTTTAGCCAAATCGGTGTACCCTTTGATGCAACTAATACACTACTAATTGATGATACTCCCGAAAAGGGAGAACTAAATCCGCCGGGAACAACTATCTCACCACCTTCTTTCGAGGGGCATTCCTTCGATTTTTACCTTGAAGACATTCTGATTCCATACTTACAGAAATTGTATCTCAGTCCATTGTTCACGGACGAGTTTGTACTTTCTAATGAATTAAGATGATTCTTCTATCTGTCTTTGTCTTGTCTAACATATATATATATATATATATATAATATATAGACAGAGAGAGAGAGAGAGAGAGAGAGAGAGAGAGAGAGAGAGAGAGAGAGAGAGAGAGATTTGACGTGGTAAAGAAATGTATTTCAAGCACACTTTTTCACAGGGCACAATTGAAAAATGAGATCAATAAACTTCATGTCTTGAAAGTCATTTGTATACACTTGGGTTTACAAGAATATCTGTTACATTGTCACTACTTCAACCCGAACATCCAACTCTTTGCACAAAATATCTTTTTCTCTTCGCCGCATCACCTTACGGCCAGCTAAGAAAAAGGAAAAATCTGATAGTTCCTTGTCCATTGACTCTCCAATGATGTCATTTCGCAAATGCTGAAGACTGCATAGCTCCCTTATTGTAACCACCAATAGTAGGCCATTCTCTTTATCAATCACTTCCACATCCACAGTAGGATTATCTTCCAAACCTGCAGAAACTTGGTCCATAGGAATGTACTTACCGTTTAGCATTTGTGATCGCATATACCAAAATGAGAGTAATAGTGATTGGCTTGCAATCATGTACTTGACAACTAGAGTATCAAGCGCGACCTCGCACCGTAAACCAATCTCTTCCTTTGCATACCATCCTTTGTCAAGAAGTTTGTCACAGGATGACTGCTGAAATGACTTGCACATGAACATAGTTTTTGTAACTCTGATGTTGTAGCTATGAAACAGCTCTATGAAGAGTGCAACAGGACAAAAGTTTGCAATTCGAACCAGTTTGGTAGGAATAGAGCTACGTAGAGACCTTTGTATATCCTTGTAGAGCTTACTTTGCATTGCCTCCACCATTGTTTCCTCGGGAACTGGCCAGTCCACAGTGTTCCAATCGGTCGGTAGAGGCAGTTTCACCAACATGCCATTCTTATTGCCTGAGCTGAGTTGGTAAAAGTGGTCATAAAAAAAGATTCCCTCATCAGCCAATCTTTTGCTGCTCCTCTCTGAATACTGTAGAGAACCAATATGGGCATGTACAACATGGAAGAGGCCTATTATGCACTCCACAGGCTCCCATTGCTCATAAGAAGAGGGATAAACATCTGCAATATATATAAGAAGAGTTAAACTAAGAGTATCAATAAGTACAAATGACAAATCTAATGTAATTGAGTTGTGAAGAGTAGAGACATTACTCATAACAAGCGGGAGAAACATTGCAAAATATATAAGAAAAGTTATAATGAGAGTATCAGTAAGTTCACATGTCAAGAGTACTTACAATTGCAACGTGGTTGATGTATATTTGATACATTTCCACCGTTTGCTATCACCTCTGGATGGGTAAACACATGCTGAACAAGAACTTCCTTTACAGATCTTTTGCCGATCTCAACTTTGAAATCCAACACCCTGGCCTTCCATGCTGAGCGGTAAACGTTGATACCACTAGACCTCTTGGGTCTTCTTGGTTGCATGAGGACCCATGAACCTTTGTTTATCCTTTGTCCAACCCATTGGTTGTCTGCACTTATTGAAGCTGGTATTGTAATTGAGGATATGCTACTACTTGGCCTTCTAGGCAAAGTGCCGTTGTTGTTTGTTGGTGTGAGAGACAGTAAACACCTTGAGGCTCTTGGGCGAGAAGACGTGGATTCCATAACTCTCAGAGAAAAGCTTTAGTGGAGGGAGATTCACTTTGAAAGCATTCTAATGGAGGGAAAGTGTTTTAAAATTCCAATATCTTGTGCGGGCTTAATGGTCACCCTCCTGTACGTTAATGACCATGAGAGAATATCAGAAGTGGGACCACACACAAGCACCTAAAAGCTCGGTAAAAGTAAGGAAATTACTATGCTACAATCCTAGTTTCGTGAAAGTTTTATGCTATTTTCCTATTTTTTGAGTCTTTCCAGGTACTTTTCTACGTAACGTAGCCTTCATGCTCATTGGACGCGCTCTATTTTTCTCTCTCTTCATATGGCCCTCCAAATGACCTCCAAAATTTCCTAATGTAGGGCCGAGACAACTCATTATGACACTACCTTCCCAGAATCCCCCCTGAAATTCTCAGAGTATTTCATTTGGTTTACTATGAAGAGGTCCATGCCAAAATTTTGAAGTGTAAAGCCATGAGTGGCGTGCTCTATGAGGATGCCATAGCCAACAATGCGAATAAATGCATACTTATAAATAGGGAGGTTTCCTTGTAGGCCTTCACTGACAATTATGTCAACCATTGTGGCTTAGCTCTAGGTCACGGTAGCCATAACGTCAAGCCTAGATAAGAAAAGTGCGGCCCTTTGGACCTAGCCAAATGGTCGATCTTATAAAAAATTTATAAATGTTAGGTATCTTTTTATGTATAGATTTGTTGGTTCTTTGATGGAAACCTCAAGGGAATTTGTAACTGTACTGAATTATTAATGAAATTGTTCATTTTGAAAATTTTGTAGCACAGTAGTCTTTTAATGTGTATAGTGATGTCAAGTTATTTTGTAAAAAAATATGTTGTAAATGTGGTTTTATTGCTTTAACATACCTGTTAACAGTGTCAAAATGACATAATAAACAGTGTAGGATAAAAAATAAATGAAAAAAAAGCATGTGCACTACGACAATGATTTGAGCCTTCCACAACTAGGGAAGGCCAAAATCCATGCCGTAATACACATGCTGTTTTGTCTTTTTTTTTTCCTCCCTAGATGTTATTTATGCCATTTGTCTACTGATGGCTTGATTTGAGCCACTGAATGCATCTTGTGACGACTTGAGACAGCTTGATTTGAATTATTTTCTATATCATGTGACCTGATATAGATGCTGACGCACTATAATATTTTATAGTTTGGTGTTAGAATATACTTGTGTATGTGTATATACATTGAGAGAGAGAGAGAGAGAGAGAGAGAGAAAGAGAGAAAATATGCTATTAGATGGAGAGTTAGCATGTGCTTATTGTTGAGCTATATATATGGTTTCTCTATATATAGCCCCTGGGTCCCCTCGATATATGTGCATCTTGTGTGTAGAACATACACACTTTGGGGTGCACGTCTCTCTCTCTCTCTCTCTCTCTCTCTCTCTCTCTCTCTCTCTCATTCTCGTCTAACATGTTATCAGAGCATGGTTGCGTACGACACATAGAAGCACCAAACTCAAGCTTCATCATCATCAATCACCACCAATCTAACAGCCCGTAGGCCACCAACAACATCACGTATTAACCATAGCAACCATGGCTATGGCAAGAAGGGCAACTGTCTCTCTTTTACTACAATTGCTTTGCGACTTTCTCTCTCTCTCTCTCTCTCTCTCTCTCTCTCATACGGTAGCAAGCAAGCATGCCAGTCTCTCTGTCTGGGAAGGCGTTGGAAGGGAGCAGGGTTGCGGCTCTCTTTCTCTCTGATGCGAGTCTATCTCTCTTGAAATGCATTGGCAGGCAAGAAGGTTGCGGCTCTCTCTCTCTCACGGTAGTGTTCGAAGATGCAGCTCTCTCTCACCCACTCTCTTTGGTATGGGTATAGAAAAGCAATGCCAGCTTTGTCTCTCTCAGACACAAGACATACGGTAAAGCCAGCTTTGTGTCTCTCAGGCACAAGACATACGGTAAAGCCAGCTTTGTTTCTCTCTAGCGCAAGGCATATGGCAAAGACGATACAACTCTCTTTCTGATTTTTGTGCAGCACAAAGTGCAAGGCTCTCTTAAGGTAGCGAGCAAGCACTCTCTCTCTTTCCGACGCAAGGTAGCAAGACACGGTAGCAAGACAACTTGCCTTCTCTCTGGCTCATGGCAGCAATCAAGCTTGCTCTCTCTGGCTCACGACAACAACCAGCAACCCCATCAAGTAAGATCGTGGTTTCTCTCTCCCTCAGCATGGTGGACTGCAACTTGCTCTTGATCTTTGTCTTGCCTTGGTGAGCAGTAGTGCCAAGCCAATGAACTTGATCAACTTGTCTTGCCTTGGCCGTGAGCAGTAGTGCCAAGCCTATGAACTTGATGAACTTGTTCGAGCTATACAGAGAACATCATCAAATCACTATCACGGCCAATATAACCTCGGGCTACTACAATAGTGCCGTCAACATCCAGCAGCACATTGGCAAGCACGACGACTGCCATAGCTCAAACATTTCACATAGGTTCTAGCAAAGAACACAAGATATGAAGGAGCTCAACAATTTTTGGAGAAGCTAAAAGTAATTTTACGACTTTTGGAAACAGCTAATAGGTTCGGTTTGTGAAAACACTCAATTTGTTTTTTTGATTTCATGTTTCTAAGATCTGGTAACTTGTATAATTTGAGAGCTTATAGTTGAGAGAGAGAGATTGACAGTGGACTCTCATCAGAGAAGAGCATCAGTCTTACAGTAGAGACTATAGAAGTCCTAGAATCTATCATTGAGGACTACATGTCTAATACGACTTTATAGTCTTCTAGCTTCTACAAAATGTCTTCTGATCTAAGTGGGAAAGAACGATAGCTAGACGTTCTATCAGAATGCCACTGAAGGTGGTGAATTACGAGATGACCTTAGTGTACCAATTTGACAAAGAATTTGGGGCAAAAATCTATGTAGATCCCTATAATCACTTTGTTTGTCAAATTAATGACCGTCTAATTGAATTCATTAAAGAGTGAGCTGTGTGAATTATCTAAACGCTAGATATGTGGACCGCATTGGTGTTACTTATGAAGTGGTAGAAGATCCAAACCTAGTGGAAAACCTAGGATGAGTGGTAACAGAAAAACGGAGAGATGTAGTGCATGAAACATGGCCATCGCCATCTCCAACACATCTCGTGCAAGTCCTTTCCTTGAAGACAAAACATTCCATGAAAGATGATAGATCCATAGCTCTCTATTGGACATATATAGGAAAAGATATCAACATGTATAGAGGAAAGTCCATTGGATAAGAGACAATCACGAGAGAGAAGATCCTATGTATTTTTGCTTCGATAGTTATAGAGACTCGGTTGATCTTAGAAAATTTTGGATACAAATTTAAAGTAGTATCAAGAGGAGAATAGAGAAAGACCACTTATTGTGGGATTCCAATGATTGACCAGTTGATCGTACCTATTGCTCCTCGTGTAAGCCAAGAGCCAAGAACTTTAGATGCCAAATTCGGAGTTGTTGAAACACCAATGAGGTCCAGCTAGTACAGGGACCCTATTGTGCAATAGAGAATAGAGAAAGATCACTTATTGTGGGATTCTAGTGATTGAACAATTGATCATACCTACTACTCCTAGTGTAAGCCAAGAGCCTAGAACTTTAAATGGAAAATTCGGAGTTGTTGAAACACCAACGAGGTTGAGGTACGACAGGGACCCTATCGTGGTGGAAATCTATGTTGTTTAGAATTATGCATGATATTTTTAAGTATGTTTAGTATTTTATGTTGTTGCCAATTATCCAATACTTTTATTCTCCTTAAGTCGGTGTATAGTTTCTATAGAGATCTGCACTCTACTCTTAGCTGCTCACTTATGGAATGGTCATTAGCATCTACACCAAAGGAATTTCTTTGCATTCCCTACTTATCGGCCCATGGATTCTCCTCCCAAGTTAGCATCTTTAATGTGGTTTTTGTCATATGGCTATTGACATTTTTTGTATAAAGGTTAGAACAATAAGGTATGCTAGTACAGTATAAGGAGCCCTATTTGGAAAATATTCATGTATCTATTTTCTAATGAATCCAAGTAGAATTCTTAACACTAGGTTGGTAATGGGACACTTTTATGTCCTGTTAAGTGACCATTTTCCTTGAATTATGTCAAGAGTTTCAAAATGAATTTTGGGGTGCTATCTATCTAGAAAGTTGTCTCATGAGCTAAAAAAAACTCGAAATTTTTTTGGAATATCAATTCCATCTTTAACCTTGTCCTTGCACAACATTTCACAAACTAAATTCTACGAAAAAACGGGTCCTGTTTTTGGCTTTTTTCAACTTTTTGCAACTATACCACTCTAGAATTCATGTTTGTGAGGTCTATAATGCTAGAGAACTATATTTAGTAGTCCTCAACATGTCCTGATGCTTCTAGGGAGAAATAAATGTTAAAGTTGTAAGTTATGACCAAATTACAAAAATTATCAAATCCTGTTTTTTAGCCAATTTTAGCTCTTCTATGATTTTTTTGGTGGCTTTCATGATATGCAAATGCAGTTTCAATTTTCTATGTCGCATATTGTAACATAAAACTAATATTCCTTGAGTTTTGGGGCACCTAATACCCTATTTTGCATAGTAGACAACGATGATTGATTTTTTCAATTATAGAAGAAAACAAAACATTTTAGTATATCAAGTATAGCTTTTTCAATATTGTTAGTTTCTTGTGACAACTACATGCATTTTGTAGGTAGTAGCCATATCTAGTCATAAAGATCAAATTTGGCTAGATATTGAATAGTTTCTATGGGATTCTACAACTCATAATGTTGAACCCAGATTTTTCATGTTTGCTGTATTTAGCACGTCATCTTTGTCCCCAAGATTCCCCTTGGTAAGAGATGTAATATTCTTTTGAAGTGCTCCATGGCTCCTTATGAACCTAAAGAACAATAGGGAACTAAGTAAACATGCATATATTATTTGTATTGAGCGTGGCTATAGAAACTTTGATGATAGGTTTGCAGAATGGTAAAAATTCAACTTTTTTTTACCTATTTCTTTTGGCAAAACAAAAAATAGTGAGTGAGAAGCAATCATATGTTCTGGTCACCAACCCATTGAAGTTAACTAGCGAATTTATCTCAAGTCCTACAAAAATCCCTAATCTTATTTTTATGCAATAAATGTTGAGAGAGAAGGAGAGAACACAGAAGTAGAACCCCAAAGTGTGTAGAATACACACATGAGATGATGTATATATAGAGGGGACCTGGGTGCCATATATAGAGAAGCCATATATTGAGTAGCTTCACATATAAGCTCAACACCCCCGCTCAAATAAGGGTCCCTAACTGTGGATGAAAAAACCCTTGGGGGATCAAGGGAAAAACCCACAGCTCTATATACACCCACCGTTATATTATAAAAATCATTGAATATACAAATGTTTACGAGGAGCTATATCACTCCTTTTACAATGAATGTTTTATGAGGAGTTACATTACTCCTATCCTATCAATACAATAATGAATACAAAGGTTCAATAAAGAGGTGTAAAAGCTATCGATTAGCTTGTAATCAAAAGTGTCTCCGTGAATCTGCTGTGTAGCTTGTCATCAATATCGCATCACCAAACATGTCTTCATGTTGTCATCAATATGGCATCACCAAACATATCTTCATAAATCTTTTATTGTCACCAAGTTTGTCTTCATAAAATCAATTCTTTGATCAATCCTACATAGATCATAGACTCCAAAAAAAAACATGTCATGAAAATTATTAGTATCGTTAATGAAATAATTACGTTCACAATGCCATAAGAGATGGTTCGCGACGCCACTCTTTTGACGACATATATACGCACGACAACATATGGTACATAAAGTATAAACGTAAAAGTACAAAATGTGTGATTACGTGATACAAATGATATGTGTATATACTACATAAAACAACATTTATCAATGTAGTAATCAATGAATACCATCAAAGTATTAACAAAATATCATCATTATATCAATAAAAATGAATAAATGATCATGGTATCAACGAAAAGCATCATGATATCACCGAGAATAATCATTGTATCAATGAAACAACATCATGGCATCACCGAGAATAACCATGGTATCAACGAAACATCATCATGGCATCACCGAGAATAACCATGGTATCAACGAAACAATATCATGGTATCACCGAGAATAACCATGGTATCAACAAAACATCATCATGGTATCAACAAAAATCACCATGGAATCAACGAAATATCATCATGGAATCACCGAGAATAACCATGGTATCAATGAAATATCATCATGGCACCACCGAAAATAACCATGGTATCAACGAAAATCACCATGACCAAAGTATTAACAAAACATCATCATGGTACCATCAAAATCACTATGGTATCAATGAGAAATTATCAATAAAACGACGTAAACTATATCTCTAAAAGAATAATTATACGAGAATCAATGAACGAGTATATCATATAACAAAAGATCATGTACCAACAGTAGCTCGATAGAATTTGGACGATCATCAACGGCTCGACTGAATCGGAACGATGTGTAACTGGCTTCTGCAGGGTGGTGCCATATATAGAGAAGCCATATATTGAGTAGCTTCACATATAAGCTCAACACCAACACTCATGCCTCCTTGTTGGGAGTACACATTCTTTGTTAGCTCTAGTGTTGGGAAGGAAACAATTGGTGTTGTGTTACTACAACAAGATCCCCACAGTATCAGGATGGGACCCATCTACTTTGCTAGTAGGGTCATGAATGCCTTGGAGAGAGGCTACACGGAGACAGAACTCATGATGCTTTCTCTCATGTTTGCGGTGAGAAAGTTTAGATCCTACTTGCTACCAAAATCTTTTGTAATTCTCACTGATGCAGAAAATTTGTTCCCTTGGGTGTCATCTCAAATTAATCTTAGTACTAGGATCTCAAAGTGGATTATGGAGTTGCAAGAGTTTCAATACTCTTTCAAAGTAGAAGATAGTGTGCGTGCACAATTGGGAGGGATCCTTACTTATAGGGTACATGAGAAGGAGATTAAGGTGCCTGAAGTAGAGAACTTACCATTGCCACCACCTAAAATTATTCCTAATGCTTTTACCTTGTTCTTTGATGGAGCTTTTTGACGAGTCACAAGAAAAGCAGGGGGATGGCTAGTATTGCTCAACCCAAGTCGAGAGGTGGTCATGAAAGAGAAGGTCAATCTACCAGGTTCAACTAGCGACAATGAAGCAGAATACGACACACTACTTCATGGTTTAAAAATGTGCATTGGCCAAGGTATACGACGTCTCATGGTAAATGGAGATGCACTTCTCATTGTGAAGCAGATTTTAGGCATTTGGGCATGCAAGAATGAAAACCTAAGGACAAAAGTTCATGCCATTCGTAGGTTGTTTAATCAATTTGAAGAAGTGCAACTATATCATATCCCTAGGAAACAAAATGAAGATGTAGATTTACTTGCACAAAAAGCAGTTGCATGTGTTGAGAGTGAAGTGAAGGTCATAATGGCATCAACAGTGATAAAGCAACCAAGGTACCAGGGGATGGAATCATTGGCTCCCATTGTGAGCTACATTTTAGAGGGCGAGTTTCCAGAGGGCTTCACAAAGGCTCAAAGCGGAGGCTCATTAAGAAGGTGAGTTCATAGTTTTTTTTGGAAGGTGCCCTTTACCAAAGGGGAAAAGATCAAGTTTGTAGGAGAATACCAACAACCAAGGAGATTCTAGCCATTCTTGAAGGTTTGCATGAGGAAGCATGTGGTGGTCATTTTGCACAGGAACTCACTGCAAAAAGATTTTGCTTGCCGGATATGTTTGGCCAAGCTTGCACATTGATGTTCAACATTGGTGTAAAAGCTGCCACAATTGTCAGATTAATGGAAACAAGCGTCTGTTACATGGTCCACGTCAGTTAGTCCTTGCAAATGGTCCATTTGAAAAATGGGGCATTGATGCTATGGGTCCATTGCCCAGGACTAAAAATGGAAAATTGTATATCTTGGTGGCTATAGACTACATGACTAGGTAGGTAGAAGCTCAAAGTGTGGCAAGAGTGAATGAGAGGACAATTTTAGCAAGTTTGTGTACACTCACATTTGTTGCAGATTTGGTACACCTTTGGAGATTGTTTCTGATAATGGTCCAGGGTTTAGGAAGGGCTTGCTCATGGATGTTTGTGATGAGCTTCACATTATACATCGGCATAGCACACCCTACTACCCTCAGTCAAATGGTTTGGTAGAGAAGGCTAATGGTATCATTGCAGGAATCATCCGGAAAATGGTAAAGAACAAGAAAAAGCTATGGGATGACTTCTTGTATGGAGCATTGTGGGCCTATCGGACTACCTACAAGGAAGCGACAGAGTTCACACCCTTCCACCTAGTCTATGCTCAACATTCCAACAATGCGACTTCATGGAAAGGTGGCACAAGGAGAAGAAGCAACATGGGAAGATCGACTTCTCACCCTCACAGAACTAGAATGGAAACGGGAGGCGGCTTATGAGTGCTATAAAAGAAAGGCTACGCAAATAAAGGACAAGCTCGACAAAAAGGTGAAAGACAAAGGGATCAAGGAAGGAGATTTGGTGCTAAGGTAGGATAATCTCCTTGACAATCACTTTGATGTGAAGTTCAATACCAGATGGCAGGGTCCCTACATTGTAAAGAAGGCCTACTATTCATGCTACTATCACCTCATGGATTTGGTTGGCAAAGAGCACCCCAAGAAGGTGAATGGGTATCGATTAAAGCCTTATTGGAGTCGATTTCTACCAGAGGATCTACAAGAGCATGGAACAACTACAATACCGTGTAAGTTTTTGAGCTTGGTACTACAAGATGAAGATTCAACTAAGCCACCAAATATCACGAAGGATCGAAAAACACTCTCATTGGAAGATATGCCTTTTGATGGTACATGAATGTACCATCATCTAGGGGAGGGCTAAATGATAGCCGTTTTTCGGCTCTCATAAAATAATTTTAAGAAGCCACTTCACCCCACAAAAACACCCTAGCACAATGATTAGGCTCGCTTTTTCATTATAAATAGTGTACATTCGTTTAGGTTTTTATCATATTTTTTTATATCAAATCTTGAGCGAGTCATTGGGCTAGGAGATTAAAAAATAATTTATAATATTACGGTCCTCTTTATATGTAAATATTTTCTATTAAATAAAGGACCTAAATATAAAGGGTTTTTTTCTCAAATTTTTTGTATTTATATAAATATATATTCCTAGGTGTGCGTTATCAGACCTAAGTGTGCATTTTTATAAATCTCTTTGCATCCTTTCATGGCATTAAATATTTCTATGTTAGTGTGTACATATCCCATCATATTTATTTTTACAAAATAACCGATATATTTCATCCCGCACCCTCGTTGAAGTCAAAATTTGTTTCTACACTGTCACTCACTTTCACTAGATATTTTCTCACTTGCATATTTTACTCTTTCACCCAAAAACAAAATAAAATACTCCTATCATGATTTTCTTTCATGGGTCCTGCACATATTTTTTTCCATACACCATGTGCTCATAAAGACAAGCACCATGTGCTCATAAAGGCTAGGAAAAATCCAAGCACTAGGTCTATCATATGCAATTGTTTTATTCATCAAAATTCATCATCCATGCATGTGGCAAGGGCCACTTGGATTCCTTAGGTCATGGCATGGCTCATGGGGGGCTCACCTTTGGATGTATAAGGAGAATTCAACCAAAAAGGGTCCCACATAAGCACCTTTGAAGTCCCACAATACATAGCTTTTTGCTCGAATTTTGGCACCTTCTTATGATCTAAATTTGAGGATACTTCCAAAATACAAAACGTAGCTCATGAGCTGAAGTATTTTTCATAATTGTTTCAAAAATTTTGAAGTCAAGGGAGATTTTACATGAAATTTATGGCCTACTTCAAAACTGCCACCTCATACACCCAAAAAATCTTCCTATTTCTCTCACCCTTCCACACACCTACTCACTCTTACACAATCCTCCCTCTCCTTCCCACTCCCAAACCTACAACTCCCATGTCCTAATTCACCCTCTTCACCATTTCCACTTCTCTCACACCTCCATAGCCTTCATCCTCCATTTCTACACCCCCAGGTGCTCCCCTTTCTCTCTACATATATGTCCATATTACCATACCCTCTTCAGCTTTGTAAAGAACTTCAAAAAATCAGCAAAAATCCAAGGTTAACCTCTGCAAATGAAGGCTTTTATCATGAATTTTCCAAGGTTTGAGGATAACATAGCTTCATCGACACGCGCTACTTTGCCATGCTGACCGCTTATTCTTCCGGTGCTGTAAAGAGGTGAATGTCAACTTCTCCAAAGCTTCAACCTCTCTTTACAAGCTCATTCCTTCTCTAACTTTTCTCATCATATATCTCACCATTTGGTGAATGATTTTGTAAATATTTTGTAGTGATAATTACTAACTACTAACCACTAACCTTATTGTAAAATGCACCCTCTACTGGAGTAGGCACTCCCAAATTACTCACTCAATCCCTCTCTCCTTTCATCCTCAATAATTCTCTTCCCTTGAGCCCACATCCATGTGACTCAAAGGACAAGAGAGAACCACCCTCATTTAAAAAAAAAAAATATGCATAATCTTTGATTTCTTCAAATAAACTTGATTAGGTCTAATCGTAATCGGGGCTTCTAAAACCTATAAATAGAGCCCTTCTCTCCCTTGTAAATCATCACATGATCACACTACACCACACCATTCTCAACACATAACACACCACTCTTCAAGCCTAGTTGTGTAGAGTGTGTGCATTGTGAGTGCTCTATTCCATCACTACACATAGGTGCATGGAGAAGCTTGAAGTTAGTTATGCCATCTAGAGGAGTGGAGTGATACTATACTCTGCAATCACACTTGTAGCCTACTCTTTTCCATAAATAAGATTCATAGTTTTGGGTGCAATTGTATGCTACAACTACGACTCTTCTCTCCAAATTGACTTGATAAGTTGGCTCATCAGGTGGTTGAAGGTATATTGTCCTCGAAGTTTGTTGTGCCATTTCATGCTTGGTGGTTTGAGGGCTTGTTGAATTGTTTGCCTAAAAAGTCAATTGTAAGAGGGTGCTTGGTGAGAGGGCTCCTGTGACCCTAAGACAATTTGTGTATTGGCAACAAGGTCAAGTTTTGTGTCGTCTCTCTATTTCTCATCAAGCTTTGTGTGCATCTAGTATTTAAGACTAAGACTGAATTGCTCAAGTTGATTTATGCTCTTTACCTCTCTGGCGTGGTGAATGTTTGTGTTTGGTGTGTGTGGCTATCTTGCATTCCCGTCTCTTTGTGCGTTTGAGTACAAAGAGATATCACGTGCGTCCTAGTTCGCATCTACAACTAGGTGGTGCCCCTTTTCTTGTATTGGTTTCTAGCTGTGGGTTGTTGTTATCTTTGATTGTGCTTGTCCCATCCCCAATTGAGCATCACGGGAGCCTTGAGAGGTGTTTAGAGGTCGCCTCTCTTGTTGCCCGCCCCGGACCCCTCACTACATAGATATTCACATGCATATGGTGCAAGAATCTAAACTAGAATGCCGTCGGCCGTTTTCCATTATACACAGAGGGTGGAATCCTTACTTATACTCTTACCGTGCCAGTGTTGATGAGTCGGCACATCCACAAGAGGTCGTCGCCTTTCATGGGCTCTACCTTTCCTTCGTTGCTCATCACGTACGGGGTGATGGCGACACGTCTAACCACTCCCAGCCTCTTGGCTAATAGCAATTCCAAGTAATTTCGGTAGTCGGCATGCTGCATGAATTCTACTCCATTCAGTTGCAACTCGTCCCCACCCCACTGGGTTTCACCCGTGGTAGAGAGCTTCTTTAGGATAAGTTGTAAAGGGAGAGGAGGAAGATCCTCCACTCACTTTACAAAATAGCAAGAGTAGTAGCCGAACCAATCTTCCTTAGGAGATGGGAATCTTCTTACCACTTCTTCTTCCGGATCGTCGAAGTGGATTCGTAGCACTCGCATGCGTCGTGAAAATTGGTAGACGACCTTCCGCCGCTTAGCTTCGGATGACTTCCTCTTTGGCAAGCTGGGTACAACCCGGCTTTCTGAGCTTGAAGCACTTGCTTGGCCAGATGCTTCTCCCTTCGGGGTCATGTGTTTCCAGACTGGTTTAACTCCTCCTTACCTTTGGCTCGAGAAACCCCTTTTGGCCACTTTGGAGTTATAACTTTGACTGCAGTTTCTTTAGGGAAAAGAGGCCTCATTGTTTTCTTCCCTGCCTTGATGTGGATGACTTCTTCGTGATGAATGTCGATGTAAATGATTTCAGCCCTTTCACTCCCTTCGTTTCTGGCACTCATTGACAGTGTGCCTTGGTTGACAACAATGATGGCACTTCACCGACCTCCCACCTGATGCTCTCAATTTATGGTTAGAACGAGCAACACGAGATGGAGAATTTACCTCCTGCATACTGACGACGCTGCAGCCTGGCAGCAGTACTTCAATGAAGGCGGCGAGTGACTCCTTCGTCTCCTCTTCTTCCGTCCTCCAGTTAGAAAATTCCTTCAGCCATTCGTCCATGATTGATAGTGGGCGTCACTTTCAGCATTGTAAACTGAAGGGTCTTAGAAATCCCTCCTCCGTGAGGGCACCAAATGACAGGAGCAAAGCGAACCCCGAACCCCGATGGCCTCTAAAACGTCAGGGGTCGAATGGCGTGCCTCGAGCCTGTCACAGTAAAGCGAACAGGGGGCACCACCTAGCTTTAAGCGACTAGGACGCTAACCACGATGATATGAACACCGCGAACTTACAAACGGAGAGAGAGAGAGAGAGAGAGAGAGAGAGAGAGAGAGAGAGAGAGAGAGAGAGAGAGAGAGAGAGAGAGAGAGAGAGAGAAAGAGTTGCAAATGATGAAAACCCTCGGGGGTGTGAGGGAGAAATATTTTTGCAGTATTTACAAATGGCACGCCGTGGTGGTGGAGAGATAAGGAGAGGAGGTGGTGAAAACTACTTGGTGCGTTCTGTAATACGACTCAATGATTGTGAAGCTTGCTACCAAGAGCGTGTATACGTGTGTGTATCGACCATTGGAGTTGAGAGATGGACGTGGTTCCCTTTGCAAGGCAAACCCAACACACAAGCCTCCTCCCTGTGATGGTGATAGTGTCAACTCTTCCCACTACACTCTACCAAGTGCTGACTTCTCATGGACTGCCCCCCTCTAGAGGTGTCGTGGGGTTTACCAGGCGGTGCCGAGCCTTCCAACAGTGTCGCCAAGACTCCAGCAGAGGAAAAATGAGTTTTTTTCTTTTCTTTTCTTTGATTTTCAAAAATCGGCCATCAACACTTTGGGGTTCTATTTCTGTGCTCTCTATTTCTTTCTCAACATGGTATCAGAGCAGTACGTTTTTGTTTTCAATTTTTCTCCTGATTGAAAACGATTTTGCAAAAATTACCCGCACCGATTTTCAAATTCTACTACGTACATGTCCAAAAAAGCAACTTTCGTTTTATGTTTTTGATTTTTCTCCTAATTAAAAATGATTTTATAGAAACTACTCTCAAAAGGCAACAGAATCGATGTGATCTACAACTTTGCAAAACATTTTTTTTTTCAAATTCTGCACCAATTTTGAGTTATCGTTCGCGGACTGCCGACATGCCCAAAAAGCAACTTTTCTTTTATGTTTTTGATTTTTCTCCTAATTGAAAACGATTTTGCAGAAACTAGTCGTGCATGGCAACAGAATCGATGTGGTCTACAATTTTCCAGGAGAAAGTTTTTTCAAATTCTGCTCAAATTTTGAGTTATCATTCGCAGACTGCGTGCAGCATCTTTCATTTTATGTTTTTGATTTTTCTCCTAATTGAAAACAATTTTGCAGAAACTACCTGCTGAAAGGCAACGGAATCAATGTAGTCTACAACTTTGTAGAAGAAAGTGTTTTCAAATTCTGCATCAATTTTGAGTTATCGTTTGCGGACTACGTACCCGAAAAGTAACTTTCGTTTTTTGTTTTTTATTTTTCTCCTTATTGAAAACGATTTTGCAAAAATAGTACTGGAATTGATGTGTTCTACAACTTTGCAGAAGAAACTTTCTCTAAATTCTGCACTGATTTTGGGTTATGGTTCTCGGACTGCGAACATGTTTGAAAAGCAAATTTACTTTTTGATTTTTGATTTTCCTCATAATTGAAAACTTATCAATTTATTTTCTCTTCATCAATCATATATTTGTTACTGATGTAACTTTACTGCAGAAGACAGTTACATATTGTTTCGATTCAGTCGAGCCGTTGATGATCGTCCAAATTCTGTCGAGCTATTGATGGTACATGATCTTTTGTTATATGATATATTCGTTCATTGATTTTGGTATAATTATTCCTCTAGAGATATAGTTTACGTCGTTTTATTGATAATCTCTCGTTGATACCATAATGATTTTTATGGTACTATTATGATGTTTTGTTAGTACTTTGATCATGGTGATATTCGTTGATACCATGATGATATTTCATTAATACCATGATGTTATTTCGTTGATACCATGGTTATTCTCGGTGATACCATGATGATATTTCGTTGATGCCATGGTTATTCTCGATGATACCATGATGTTGTTTTATTGATGCCATGGTTATTCTCAGTGATACTATGATGTTGTTTCGTTGATACCATAGTTATTCTCGGTGATACCATGATGTTGTTTCGTTGATACCATGGTTCTTCTCGGTGATACCATGATGATATTTCGTTGATGCCATGGTTATTCTCGGTGATACCATAATATTGTTTCGTTGATACCATGGTTATTCTCAATGATACCATGATGTTGTTTCGTTGATGCCATGGTTATTCTCGGTGATACCATGATATTGTTTTGTTTTGATAAAATGATTATTCTCAGTGATATCATGATCTTGTTTCATTCATACCATGGTCATTCTCGATGATACCATGATGTTGTTTCTTTGATACAATGATTTTTATGATATAACGGTGGGTGTATATAGAGCTGTGGGTTTTTTCCTTGATCCCCAAAGAGTTTTTTCATCCACAGTTAGGGACCCTTATTTGAGTGGGGGTGTTCAGCTTATATGTGAAGCTACTCAATATATGGCTTCTCTATATCTGGAACCCAGGTCCCCTCTATATATACACCATCTCATGTGTGTATTCTATACACTTTGGGATTCTATTTTTGTGCTCTCTCTTTCTCTCTCAACAGTTTTGATAAGCCTCCACCTTTGCTGCTTCCATGTCTGGAGATGGATAGTTTTTCCATTTGTTTTCTATGTTTTGGCCTACTTTAAGTCTTGCTTGGTAATCTTCCAAGGCAGCATTAATAAGCTCAAAAGTTTTATCAACCAAAATGGATCCTCCAGATTTCATGGTTGTTTCTTTGAATTCATTGCCAGTTTCCTTCGACTTGTCCTTGGCTAGCATTTTTGTCCTTGTCCTTGGCTAGCATTTTTGCTCTCTCTTCGTTTTCAACCCGTTGTTTTTGTTTTCTCATCTCATATCTTTTTCTTCTGCATGCTCCTTTTGATTCTTGGAGAAGAAACATTCATGTTTTCCGAATCATCAGAGAAATTGTGTTTCTTTTTCTTTGCTTGGGCTCTAATGATTATCTTGATTGGAACAATCGATTCACTCTCTAATGAGCTACTAAGCATCACTTGGACTATGTTTACAACAATTTTTCCCTTATTCAAAGGATTCTTAGGACAATCCTTCGAAAAGTGTCCTCCCTTTCTGCAACATTGTATGCAATAGGCTTCAATCGGTTTGAAGTTTTTGTCAGGCTCTGGACATTCGTTCTTCCAATGGTCATCAGCACCACAGTTATGATAGTTTCTTGTTCTGGGCTTCATCATGGGTCTTCCCATGGGACGTCTGACACCTTGATTAGTTGCATAATACATTGGCGCGAGCTCTAGTGGAACATTAGGGAATATTTGGACTCACAAAGGGGCCTTATAAGGAGTTTGACTTCCTCTCTCATGTCCGAAATGGGCGTGTGGTAAAGTTTTTGCAAATCAACTCTAAACTTGGCGGAGATTTGGCAGTTAGAATCTACTCTTCAAGCACTTTCTATTGATATATAGCACGCCACGAGATTCCTCATATATTGAAAGATTCTATTTTTGATTCTCTAGATTCTAGACGAAGTTGTCACATCACAAAAGAATAAAAAATAGAATCTTTCAAAATATGAAGAATCTCATGGCATGCTATATATCAATAGAAAGAGTTTGAAGAGTAGATTCTAACTGTCAAATCTCCGCCAAGTTTAGAGTTGATTTGCAAAAATTTCACCGCACGCCCGTTTTAGACATGAGAGAGGAAGTCAAACTCCTTATAAGGCCCCTTTGTGAGTCCAAATTTTCCCTAATGGTCATGGTTTCTTCCATTGGTAGTGGATGTGGACTATACTAATCCCCTTCTACCATTACTGTAGATGTACTAGGCTCTGCCTAGGGTGTAGTAGACACTAATGCATGTTCATCTATGACTCCTTCCGAGTGCATGTACTTTACACGTACTGCATTATGTCCTAGATACGGAGGTTGTTGTCCCAACACAGGTTGAGGTCTTTCCATACCCATTGGTGGTCTTTGAGCTACGGCCATATTAGGCTGATATCTGTACATAGGTTGTCCATGGGATCTCATGGGCACGTACTGAACATTCCCATCATACTTTGGTCTGAAGTAGCACTCATGGGTTTCATGGTTGGTCCATTTATCCTTGATTGCGCACCATTTTTGCGGCCTAATTGGTTGTCCCTGTGGAGGTATCCCTTGTACTCATCCTCTCATAGCTGCTTTTTGCATATTGTTCATCGTGTCATTCATCCTCTTTAGCATGTCTTCTATAGAAGAGAGTTGTGCTGCAACAGCCGTTTCTACTTGTGTTGGTATTGTGGATGTTGTCTTCTCGCTTTGGTTATCCTTAGGGACATCCTCTTCATTGAAGATCTTGCAACTGTCTCCTAGGTCAATAGCATTAGACACACATGCTTCTAGGGATGTATGCTTTTTGCTATAAAGTATAGCATGAAGTTCTTTGTTTAGCAGTCCCTCCAAAAACAATGATACGAGTTGTTCTTCTGCAAGTATCTCCATCTGTGGACATCTAGCAATGTATTGTTTCATTCGAGTTGCACAATCCCTAACAGACTCACCATGTTTCTGTTTAAAGCTGTAGATTTGAGCTATCGTATTATGTTTAATCTCCATTTTAGAACAAGCCGCTACAAATCCTTGAGCTAATGTGTTCATGTCCATGATCGGCCTTGGTGGAATGTTTTGGAACCATGTCAAATCTTTTCTTTCTAATGTCATTCCAAACCCCTCGAATTGAGTATGGAAATCAAATATACGCTCTGCTCTTAGCACTTGCTTAAAGCTTGCTAAGTGGTCATAGGGATCCCCTGATCCACTATATTTTTTGACCCATTTTTTGAAAATCAGTTGGTCTGATATGTCTATTTGGTTCAACTCCAGGTCTTCTGGGAGTTGGTCCTGTTCCGAGTCCTTGAAACCAGTCTGTCGGGAATAGTGACACCTTGTTTTCTACGTGATGAGGTGGTTTCTGGTTTCCTCACATTACTTTCAGATGATCTCTCATGATGTTCATCTCTTGAAGTGATTTCTGGTCCTTGACCCAATATCCAATCCCGTATGGAATACCCTTGGCATTTGGTTTGTTCTACCTCCTCAGGAGTCATCATAACAAAGTTGTTGTTATAACAATCCCTAAACAAGTAAGTTGGTCGATCTACAAATCCTTTATCTTTGATCTTGAAGATATAGATGATCTTCATGGCCGTTAATTGTCCCGGTCTAGCATGAGAAGTCCACAAAAGATCTTTAATGTTTTTATCTTCCCAACAATAGACTCTAGTTCTAGGATTATCTGTACTGAGTCGTTTCAAAGGCTTCAGATCTACTTGATCGTATCCCTCGAATTCCAAAGTTGGTGGTCCTTCTTTTGCTGACATATCTGGGATTATACTGTTTACTTCTAACCCCCATTTGTCTACCACATCAGGATTTTTCACTTGTACATATTGAGTTCCATTTCCATCCATGTACATTTTTCCTTGTTTGTTTGCCCTAACCTCTTCTTCAAACTCAATACCATGGCCATCAATGCGAATAGCATACTCTTCGCTAGGATCCAAGTAAACCTGGGCTCCATGACGATTAGTCTTGTAAAAAGAGAGTATATGCTTATAGCGCATTGTCGTTCCGGTTTTCGAGTGAGTCGAGTAAGAAGACAATTCGGATGTTGAATCTTAAAAAGTGTAAGAGACTTCTTCACGAATTGTGTGCAAGGATTTGCCTTGATTTACGCTTTCTTCAGTGGATACTCTTCTGATATTTTTTCCAAATAGGCCTTGATTTCCTAGTACACAACCGGATCTAAGGTTCATATAGACTTATGAAGCCTTGGATAGAGTACTCACCTTGGATTCACTTCTCATCAATTTCCACTCGATTCAGTTGCAACTTTCTATCAAGCCACTGATTCCTCGTCTGCAACCTGATTCCTTTACAAAAAAATAATCAAATTAGCTATTTTTCTATAAGGACATGGAGCTCTTGAGAACTCTCGCAATTGGTCTATGTATATCACTTCAAATCGTGCTATGGAAGTCAAAATTTTGACTTTCAAATTCAACTGAGCAAAATCAAAGGTCTAATATGTAACCTATAAACTGAGTGTATCTGTACCAATTTTGGTCTGATTGAACCCAAAATTGCCATGTGGGCTTATATTATGATGGTCTACCAATGGATGAGTTCAAAAGTTCAAAATGATGTCTCTGGATAGCAAAAGTAAATAATCATGATTATTTACTTTTGCTAATTTCTGGCACTTTTTGGATTGTTTTGGCGAGGATACAACTTGTTAAATCCCTTGGACAAGTTTCAACAAGTTTGGATAAAAGTCGATCAAGTTTATCTATTGTTCCGTGTCCGCAGACTCTGAATTCGAGAATCTGGCTTAAGTCTTACTTTTGTGGTCTAAATTTCACCAAGTTGATTTGTGGGGTCTACTTGATGTGCTTGATCTTGTGGTGTACTCAAATTTGCAAAATCACCAAGTTTTGAAGCAGATGTAAATAATTACGATTATTTACTTTTGGTAATATTTTATAAATTTTTGCCTCAACCTTGACACAGATATGTTAAGCACCTTTCGTTAAGGTCACTAGCCAATTTTCATCAAGTTTGGACAAGTTTTGGTCAAATGGTCATCAATTATCTGTCTCCAGACTAACTTTGCAATTTTAGTCACAATTTTCAATCCAATGATTCAAATCTTACCAATTTGGGTTTCTAGGCTTATTACAACATGGTAAAGCTAGTGGTATGCCAACTTGGTTAAAAAAGTTCAAAAACAGGGCAGATGTAAATAATCGCAATTATTTACATTTGACAAAATTTCGCAAGTTTTTGGTCAACTCAGCATATACACATGCTTATCACATCAATATAAGCCTATGAATCAATTTTCAACAAGTTGCGATCAATTTTTTCTCAATTCACACTCAAGATTCAAAAAGTAAGTACAAACTTTAGTTTTTACCCAGCTTTTTGTCAGTTTAGTGATCCAAATCTCTTGGGCCTTTACAAAATTTGTTTGTACACATGCAATGAGTCAATGGTATGAGTCTTGGCCAATTTAGAGCAAAAAGTTAATAATCGCGATTATTAACTTTAGGCTTGAAATGAGCACTTTTTTACAATTTTCTCAAAGACAGTCTTTACATAATGTATTTTAAGCCTATAAATCAAGTCAAAACTTAATGTGGCCAAAAATGTCAAGAAAAAGTACATAATCTGAGTTTTGGTCAACTTCTCAAAATTTTGACCTCGAAGTGTCTTTGAGCTTACCCACTGGTTTGGAGAACTCTTAGGCTTACTGTCTAGTTGCATTGAGTGAATTCGAGTCTTTTCAAGCTATTTCTAGCCATAGACCTGAAATTCTTCAACTTGACATAACAACTCACATTTGATTCTTTTAGAGAGATCAATGTTCTAAAATTTGCCTCGGATCCTACTTACCCTACTCATAGTTTCTCATGCAATGGGTTGTGGAAAGTGTCCACAAATGCTCGTTTTCTTGTGTTTAAATTATGTTTTTCAGAGTCTTGATTTAAGACTTGTCTAGTCTACCAATCATTCTCTAATTCTTAATCTAAATCTACAATCCTATAGTCCTAAAGACACTCAGCAAGTACGCTTACTTCCAAGCTACCTCTACACAGCAAAAGACGACAATCTTAAGCTATGCGGTTTCTAAAAGAGAAAGTTTTACTCTAGGTGAACCTAAAGGAAGTTAATAGACAACTACACAAGACGCTCGTGCTTTCTCTAGTTTAGGTCTATTCGTTCCCCGGCAACGACGCCAAATGTGGGACGCATGTCTAACCTCACCATCCTATCTTATTGCAGTATTAGCGAGAACCACGATTAATTTGTCAAGCCATGGGACGAAGTTGACTCGAATAGAGAAAAGAGACTACAAGTGGTTCCCAATCTCTTGGAAAACAATTAACAACTCGCATCTAACTCAAGCTACACTCAAGTGACTGAAATCACCAAAAGCCAATCGCTCATCGGCAAGAAAATCACATCCGTTACAGCATCAAATGACATACAAACGTAACAAAACTTCTAGGGAAAGTTTATAAGACCTAAGCACACATGCCTATGGTCTCAAATTCCACTTTAGGTCAAGTTCCAAAATCACGATTATTAACAGCAGTGGATTTTTGACCTAGTCGTTCAGAATGCATTGAAGCGGTCCGGGACAGGCAACAAGAATAGCAACCTCTAGACACCCTTCAAGGCTCCCGTGCTGCTCAATGGGGTTGGGGCACAACACAACACAAACCAAAACAACAAACCCACAGCCAAATCCCAACTACACAAGGGGCACCACTTAGTTTAAGAGCGAACTAGGACGCAAAAGAGGAGAATCGTTAGAGCAAACCACAAACAAGCAAGAAATTTACACTAACCCTAACACCAATGGAACACTCTCACACACTAAAACACGAGAGAGAGAGAGAGAGAGAGAGAGAGAGAGAGAGAGAGAGAGAGAGAGAGAGAGAGAGAGATGGTGCTCGGGCTGCTTTGAAGTGTATCGTTAATGATCAAGCAAACATAAATATATATATGTAAGAAAGAGAGAGAAGGGGGAAGGGGGTGCTTGTTGCACTAATGCCTTCTTACAAATCTGTCATGACCAATCAAAGTGAGATAAGTATTTGTTCAACATAGCCTGAGTAAATTACACCACAACACATCACAAGAAAAAAGCCACCCCAATCATTGTCTTAAGGCCAGGGGAGTCCTCTCCACCCTGTCGCCTCTTACAGCATGTGGGATTTATGGCTAAATTGATAACAATACCCGGAGACAAGCTATCAAGAACTTAAATAAAACACCAAGACACTTACACATCATTATTGTCCATGACTTCACGTTGGAAGGGAGACAAGGTATCCATGCTTAGTCCAAATTCACCCTCGTTGATTCAGCAAATGTTGGGCTTACACTAGTAGGAGAAATGATAGATTTCCTACTCTCAATTGAATGATCACTCTCTCTTACAATGGCATAGAGTTCCCTTGCTAATCACCCCTAATACAACACATACATATGCCTAATGCCAATGAGATTCCACTCAAGAGCTCCTTCTCAAGAGGTTGAGCTTGGCTTCTCAAGCTATAGCATAGTTCTCTTTCTTCTCCTGGTGCTAGCTACACCCTCTTTTTATAGCAATTTTGAAGGCTAGGGTTACTGCTCTAACCATGGTTGGGTTAGATTTTCAGCAATTTACCTAATTTCTTTTGCTTGGAATTATCAAGAAGTTGGTGGGGAAAGAGAGAGGAGAGAAATGGAGGTGATAGGACTTTTCATAGTGGGTTAGTGTTAGTAGAGTTAGTATTAATTTACGAATGGAATTGGATATTTACAATGGGAGTATCCATGTAGGATACAAATAAGGAAGAAAAACTCTTAAGAGGTAAGAAAAGGTGGATTTCTTACAAGGTTGATGCTCCAAGTGTCTTGAGTAGGGCCAATTTTGACGCTTGTTGACGGTCCACTAGCTTTGACGGTACATTTTTTCTCCACTCTTGACCTTTCTTGAGAGACAAGGTAATTGAAACTGAGTAATCAACCACCATGATGCTGTCTTTTAAGAGAAGAGACTGAATTTTGTGGTTTTTTTGATAGATATGGGTAATTTGGAGGAGGAAAAATGAGACTAGGTGGTCAATTTTGGAATGGAATTGTGTGTGGGAGGTATGAGTTCACCATGGTTTCTCTTATTCTTCAAGGTTGAGGAGAAGGTGAGTAGGGTGCAGAGAGGAATGGTGAGAGAGGTGGGGATGATGAGTGGAGAAGTGTGTGTGAAAGAGGAAAATGATAAAGTGGAAGAGAGAGTGTGGTTGCATAGCATGGGAAAACTAGGGTCCACTAATAAAATCATATCTCACAGCTCGTCTCTCAAAAAAATATGAAAAAATTTGTGGCAAAAGTTCAGCCCACGAGCTACAACTTTTGTTTGTATCACCTTTTCAAATTCGGAGAGCAAGTGAACTTTAAAAATTCAGCAAAACCGACTGTTTTTTTCCCCTGCACAAAGTCCTTGTGGGGTCCTTCTTTGGATGATTCTTTTGAATACCTCCAAGAGTGGGCCCTCCATAGTGCATGTATGCATGCCACCTACCCTTGACCTTATTTGGTAGGTCTATAATTGAAGATATTGTTGATATCATGATATAAGTGAATAGTACAACTAAGAGAATCAAATATTGAGGGGTCTAAAAAATATGTACATGTCAAATATAAATAATATAAGTGGAAAAAAGATAAAGGGGTCAAAAGAAATCTCTCTCATTATGAGGCTACCATAAAAAGATAAATATTTTTGGTGTTCTAATTTTTTAGAAAAAAAACAAAATACATGTAGGAAGGGAAAAATCACAATAGTGAAAAAATATACACATAAATAAAACTAGTTTTTTTGGATTTTTGTTGGGGTGGAGTTACACCAAATATAAGAGAAGCTTACATGAAAATATTTCTATATGGAATAAAGAGTATGAAAAATGGTAAGAAAAATTGTGGTAATGGTGAGGCAATGTACAGAGCATAAATAACACACACCTAGGTAGAAATATTTAAATAAATACCAAAATAATTATGAAAAAATCTTTTATTTAGGCTCTATATACAAAGAAATATTTACATACGCATGGGCCATAATATACTTACATTTTTTATTTTTTTTATTTTTTTGGCTCAACTAGCCCAATGACTAGCTAATTGAGGGTTTTTTATTTCAGTAAGGAGATATGGGAAAAGTCCCCTAACTCACACACACCTATATACAGTGAAAGGGTGAGGGTAACCACAGTGTTTGAGTGATTTGATAGGGTGAGATAACTCACTATGGCAATTACAGAGAGCCGAAAAACAGCTATCATTAGCCCTCCCCCAGGATGATGGTATATTCATGTACCATCATAAAGAATCTTTTCCAAAGAGAGTGCTTCAGAGTCCTTGACAAGATCTTCATTGTTTGACCCCTTGGAATTTTGGTTTGTGTTACACTCATGGTTCATGGAACAATACTTACATGAGATAGTTGCCTTTTGCTCTGGTAGATCCTTTGGTAGAAGGCGACTCAAATAAGGCTTCAAGCGATACCCGTTCACCTTCCTGGAGTGCTCTTTCCCATTCAAGTCCATAAGTTGATAGTAACTTGAATTGAAAGCCTTCTTGACTATGTATGGCCCCTGCCATCTTGTTTCAAATTTGGCATCAAAACGATTATCGAGTCGATTGTTATACCTTAGCACAAGATCTCCTTCATTGATGCCTTTGTCCTTCAGTTTCTTGTCAAGCTTCTCCTTTTTCTGTGTGGCTTTCATCTTATAGCACTCGTATGCTGCTTCTCTTTTCCACTCAAGCTCAGCTAAGGTAAGAAGTCGATCCATCCATGCTTCTTGATCATCTTGTGATGATTTTCCATGAAGTCGCATTGTTGGAATGTTTAGCTCAATTGGCTGTAAAGCCTCTTGACCATAGACCAAGTGAAATGGTGTGAACTCAGTGGCTTCCCTATATGTGGTTTGATACGCCCAGAAGGCACCATCCAAGACGTCATCCCACAACTTTGTCTTATTTTTCACCATCTTTCTAATGATGCCTGTAATGACACCATTAGCTTTTTCTACCAAACCATTTGATTGGGGATAGTAGGGTGTACTGTGATGATGTAGAATGTGAAGTTCTTCACAGACTTCTGTGAGCAATCCCTTTCTAAACCCTGGACCATTATCAGAAACAATCTCCAAAGGTGTGCCAAATCTACAACAAATGTGAGTGTAGACAAATTTGCTCACTGTCCTCTCATTTACCTTTGCCACACTTTGTGCTTCCACGCACCTAGTCATATAGTCTACAGCCACTAGAATGTAGAGTTTACCATTTTGTCCTAGGCAGAGGACCCATAGCATCAATGCCCCACTTTTCAAAGGGTCCATTTGCAAGCACGATTTGCCTTGGACCATAAATCAATCTTCTATTCCCATTTACCTGACAATTGTGACAACTTTTACACCAATGTTGGACATCCACATGCAGACTTGGCCAAACATACCCCCGCAAGCAAAATCTTCTTCACAATTAATTCTTGGGAAAAATGACCACCACATGCCTCTTCATGCAAACCTTTTAGAATGGATGGAATTTCCGCGATAGTTGGTACTGTTCTGCACACTTTATCCTTCCCTCTTTGATAGAGGGAGCCTTCTAGGAAGAGATACATGCTTGCCTTCTTCATGAGTCTCCTCTTCTGAGCTTGTGTGAAGTCTGGTAGAAACTCACCCTCCAAAATGTAGCCAATGATGGGAGCCAATGACTCCAATCCCTGGTACCTCGGTTGCTTCACAACAGCCGCCACCATGATGACCTGCACTTCTTTCTTTAAACATGCAACGGCTTGTTGTGCAAGTAAATCAGTATCTTCATTTTGTTTCCTAGGAATATGATATAATTGCACCTCCTCAAATTGATTAAATAGCCTACGGATGGTATGAACGTTGGCCCTTAGTCTTTCATTTTTGCATGTCCAAATGCCTAAAATCTGCTTCACAATGAGAAGTGCATCCCCTTTTACCATGAGACGTTGTATACCATGGCCAATGCATATTTTTAAACCATGAAGTAGTGTGTCATATTCTGCTTCATTGTTGCTAGCTGAACTTGGTAGATTGAACTTCTCTTTCATGACCACCTCTCCACTTGGGTTGAGCAACACTAGCCCTCCCCCTGCTTTTCCTGTGGCTCGACGGAAAGCTCCATCAAAGAACAAGGTAAAAGCATTAGGAATACTTTTTGGTGGTGGCAATGGTAGGGTCTTTACTTCAGGCACCTTAATCTCCTTTTCATGCACCCTATAAGTGAGAATCCCTGCCAATTGTGCACGCACACTATCTTCTACCTTGAAAGAGTATTGAAACTCTTGCAACTCCATAATCCACTTTGAGATCCTAGTACTAAGATTCATTTGAGATGACACCCAAGGGAACAAATTCTCTGCGGTGAGGATTACAAAAGGTTTTGGGAGCAAGTAGGATCTAAACTTCCTTATCGCAAACATGAGAGAAAGCATCATGAGTTCTGCCTCCGTGTAGCCTCTCTCTAAAGCACTCATGACCCTACTAGCAAAGTAGATGGACCGCATCCTGGTACTATAGGGATCTTGTTGTAACAAAACTGCACCAATTGTTTCTTTCCCAGCACTAGAGCTAACAAAGAATGTGTACTCCCAACAAGGAGGCATGAGTGTTGGTAGCTCTGACAAAATGTCTTTAATGTTACAAAAGTACTCTTCAAGCTCATCAGACCATGCAAATTCTACTTGTTGTGTCAACTTTTGCAAAGGGTGAAGTAACTCCGAGGCTAAGTGAATGAAGCGTGACATATACTTCACCTTTTGAATGAATGAGATGACCTCCTTAAGACTCTTGGGTGATGGTAGCTCAATAAGAGCCTTTGCCTTTGAAGGATCCACTTCAATGCCTTTGTAAGAAACTTTATGACCAAGCAAGATTACTTCATCCTCACCTATATGGCACTTGTTGGGGTTGAGTTGACCTCCCATGTCGTAGAGATTCTTTAAACCTTCTTCTACCCTTTGTAGATGCAATGATTTTGAGCTATAAATACAGAATTCATCAATTAACACCCTAATTGACTTTCCAAAGAATGCTTGAAACACCATATTCATGAAACGTTGGAATGTTGCAGGAGCATTTGTTAGACCAAATGGCATGACTCTAAAAGCATAACAACCCCAAGGAGTGATAAAGGTTGTTTTCAATTGATCCTCCAATGCAATCCCTATTTGAAAGTAACCTGAGTAACCATCGCACACAGTGTACTTCTCATGACCAGCTACCTCATTTAGTATCTCATCCTGGAATGGGAGGGGAAAGTGATCTCTTTTTGTTGCCTCATTGAGGGGACGGTAATCCACACACACCCTCCACTTGCCATTTTTCTTAGGAGTGACAACAACAGGAGAGACCCACTCTGAATTCTCCACTGGATAAATAAAACCTGCTGCTAGAAGCTTTCTTACCTCCTTGAGTAAAGCCTGCTCCTTGATGACTCCTAGCCTTCGTAGCTTCTGAGCCTTAGGTGTGGCCTCTGGCTTCAACTCAATTTTGTGTTGAACAGCATCTACTCCACGCACATCGGTGTAGTCTTTAGCAAAAAGCCTAGAAAATTTCCTTAGCACACATTTGAACTCCTCTCTTTCATCCTTTGCAAGTGTTGTAGATAGCATACCTTTTAGCATTCTTTCATCTTCCACTTTTTGGTTCTCTTGGGAACCTACCTCCTCCAGATTGACAAGAGGTCTCTTGGTTGGTTGGCTTAAACCTTACCCCCATGACTTCGATGGAAGACTCCTCCTCAGTAATGCTGCCGCTACTTTCTTCTTCTGAAGTGTTATCGGTCCAACCTTCTTCCGTCTCACTTTGAGATGATTCTTCATGGAGCTCCTCTTGGCGTTGCTCCTTCATGTCAAAGACAACCTTCTTATGATTGTCGTTTCTGCAAATTAGCTTTCCACTCTCCCAATCCTGCAAAGCTCGCATTTTCATTAGCCATGGTCTCCCTAGGATAAATGGGTAACCATTTCCTTTGGTAGACATGACATAGAAATCCACTGCCTTCTTAATGCCAAAGGCCTCCACAAAAACATTTTTACAAATGCCTACGCACCTAGCCTTGCTATTGTTTGCCATCTTGACCTTAATTTCAGGTGTCTCATGGATGTGCATGCCTAGTTTTTGCATGAGTCCCTGTGTCATGATGCAAATTTGTGCACCCCCATCCACTAGACCTTTCCTAACCAATCTCCCTTTTATGTAACAATCTAGCACAGGTGTAATGTTCTCATTCATTTCAGCTTGTGCAATTTTTACAACAGGCACACTCTCTTTTACCTTTCTCCTAGTGCTAACTGCCCTTGTTAAATCCCTTCTAACTTGTGGACATAATGCAAGAAATTGAGGCCATGAGATATCAGGACCCTTACCTCTCATGTCTTCCAACAGGTTGTATGGAGCCATTCCATGTCCAAGAGGAAAGTCTTGGAGGTTGATACGACGTCGAGTCCTCTTGGCTTCCTTGGTCTCCTTTGCCTTCTTTTCTCATCCATGGTCACTTTGTGATGTAACTCCTTCTTTCTCCTTACCTTTCCCTCGGCCATGCTTAATGCCATTTGCTTCCATGTCAACCTCTCTTGAATTTGTCACCTCTACCACATGCACGTTTGGGTCTCGCAAAGGTGGAACTCCTTCCACTCCTTGTGGAGGTGGTCTTGCTCCATTTGGCCTTTGTATAAGCCGTGGTTTTTGACTAGTTCCTTCACCTGCATTCATCACTGGGTAATTCAAGTTAGGTCTCCCTGGCTCCCCACGGGGCCAAGGACAATTATACATCCCATGTCCAGACTCACCGCAATTCCAACATTGCAAGACTCTCCTAGGTCGTGGGTCTCGCTCTTCAGACTTCTTTGCTTGTCCCTTTGGACCTACGGCTTGTGCAAGGTGAATTGACAAGATGCTTAAAGATTCATTTAACTTCTCAATCTTTTCTGCCGTTACCTCAGGAAGCTCCTTAGATGTTGATGCTTGTGACTTACCTTTGGGTCTAAGACCTTCTATTGGAACCTCCTTCCTTAAGCACTTGAGTTTCCTATATTTCTCAGCAGCCCTAGTTTCAGCTGCATCGAAGGTAGCAGGTGCACCTGCCTCAACTTTTAACTTAAGGTCAGGAAAGAGTCCGGCTATGAACCTCTCCTTCTTTAGAAATTCTGCACCATCACCAGGGTTAGCAACATTTCGTATCCATAGAGCCCAAAGACGTAGGAACTCTTGCTTGTACAAGTAGTAGTCGTCTAGGTTTTTTTGCTTATGAGAAACAATGTCTTGCCATAATTTCGGAGTGTTTTGGGGATCAAAGAAGTATTTCTTGAAACGATTCAAAACTTCCGTGTAATTCCCTTTAACTTCCTCAGGCAAAGAGTCAAACCAAGTGCTAGCATCTTTCCTAAGGACCACCTCAAACATTTCTACACGTTCTTGATCAGTTACTATCCTCTTCATATGGCAAGACATCTTGAAATTCGCTAGAAATAATTCTGCATCCTCTCCAGGCTCTCCAAAGAAAAGAGGATATCCAGACATTTGGCGTTGGCTCTCCATTGAATTGATTTCAAAGTGACGCATTTTTGTTTTTCTTTCTTCAAAAGATTTACACAATACTATTTTCTAAATTGCAATCTATTCTACAACAAAATAAAAATATTCACATCAAATGACCTATGATAATCAATAAGAGGTAGAATGATAGGGTTTGGTGATGCGAGAATTTCTCCTACTCTTTGGGCACCAAACATGAATACCATACGTTATTGAAAATGGATTTTTCTACTAATTGCAATGTTTACTCTAATGTGTGGAGTGAAATGAAAGGGAAAAACCTGTATTCCTGGGCCATTATCCATGGTCTATGCATGACCTAATTCTTTTAAAATATATATATATATAGACGTCCAAACTAAGGTCGTACCTAATGAGAGGCAAAATAAAAGGATTTACTGATGCGTTTATCTCTACCAACCTAAGAGGACTTACAATTCTACGAATTACTCGCTGAAATTTCAACTTAGTACTAACAATTATGTGTACCTTTTGCCTTGCAATGGGAATGAAGGGATCATACAAATTCTCGTGATTCATGCAAGCTACTTGATTATGCTAAAGGTTGAGCCTTCACAAAACAAACACAAGCCTGTCCTCAGTGGGGGCACCGATTTGAAGCGGTCCGGGGCGGGCAACAAGAAGAGCAACCTCTAGACACCCTTCAAGGCTCCCGTGCTGCTCAATGGGGCTGGGGCACAACACAACACAAACCAAAACAACAAACCCACAGCCAAATCCCAACTACACAAGGGGCACCACCTAGTTTAAGAGCGAACTAGGACGCAAAAGAGCAGAATCGTTAGAGCAAACCACAAACAAGCAAGGAATTTACGCTAACCCTAACACCAATGGAACACTCTCACACAATAAACACGAGAGAGAGAGAGAGAGAGAGAGAGAGAGAGAGAGAGAGAGAAAGAGAGAGAGAGATGGTGCTCGGGCTGCTTTGAAGTGTATCGTTAATGATCAAGCAAACATAAATATATATATGTAAGAAAGAGAGAGAAGGGGGAAGGGGGTGCTTGTTGCACTAATGCCTTCTTACAAATCTGTCATGACCAATCAAAGTGAGATTAGTATTTGTTCAACATAGCCTGAGTAAATTACACCACAACATATCACAAGAAAAAAGCCACCCCAATCATTGTCTTAAGGCCAGGGGAGTCCTTTCCACCCTGTCGCCCTCTTACAGCATGTGGGATTTATGGCTAAATTGATAACAATACCCGGAGACAAGCTATCAAGAACTTAAATAAAACACCAAGACACTTACACATCATTATTGTCCATGACTTCACGTTGGAAGGGAGACAAGGTATCCATGCTTAGTCCAAATTCACCCTCGTTGATTCAGCAAATGTTGGGCTTACACTAGTAGAAGAAATGATAGATTTCCTACTCTCAATTGAATGATCACTCTCTCTTACAATGGCATAGAGTTCCCTTGCTAATCACCCCTAATACAACACATACATATGCCTAATGCCAATGAGATTCCACTCAAGAGCTCCTTCTCAAGAGGTTGAGCTTGGCTTCTCAAGCTATAGCATAGTGCTCTTCCTTCTCCTGGCGCTAGCTACACCCTCCTTTTATAGCAATTTTGAAGGCTAGGGTTACTTCTCTAACCATGGTTGGTGGGGAAAGAGAGAGTTGAGAAATGGAGGTGATAGGACTTTTCATAGTGGGTTAGTGTTAGTAGAGTTAGTATTAATTTACAAATGGAATTGGATATTTACAATAGGAGTATCCATGTAGGATACAAATAAGGAAGAAAAACTCTTAAGAGGTAAGAAAAGATGGACTTCTTACAAGGTTGATGCTCCAAGTGTCTTGAGTAGGGCCAATTTTGACGCTTGTTGACGGTCCACTAGCTTTGACGTTACATTTTTTCTCCACTCTTGACCTTCCTTGAGAGACAAGGTAATTGAAGCTGAGTAATCAACCACCATGATGCTGTCTTATAAGAGAAGAGGTTGAATTTTGTGGTTTTTTTGATAGATATGGGTAATTTGGAGGAGGAAAAATGAGACTAGGTGGTCAATTTTGGAATGGAATTGTGTGTGGGAGGTATGAGTTCACCATGGTTTCTCTTATTCTTCAAGGTTGAGGAGAAGGTGAGTAGGGTGCAGAGAGGAGTGGTGAGAGAGGTGGGGATGATGAGTGGAGAAGTGTGTGTGAAAGAGGAAAATGATAAAGTGGAAGAGAGAGAGTGGCTTCATAGCATGGGAAAACTGGGTTCCACTAATAAAATCATAGCTCACAACTCGTAGCTCAAAAAAATATGAAAAAATTTGAGGCAAAAGTTCAGCCCGCGAGCTACAACTTTTGTTTGTATTACCTTTTCAAATTCGGAGAGCAAGTGAACTTTAAAAATTCAGCAAAACCGACTGTTTTTTTCCCCTGCACAAAGTCCTTGTGGGGTCCTTCTTTGGATGATTCTTTTGAATACCTCCAAGAGTGGGCCCTCCATAGTGCATGTATGCATGCCACCTACCCTTGACCTTATTTGGTAGGTCTATAATTGAAGATATTGTTGAGATCATGATATAAGTGAATAGTACAACTAAGAGAATCAAATATTGAGGGGTCTAAAAAATATGTACATGTCAAATATAAATAATATAAGTGGAAAAAATATAAAGGGGTCAAAAGAAATCTCTCTCATTATGAGGCTACCATAAAAAGATAAATATTTTTGGTGTTCTAATTTTTCAGAAAAAAAACAAAATAGATGTAGGAAGGGAAAAATCACAATAGTGAAAAAATATACACATAAATAAAACTAGTTTTTTTGGATTTTTGTTGGGGTGGAGTTACACCAAATATAAGAGAAGCTTACATGAAAATATTTCTATATGGAATAAAGAGTATGAAAAATGGTAAGAAAAATTGTGGTAATGGTGAGGCAATGTACAGAGCATAAATAACACACACCTAAGTAGAAATATTTAAATAAATACCAAAATAATTATGAAAAAATCTTTTATTTAGGCCCTATATACAAAGAAATATTTACATACGCATGGGCCATAATATATTTATATTTTTTATTTTTTTTATTTTTTTGGCTCAACTAGCCCAATGACTAGCTAATTGAGGGTTTTTTATTTCAGTAAGGAGATATGGGAAAAGTCCCCTAACTCACACGCACCTATATACAGTGAAAAGATGAGGGTAACCACAGTGTTTGAGTGATTTGATAGGGTGAGATAACTCACTATGGCAATTACAGAGAGCCGAAAAACGGCTATCAGCATCTAAATGCTTAGCAATGATACCGCAATATCCCACCTATGCTTAGTTTTTGTTTTAAAAGTATAACTTCCTAGCTATGATGAAATTAGGCCACGGATAAGTGATGCCAAAATCTACGAAATACTGTGAATGGCTTACGTCAATGCGTAGAGCTCTTACATGCGGTTGCAATGCAACAAACACATTCGCAATGTGACAACCGGAGAGGGAGTAGGAAGCGTGAGAAGTAGAGAAGTGAGCGCCGTTAGCTCACGCTGTGTATTTCTTATCGAAAAACTTATAAAAAACTTTAAAAGATTGGCTTTTATACCTTAGCCAAGATTTTGGGGTGGTCAAAAGTAATAATCTGGAGTTATACCAAAGCTGGGAATTGACTGACTAATACAATCTGGAATTTTGTATCCCTGGCTCATTAGTTACAATGTTTTCCGAGAAAATAGAAGTTACAATATTCTCGATTTATCAAAATAATAATTGTTTTACAAGGAGAACTCCGAAAAATGGTGTCCGCGTTAGCTTGCTCTTAACATCCTCCAATACGTAACTAAATTTATCCTTTGCACTCCTCTGTCCCTCCTTTGTCCCCATTTCTAGTTTCTTCTTCTATATAGTGTTGTGTTTCTCTCCATACATAATTCAACTTTAACCGATTACAAGGTTACAAGATAGGTTGATTCTATATTATCTTCTTTGAAGGATAATTTCATGGACTCAAGTTTTGAAATATAAGGAGAATGGATCTCAATGCTAAGATATTCCTATGTGATATATATGAACACTTTATGGAATGTGAAACTTAGGGTCATGATATCACCAGCTCTACATTAAGGGATTTTCATAATTATGATAATGCAAGATTTTGAATTTCAATGGTGGGGGTATTAAGGTGGTTAGGTGGCAGAGATGAGGGAGCCTTAGAGCTAGGTTCTAGAAGGGGAGAAGGTATATAGATGAGGTGAGTAATAGTAATACGTGAGTGTTACTGGAATGAAGGGTGGTACTAGTTGGAAATGTGATAGATAAGTGTTACTATAATGAAGGGAGGTATTAGTTGGAAATGAGATCGATGAGGTGGATTAAAAAAAAGAGAAATAGGAAAGGTGGGGGCGTGTTGAGGTGGCAGGAAAAAGACAATGGTAAAGATGACTACTAGGAAAGAGCCTTAGAGATAGGTGGTAGAAGGGGAGAGGTGAAGAGATGAGGTGAGTAATAGGACTATAGGAGTATTACTAATAATGATACGTTTGGAAATAAGATACATAAAGTGAAGAAAAAATAAGATGAGAAATAGAAAAAGGTGGGGAAAAAAGGGGGTGATGGATGAGCTAGTGGTTATAGTTGGTGGTAGAGAGAGTGCAAACTGTAAAGATAAGGTGATTATGGTGAGGTGGGAAGCGAGAGACATAAAGAGAGGCACTAGATGGAAATGAAGAAGAAGAAACAAGAAGAGAAGAAACAGGAGTAGAAGAATAAAAGGAGAGATAAATTTCACTTGTGGTGGTAGAGACGGTGGAATTTATAGAGAAAAGGCGAGTGAAATAAGATGATAAGTGACAGAGATAGAGAGAGAGACACACTAGATGTTAATGAGAGAAGTGAAATGAATAAGAAAAGAGAAGATAAGGGAAGAAGCTAGATAAGAGAAGTATGGGAGGGAGGTTAACTAGTGGTGGTAAGAGGTTCTATATAGGGTGAGAAGTGATGTAGAAACAGAAGGACAAAGATGTGGGAGGTGGGTTTTACTATTGATGGTAGAAGGTGGTATAAATTGAGAGAAGTGATGTAAAAGGACGGGAGGTGTGGAGCGGAGTTATGGCTACATGAGCAAAGGATAGTGTGGGAACGGTCTCTTAAAACTAGTGTATTTTGAAAAAAGAATATTCCTAGAAACTGCTCACCATATTCAAAAAGCGCTCGCTAAAATTTTGCTCACTAAAAAATTGCACCCCTATTTACACACATGTATGTGTTCACACAAATATACATGCATGGGTCACACCATTGTTCCTCAATAAGAAAAAAATAAAATATTTTGCCCCTGAGTATGCGTAAAGTTATCCATAATATATATCTCTCTTTAATGGTACTACAATCGTACTACATTCTTCTCTCTCTCTCTCTCTCTCTCTCTCTCTCTCTCTCTCACACACACACACACACACACACACACACACACACACACACACAATTATAGAATCATGTCAAAGAATCAAGCCTTTATTATGTGTATGGAGAAGTGAATTTCTTCTACATCAACTTCAGATAAAGCCTTGATGCAGTGAGCTCTACTAAAAGGCAATAGTCATGGTCCCTAGATCTATTACTATAATAGAAGTGGAGATATTACATTATCAAGTACCCTCATCACATCTGATCCAATATTCCATACTCACCCTCCTCTATCCTTGAACATCTCATTCATTGATGGCTACTTGAGAGCACAATCTCCCCCGTCAATCACCATATAAATTTCCATCATCGCTTCAACAAACCCCCTGGATCTCTCCTTGCATATTCCACCATCTATCCCTCTCTCACTCACCAACACTCTTCCATTCCACAAAGGCCTTCTCTATTTCTACCATCTCTCTCCTTGCATAGTCCAATCCCTCACTCACTCGGATTCTACCCCACATCAGTGCCTATTGTAAGCCTCCTTTCTCCCTCTCTCTCATGGAGAGTCAAGACCCTGCACTCTCCCATCATCTCTCTCTTCTCTCTCTCTCCCTCTCTCTCTCTTCTCTCTCTCTCTCTATCTATATATATATATATATATATATATATACACACACACATCATGTACCTTGTTTTAACTTTGAACTTTCCTCCCTCTCTTCATCTATCAAAATCAAACTCCCTCCTTAAAATTCTTTTTTCTCTTTTTCCTTGGCCTAGTCACCCTCACACAAAGCCAAACATCCATATCCACATGGGAAAATCCCACCCCTAACCCCTTTTTCTCATGCTTACTCACTATTCTGACACTCCCACCTCAAAGCTCCCAAAATAGAGAGACCCTTCAAACAAAACTTACACACAATCTCTCCATGTGTATTAGGCTCTACTTGCGCACATACAAATAAACAATACATTTATTGAGTGAATCTCTCTCTCTCTATATGTGTGTGTGTGTGTGTGTGCGCGCGCGCTTTGTGTTGTGTGGGCATTGTTTATACTATTTCTGAGAGAGAGAGAGAGAGAGAGAGAGAGAGAGAGAGAGATTCCCAAAATCATACGCATCCTTAGTAAACACATATATAATACATATGTAAACGGTAATATGAGATAGGATGGGAGTGATCAGAGATCCCTCATTTGGAAAGTGATATGGACTACACATGATAGTGGCATCACCCACACACACACGCACACACACATAATACATGATGAGATGGATGCTAGATGTAGATGAAGAGGGAAGATACATTGTATGGCTGACTTTTCTCCTATAAAGAGAATTCAGGTTGAGAGGGAGAAAGATGCCCACGATGATGATCGTAGAGAGAGGAGGGGTAAGAGAGAGTATTGGCCTCCTACCACATAATTTAAGGAGATTTTGTTTTCTTTCAAAGGGCTAATATGATAACATCTCTATCTCTAATTCATTCATTTTGCTTGGAAATCATCTCCACTCAATTTTTAAAGAGAGAGATGATGGAGAGGATGAGTTACTTTAATTTTAAATTTGAATTAAATATAGAGAGTAGAGAGAGCGATTAGTTCTAAAAAGATAAGAGACAAAACTTGGAAGTTCGAAAGAAGAGAGAATTGCAAGAGAGAGAGAGGGAGAGAGAGGGAGAGAGAGAGAGAGAGAGAGAGAGAGAGAGAGAGAGAGAGAGAGAGAGAGCATTGGATTAGGGTGTTGTATTTAGTGTTGCAGGAATGCACACAAAGCATGTAGAAGAAGAAGCTCAAGAGCACACAAAAAGAAGTAGTATTACTTAGTGTGCAAGTACAAAGATTAAGATGCCCTAGAATGAGGATAGGCATATATACAATGCATGGGGGAAAAAACCCCTTAGCAAGGGAAAAAGTGCCTCGGTAGTCCTAAGTGTGTTCACATACATCTCTCCTACATCATAGCAACAAATCCCCCTCTGGGAGTGATGCGGTGAACAAGAGTTAGCACTCAATGTATAGGGAAGTTCCTTGTCGTATGAAGGGTGATCAGTCCACAAAGGGAAGCAGGCCTAAAGCTTTATGAAAAGATTTGAACTTCTCATGAGGAAGCACCTTTGTGAAAAAATCGGCGAGGTTGTCCTATGTTGGCGCATAAACCAAGTTGATCTCTCCTACTGAGAGTATCTCCCTAACATAGTGATAATGCACCTCAATGTGCTCTCTGCGAGCATGATTTCTTGTAGTTTCCAATGTGCTCTGACTATCAATGTAGATAGTGGTGGAAGCCTCCTATCCAAACACGCACATCAGTTACAAGGTATATGAGCCAAATGCACTCAACCATAGCGATGAAAGCTACCTTCCTGTACTACTCAGCTTCACAACTAGAAATGGCCATAGTAGACTTAACCATGATAGACATGAGCTACCAATACCAAGCATGAAGCAAAAACCACTAGTTGACATGCGTGTGTTGTAACAACCTATTTCCATAGGAGTAGCAACAACATGTTTGCAATCCTTAAGACCGAATCTACATAGCAATGTCTCAATGTACTTTTTTTTGACACAAAGCATAACCTCCATCACATTGCTTAAATGAATGCCCAAATAATGATGCAAGAGGCCCAAATCTGACATCTCAAAATCTGAATTTGATTCAGCCTTAAAACTAGCAATATGCATCTCTTTTGGACTAGTGATCAGCATGTCATCAACATAAAGAAAAAGGATAAGAATTACATCATCCACATGCTTGATATAAAAAGTACTTTCAATAGGACTATTGCAAAGACCATATGTAATCAAATATGCATGGATCTTCTCCAACCAAGCACGAGGTACTTGCTTTAAAGCATATAATGATTTCTTTAATCTGCACACTTTGTTATCTTTCCCTTTTTGAACAAAACCATGAGGCAGTGTTACATACACTTCCTCATGCAAGTCACCATTTAAAAATGTAGACCTAATGCCCAATTGATGTACATTCCAACCATGATGTGTACCAATGCACAAAGTCTATGAATGATAGTCATATGACAAGTGGGAGAAAAAGTCTTTTCAAACTCAATGCCCTTTTCTTGAGCATACCCTTTTGCAACAAGCCTAGCCTTGTAGTAGTCAACACTACAATTAGGCTTACATTTTACCTTATAAACCCACTTTGTGCCAATTGCCTTCTTGTCAGCAAATCACACGATGACCAAGTCCCATTCTTCATAATAGCATCATACTCAGCTTGCATAACATCAATCTAATTTTTTGAATTTTATGCCTCATTAAATGTAATAGGCTCTTCTTCATCACACATACTCAAAACAGTCAATGCATAACAATCTTATACATATGATGCATGTTGAGAACCGTAACGAGTATTACTAGACAAAGGTGAATCTAATTTATTGTCATGAAAAGTCTCCACAAAGCATTTAGGCATTGTCCTATAGTCCTCAATTTTCCTCCCATCATAAAGTGCATCATGAATATCAGCATCAGTAATGGGTTGATTTATGGAATCATCAGAAACCTACATAGGCTACAAACATGCCTCATGTGGTTCTACATATGATGAACCACCAGAAAAATAGAGGCAAAAAAGTATCATATATGTCCTATGAGCATACATTTGTCTCCCTGGTAATGAAAGCAAAGGCTGCACACCATCTTCCACAAATACTGCATCTTGATTGTTCAAGATATATTTAGTTTGTAGATGATATAACCTATTTACAGCGTTGTCATCCAATTGCCTGCGAATTTTCTCTAACACAAATACATAAGCCAGTCGACCAAAAACACATAAATGAGCAACATATGGATTTCTACCATGCCAGGCCTCATATGGAGTGATAGGCTACAATGCTTTGTTGGTGGGACACCTATTCATTACATAGGTGGCACACATGACAACCTCAAGACAAAATGCATGTGGTAAAGCTTGGTACATCATGCCATCTCCATAGGAGACCTATTTTTCCTCTTTGCAACACCATTTTTCTAAGGGGTGTAAGGCATTATACATTGGTGTTTTATCCCACATTCAACTAGAAACTCATTAAATTCTTAAGACATATACTCGATTAGAATGGAGGGTGCCCACTTTACATCCATATACATTCTCAACCATTTAACAACAAACTGTTTGAAGCATAGAAACACTTTAGACGCTGCTCTTTTTGTCTTATGCGACATTGTAGCAGACATGGCAGTCTCAGAGATGTATCTAGTGATGCCATTGTTGGAGCTATATATGGCTCACTCTACTCAACTTGGTCTCACCTATATATTTGTATCTTGTCCTCAATATGAATCAGTCTTTGGGAGCGTATATGGTGTGTCTCTTGTCTCGTCTCTCTCTTTCTCTCTACATCTCAACATGGTATCAGAGCAGTAACGATCATGCACCAATTCAATTCATAGTGACAAAACAGTATGTGTATGCAATTTGCATGTAAGATTCAAAAATTGCTACAAATTTTATTTTTGAGCATTGATTCTTGTTAATTGTGGTTGTTTTGTGTTAAGAAGAATATGATTAGTGTTTTGTGTGACGTTTATTGCTAATCAATCTAATCGTTGATTACGTTTTCTTGTTCATGACACCCTGAACTTCATCTCAATTTTTCTTGCTGTTCTGCTCAAAATTTGGAATCTACTAGTGGAAATTGCTTCTTTATAAATGGTTGTCTTGTTTCTTGGACTAGCAAGAAACAACGTTGTGTTGCAGTTTCTACGACTGAGTCAGAATATGTTGCGGCATCACTTGCAGCTCGTGAGTTGATTTGGCTTCAACAAATGCTGGTTGATATTGGTCACTCTCCTCTTTCTAGCACACCCTTGCGGTGTGACAACCAAAGTGCTATTAGTCTTGCAAAAGACTATGTTCAACATAATAAGTCAAAGCACATTGCTGTCCATTATCATTATGTTAGGTATGAAGTACGCAAAGGAACCATTATGGTTGAACACTGTCCAAGTGACCAGATGATTGCAGACATTTTGACCAAAGGCCTCAACGAGTCACGTTTCATCCTCTTGCGCTCGGAGCTTGGAGTTGCTTCGACCTCACTCTTTCTAGATTAGCTTCTTTGCTATTGTAATAGCTTTGTACATATGACATTGTAATCTTTTAGGTACCATGCACTATGCACACTCCACATTTGCACATTGTGATCTCTAAGTCACTTGAATATTTGTACATAGATGCACAATTCACTTTCACATCATCATCGCTGGTTCATATTTTCACATTGTATAGGGGCTTGGGTTTTTCCCTTGAACTCCCCAAGGGTTTTTTCATCCAAAGCTAGAGACCTTTGTTTGAGTGGGGGTGTTGGAGCTATATATGGCTCACTCTACTCAACTTGGTCTCACCTATATATTTGTATCTTGTCCTCAATATGAATCAGTCTTTGGGAGCGTATATGGTGTGTCTCTTGTCTCGTCTCTCTCTTTCTCTCTACATCTCAACAGCCATTGACTCAGTTGCTTTGTCAGTTGAGGCAGATGTAGTGTCGGAGTATACTAGTGAAGGGGATGTCACTTTTACCTCGAGCTATGTATGAGATGCTATACATGTGGATAGTGCACTCCCTTTGCAGTGGTTGCTAGACGCAGATGATATGTTTCATGTCACGTCCCATCATGAATGGTTTTGTAGCTATTCTAGCGGGATACTTGGCAGTGTACGTTTGACCGATGGATCGGTGCATGCGATAGTAGGTGCAGGAGATGTGAGACTGTCACTACCGAGTGGTGCATCTTACTTGTTACGACATGTGCACTATGTAGCAGATTTAACAGTGAGTTTGATCTCGATTGATCTCGATTGTGGATATCAGATTTTGCTTCGAGAGCAAGATTTTGTGATGCATTTGGGCTCACTCGTGATTGCGAGAGGTGCCAAGAGTGGTCCAGGTTACCCATTGCATGCGGATCATGGGAGAGACAGTGTTGTCTCTGTGATCATGCAGCCAGGTAGACAGCGAGAGAGTATGTGAGTCTCTTTTCCTTGTGGGTTGCAGGATGCTTTGCATGGAGTGCAGAGCAGTGACCTTGTTGTGCAGGTTGCATCTATGGATGCACAGGTAAAGCGAGACAGCTCTAGTGAGTCACAACAAGATGAGTCATCAGAGGTGATGACAAAGATGACTCACATGGATGCTGAGATGTTGGCTATTGTGGAGTCATTTCTTGATATGCTTATGCCAGAGCTTGATGCAGATTCAGGACAGATGGATACTCTTGGTACACATGCGATATGCGGTGGGCACGAGGAGTCATTGCACAGCTCGGAGTCAAAGTGCCATGCTCTCTATGATAGGGGACATGATTGCCATGAGTTGAGTTCTGAGTTGGAGGTGGCAGAGGTTGCCAAGGTTGCATCAACGTTCGGTGTCCTCATGTACAAGCTGCTGATCTCGAGGCCCGACATAGCAGATGCATTGGGAGCATTTGCAGCAGGGTTGATTAGTTGTTCGATGACTGATCTCGGCATAGAGCATAGGGGAGGTTTTCCGGTATTGGACCCATAATTTTAGGAGTGCATAAGCTCTTGTAGACTCTTTGCAGAGCTTGGAGCTAGCTCTGTGTGGCTTTTGCAGTGAGATGTTTGTCTATCAGTAGAGCCGGATGCACTAGATCATCAAGAGTCAATGGACATAGGTTGAGAGAATCTCTCACCTGCTATTAGTTGTACACTAGCAGATCTTGCTTAAAGGCACATTAGCCTTTAAGTGGGAGGTTGTTGGGGTTAAGACCTATGTGCCTTGACCGGTCGCCCAGGTCATGGACGCCCACTGTTACCCTATACTTATAGTGAGTATACTGTATAGGGGGAGCTGCCACTTCACAGTCTCCCCACCCGCATCGTGTGTGTGTCTCCTTCTCTCTCTCACTCTCCGTCTGTGGTGCTCCCCGATCCCTTTCACTTTGTATAGTATCTTGCCCCGTGGAGTTGATCAAACAACTCATCCACTTGAGGCAGAGGATACTTGTTCTTGATGGTTATCGCGTTTAATCCGCGATAATCTACGCATATGCACATAGTACCATCTTTCTTTTTTACCAATAGAATTGGTGATGCCCAAGGCGAAGTGCTAGTTCTAATGAAACCACGAGCGAGGTAGTGAGCCAACTAACTCTCAACCTCCTTGGCTTCTTTAGCACTCATATAATAAGGTGGTTTACTCAGCGGTTTAGTGTCTGGCAAGACATCTATGCCATGCTGCACATCACGTGTAGGGGGTAAACCCGGTGGTAAATCACTTGAGAACACATCACTATACTCCGTGATTAAGTGAGTCAGCTTTTGTAGTGCAAAAGGAGAAAGTAAACTAGAGTTATGATGGGATGGATAATCTTGTAATTCCTGTAATGTTTGTTTTACAACAGTTGCACATTTCTCTATAGAATTAAAATTGAGAGCACTTTTCTTGTTAGATTTGTTAACACTTTGTTTATTAGTAAAATTCATTTCACTTTGCATACCATTACTAGAATTCACTGCACTTTGCTCTTGAGAATTCACAAGATTTGGAGATAAGCAGTAACACAAAAAGACTTCATCTATTAACTTTGCTTTCTACAAAATAGAAAGATTGTTTGTACATATAAGAGGTGTAGATGGTATATTTTTCTCACCAAGCAAAAGCACATGTTTACCATTGTCCATAAAGGATAAGGAGTTGTGTTCATAACTAGTGTGCAATGTGTTTCCTAAACCATGCAACCACTCCCGTCCTAAAACTACATTAGCACGGTCCATGTTCATAACTTGAAAGTCAAGGGTCATCGTATGATCTTGAACAATAAGCTCAACCCCTTGAACGACGGTGTCCCATACTTCCCTATCATTCCCAGGCATCTACTCCACCACATACTTGTGAGAGCAGGGAGTCTATGTAAGCTTCAATTTATTGACTAGTTTATAGTTCAAGAAGTTATGAGTTTCACCATCATCCACTAAAATACAAACACGTTGTCCGTTAATAGTGCCATGCATGCGAATCAAATAATGGGGGCCAAAGGTGGGCTGCACATTGAAGAAGACACACAACACTTGTGCTTTTCTTCCATATGAAGAACCTCTACAACACAATATTTAGGAGATGAATCTAATGTGAGGCGTTGCACTGTGTGCATGGCCTTTTCTTTGCCTTGCAAAAGAGGACAATCTTTCTTGTTATTTTGGTCCGAAAGACATCTAAAACACAAATTGTGTTTCTTTGCACGCTCAAAATCAGCAGTGTTGACAGACCCACGTAGAGTATCTCGTGATTGCTTAGGCTTCTTAGCCTCTTGTGGGCATGGAGAGGTAGATTGTCTCTTGTTCATTTTGGAACGTGTGGGAGATCTACCTCGCCATTGGCTCTTAGCCACATTGCTTCAACAAATGCTGGTTGATATTGGTCACTCTCCTCTTTCTAGCACACCCTTGCGGTGTGACAACCAAAGTGCTATTAGTCTTGCAAAAGACTATGTTCAACATAATAAGTCAAAGCACATTGCTGTCCATTATCATTATGTCAGGTATGAAGTACGCAAAGGAACCATTATGGTTGAACACTGTCCAAGTGACCAGATGATTGCAGACATTTTGACCAAAGGCCTCAACGAGTCACGTTTCATCCTCTTGAGCTCGGAGCTTGGAGTTGCTTCGACCTCACTCTTTCTAGATTAGCTTCTTTGCTATTGTAATAGCTTTGTACATATGACATTGTAATCTTTTAGGTACCATGCACTATGCACACTCCACATTTGCACATTGTGATCTCTAAGTCACTTGAATATTTGTACATAGATGCACAATTCACTTTCACATCATCATCGCTGGTTCATATTTTCACATTGTATAGGGGCTTGGGTTTTTCCCTTGAACTCCCCAAGGGTTTTTTCATCCAAAGCTAGAGACCTTTGTTTGAGTGGGGGTGTTGGAGCTATATATGGCTCACTCTACTCAACTTGGTCTCACCTATATATTTGTATCTTGTCCTCAATATGAATCAGTCTTTGGGAGCGTATATGGTGTGTCTCTTGTCTCGTCTCTCTCTTTCTCTCTACATCTCAACAGCCATTGACTCAGTTGCTTTGTCAGTTGAGGCAGATGTAGTGTCGGAGTATACTAGTGAAGGGGATGTCACTTTTACCTCGAGCTATGTATGAGATGCTATACATGTGGATAGTGCACTCCCTTTGCAGTGGTTGCTAGACGCAGATGATATGTTTCATGTCACGTCCCATCATGAATGGTTTTGTAGCTATTCTAGCGGGATACTTGGCAGTGTACGTTTGACCGATGGATCGGTGCATGCGATAGTAGGTGCAGGAGATGTGAGACTGTCACTACCGAGTGGTGCATCTTACTTGTTACGACATGTGCACTATGTAGCAGATTTAACAGTGAGTTTGATCTCGATTGATCTCGATTGTGGATATCAGATTTTGCTTCGAGAGCAAGATTTTGTGATGCATTTGGGCTCACTCGTGATTGCGAGAGGTGCCAAGAGTGGTCCAGGTTACCCATTGCATGCGGATCATGGGAGAGACAGTGTTGTCTCTGTGATCATGCAGCCAGGTAGACAGCGAGAGAGTATGCGAGTCTCTTTTCCTTGTGGGTTGCAGGATGCTTTGCATGGAGTGCAGAGCAGTGACCTTGTTGTGCAGGTTGCATCTATGGATGCACAGGTAAAGCGAGACAGCTCTAGTGAGTCACAACAAGATGAGTCATCAGAGGTGATGACAAAGATGACTCACATGGATGCTGAGATGTTGGCTATTGTGGAGTCATTTCTTGATATGCTTATGCCAGAGCTTGATGCAGATTCAGGACAGATGGATACTCTTGGTACACATGCGATATGCGGTGGGCACGAGGAGTCATTGCACAGCTCGGAGTCAAAGTGCCATGCTCTCTATGATAGGGGACATGATTGCCATGAGTTGAGTTCTGAGTTGGAGGTGGCAGAGGTTGCCAAGGTTGCATCAACGTTCGGTGTCCTCATGTACAAGCTGCTGATCTCGAGGCCCGACATAGCAGATGCATTGGGAGCATTTGCAGCAGGGTTGATTAGTTGTTCGATGACTGATCTCGGCATAGAGCATAGGGGAGGTTTTCCGGTATTGGACCCATAATTTTAGGAGTGCATAAGCTCTTGTAGACTCTTTGCAGAGCTTGGAGCTAGCTCTGTGTGGCTTTTGCAGTGAGATGTTTGTCTATCAGTAGAGCCGGATGCACTAGATCATCAAGAGTCAATGGACATAGGTTGAGAGAATCTCTCACCTGCTATTAGTTGTACACTAGCAGATCTTGCTTAAAGGCACATTAGCCTTTAAGTGGGAGGTTGTTGGGGTTAAGACCTATGTGCCTTGACCGGTCGCCCAGGTCATGGACGCCCACTGTTACCCTATACTTATAGTGAGTATACTGTATAGGGGGAGTTGCCACTTCACAGTCTCCCCACCCGCATCGTGTGTGTGTCTCCTTCTCTCTCTCACTCTCCGTCTGTGGTGCTCCCCGATCCCTTTCACTTTGTATAGTATCTTGCCCCGTGGAGTTGATCAAACAACTCATCCACTTGAGGCAGAGGATACTTGTTCTTGATGGTTATCGCGTTTAATCCGCGATAATCTACGCATATGCACATAGTACCATCTTTCTTTTTTACCAATAGAATTGGTGATGCCCAAGGCGAAGTGCTAGTTCTAATGAAACCACGAGCGAGGTAGTGAGCCAACTAACTCTCAACCTCCTTGGCTTCTTTAGCACTCATATAATAAGGTGGTTTACTCAGCGGTTTAGTGTCTGGCAAGACATCTATGCCATGCTGCACATCACGTGTAGGGGGTAAACCCGGTGGTAAATCACTTGAGAACACATCACTATACTCCGTGATTAAGTGAGTCAGCTTTTGTAGTGCAAAAGGAGAAAGTAAACTAGAGTTATGATGGGATGGATAATCTTGTAATTCCTGTAATGTTTGTTTTACAACAGTTGCACATTGCTCTATAGAATTAAAATTGAGAGCACTTTTCTTGTTAGATTTGTTAACACTTTGTTTATTAGTAAAATTCATTTCACTTTGCATACCATTACTAGAATTCACTGCACTTTGCTCTTGAGAATTCACAAGATTTGGAGATAAGCAGTAACACAAAAAGACTTCATCTATTAACTTTGCTTTCTGCAAAATAGAAAGATTGTTTGTACATATAAGAGGTGTAGATGGTATATTTTTCTCACCAAGCAAAAGCACATGTTTACCATTGTCCATAAAGGATAAGGAGTTGTGTTCATAACTAGTGTGCAATGTGTTTCCTAAACCATGCAACCACTCCCGTCCTAAAACTACATCAGCACGGTCCATGTTCATAACTTGAAAGTCAAGGGTCATCGTATGATCTTGAACAATAAGCTCAACCCCTTGAACGACGGTGTCCCATACTTCCTTATCATTCCCAGGCATCTACTCCACCACATACTTGTGAGAGCAGGGAGTCTATGTAAGCTTCAATTTATTGACTAGTTTATAGTTCAAGAAGTTATGAGTTTCACCATCATCCACTAAAATACAAACACGTTGTCCGTTAATAGTGCCATGCATGCGAATCAAATAATGGGGGCCAAAGGTGGGCTGCACATTGAAGAAGACACACAACACTTGTGCTTTTCTTCCATATGAAGAACCTCTACAACACAATATTTAGGAGATGAATCTAATGTGAGGCGTTGCACTGTGTGCATGGCCTTTTCTTTGCCTTGCAAAAGAGGACAATCTTTCTTGTTATTTTGGTCCGAAAGACATCTAAAACACAAATTGTGTTTCTTTGCACGCTCAAAATCAGCAGTGTTGACAGACCCACGTAGAGTATCTCGTGATTGCTTAGGCTTCTTAGCCTCTTGTGGGCGTGGAGAGGTAGATTGTCTCTTGTTCATTTTGGAACGTGTGGGAGATCTACCTCGCCATTGGCTCTTAGCCACATTGCTCTTAGCCACATTGCTCTTAGCCACATTGCTCTTAGCCACATTGCTCTTTGCAAAAGTATTCTTAGAGTAGGTAACATTTCCTTTCCTCTCTTGGTCTTCATCATATCATTGTGCATGACTAGTGGCTTCTTCCAAAGTTTTTGGATGTTGGGTCTTGAGATGAAGACGATAGTCTTTGTCAAGACCCCTATTAAAACCCCGTATCTTTTGGAATCCATCGAGACCTTCTAGTTTTAATATGATTTCTCGATACTTTGAAAGATACTCTGTGAGAGAGAGACCAGACATGCGGCATGCATCCCATGATAACCAATTCTTATCTTCTTCATTGGAGTCCAAAAACTCTTTGGAGAAAGAAGCTTGAAACGTAGCCCAAGACGGAGGACGAGCATCTATTGGAAATGTTATCCACCACTTATAGGCCTTGCCTTTAAGAGATAGACTTGTTTCCACAGTTGTCTTTATATCCGGGGTGTGTCTCAATCTATGAATATCACTCCATTTGTGTAAGAATGTATTGACCGCATCCCTGTTGCGATCACGCTCTTCCCCGTGAAACTCAGGAATGGTGATATTCTTAAGTAATGCATTGCTACCTTCTGCATCTTCTGTGCACTTGTCTCTTGGACTCCTTGAGTCATGTGAGCTTGGTTCCTTTGAACGGTGCCACTTGTGGCTCCTTGAGTTGGCTGTGAATTCATAAATTTCACAAGTAACTCTGTAAGATTGGTAACATTTGCATTGAGTGTAGAGAGGTTTCTTTCAAGTACGCTTTGGTGATGTTCCAAAGTCTTAAAAGAAGCCATATCTACAAGCCCATGATCTCCTAGATCATCATCATCATGCATGTTAATGCCAGCAGCACCCGTGGTGCCCTGATTTTGATCTACGTGCTCAAAATCAAACGTGTGTGTAGGTGGGATATCCTCATTGGCCATGGTAAACACACACTAATGCAGAGAGAGAAAAAGAAACAACAACTTGTACCTTGAGAAATTGAAGTCTTTGTGTTTTTTATGCTTCGCGATTTGCGTTGCATGCGAACCTTGCCTTGCGGGAAGTTTAGCGCTTCACTTGTCGTTCCTTGTAAGAACACCGTTGATGATTCTTCACAAAAACTCGTAGTTTTTGTGAAGGTTTTTCTTCACTTTGAAGCTATCTCCTTGAGAAAAAAGAATTTTTGGAGGAAAACTTGCCTTCCTCCAAGAAGTGAAAAGGAAGGGTAAAGCTACTTTCTTGAAGTTTGAAGCTTTCCCTTTCCTTCTTGTTTTCCTTTCAACACAAGTAGACTATCTTTCCTTCTTATACACAACAAGAGCCAATAGCTTGATGGTAAAATGTTGGCCTCTTAGCCTCATGGGGTGAGTTCAACCCTCCTTCATGCAAGGGTTAAGTGGGCCTTCCTACGCACACAGCCAATGGCTCCAACAGAAGCGTTCGGAGCCTCCGTGACATCGAGTTGCCGATCAAGTTTGCCTTGGTCACCCACCTTGGTCGTGTGCTGTGGAGAGCGTAGATGGGGTAGCCGCGGTCGGCTGTCGCTATCACTGTCTATCCACGCGTTGCACGCACAAGAAACTGTGTTTGTCTTCTTTTTGCTACACAGCGGAGACGTCACTGTCTGCGGAGCGTAGGGGATAAGCAGGGCGTCGCACGCACATGGAAAGATGCTTTTAGCCTCTTCCCAAAAATAGCTCGATATCAGTGAAAGGGCGGTGGTAATGCGTGTGCTAGTCTCTGTTGGCAGATACGCCGCGATGGATGTCAGCACAGTGAGAACTCACCTAACAAAATTTGTCAGCTAAGGACGAAGCTCGACCCGCACGCGCGTGGAAGCAAGCATAGGGTGTCAATATACACTCGACCGACTCTCAACTAATTCCTACAAAGGCCTCTACCCAATGTCTAAGCTATAGCCTTCAGGAGTGCTTAAGAGGAGATTAACTACAATGCTTCCAAGAGATAAATACCCATCAAACGTTCTCGAAATGCCACCGAACTTGAAGGAGACCCTACTAACACTAATAGGTCGCTCTCCCTAAGGTCCGTGAACCAAAATCCCAACCCTAAACACCTGGTGCAAAATCACGTAGGATGTCTGGCCGAAATTTTCAGGTCATCATTTACAAAAACTAAAGTTCCTAATGTGTAGCTCTACTCAATGCGAACGCGTGGATATGCTGAAATGCGAAAACAGATAACGTATGCTCACAGATGAAGCTCGTAGGTCGAGCTCACAAAACCGGACCGTACACCCATAATGTAGGTATCGGTGCATAGCTCTCGTTGGGGGCAACACGCTGCACTCATTCGCACTCAATTCCGACCACCGGTGCACGTGTAGCGTCAAGATGAAACTCTCACTCTCTCTCGTACATAGTACGCTCACTCACAGACACAACTTTTTAAAATTGACAAAGTTTTTTTTCATTAAGGTCAAAAGTGGTATAAATACCTTACAATCTCAAACCCTCATGTTCCAATTAAACCATCTACTCAATCTAAATGTCAAAAATGGGATACAATTTGGAAACTTCTGTAAGCCCCAATATTTACAAAGGTGAAATGTCGGTTTTTCTCAAAGAATAGTTACAAAAAAGAATATTCCGCCGAGCTCCGTAGGGTGTGTCCAGCTGCTAACACTCCCCCCCTCCTTGTTCATGTCGTCCCCGACATGGCTATTGAGCTGCTTCTTCAGTGTAGGCTTTCTGTCATCTTGAGAAGGGACTCATATCTTGCATGCTGAGCCAGTAGCGTCGGACCGAATATATCTGTGCTGATTGTGAAGAAGCCGGTGTAGAATACTTCTTCAAAGGTCTGGAGGTGATAAGAAGGCAAAAACATGATTCTCTGATATAGTGCATGTATCACCTCATGAGATGGCTGAGCAGACAGATCGTATGCACATCTGTATGTATCTTGAAAGAAAACGATAGTGTCTGTCGCCTGGCCTGATTTGAAGTTTTTGAAGACTGCCAAAAGTTTTTACATATCTTTCTCATCATGATTGTTGTGGCGGTTATGCCGCTAGCGGTGGCTAGATAGCGAGAACTCAACCGACAAACAACAATGTCAGACGAGGACGCAGTTTGACCCGTAGGCACATGGAAACAAATAGGTGGGTGTCAAATCACCTACTCGACCTTCTAATGACAATCACTACCAAGGAAATCAAATCTAAGTTCTCAAATACACAAGTGACTGAAATTCGTACTACGACTAAATGCTATCCTAAACATGATCTAGAGTCATCGAATGAGTCTCAAACTCAAAGGGGGGTCTCTACACTAGGTAAGGACAATACCCCATGAATCTACAATACGATCTCAACCTGTAACCACTCCATGCGGTAAACGCGTACGAAGACAGGCAGAAAAATACAGGTGACGGAATCTCAACTCTGATGGTACTAATGTGTATCTCTACTCGCTACGGTTCTATAGATATATGGCACGCTCAATTCCGACACATAGGTAGTGAGAAAACTCACATAGAAGGGTGAAAGCATGTTAACTTGTCATGATTTTTCATGTCCCCGACAATGCTAACTAGCACAATTTTGACATATGCTAACTAGTACAATAACTTGAGCTACATCTCCAAGATCTATGACATATGATATATCAATAGAAAGCACTTGGAACAAGGAATCCAAATGGAAAACCTCTGACAAATTTTGATATTATTTGTAAAAAATTTACCGGACGCCCAACTTTTCAAAGATGTGCTAACTTGAAACTGTTAACTCGCACAAAAAGCGTGACAGGTTAACATGCTCTCACCCAGAAGCTTGTGGGAGCTCACCTCGTGTAGAAGCCGAATGCGCGCACGCTTGGTATCGATGCGTAGCTCTCGCCGTTGCTAACACAATGGCGATGTCGCTTCTCCAATGGCGGCTCAGTAGCTCGTGTAGCAAGAGGATAGATCGACTCTCTCCAACTCTCTCAGACACAGTCACAGCGCTCAAAAACTCACCTCGATTAATGATTCAAAATTGTGTCCTTAGCTTTCCAAAAATTGGCTCTTATACCTCAGCCTTGGAGGTGTGAAAACATCTCTAGTCTAATTACATAAGCAGGTGAAACTACTTGGGGAATACAAGCTGGAAACTCAATTGAGTCCCGCTAATTACAATGAATCGGCTCCATAAAAAAAATGAAATGTCAGAAAGACATTTATTACAATAAGTGTTTACAAAAACATGAGTGTGAGAAAAATGTATAGGTGTGGTCCTCCGCTCAACACTCCCCCCCTCCGCGTTCATGTCGTCTCTGACATGACATCCTTTCTTTGTATTTAGTGGGGTCCCGTCGATTTCAGCATCTGAAGATGTGACTCGTATCTTAGGTTTCTAATGGTCAGTGTAGAGCGGAATATCTTACTTTCATGAGTAAAGAAACCAGTGTAGAATGCCTCCTCAAAGGCCTGCATGTGGAAGCTCAGCATAAACATGATTCTCTGATAAAAGAGTTCTAATAATTTTGGAGATGGCTGCAAGGCTAGATCATACATCATATTTTTCACTGTGTCGGCCGTTGACAACAATGTTGAGCTGGTAGCTTTATCCGGCGCGAACACTTCAATGCAAGCCAATAATGTTCTACAAATCTTTTTGAGCATTTGACATGAAAGGTCAGGAGAGCTAGTAAAGAGCTTAATGGTGCCCGTTATGATTTTCCCCATGTAGGCCTTACTTATTCTCTCTCCCACCTTCGGTCCTGTCATCTTGGGGTAATTAAGCCAATTTGGCTTCTTTGCTGTGATTCTGCCATGCTCTTACCAACTCTTGACTCGTGGCACTGGACAAAGTGTTGCATCTTCTCCAACTTCCTTCGGTGCGTCCACCAAATAGATTAGGTAGGTTGGGTACTTTGTCAACCACCCTTTCCTCCATCTCGGATTGGCGTCTACTATCTTCTTTGATTCCTCCTCTTTTGTGATGTCGCCTTCGTATAGCACGACATACTGCTCCTCTTCTAGCCTTTTCTTTGTTTTCAACACTTCAAATTTTAGTAGAGGAAGTGGAAATGTAGGTTGCATCCATTGTTCTTGCAGCACCTTAGTATCCAACCCGTGAAGTCCGATGGAGAACAGGAGTCTTCTTTCCCACTCCATGGCCACCTTTGCACTCTCTTATGTTGCTTGCTCTATCTGCTTGTGCAATCTGTTTTCCTCCTCCTTGGTAAGTCTTGATGTTGTGGCCTCTTCTTGTGCTGGGGCTGGATCTTCAATAGTTGTGGCTTCCCCAGTCTCTTGTAGCTCCACGGCTGCCCCGCCTGTTTCTTCTTGCTGAACCTCTGTATATTTTATCATTTTGTCTTGCAGATCTTGGGGCCTCATTCTCCGCTCTCAGTGCTTGGTTCTCTGATGTAAGTAATTCTCCCCCCGCAATGTGAAATCTCTGCACTTTCTCTAGCCGCAATTCTCTTTGCAAGCTCCGGACTTGATCTTCCAGAACAGGGACCATCCTTTCTCGTAGCTCAATGAGCTCGTCCTTTATAGCTTCCAATTCATCTTCAATTATTTCTTTGGCTTCTTGTGCACTAGTCACCTCTCTTGAAGCATCAACAAGTTGGAGGATTAGTCCATCTCTTTCATTTTTTGCTTCTTCTTTGTTGTCCCTCATTGTCTTTGATCGGGCTTTGATCTGCTGCAGTAGTTGATGCACTTTCTGGATATCTCTTTCATCCTCATATTCAAGCTCAAGTGCTCTTTCTACTACAGTCTCCTTTAGCTTCTACTCATCCTTTGCCTTCTCAGGTACTAATCTCTGCTCTCTGTCTAATCTATTCTTGGTCCTCTTCTCCGTTCCTCTCCCTTCTTCTTGTGCTATGGAAATGCCATACACAACCTCGAGGGCCTCTTCTTGAGTATATCCTGTGTCTATTAGAGCATCATATTGCTCTTTCTTCTCTTGAACTGGATCCATTATCTTCTCCTCTTGCTGTATTTTGGGCTTTTCTAGCACATCCACCTCAACTTCAGTAGTCATCTTCTCCACTATCTTTTCCTTTCCTTTAGGACTTGGCTGATCGACCTTGCCCTTGCCCTTGTCACCTCTTTTTAATTCAGCTTTAAGGTGCTAAACTTCTGCTTCAATGTATGGATCTATTGGTTGCTGCTCCAAGATAGCTTCTGATTCTTCATAAGCCTTGATATATTGATCGTACTGATCAATATTTGGTCTTGTTGAGATGGCTCCGACTTTTGTTGGGTCTGGTGCCTATTTTTCCTCAAAATCTTCTTTTAAAGCTCGCTCGGATCTAAACTGTTCAATCAGCCTCTCCATTCTGGCAGCTTTCTGGCTCTTAGTTTGATTTGGAGTGGGTTTCTTCTTGGTCTTCTTCTTGAGGGGCTCGTCTTCTTCTTCTTCTGGCTCGGGAACAATATCTAGTTTCCGCCTTGCCCTTGTTGACACTCTCTTTGTGACCTCTCGTTGGCCTTCATCTTCATCTATCTCTTTAGCCATTGGTTTTTCGAGGGAGCCTTTGGCCACTGGTCCCTTGCTCCCATAGCTTCATAATCTATCTTAGTCAAAACTGTGGCTCCTCCAATGTACTTTGACTTCTCGTTCTGCAAAGCAATTACTTGCTCATGGATGTGCTGAGCATAATTGCCTTCCTTTGGGATGTTGCTCTTTATTTCCCAAGTGATTGTTGTGGCAATATCATGTGGTGGTGTGGTATACTTCTGTGGCCTTTTGCTGCATGTGTAAAAATTGGTTTTAGAGCCGGCAAATCTTTGCTGCTCTCGGATCTGCTATGTCTTCATAGGTGGCATTTTTCTTCTTTGGCCCATACACTTCTATGGCTTCCCGTCTTTCTCTCACTGAGCATCCTTTGTTGTGCAGCTCCATAGTATCTGTAATGAGCTGAGAAGTGATGACCACTTCAATATTTTCCACGTCCAAGGCTGTGAATGTAGCCTTTCCGTCTTTCCATATGGGGGTCGCCAACTCATACACTCTTTGAGTGTCTACTCCTGATGGTCTAGAAGTGCAAAAACTGTGGATATCTACCCTTTCCAAGTATCTGCTTATCTCCTCTGTTCTGCTGTAGTCCACCAGTTCTTGGGGAATCATTGGGATATCCACTGTTTGTCCCAGTGGGTCTCTGAAAGTACCTTGGTATATCTTTATCCCTTGTTCTTCTAACAGTGCTTCTTCTATCCAAGTCTTTGTGGGCTTGAGAGTCTCTGGGGGAATAGAAAATGGTTCGGATTCTTCTATTTCTTCCTTGAGTGTCGGTCTCTTTCTCTTTGCTGACGACTTCCCCGAATCCATGGATTTTGTAACTCCAATTTCAGAAGTTAGCGCCTTTTTCAGTACTGAAAGCTGAAATTCAGCTTTTAACTATCCAAATGACTTAAAAATTGAAACATAAGCTATTCAGGGCCTAAGGATGCAATGCATGTGGAAAAATGTGCAATTTGGGTGCAAAATCATGCGTATGATATCTTTTTGTGTCAAAATGGCTTGATATTGGTTGTGCTTGTAGCTGATAGTGCATACATCCAATCTATAAGCCTGGATTTGAATTTGGGTCCCATTTGGTCAAGTTATGGCCATTTTAGTCCTGGTCAGGCTCTTTGCGAGATATTGAGAGGGAATTGGATTTTCTGATCCAAATTGGATGAAACTTGGTGGTTTGCTCTCAAATGGCATGTAGATCACTTCTGTATCACTTCATTTATGAATTGTGTGCCTCGATCACTCACAATTTCTATTGGTAATCCATATCGTACAAAGATGTATTCATACAGAAATTGTGCTGTGGTCCTGGCATCTACTTTTTGAGTTGCTTTTTCCTCAACCCACTTTGTTAGATAGTCTGTCGCCACAATGATGTATTGTGCATGAGTCCTGTATGCAAGAGGTGAGATAGGTCCAACATAATCAATCCCCCATTTTGCAAAGGCTCTTGCTCCCATCATTGGTCTAAGCGGCACATCATCTCTTTTCAGTGGTACTTTTGTCCGCTGACAGTCATCACATCGTTTTACGTATTCCTCAGCGTCCATGTGTAATGTCGGCCACCATATTCCTGCAGCTAAGACAATTTTTGTTGTCTTATCACCTAAGAAATGGCCTCCACCTACTCCTCCATGAGCTTGCTCTAGGATTATCACATACTCTGACTCTGATGCGCATATCCTAAGCTGGTTGTCCTTTCCTCTCTTATAGAGTTGATTTTCTATTAAAGCGTAATCTTATGCTTCTGTCTGTAGAGCTCTCTGACGCGCTTTTGAGGTTCCCTCTGGAAAAGTTCTATTTGTGAGATATTCAACAATATATTGACTCCATTCAGGAGCGATCATTATCTAATACAATGTTGAATACTGAGCTAGCGGTTTTGACGAACATGTAATACATACTGTGACATATTCATGTACACTCTCTTTCATTCCTGGCGAGTAGACTCCCAGTTGTAACAGATTCTTGTACATATTCCTTCTTGAACAATGAAATGCACATTCCTGAACATGTGCTTCTCGTAGATATATGTTATATTCTTTAGGATTGATGCATAACCTTAAAATGTTATCGGTCCCTAAGTGATACAACCTTCCTGCAATCAACTGAAGATTTTTGGATTGCTGAATAGTAACTTGTTTCTGTTTGTATTCTTTTCTATCAAACTCTCCTCCATAGGTTAATAGACTAAAGACATCCTGACACCACTTTGGTATCATTTCTATGTTGAATAAGTACGCATTTGGCATGTCGTCATCTACATCTTTAGGGTCTTCTCCATTCGTTAACCTTGAAAGGTGATCCACTCTAAGATGTGTCTTTCCTTTCTTTACTACTATCGCGAAGTCGAATTCTAATAAGATGATGAACCATCTCACTATCCTTCTCGTATTGCATGGTTTGTTCACTAGGTAGAGCAAGGCTTGATGATCTATAAAAAATACAAACTTATTGGCTAGAGGATAATGAAGAAATTTCTTCATAGCATAAATCATTCCTAATCCCTCTCGCTCTGTTGTTGTGTGACTCCTTTCAGCATTGTTGAGCTATCGACTAGCATAGCAGATTGAAAAATCCATGTTTCCTTAATTATTTTGGCTGAGCCAAGATGCATCCTATTGCATATGCCGAAGCATCTATATGCACATGGAATATCTTCTCCCAATCTGGTGATTTCAAGACTGGAGCAGTAATGAGTGCCTCTTTCAGTTTCTTGAAGGATTCCTCACACTTCTCTGTCCATTTGAAATTCACTATTAGCTTTTAAAGTGGTTGGCCTATTATAACGTACATGTAAATGAATCGTCTATAATATCCACAATGTCCCATAAAGCTCTGCACTTGTTTCGTGTTGGTTGGTCTAGGCATATCTACTATTACTTTTATCTTTTCCATATCCGTGGATATTCCGTTATGTGAGACAATATGTCCCAGAATTTTGCATTGTTGGACCATAAACACACACTTCTTAGGATTGAGACAAATGCGATATGTCCTACATTTCTCGAATACCTTTCTTAGGTGTTCTAGATGCTCATCTCTTAGAAGAGAGTGTACACACAAATCATCCATGTATATTTCTAGAAACAACCTCAATTACTCTTTGAAAGCATGCGTCATCAGCCTTTGGAATGTTGCGGGAGCATTAGTTAAACCAAGCGGCATAACTCAATACGCATAAATTCCCCACTCCGTTGCAAAAGCTATTTTGTGTTGATCTTTTGGCGCAATGGCAAGCTAATTATATCCTGAAAATCCATCTAGAAAGGTATATGCTCTTTTCCCCGATACACGTTCTTGAACATGATCAGTTATTGGCAAGGGATAATTGTCCCTGATTGTCGCATCATATACTTTCTTCAAATTGACACACACTCGGAGTTTCCCGTTTTTCTTAGGCACTACCACAATCGGAGATACCCAGTCCATGTGTTCAATCTCATATATGAATTTAGCTTCCATTAGCTTGTCTATTTCTTCTTTGATTCGCTTAGCAAACGTGTCATTATACGTGTATGGTCTCTGCCTGCTAGACTTAGCGTCTTGACTCAAAGGAATTGTGTGTTGGCATATTGATGGATCGACTCCTTTCAAGTCCTTGTACGACCATGCAAACACGTCCCTGTATTCTCTGAGAAGACTCAAAAGTCTCTCTTCTTCTTTCGGAGACAAATCAATAGCTATGTATACCGGTCTCGGTTCCTCTCCTGGAGCTGCTAAAGCAACCTTTTTAGCATCCTCTGGTCCATCATAGGATTCGTTCTCCTTTATTTCTCTGATAGGCTGGGTTAATATCACCTTCCTATCCTCTATCATAAATTTCCTATAGTGAGAGGGAACACCCATGTTTCCCTTGATATTGGCGTTTTCATCCTCACCACTCTCGATTTCAGTCGCCTAAACGTCTTTCAGAGTTTTCTTTAACTCTCTGTACTTGTTTTGGCGTTCTAATTTGGACTGTTTGTTTTCCTTGTTTCTCATGTTCTTTTCCGCTTTATCTGTTTCGTTTTTCGTTTCACTGGGTTGAACTCGATTTCTTGAGCTTCGTTTGTCTTTTGGTGAGCTCGTTTCCACATTTCCTCTCATTCTTCCAGAAATCTTGTCCTTGACACAATCTTCCGCCTTTACTAGCATTAGGAATTGGTTTTTCCCTCTTAACCTAAGCATCAGATTGTTTCTAACCCCTTTCGTTTTTCTCTTTTCTCTGTAGTGTTTCTAGCGTTTTTCAGTCTGATTTGGGAAGTCATAGAATCTGTCACCCTTAATGGTTTCCTCGTTCTCGCTTGAGTTGTTTATGGACTCATTGTAAGCTTCATTTCCCCATTCTGGATGATCGGGAATGTCGTGAAACATCTCCTCTTTATCTTTCTTGTCTGGTGTATCAATCTTTTCAGTCTCCTTTTCGAGTACAGCTCTCATCATGAAGTACGGAACCACATCATATCCATCTTTATCACAGAACTTCATGTCCATTCTAATGGTTCAAGTGCATCCTCTGGAAAGGGTTCACCTATATAAGTTTTGTCTTCAATTACCTTTTCTAAAACACGTTCTTCGCACTTCAGACTTCCACAGTTTGAAGCTCCACACATCCATAACTCTTTGGATTTGCCTAACCAAGCTGGAAACTCTGATCCTGCCAAAGTAGCTGAATCAAACTCTTCAACTGGTGTTCGGTTCACATCCTTGTAGCTATGGTGTTTTAGGTTCACACAAGTAGTGGTTTCCATATATCTCAAGTATATGTGGTCGTAACCCCAATCCTGGACCATTTTCAATTGTCTCATGATGAACGGTCTTTCAAGTATAATATCATAGTTATTCTCCTTGCCAAAGTCAACAATAGCAAAAGTATGCTCGTACTCAATTCCACAAGAAGTCACTACGACTTTCTCTAATAGTCCCAAAGGTCTCTCCATATGTCCATCCGCTAGTTGGAGTTTCAACCTCCTTTTTCTTATCGTCGGTTTTTCCCATTTTTTTCAGATTTTTGTCATAGCAATGGCTACCCCAGCCCCGCTGTCAAGTATTGCCATCGTGTTAACTTCCTGGAATTCAACTGGTAAGGTTGTATTCCCCTCTTCGCCTTCGCAATACTCTCCGACCTTGTTCAAAGGTACAGGCTTAACGTTTTTTTGTGGCTTACTCAGCTCTCGTATGCTCTCTTGCGGTTTTGCAATTGGGTCTTTATCCCAAATTTCTCCAAGCATTTTTTTACAGTTTCCCACATGTTTGGTCGTACTCTCAAAAGCTCATCTAGGGTGATAGTGCATGTCACTGGTGTTGACAAAATCTCTATCAATCCTTGCGAGTCCATAACTTTTTCTGAAGAGATTCCTCATGAGGGAAGCGCTCTAATCTCAGATTTTGCTTCATATTCTCCTAAGTATGAAGGTAAGGTATTCAGTGAATGAGGTTTACTCTCTACTATTCTAACAGAGCCTCAATCTCCCCAGTAAGAATGCAGATCTAAGTCCACTGGAGATCCTGCCTCAAATTCCTCTATGGGAGGATTCGTGATGTCCTTTTCCCCATTAGTCTGATTAGCTTGACAACTCAGCTCGTTTGCAAAGTTTGCCTCTCTCACTTGTTTCCAAACTCATTGTAATTATCATCTCTTCTGTAAGACCTCTGTATCACAGGATGAAAACTCTCTATTTCTTGATATGTTGTGTTCATCACTATACGTTCATCCCTGTGCATTTTTTCAAACTTTTGTGCACTGTTAGGCTTTTCAACTACCCGTGAGAGGATAATCTCTTGATGAATTGGGTTTTCCGCTCCACAATTCATTGGTTCTCTAAGTGGTTCTAACAAGGCTTGTGCAGTCTCGATCATTCTCTGGCACATTTCAAGTCTCTGCTTTTCCAATTCTGCGTTTGGATAAGTCAACCACCGTTGTTCTTGTGTTTGGTTGCTCTTTAATCTCGCTTCATAAGCTCTCATCAGTGCATCCAATGGTTTGTGTACTTTGTCGACTAACACTAATCCCCCTGAGCTCACGCTCGTTGTCTCTTTGACGCTCTTTAGTTTCAATTTTCCAGAGTCCATTTCCCGTATTCCATTTTGACTCTCAAGTTTCTCTAATCTGTCTTTTGTTTGTTTTAATTCCTCAGCTAGAATCGTGTCTTGCTGTTCTTTTTTCAGTTTCATACGTGCTTTCCTAGCTTTCCATGTGTTTCTATGGCTTCGTCCTCCTTGACTAGCCAATTCAGTCTATGACTTTCCATTCTCTGGTTCTCTAGTGGTTTTCTTTGCTTGAGCTCTAGTAACAACTTGCGTTGGTATCAGAGTTTCATTTTCAGACCCACTGCTAGTAGGAATCGACTCTAGCATGTTCAATGTCGTCTTTTGCACTTTGTTGGGATTCTTTGAACAATCATCAATGAAGTGAGTGACACCACACTCTGTGCAATATGCATTTATTCTAATGATCTCTGTGTGTGAACAAACATTCATCAAATGGTTACCTCCACACTTATAACAGGGTCCTAATGCAGGTCTTTGTGTCCCTTGATTTTCCCTTTGTGGGTAAGCTGGTCTTTGGCCTGACCACCCTCCATGAGCTATGAACATAAGTGTTCTTGCATCCAAGCTATACCTCTCTTCATTTGAGGTGTGTGGGGCTGTTGGTGGTCCAACATTTCCCATCATGCTCTAAGGTTCTGGTTGTTTTGGTTCTTCAGGTGGGTAATACACAGTAGGAGCCATGAGTGCACCGGAATCTTCGTAATAAGTATGAACAAGCACTAAATCTTGTTCTTCCCAATTCTCTAGGGTGGGTGCAAATCTAATGCCCACTGGTCTCGCTCCTGGTAAAGGTGGTTGTTGCCCCAATACCGACTGTGGTCTTTCTATCCCCATAGGTCCTGGTACGTTTCTCGTTGGGTATCAAGAAACTGGATGTACCTGAGGTGGTGCTATTTGAGCTGGAGGCGCATATTGATGCTCCTTCACATAACCCTTGTTGTAATAGCACTCCTCTATTGAGTGATTCATCCATTTTTGTTCAATCGCACACCATTTCGTCAGTTTAGGCATTGGTTTAGGGTATGGTGCTAATCTCCTTATAGCATCCTCTATCATTTGTTCCATGTTCGGCAATGTTGTTGTTTGAAAATTCTTCTTAGTGGTGGTCTCGCTAGCTACAGATAATGAGCTACTGGATGCGACATACGTATCCGTTGTCACCTCTCCATAAACCGCACAGTTATCCACTAAGTACAATGCTTCTCTGGTCACTTCCTCAAAACTTGTACAAGCTTTCAGGTGCAAGTCTTTCATGAGAGTGTCATTTCTCAGCCCTTCTATAAAGAGGATAGATAGTCTATCATCTTGCGGTCGTTCCCGTACTGGACATATCTCTATGTATTGTTTGAAGCGCAACGAATCGTCTCACCTTTTATTGCTCCTTCTGTTTGAAAGCATATATTTGGGATACCGTGTTGTGTTTGATCCCTCTTTTCAAAAATTCCTCTGCAAACTCTCGTAGGAAGTGGTCAATGTCATGGAAACCTCCGCCATTCAGTGGTTGAAACCATGTCAATGCCGTCCCTTCTAATGTAAGACCAAATCCTTCGTATTGTGTGTGGAAATCTATTATCTGCTCAGCTCTTAAGACTTGCTTAAAGAGCGAGACATGTGCATAGGGATCTCCTGAGCCACTATACTTCTTCTGCATACACTTGGTCACTTGAGATGGTCTCATGCATCTATTGTCTGCCACCAATCTCATTGCTGCTGTATCCCGACTAAAACTTTCTCTTGCGTCATGGACTTCCTGGGCTGCTCTAGTTGGCTCCCTTGCCACGAATCTACTACTAGGAGGCAAATGTGATGGTGCTGCTGCAAACATCGGACCTATCGTAGTATGTGTAGGGAATGGAACTGCACTACCTCGATTCGTAGCCATTGACTCTCTAGAATGTAATGTTCCCATTGGGTTTGGCATAGAATACTGAGGTTGACTGAAAGAATCAGCCACATGAGTTCTTCCTATTCCACTTGTTGCTATAGGGTCTGGCACTACATTTGTAGGTGCTGGTCTTTGTGATCTAGGAGTGACATATTACTGATGGAGTGGTTCCCCAAAGTATGTATATCCTTCCAACTCATTTTTATCCATTGTCGAGTATTGCCTTCCATACTTGTCGTATGCGACAATCTTCGTTTCTGATCCCTCTGTGTAGGTAAAGACATAAAGTCTTTTCCGCTCTGTCAACTCACCAACTTAGGGTTCCTCGCATCTATAATAGAGATCTTGCTCTCCATTATTATATTTGTGTAGCCCCACATAGATGTTATCAATGTTGACTCTTGAAGTTTTGTTTTCTCGCCTTAACCTCGCATCAATGAAGCTCATTGTTGGTGCTTTCTCTTCGGGTTCTTCAACTACTTTGGCTTTTGTGCCCATCAATCCCCACTTGTCCACAATGTTAGGATTCAAGACTATCAAGTACATGATACCTTCGTCATATAGGTACCTATCTCCGCTATAGCTCACAGGCACTAAGTCCTTGAACTCACTCGATCTATCTTCTATCTCTACAATGAAGCTCATTGTTGGTGCTTTCTCTTCGGGTTCTTCAACTACTTTGGCTTTTGTGCCCATCAATCCCCACTTGTCCACAATGTTAGGATTCAAGACTATCAAGTACATGATACCTTCGTCATATAGGTACCTATCTCCGCTATAGCTCACAGGCACTAAGTCCTTGAACTCACTCGATCTATCTTCTATCTCTACACAATAGCGGTCCATACCATCTCTGTAGATCTTGGCACCTTGCTCATTGTCGTATTGATACTTTATGAACAATAGCTTCATTGTGGCTGAAGGGTTTGATGGTCTTGCTACCATGTTTTCTCTTTCCGTTAAGTTCAAGTATCCTAATTGTTCAGTGAAAATCTCATAAGTCGATCTCTCTGAAGAAGTATCGGAAATACTTTTTCAAGGATCGGCTCTAACGGTCGCACTACACTTTGGTTTACACTCTCCTCGGTTGATATAACACTTGCTTGTTCTCTTTGTCTCGGTTGGTTATTCTGGAAATATCTAGAGGATCTCAAATTCATCAATCCCCTTAGAGGAATCTAACTTTTCAGTCTCGGCAGTTTGTTTATCCCAATTCTCTGTGATCAAAAGTGATCCAACTGAATGATACTTGGTCAAATGGTTTGTTTTGTCAGTTAGAAGACTTTTATTATCTCAAGTGAAAATTTTGTATCAGATTTGCTCAAAAAGACATTATATGCATATGATGTCTTTTTTCACAGATTTTGGATATTTTTACTTTGCTCACTCCCAGTAGCACCCTTATACTCTGTCCACTCACAAAATTCAATTTGAACTGTGTTTGTGCAAGTTATGGCCAGATTAGGCTTTTCTTGGCAATTTCCCGATTTCTGACTTACTTGAGGTCAAATGTGATCCAAATGACATGAAACTTGAAATACAAGCTCTAGATAACTAATACAAAGGATCTGTGTTAGCAAAATATCAAAATATGGCCAGAACTAGGTTAGAGACATCATACGTGTATGATGTCTTTTTGCTCAATTTTGGTTAAGATTCAATATTTAGGCTTTTCACAGTGTTTGTAACAATGTTGTCAAGTCAAATTTGAAAAATCACTTCAGCAAGTGCCAAAAGACATGATACGCGTATGATGTCTTTTGTCCCAGATTTTGCCAGTTTTCAATTTTAAGCCTTCTCAAGTGTTTATCTTTGAGTTTCAAGTGTTTTATCAAATCTGAATGCAAAAATAAGCTCTAAATCAAATTTTCCTATTCTTTGCGTTTTTTACACTCTTGACTTGGTATTTTGAGTTTCTAGAAGTGTTAAAGCCCTTGTTTTATGTTGATCTTAGAGTAAAACCCCCCTTCTGAACACTCTGGTAATGTTAAATTTGCTGTTTTGGTCTCTGTTTAGCCTCTAAGACATCATACGCGGATGATTTCTAAAGTTGCAGAATTCTAGTTTTTCAACACAGAACTCTTCCAAGAGCTCTCTTAAGTGCTCAGCAACACTCAGTCTCACATAAAATTTCTCTGAACTTTGTTTATGCACGATTCACTACCAAATCAACGGTTTAGTGATCTAACATGCAAACAAACACATCAAGAAAATATATCACGATTAATAGATCTAGATTAGGATGAAATCAAGTCCTACCTAAGCTACTTCTAATCATTAAATGGGTTTTTTCAATTGTGAGTATAAGGAGATTCACTGCCACAGACGGACTAGTAAATACCTCAATCTCAACAACCACTCAACACCAACAAAAATCAATCTAATCTAAACTAAAAAACTGTCAAACACGAAAGACCCAGGAATACCACAAGTTTCCTAGTACCTCTCAAAGATCCTCGGAGTCCACCACTCCTAGACCTTTCTAACTAAAATATACAAAGTAACAAAACAAATCACCTTGTAGGATTAATCTAAGGTCACCTACTTAGGGCTCTTCCCCGGCAACGGCGCCAAATGTTGTGGTGGTTACACCGCTAGCGGTGACTATGATAGTGAGAACTCAACCGACAAACAAGAATGTCAGACGAGGACGGAGCTTGACCCGCAGGGGCATGGAAACAAATAGGTGTGTGTCAAATCACCTACTCGACCTTCTAATGACAATCACTACCAAGGAAATCAAATCTAATTTCTCAAATACACAAGTGACTAAAATCCGTACTAGAACAAATGCTAGCCTAAACATGATCTAGAGTCATCGAATCAACCGCAAACTCAAAGGGGGGTCTCTACACTAGGTAAGGAAAATACCCTATGAATCTATAATACAATCTTAACCTGTAACCACTCCGTGCGGTAAACACGTATGAAGACAGGCCAAAAAATATAGGTGATTGAATCTCAATGCCAATGGTACTAATGTGTAGATCTACTTGCTGTGGTTCTATAGATGTATGGCAGGCTCAATTTTGACACACAAGTAGGGAGAAAACTCACATAGAAGCTCATGGGAGCTCACCTCGCGTAGAAGCCGAATGCATGCACGCTTGGTATCGGTGCGTAGCTCTCGCCGTTGCTAACACAATGGCGATGTTGCTTCTCCAATGGCGGCTCTGTATCTTGCATAGCAAGAGGATAGACTCTATCTCTCTCTCACTCTCTCTCAGACATAGTCACGGCGCTCAAAAACTAAAACTCACCTTGATTAATGATTCAAAATTGTGTCCTTAGGTTTACAAAAATTGGCTCTTATACCTCAGCCTTGGAGGTGTGAAAACATCTCTAATCTAATTACATAAGCAGGTGAAACTACTTGGGGAATACAAGCTGGAAACTCAATTGATTCCCGTTAATTACAATGAATCGGCTCCATTAAAAAAATGAAATGTCGGAAAGACATTTATTACAATAAGTGTTTACAAAAACATGAGTGTGAGAAAAAATGTATAGGTGTGGTCCTCCGCTCAACAATGATGCAAGATAGGTCAGGCGAGCCAGTGAACAATTTGATGGCGCCCATTAGGGTTTTCACCATGTATTGCTCACTTATTCTCTCGCCTGCCTTCAAGCCTGGCAACTTCGGGTAATTGAGCCAAGTGGGTTGGCTTCTCTGCAATAGCTCGTGGTCTTTCCATGTCCTCATTCCTGGTAGAGGTCAAAAACTGAGGTTATCTCTTATCACTTTAGGTGCCTCTACCAGATGGATTAGATATTGTGGATATTTTATGAGCCATGCCTTTCTCCACCTGGGTTGAGAATCCACTATCAGATTGACCCCTTCAGGTTTGGAGATATCTGCTTTGTACAATGGCACTATTGGCTCATCTTTTATCCGTTTGTTGATAGTAGCAACTTTGTACTTTAGCAGAGGATATGGGAGAGAAGGTTGTAGCCATTCACGCCGAAGGTTACTGGCATCTATCTTCTGAATAGTCATCGACTTAAACACTCTCTGCTCCCACTCCAATGCTTTTCTGGCTCTGTCTTTTACTACCACTTCTATGGCCTTCTGCAGCTTTTCTTCCTCTTCTTGTGTCAGATCCTGGGGTTCTTGTGAGGGTTATCTATGTCAATACCCTCCATGGTTGTTGGCCTGGTGCTAAACTATTTCTCTTCCATTTGCTGTTGGCCTCTCAGCTCTTCTATTTGCTTCTGAAGTGTCTTATTTTCCTCTTCCGCTTGCTCTCCCATGTTTACTATAGGAGGTCGTTTAGATCTGCATTTATTTTCTCCACCTCCTTGAGCTTTGTCTTGATGGATTCTAGTGCATTCTTCATGGCCTGATTCTCTTCTTCTAGGCAGTTTTGCATTACCAATGACCCCTCGGCCAGCATCAACCTTTGCCTTTTCTCTAATGTCAACTCATTTTGGAGCTCCTTCATTTGTTCTTCATATAGCTCATTCTCTGAAGTGGTGCCAGTCGAGCTAGCATCTCAGGCCGAAGATGCTCTTAGCCGTTGGATGGTCTGGTCTTTTACTTTAATCTAGTCTTTAAGCTCAAGGACTTCATCCTGGCTCGCTTCATGCTCTATCTCGGCCTTTTCCTTGGCATTCTTCAGTGTCTCCACTTCCTTGGACTCTTCAGCAAGTTGTAGAGTTAGGTTGTCCCTTTCTCTCTCTGCATCTGTCCATGACTTGCTGATTTTCTTGTATTCCTCTTCAGCTCTTTGAAGCTTGTTTTTGGCTGCTTGATTTTTTTGTTCCATCTCCTAGCATCTTTGTAATTCCGTGTCCAAACTAGCTTGCAGCTTTATTTGTTTGTCCATATGCTCTTGGCTTTGTCTTTGTAGTGAGTTGACTTCAGCCTTGATTTGAACTTCATTGGTTTTGAGATTATCAATCTCACTTTTCGTGGCCATTGATCTTGCCCTGAGCCCGGTTAGCTTGTTCATCACCACATCCCAATCATTGGTTGGTGGCTGTAGGTCCACTATATCGGTGGCCATCTCTTTCAGTTCTACTAACCGCAGGCTCTGCATCTGTTCCATGGGTGTTGTGCTTGCCAACTCAAATGCTATCGTAGTAGCCTCTTCTCAAGAGTAACCCGTAGCTAGTAGATCAAGAAATATGCTGAAATTCTTTTCTTCTGGATCTAGATTTTCCTCTTTCAGTTCAGCTTCTTCTTTCTGCTCTTGCTCTTGGCTCTTCTCTTTCTTGGAATCTTCTTGTTCATCCTCATTTTGTTGGGTTTGTGGAGGGCTAAGAGGAGGTGGTGATGGCGGTGGGCTGGATTCCGGGCTTGACGGTGGAGTTGCTGGCTTCTTCTTGAAATCTCTGTCCGCCTTGGTTTTTATCTCCCTTTCTTGGCCTTCCTGCTCTTCTAGCAGCTGCCGTCATGCTTCGTCCACTTCTTCTTTTGTAAAAGGGACATTCGGGATATTTTCTGTCGTAGCATCTAGGATCTCAAAATTTTTGATGTAGTCTTCAAACCGATCCCGGTGCACCCTTCGAGATGATCTCGACATGGATTCTAGTGATGGCTTCCACAACTCGCTTAGATCTCCCTTGAGTGCTCTTTCAGCTCTCAAGCTTTACATTAGCCTTTCTAGCCGTGCCTCTTTCTGTGACTTTGTTTCTTTGATTGGCACTTGTAAACTTTCTTTCTTACCTTTCTTCGACTCTGGTTGCTCCTCTTGCACGGTCTCTAACAGGCGCTTCAACCTTGTGGCTACTCTGGGTGCCCTTGGAGGTTCTTCTTCTTTATCTTCTTTCAACTTTAGCCAGTCATTCTATGAAGGAGGATCAGGCCAGTTTCCTTTGGCATGCAATTCTCCATAGATCACTTTAGTTATCAGCTCACTAGGTACAATGTAGGTGGGATTTTTGTTTCCCATCTTCACCAGGTTGTCATGGATGTAAGTAGCATAATTGATCACTTTTGGTTTGCTGTTCTACATTGCCGAGGTGAAGATGGTGGCAATGGCTCCAGGTGGTATCCTGTACTTTTGTGGCCGCTTTGTACACATGTGGAAGTATTGGTTGTAGAGCTGGCTCATGATAGCCACTTTTGGATTTGCAATATCTTCAAATGTGTAGTTGTTCTTCTTTTCTGAGTAGACTTTGACTTCATCTCTCTTCTTTGTCACACTATCTCCCTTATTGGAGATGTCTAGTGCGGCTGCAACCACCCTCTCTGTGATGATAATCATGGTATCTGGCTTGCCCTACAGATCAATGACTCTGGCCACTCCATCTTCGTTGATAGTGGTTACAAATTCCCACACTCTTTTAATGTCAATTCCTATTGGCAAAGCTTCAATGTAGTTATGGAGGTCCATCTTCTCCAGGTAATCTCCCATCTTGCTTTTGACAAATTCATTGATCTCCCGTGGTATCATGGGTAGCTCTACTACATTTACTTTAGGATCTTGAATTTGTCTAACTATCCAAATGTCTTGAAAATTGAAAATAAAACTAAGTTCTAACTATCCAAATGACTTGAAAATTGAAAATTAAACTTAAAAGGAACTAGGGAAACTATGCATGTGCTCACAGTAACTTTCTGGCTAAAAATTATCATTTAGACATCCTACGCGTAGGATGTTTACCTTGCCTATTTTTTGTGAAGCTTGGTACGCTGGTGTCCCTTGACCTGTGCAACATGGCTATGTGATTGGAATTGGGTTTGGGCATTAAAAAGTGCATTTCTGGGCAGATTCAGACTTTTGGATCACAAATTGGGTAGGACGTCCTCAACAGGTGACAAATGATGCTCAAATGGGTTGAAATTTGATATACAGGCTTCTTGCACCATGTTAATGGCTCCCATGATGTCAGATCTTGCACAATAGGTCAAAATCATGCTGGAGACATCCTACTCTTAGGATGTCTTTTTCATCAAAATGACTTGAATTTGGTTTTGGGGTTAGCCCTTGGTATGTGGAACATGGCGCTGCTCTTGGATTTTGATTTGGACAAGAATTGGTGTTGGTAAGAGCATGTGTAGTGTTTTTAGGCTCAAAAAGTGCACCTTGGAGATGTCGGGGGCCAAATGTGATGAGAATGGATTGAAACTTGATATATGAGCTCATGAAAGTGTCATAAAGAGATCTGGAATTGAAAAATACCATCTGGGGGCCAAATTGGTCATTTAGACATCTTACGCGTAGGATGTCTATTTCATCATTTTTTACATCTGACCACACAGATAGCTTGGCAATGTGCTCATGAGTATATTCTGCAAGTTTCATGTGGTTTGGACTAGTTTTGGTAGGTCTATGGCCCATTATTGCCTCTATGCTCTGACTTTGCGTGATGTACATGAGGTCAATTTTTGTCCAAATGTGATGAAACTTGGTGGCTAGCATGTACAGGCTATTCAGAAGCAGTGTGTGATGAGAGATGTTGGGGTTGGTGCTCAGAATTATCCTTGAGACATCCTACGCGTAGGATGTCTCCTGATGAAAACTATATGGGGTGTGCTACTGGTGCCTGCCCTCAGCCTCCCTGAGTCCCTTTAAAGCCCTATTTCAATAAAAAAGTCAAACTGATAGAAAGAAACTCCCTGTATGGATTTTAGAGCCTCCGATTTGTTTTCTGACTCTTCGGGTGATTTTCGGCAATGAACTTTCTTGATGTTGGTCTCCATAGCTTCACGGTCCCTTGGGGATCCTTGCCATATGATTTTTGTCGACTTTGGCTTCACCGGAGCTCCATTTGGCAATTTGTCGCTTTGGAAGAACCCGTGGTTGCGTTTACATGTCGGCGATGACTTGTGGTGGTCTACCACCATAGGACTTGGTTGTTGATGGTCTAGGAAAGCCGCTCGTGAAGTTTGGTGGGAAACGGACATGCAGTTTGGCCTTGAGAGCTATTTGACGCTTTGTGTGTCTGATGCCGTTTCTGAAGTTTAGTGCCACTTCGGGTCGCCTTGTGGCCATGTGGGCTATATAGACTTGTCGAGCATGTCGAGATGCTCCTACCCATGAGTTTTGGTAGCATTTTGTCGCCTTTCCGTCGATTTTCCATTTGGTGGCCTCTTGCAGCGCTCTAGAAGTTAGGGTTTTTCCCGATGGTGTTCCACCGCCTTTGGGCATCCAAGAGTGGTCTCCTATGCTAGGGTAAGCTTCCGATGAAGCCTCATTGCTTTTGGGTTAGCCGTTAGGTAGCCACTTATACCTGTAGGTCTCTACTGCTCTCTTCCCGTGTGAACCCTACGCTAGTTTTCATGACAAAACAGCAAACATGCGCGAAAAGCTCAAGGTGGTGAGCCTACCTCTCATGTCTGGAGCCTGTTGGGTGGTCGTGCACGCCGTAGAAGCTGCTGGAAGTCCCGTTCGCTCTAGGTGGTAAGAGCTCTCTCTCAAAAGGCAATAGTAGAAATGAGCTTAAAATGGAGTGAAAAAATCTTATAATGGGGGTCCCCGAACCACTTTCCATGAAATTTGACATGTGCTCCCAACTTCTTGCGAGATGTGGTTTAGGCTCAAAAATTTCTTGATTTGGACTCCATTTGCCCAGTTTCCGAGAAATTTGATGTTTCGGTCAAAATTTGGCCAAAACACGTTTTTCGCTCCATTCACATAATTGCACCCCCATTGTACCATAGGTTGTCCTATAGTCACTGATTATCACCATTTTTTTTTTCTTACAATCATTTTTCACCTGCTTTTTATATTTTTGAAGTTTTTTTGCCGATAATTAGTAAAACTAAAAGAAAATTAGAAAATCAAACCCAAAAAATCCCCAAAAATCATAATACATAAAAAACATCACCATAAAACACTATATACACTCACAATGCATGGAAAAATTAATGCTGTGCAAGAGGAGAGTATAAGCAAGATGCTTATTGGCGTTCACCATTGAGGTTTCCTGTTTGTTGTTAATTTGGTTGGCGGATTTTCTTTGCAAGTAAAAATTTTAACTCCACTGCTCTCTACTTGATTGTCTTTCGTGCAAAAGTCGTTTGGTTTGCCACTACAATCGATATGGCCATGGTTGTCTCCTTGGGAAGAATTGTCATGGTGGAATTGGCCGTAGTCCTTGTCTCTCTTGCTTTCCATTTGTAGCTTTGTTTTTCCAGTTTTTGTAGGTTTATTGCTACTTCCCGGTTGTCATTGTTTTGCTGCTCATTGGCACCCACATAGATCGGTTTGCCGGTTTCATATGTTATGTGTGTCTACATGCCAATGTTGCTTGTACTGAAGGGAGTTCCTGTTGCGAGTCGCATTTAAATTGTTATTGAGCATTCTCTTCAGGATCCATATCTGTTTTATTCCCCTGGTTTTTGGTTGAACTCTTTTCTCCTATTGACTCCTGTTGTTGTATTGTGGTTTGTCTGCCATGTCACTTCTATCCTTCCGCACCCATACTTGTTTTTCACGGGTTGCTAACCTTGATCTTTGCAATGCTGTCTGTGTTGTTTTCTGGTGGGAGTGAACATGGTTGGTAGTTCTCTGTTTGTTTGCCATGTCGTTCTTTAGTGGCACCCATCCTTTTGGCTCTGTATCCAGTGACCTTGTTACTGTCATCTGGTTCTGCCGGGGTTGCTGAGAAAAAGCTATCACCTATTGTTCTTGTGCATGCTAAATTTTGACTGCATTCGCATTCCAATCTATCTGCACATTATACTCTTTTTTCCAAGGTTGTCCCAACAACATGGGGTGTTGTGTGCTTTCATCCTCTACCACATAAAACTTATGTGGGTAAATATATTGATGTATTTGTACATGCAGTATAGTCGAGTCCACTGTTTTCAGCGAATGTGATGTACTACTTTCCAGCACTTGTGGAGTAGGATGTAGTTGACCTTTGGGCTTGAGCTGTTTGTATAATTTGTAAGAGATCAAATTTGCTTGAGCTCCAGAATCAAGCAATGCCGTCGATTCAACTTTATTGCTACCAACTTTGACTGCAATTATTGGCTCCACTGTGTCTTCATCAAAATTCGTTAGTCGAATAGCATTTATTCGCAACGGTGATCCACAATGTTGTTGTTGTCGTAGAAGCAGTCTTTTTGCAATGCGTTCTTTTGCTTCTGCTTGGGCCTCTTCGCGTACCCTCTGTTTCTCCTTCATCCATTGTTTTTCTTGATGGATTTGTTGAAGCATATCCTATGTTAGTGGTAAATGAAATTTTTTTAATCGACACCCACTAATCCAATTTGGCATTTCTTCCCCTGCCCATGTAGCAAGCTTGACAGCTCCACTTTGTGATAAGTCACTAATTACAAAGGGTCCCATCCCTCGCTTTTTAAGTTTCTTGGCATGTTGCTTCAAGGTATAAACAAGTACATAATCACGTGTTTTGAATTCTTTCGTACGCACATACTTGTCAAAAAACTCTTTTTGTCTTCTCTTTTTAGCATAGATCAAAGCTACAACTTGCAAGCGAAGTTCATCTAGCTTTTCAAGATCATCTATTCTTGAAGAGAGCTCATGCACTGTCCATTCTAAGCGTTTCGCTACTCGTAGAGTTGGAATTAAAATCTCTATGGGTAATATAGCGTTTAGGCCAAACACCATGTTGTACAGTGTTGTTCCTATTGATGTTTTGTAAGCTACCCTGTATGAGCATAGTGTTGAGTGTAACTGCCGATCCCAGCCTGTTCTTGACTCTGATACAATTTTAGTTAGAATAGTGCACAGTGTTTTATTTGTGGCCTCAGCTTGTCCATTTGCCTGTGGATGATATGGAGCAGATTTTCTATGTATGACCATGAATTCCTCCAGCAGATATTCAACGACTTCATTAAAAAAATGTGTCCCTCGATCACTGACAAATTCTATTGCTAATCCGTATCGTACAAAGTCATTCTCATACAAAAATTGTGCAGTAGTTCGTGCATCTGCTTTTTGTGTTGCCTTGGCTTCCGTCCATTTTGTGAGATAGTCCGTAGTCACAATGATATATTGGGTATGGGTGCGATATGCAGGGGGTGAAATAGGCCCCACAAAATCAATGCCCCATTTAGTAAATGCCCTTGCTCCCATCATTGGTCGTAGTGGCATCTCATCCCTCTTTATTAGCACCTTGGTGCACTGACATTCGTCACAACGCTTTACAAACTCCTCAGCATCCATATGCAATGTAGGCCACCATATTCCTGCGGCGGTTAAGAGAATTTTTGTCGTCTTATCTCCTGAAAAATGACCTCCACTTATTCCTCCATGTGTGTGTTCTAGAATCAGCAGGTATTCACTTTCACTTGCACCAATTCTAAGTTGATTGTCCTTTCCTCGCTTATAGAGTTGGTTCCCAATTAAATTATAGTCGCGAGCCTCCAGCTCTATAGCCCTTTTTCGTGCTTTTGTTATGTTTTCAGGAATGTCCTTGTGGTTAAGAAATCAATGATATATTGACTCCATGCAGGTGCAATGTTTACCTGAAACAATGTCGCGTGATCCATTGGTCATTTGGCACTACATATAGTACAATTGTTAACATAAGCATGTGTGTCAGCATACATAGTTGACCAATAACCCCCAATTGTTTCAGTCTCTAGTGTGTTTTCATTGTTGAAAAATGAATTTCACAATCCTGGATGTGTGCTTCTTCAAGATAACACTCGAATTCCTCCGGATTTATACATAATCGTAGAATTTGGTCCGATCCTAAATGATACATTCGTCCTGCAATAAAATGGAAACTGGAAGTTTTTTGTTTGTCGAATTGTTTGTTGTTTGGGTCTGTCTTTCCTGTATGAGATCTACCTCCAAAGGAAAGAATGCTAACAATTTCCTAAGACCATTTGGGTATCATTTCAATATTGAAAAGATAAGCATCTGGTATGCCATCATCTACTCCTTCAGGAGCTTCCTTGTTTTGCAGTCTTGAAAGATGATCCACTCGTAGATGATTTTTACCCTTTTTGACCACCACTGAGAAATCAAACTCCAGCAATATAATAAACTAGCGTACAATTCTCCTAGTATTGCATGGTTTATTTACCAGATATTAAAGAGCTTGACGATCTGTGAAGAACACAAATTTGTTTGCGAGAAAATAATGCCAAAATTTCTTTACAGCATAATTCATTCCTAACCCCTCTCTTTCAGTGGTTGTGTAGTTCTTTTCTGCACTATTTAATTGTCAACTTGCATAACAAAGTGAGAAATCCATTGTTTCGTCCCCAAGTTGAGCCAGAATACTCCCAATTGCATATGCAGATGCATCAATGTGAACATGGAATAAGTTTTTTCAATCTGGTGCTTTTAGTACAGGTGCTGATACAAGTTTTTCCTTAAGCTTTTGGAATGAATTTTCACACTCCTCAGTCCAGTCGAAATAGACTAACAAATGATACAGAGGTTGTGCAATGACTTCATACATATATATGAATCTTCGATAATGTCCGTAGTGTCCCATGAAGGATTGCACTTGTTTCGCATTAGTAGGATTGGGTAAGTCTACTATGACTTTGATTTTGTCTAGGTCAGTGGTTATGCCATTTCTTGAGACAATATGTCCTAAGATGCGGCCTTGCCTAACCATAAAAATGCACTTTTCCGGGTTAACACAGATTCGATATGTTCTGCACTTCTCAAATACCTTTTGTAAATGGTCAATATGTTCTTCTCGTAGAAGAGAGTGTACACAAAGATCATCCATACATATTTCTAAGAATGTTCTCAGGTATTCTTTAACACTAGGTTGGTAACGGGACACTTTTATGTCCTGTTAAGTGACCATTTTCCTTGAATTATGTCAAGAGTTTCAAAATGGATTTTGAGGTGCTATCTGCCTAGAAAGTTGTCTCATGAGCTGAAAAAAACTAGACATTTTTTTGGAATATCAATTCCATCTTTAACCTTGTCCTTGCACAACATTTCACAACCTAAACTGTGTGAAAAAACGGGTCCTGTTTTTGGCTTTTTTCAACTTTTTGCAACTATACCACTCTAGAATTCATGTTTGTGAGGTCTACAATGCTAGAGAACTATCTTTAGTAGTCCTCAACATGTCATGATCCTTCTAGGGAGAAATAAATGTTAAAGTTGTAAGTTATGACCAAATTACAAAAATTATCAAATCCTGTTTTTTAGCCAATTTTAGCTCTTCTATGATTTTTTTGGTGGCTTTCATGATATCCAAATCCACATTTGATTTTCTATGTTGCATATTGTAACATAAAGCTAATATTCCTTGAGTTTTGGGGCACCTAAGACCCTATTTTGCATAGTAGACAACGATGGTTGATTTTTTCAATTATAGAAGAAAACGAAACATTCTAGTATATCAAGTATAGCTTTTTCAATATTAGTAGTTTCTTGTGACAACTACATGCATTTTATAGGTAGTAACCATATCTAGTCATAAGGATAAAATTTGGCTAGATATTGGATAGTTTTTATGGGATTCTACAACTCAGAATGTTGAACCCAGTTTTTTCATGTTTGCTGTATTTAGCACTTCATCTTTGTCCCCAAGATTCCCCTTGGTAAGAGATGTATTATTCTTTTGACATGCTCCATGGCTACTTATGAACCTAAAGGACAATAGGGAACTAAGAAAACATGCATATATTATTTGTATTCAGCGTGGCTATAGAAACTTTGATGATAGGTTTGCAGAATGGTAAAAATTCAACTTTTTTGTACCTATTTATTTTGGCAAAACAAAAAATAGTGAGTGAGAAGCAATCATAAGTTCTGATCACCAACCCATTGAAGTTAACTAGGGAATTTATCTCAAGTCCTACAAAACTCCCTAATCTTATTTTTATGCAACAAAACGTAAGAAATGACTTTTTTGATGAAAATGTACTGGTCCATCAACTTTGGAGGCTTGGTGTGACCAAAAGATGAGAAATTTTATAAGTTTCTTATTTTTTCCATGTGTAGTAGGCCTTGAACTATAACCTCATGAAAGGATTTTACAAAATGAGTGGATCTACTATGGGTTTGGAGGTTTTTTTCAAAACCCTGAAAGGACACTTTTATGTCCTATTAGGTTACCAACCTAGTGTTAAACGCATGAGTCATTAACCTTTGAAAAGTAGCTGGGGCATTCGTTAACCCAAAAGGCATAACTCTATACGCATATATTCCCCATTCTGTGGCAAATGTGGTTTTGTGTTGATCCTCTATTGCAATTGCTAGTTGGTTATACCCTGAAAACCCATCTAGAAAGGAATAAGCCGGTTTCTGAGCCACCCTCTCAAGTATATGTTCTGTGATCGGCAAGGAATAATTATCCCTTATGGTGGTTGCATTTACCATTTTGAGGTGTCACACACTCGCAGCTTTCCGTTCTTTGTGGGGACAACCACAATGGGTGACACCCAATCTGTATGTTCGATTTCATAGATGAATTCAACATCCATCAGCTTGTCAATTTCCTCTTTGATTCGTTTAGAAAATGTGTCATTATATGTATAAGGACGCTGTTTGCTAGGTTTGGCATCTGATTTCAAAGGAATCGTATGTTGGCATATCGATGGATCAACTCCTTTGAGGTCTTTGTAAGACCATGCAAACACATCTTTATACTTCTTGAGAAGTTGTGTGAGCAGTTCTTCTTCTTCAAGCTCTTAATCAGTTGCGATATAGACGGGCTGAGGCTTTTTGCCCGGTTCAGCGAGGTCTATCCGTTTTGCATTTTTTGGCCCATCATAAGATTCCTGGTGTATTCTTTGCCTCACTGGGGGTGTCATTATGATTTTTCTGTCCTGGATGGTGAATTTTTGATAATGGGATAGTACATTCATGTTTCCTTTTTCTGACTCCTCCTTACCATCACTTTCTCCCTCAGTCATCCATACCTCTCGTAATGACCGTTTTAGTTCTTGGTAATTCTTTTTGCGCTCCAATTGGTCCACTCTGGGTCTTTTGTTTTTTCTTGTTTTGATTTTTGAGATTTTTTTTATTTTGTTTCTGTTTTAGTCTTACGTACTTGTTTTATTTCCTCTTGCGTTCTTTCCCTTCGAACTTTTGAGAATCTGCCTGATATTTGGCCTTTTACACAATCCTCTGCTTTGACAAGCATTAGATAGTGAGTTTTATCTTTTATCCTGTGCATAGGGTTCTCTCTCATTTTGTTTTCTGCTCGTTTTTTCCTATAGCATCCCTGGTGTCTAGGGTGCTGATTGGCAAAATCATAAAACTTGATATTCGTTGTTTTCTCCCCACGCTCGCTTGAGCTGTCCGAACACTCGTTATTTGCATCGTTATTTACCTCCAAATGCTCAGAGGAGTTATAAAAATATTCTTGTTCTGGTGGTTCTACATTATCATCCCCTCTTGGTATAAGGCTAACCATGTAAGAGGGTAGCACATCATAGCCATCCTTATCGCAAAATTTTGTCGTTGGGCTGTCTGTAATGGTACAAACATCCAATGTTGCTAGTATGTGTTCCCATTCCAAAGGTTCTAAGGCATCTTCAGGAAAAGGTTCCGGAATATAATCCTTGTCCTCAATAGCTCTTTCTAAGACGCATTCCTCTCTTTTTAATCTCCCACAATGTGAAGCTCTGCACATCCATAGCTCTTTTTGTTGCCCTGACCATGCTCGGAGTTCGGACCCTGCCAATGTAGCTGAATCAAACTCTTCCACTGGTGTCTGGTTATTAACATCTTTGTAACTATGGTCTTCTAGGTGTATTTTGGTTGTGGTCTTGCCATGAATGAGATATATGTGGTTGTAACCCCAATCCTGGACCATCTTTAATTCTCTCATGAATGTTCTTCCCAAGATGATCTCGTAATTGTTCTTTTTGTCGAAATCGACTATTGCAAATGTATGCTCATACTCGATTCCACACGAGGTGACAATTACTTTTTCTAAGAGTCCTATACGCTTTTCTATGAACCCATATTCCAGTTGCAATTTCATTCTGGTAGCTCTCAAAGCGGATTTTCCCCATTTTTTCTAGATTTCCTTGGTGGCAATAGCGACTCTTGCTCCACTATCAATAATAGCTTTGGAAACTACTCCTTGGAATTCTACTAGTAACATGGTGTTTCCATCTTCTCCCTCGCAATATTCTCCAACCTTGTTTAAAGGTACTAGCCTAGTGTTTAGTTGAGGCTTGTCCAATTCTTTGATCCCTTCTTGAAGCTTCGAGGTGGGGTCTTTTACTCCAAATTTTTCTAAGCATTTGCCTACGGTGGTCCACATGTTTGGTCGTAGCCTTAGGAGTTCGGCTAATGTGATTGTGCATGCCACAGGGGTGGAGAATAAATCAATCAATTCTTGTGAATCCATCACTTTGTTAGAAGAAAGTCTTTGAGATGGGATTGCTCGCACCCCAGACTTGGCTTCATACTCCCCTAGGTACGTAGTTAGAGTTTTTAGCGAGTCTGGTTGGCTGTGCCCCAAACTAATTGATCCCTGGTCTCCCCCTTGTGAATGCATATCAAAGTTCATTTGTGATCTTTCCTTAAATTCTTCAATTGGAGGTAAGATCTCATTTTTCTCGTTTCTCGTGCTATTCATTTGGTAGCTCACCCTGTTTTGCTTCGTTGGCATCCCGGATTTGCTTCCACAGGTCATCTAGACCGTTGCAATCCTTACCCATTTCTACCAATGTTTTAGGCTGACAATCATCAATTGTCTCATCTATTGTATTTGGCACTATGATAGGTTCTCTCCTGGACTCAGAGGTAGTCGTGAGTCTCTCCTTCGTGTCTACTTGTCTCTCTAAAGTTGGTTTGATAGGGGTTGGAGCTCGTACTTCATGCCAACTTGCAAGTTTACCAAGCGGGTTTTCTATGAAGGATTGAGCTGTTTCAATCATCTTTCGACACATTTCCAACCTCTGTTTTTCTATCTTGGCGTATGGATAAGTCATCAATCTTTTCTCTTGGGTTTGGTTGTTTTTGAGTCTCGCTTCGTAAGCTTTCAAAAGTACATCTAATTGCTCATTTAACTTTTCTGCCAACATTAATCCTTCTGATCTTGCACTTTTGGGTTCTGCTATTTCCTTGGGTACTATGGTTGCCGCAGTGTGTGAGCTTAGACTGGCTTAATCTATCCTTCGTGTGTTTTAACTCCTCGGATAGAGCCTTTTGCTCTTGTTCTCTCCTGGCTTTCATACACGCCTTTCTAGCTTTCCAAGTGCTTCTTTTATTTTTCCTTTCTAAACTTGGGGCATCGGTTTTTGGTTCTTCAATTATGGGTTCATTCATCATTCTTTGAGCTTGGGCTCGTGTCACTGCCTGAATACGTCGGATGTCTCCTAGCTTAATTTTTTTTTTCTTGACAGAACTGCTCCTAATGCTCTGTAGCTCTCTCAGAAACACTCACAGCAACTTTTGAACTTCACTTCAACTTTCAAAAACTCTTTTGCGTCTTTTACAACCTTGTGATGAACCGCACAGCAAGTATAACATGCATAAAGTGCTCTAGATCGTAAATCATGATGTCCTACTTACCCTACTCCCACTCATCAAGTGAAATGGTGATAATGGTGTCTTGGTTGCTTCCTGGCCTCTTCGGAATCTCAAGCTCTCCTTTCACGGCTTCTACCACTCCAACTCCTACTCTCTACACCACAACTCAACTAATACCTAACACTATCTAAGTCTACCTAAGTCGAAGGATCTAGGACAGACACACGCTCCCTAGACTCCTCCTAGTACCTAGAGAGTCCTTTAACCTCTGATCATATCTAAATGTAAAACGTGACTCTCACAAGCCAGAGAATCCCTATCCTCAAGGACTAGTCTCGGTCACCTACCTAGGGTTTTCGTCCCCGGCAGCGGCGCCAATGTTGGCGGATACACCGCGACGGACGTTAGCACAACGAGAACTCACCTAGCAATATTTGTCAGCTAAGAAGGAAGCTCGACCCGCAGGCGCGTGGAAGCACAGGTGTCAATCTACACTCGACCGACTCTCAACTAATTCCTACAGAGGTCTCTACCCAATGTTTAAGCTACAGCCTTCATGAGTGCTTAAGAGGAAGTTTCCTACAATGCTTCCAAGAGCTAAATACCCATCAAACGTTCTCGAAATGCCATAGAACTTGAAGGAGACCCTACTAACACCACTAGGTCGCTCTCCCTAAGGTCCGTGTACCAAAATCCCAACCCTAAACACCTGGTGCAAAATCATGTAGGATGTCTGGCCGAAATTTGCAGGTCATCGTTTCTAAAAACTAAAGTTCCTAATGTGTAGCTCTACTCAATGCAAACGTGTGGATATGCTGAAATGCAAAAACGGATAATGTATGCTCACCGAATCACCAAATGAAGCTCCTAGGTCGAGCTCGCAAAACTAGACCGTACACGCGCAATGTAGGTATCGGCGCGTAGCTCTCGTCGGGGGCAACACGGTGCACTTCTCCGCACTCGATTCCGACCATCGGTGCGCACATAGCATCAATATGAAACTCTCACTCTCTCTCATACATAGTACGCTCACTCACAAACAGAACTTCTTAAAACTGACAAAGGTTATTTTCATTACGGTCAAAAGTGGTATAAATACCTTACAATCTCAAACCCTAATGTTCCAATTTAACCATCTACTCAATCTAAATGTAAAAAAGGGGATACAATCTGGAAAGTTCTGTAAGCCCCAATATTTACAAAGGTGAAATGTCGGTTTTTCTCAAAGAATAGTTACAAAAAATAATATTTTGCCGAGCTCCGTAGGGTGTGTCCAGCTGCTAACAGTCTCCACCCAATCGTGCTATCTTATAGCCTCTCCCTAGCGTACACACTGTCCAGCCGTGCTGGTGTCCTTACCCATAGGACCCATGTCCTTACACTAGTCTAGCCAAAATAGGTCTAAATAGTGTGTTGCACTATAGTAATAACCCATCTTTGCATGATGCATGTATATCTATTGCAGATTCTCATGTATGGTACTTTGATAGTGGTGCCATGGAGCACATTACTTTGTAGCATGATATGTTTAATTTTCTTGAGTCTTCCCCTATAGGTAATATTGTCACATGTGTAGATAAATCCTTGTATCCAGTGAAAGGAGTTGGTACCATTATGCTTACTACTACAATGGTAGTGCTTTCACACTGAAAGATGCCTTGTATGCTCCTAGGATCAAGAAAAATTTGTTGTTAGTTTTTGACCTAGTTATCAAATTTATGATTGATACCATTGTGGCATCTCATTAAGCCATGGGCTTTATAAGATGAATACTTATGTAAAATCTGTGGAGAATGTAGCATGTGTAGTTTCAGACTTACAAGTAGTTTCATATGCAAAACTTTGGCATGCGCATTTTAGTCATCTAAATATTTCTAGTTTGTTGCGATTAAAAAAATGTGATATGGTTTCTTCATTGCCTAATCGTCAAGCACCTCCAGAACATGTATGTGAAGGTTGTATTCTTAGTAAACTATAGCGTGCTTCCTTTCCCAAAGATAGTGATGGGGGATTTTCACAAGCCAAGCTCACATACCCCTCTTCTCTCGTCCCCACCCCATGGAAACCTCCTCTTAGGGAGGGAGTGATAAAAGGAATTGGAAAAGTAAGAAAAAAAATAAAGTATGATTATGTAAATATATGAGAAAGGTAAAATAGGCCACCTCATGCCTGCGGGGTAGCCTATCCCCACCTTGCCTCCTTTTTCTTCATTGTTGCCCCGCCGTGTGTCCCTTTTCCTCTCCTCCACTCAAAAGGTCAACCCCCTCTCTCTTCCCCTTGTCCTTTCTCCTTTCTCTCTCCTTTGAAGCTACCCCACCCCCTGTCCTTAGCAATAATGCACCCTAACTCAGATGCCACCTCTCCTATCTTCCAAAACAGTATACCCCACCCCCCCTTTTCTCTCTCCTACACTCTCCCATGATCCAAATACCCCCCTCTCTCTCTAAAATTCGAAATCTCTCTTGTCTTGTAGCCAGATGGCCTCCCCCACACTCACACACACTCAGTTTCACTGAAAAAGGTGCCCACAGACCCATCCCCACCCAGTGGTTACCTGATTTTCTTGTGTTCACACACATCTGCACACAGATTCACCTCTGAACACACTCCCCTCTCTCCCCTCTTGTAGTTACTTTATTCTCCATGTCACCTCTCTTTTTTCCATTCACCCATCTCTCTCTCTTAGTCTCTCTCTCATGAGACTGCTGTTCTGGCACATATACACACAGCCAGACAAGTGGGGCCCACAGTCACATGGCCTGTGTAGATAATGATTTCTTCATTTCTAAATTCTAGAATTTCTCCCCCCTCCTACCCTATATAAAGAGGGTTCACCATCACACTATACACACACACCATCACCAAAGAGTACACTATGCACTGTGTGTGCCTAGTGCACACACACACACCCACACCATCACCATCACCACAATCACCATGCTCTTCTTGAGCATGACCTCTACACCCTTGGGCTATTGAAGATGAAGGGAAACTAAATGAAGGATGATGGCCGAAACCCTTGTGCGAGTCTTCGCCATCAACTCCCACCTATCCGCCATGTGCTCTACCACGCTCTCCCTTCTCATTCCCCTACCCTATGCTCCCCATTTCATCGCCTTATTCTCTAAATAAAGCTTGAGGTTTTGTGAGTATGTTTTCTTGCAATGTTTTGCCCATGTGAGGTGTGCGGAGTGAGCTTGTGTATGTGTGAAGGGTGTGTGGATTCGCCATCCTTTTGTGGTGCCTAAGTACGAAGCCGCTATACCCCCTCCCTCACTCTCTCTCTCTCTCTCTCTCTCTCTCTCTCACTTGATCTCATTCCCTTTCCTCTTCATCATTGCTCCCAAGCATCCATCTCTCTTGGATGAAAACTGTTACCATATACGTGTGGTAGTGATGTGCGTGAACACACTAGGACCGCCGGGGCATTTTTTCCCTCTTTAGGAGGTTTTTTCCCCTGTGCATTGTATATACGCCCATCACTCTAGGGCTAACTATCTTTCCATTGCACACTAAGTAACACACTCTCTATTGTGTGCCTTGAGCTTCCTTCGTCTTCTCCAAGCTGTGTGTGTTTCTCTGCACCCCTAATTCCAACAATTGGTAACAGAGCAGGTCACGTCCTCCCGGGCTTAGTCGCCAGCTGCTCCAGCACACGCCTGCTCACTTGCTCTGATTTCAGTGAGCTTTGGCGAGCGTTTGCAGGTTGATAAATATTTTGGTACAGCTCGAAAAGCTAGGTCTGCTCAGAATTTTGATTTGGGCTCATTTCGGCCTCCGTTTCCACTACAGGCAGTACTGCACAGGCTATTTCGTCATTTTGTGCAGATTTTCTGTCAGTGCCGTTTTTTGTATAACAGGTGCCTTATAGTCTTCTACGGATTGTGCTATATAGCACAAGTTGTTCCCGCTCCATTTCTCCTATTTTCGGGCAGTTTTCACATCAGGTGCAGCATTTACCATGGCTGACAACAACAACACAGATGTGTTCAAGATGTTTGCTGTTGAGGACAGGTTGGATGTGGGCTTATATGATGCAACATGTTCTTGTGTCAAAAGGTGTCTGGAACATTGTGCAGGGCATTGATGTACGTCCTGGTTCTGAAGATGTAGGCGATATTGAGGATCTTGCAGGTCTTGCTGCAAGGATTGTAGCTGTTAGAGTTGTTTTGCCTACGGCAGAACAAGCTCATTGGGATGTTAAGGATGCGCAGGCTCATGCATTGATTGAGTTTTTTGTGAAGTGCACCATTATTCCTCACATCCGTTCAGCAAAATCTGCAAAATAGGCTTGGGATATTCTAGCAGATCTTTATGCAAGCCGCAATGAGGCTAAAATTGCTTTGCTGCGTAAAGAGCTAGAGTCGAAGATTATGCATGAGGAAGATGATATGGACACTTTCATTGCTAGAGTCAAGGATATCAATGAGCAACTCATTTTTGCAGGTGAAGTCATTTCAGACAGTTCCCTTGTGCAGACTGTTCTTGATGCCTTACCAGATTCCTACCAGACTTTTGCTAGTACTTGGAGACTGATGACCCAAGGAAATCCTGAAGTTGTCAAGTTTGATGCATTATGCACATTGCTGTTGCAAGAGTCACTTTCTAGAAAAAACAGGACTAGGCAGCGTGCAGTTGAACAGGCTTTTATTGCTTCTCAAAGAAAGGGTGGTAACAGTAATGCAGCCACTTCTTATGGTTCTGCTGTGAGTGGCAAAAATTCTGTTCCTAATGCTTCTGGTGGCAGCACTTCGTCTGGCAATTCTGGTGATAAGGGCAAAAAGAAGATGTGTTGCCATTATTGTAAAGCCAATGATCACTTGATCAAGTCGTGTCCTAAGTTGAAGGCCAAAGAGGCTAAGAAGAAAGAGGGTGGTTCCACTGCAAATGTTGGTTCCACTACAAATGCAGCCATTGTTGAGTCTTCTGTGAAAGGAGATTGTGATGCTGATGTTGATGCAGAATGGGCTTTTAGCGTAGAGTGCACTTACAATCCTGCTGTCCATGATGCATGCTTGTCAGTTGCTGCAGATTCACATATGTGGTATTTCGACAGTGGTGCTACAAAGCACATTACCTCACATCGTGAATTGTTTACCTCTCTCGAGTCTGTCCCTCATGGGAATTCAGTCACTTGTGCCAACAACGCCTCTTATCCAGTTCAAGGAGTTGGAAAGATTGTGCTCACTGCTGCTAATGGCAGTTCCTTCACACTTGTTGATGCACTTTATGTACCTGGGATCAAGAAGAATCTCTTGTCTGTATCCGCACTTGCTAGACTTGGACTTGTAGTCAAATTTGTGGATGACAGATGTACAGTTCATGATCTCAGTTTTGGTGATGAAATTGTTGCATCTGGGCTTTTGTGTCGTGGGCTGTATAAGCTCTCTTTGTATGACAAGTGTGGAAAAAATTTTGCAAATGCTGTTGCAGATTCAAGGGCTATTTCAGATGCAAAACTTTGGCATGCACGTTTTGGTCATCTGAATTTTGCCAATTTGCTGCGTTTGCAGAAATCTGATATGGTTGCTTCTTTGCCGCCTCTTGAAGCACTTGTCAAACATGTTTGTGAAGGCTTTATTCTGGGTAAAATGCAGCGTTCTAAGTTTCCAAAGGATGGTTCAGTTAGGGCCACATGCAGGTTGCAGCTTGTGCATAGTGATGTTTGTGGGCCCATGCAAACTCCGTCCTTGGGCAATTACCTGTACTTCGTGACTTTCATTGATGATTACTCCAGGCATGCATGGGTATTTCCGCTTAAAGCGAAGTCCGAAGTTTTTATGTGCTTCAAACAATTTTTGGCTATGGCTGAAAATGTCTCAAAGTGTACTATGGGCACCCTCCGTTCCGATCGAGGGGGGGAGTATATGTCTCATGAATTTAATGCATTTCTGGCTAGTCGTGGGATAAAACACCAATGTACAGTGGCTTATACACCTCAACAAATTGGTGTTGCTGAGAGGAAAAACAGGTCACTAATGGAAATGGCACGATGTATGGTCAAAAGTCAAGCTTTGCCGCATTCTTTTTGGCTTGAGGCCATCATGTGTGCCACTTATGTACTTAACAGGTGTCCTACGAAAGCTTTGCAGTCTATTACTCCATATGAAGCATGGCATGATAGAAAACCTTCTATTGAGCACATGCGTGTTTTTGGCTGTTTGGCATATGCTTTGGTGCCACAAGTGCAGCGCAGAAAATTGGATGATAAGGCTGTCAAATGTATTTTTGTTGGTTATAGTGCTGAAAGCAAAGGTTACAGGTTGTATCATCCGCAAACAAAACGTATTTTGGTTTCACGGGATGTAGTGTTTGTGGAAGACTCTGTTCAGCCCTTGTTGTCATGTACTAGAGACAGTAATGTAAGCTCACAGGACATTTATGACACTTTGTGCCTCTTTTCAGTGGTGGAAATACGAATGTAAGTTCCAATGAGGCAAATGTACAGCCTATGGGGGTTTCTGAAAATGTTTTAGAACAGCCTATTACTGATGCAGATGTACATGATGTACTTGATGAGGAAAGGGCTAAAAATGAGCAGGCTAGAGGTATGCCAAAATGGCTGGTGCACACTTTGCGTGACAGTAAATTGGATGCACCTTTATCTAGTCGTACTCGTTCAGGCTCTCGCCATGCATCTTATGCATCAGATTGTTATGCTTTGGCTGTGTCTAGTTTACATGATGTTGAGGAGCCTCTGTCTTTTGATGAAGCACAAAATTCAGAAAATTGGATTGCTGCCATGAAATCAGAATATGATGCACTTATAGAGAATGACACATGGACTTTATGTGATTTTCCTCCTGGCAAAAAGGCCATTGGTACGAAGTGGGTCTACAAGTTGAAACGCAAGCCGGATGATGAGATCGATCGCCATAAGGCTCGACTTGTTGCAAAGGGTTATGCACAACAAAAAGGCATAGATTATGAAGAGACTTTTGCTCCCACTTGTCGTATGACTACTGTGCGTTTTCTATGTGCATTGGCAGCTCATTTTGGTTGGGATGTACATCAATCAGACATTGTTATTGCTTTCTTGAATGTTGACATATTTGAGGAAGTTTATGTAACGCAGCCTCGCGGTCTTGTCATAAAAGGACAAGAGGACAAAGTGTGCAAATGTAAGAAGGCTTTGTATGGGTTGAAGCAATCTCCTCGTGCTTGGTATGAGAAAGCTGACACTCATTTGGTTAAACGAGGCTTTCGTAACAGTCCAACAGAAAGCACATTGTATGTAAAGCGTGAGGATGATGTATTTTTCATTGTGGTTCTTTATGTTGATGATTTGCCGATCACTGGACCAAATGAGAGACATATTGCTGAATTTAAGGCTGATTTGAATGCTACTTTCAAGATGAAAGATTTGGGGCTGTTGCATCATTACTTGGGTATACAGTTTAAGCAGTGTGATGGTGGTATTGCCTTGTGTCAGAAAAGTTACATAGAGACATTGCTATGTAAGTTTGGACTTGAGGATTGCAAACCTATTGCCACTCCCATGGAAACAGGTTTGAAATTGAGTCTACTTTACCAAACTGCTGTTGGCTGCCTCATTTATGTATGCAACACGAGGCCAGATATTCAGTTTGCAGTCTCGCAGGTCAGCAGATTTATGCATAGCCAAGGGTCTAAGCATCGGCAGGCTGTGAAGAGGATTTTCCGCTACCTTAGTGGAACTTTACATCTTGGCTTGTTTTATCCCAAGGGGGGATCATTGCTGCCAGACTTACATGCTTTTTCGAACTCAGATTGGGCTGGTTGTTTTGACACGCAAGTGTCCACAAGTGGTTTTTGTTTCATGCTTGGCAGTTCATGTATATCATGGTTGAGCAAGAAGAAACCTACTGTGGCCACTTCGAGTTGTGAGGCTGAGTACAGGGCAGTCTTCACAGCTACGGTTGAGTGTGTTTGGCTCAGACGCCTTATGGCTGACTTGGGTGTTGGACAGGACATTGCCAACACTATCTACACTGACAGTCAGAGCGCATTGGCGGTTGCGAGGAACCCAGTTTTTCATGCTCGCACAAAGCACATTGAGGTGCATTACCACTATGTCAGGGAGAGGCTCTCAGCAGGAGAGATCAGCTTGGCTTATGTGCCAACACAGGAAAACCTTGCAGATCTTTTCACAAAGGCATTGTCTCGTGAGAAGCTTGAAGCTTTCCGCAAATCTTTGGGCTTACTCCCCTTTATGGACTGATCATGTCCTCAAGGCATGGCACTTCCCTTTACTCATGTGCCAGCTCTCGTTCACCGCAGCACTCCAGGGGGGATTTGTTACCATATACATGTGGTAGTGATGTGCGTGAACACACTAGGACCGCCGGGGCATTTTTTCCCTCTTTAGGAGGTTTTCTCCCCCGTGCATTGTATATACGCCCATCACTCTAGGGCTAACTATCTTTCCATTGCACACTAAGTAACACACTCTCTATTGTGTGCCTCGAGCTTCCTTCGTCTTCTCCAAGCTGTGTGTGTTTCTCTGCAACCCTAATTCCAACAAAAACTTTGTTATGGTGGTGTGTTGTTTGCGTCCTAGCCGCTGAAGCTAGGTGGTGCCCCCTGTTTGCTTTACCATGACAGGCTCGAGGCATGCCATTCGGTCCCCGGTGTTTTAGAGGCCGTCGGGGGTTCGGGGTTCGCTTTGTTCCTGTCATTTGGTGCCCCCACTGAGGAGGGATTTCTAAGACCCTTCAGTTTGCAATGCTGAAAGTGACGCCCACTATCAATCATGGACGAATGGCTGAAGGAATTTTTTAACTGGAGGACGGAAGAAGAAGAGACGAAGGAGGCACTAGCCGCCTTCGTTGAGGTGCTACTGCCAGGCTGGAGTGTCGTCAGCTTTCAAGAGGTAAATTGTCCATCTCGTGTCACTCGTTCTAACTATAAATTGAGAGCATCATGTGGGAGGTCAGTGAAGGGTCATCACTGTTGTCAACCAAGGCACACTGTCAATGAGTGCCAACAACGAAGGCAACGAAAGGGCTGAAGTCATCTACATCGACATTCATCACAAGGAAGTCATTCACATCAAGGAAGGGAAGCAAACGGTGAGACCTCTTTTCCCTAAAGAAACTACAGTCAAAGTTATAACTCCAAAGTGGCCTAAAGGGGATGCTCGAGCCAAAGGCAAGGAGAAGATAAGCCAGTCTGGAAACACATGACCCCGAAGGGAGAAGCATCTGGCCAAGCAAGTGCTTCAAGATCAGAAAGCCGGGTTGTACCCAGTTTGCCAAAGAGGAAGTCATCCGAAGCTAAGCGGCGAAAGGTCGCCTACCGATTTGCACGACGCATGCGAGTGCTACCAATCCACTTCGACAATCCGGAAGAAGAAGTGGTAAGAAGATTCCCATGTCCTAGAGAAGAGTGGTTCGGCTACTGCTCTCGCTGTTTTGGAAAGAGAGTGGAGGATCTTCCTCCTCCCCCTGTACAACTTATCCTGAAGAAGCTCTCTACCACGGGAGAAACCCAGTGGGCTGGGGACGAGTTGCAACTGAATGGAGTAGAATTCATGAAACACGCCGACTACGGAAATTACCTACAATTGTTGTTAGCCAAGAGGCTGGGAGTGGTCAGACGCGTCGCCATCACCCCGTACGTGCTGAGCAACGAAGGAAAGGTAGAGCCCATGAAAGGCGACAACCTCTTGTGGATGTGCCGACTCATCAACACTGGCACGATAAGAGTATAAGTAAGTATTTCATCCTCTGTGCATGATGGAAAACGGGCCAACGGCATTCCCGTTCAGATTCTTGCAGCATATGCATGTGAATATCTATGTAGATAGGAAAGTCTTCTACCAACAGAAGATCGTACACCTATTCGGTGCAGCGGTACTAGGAGAAATCCTCAATTCCCCGAACCCTATCATTCTCCCCATATTAGATTACCATCATTCCTTTAATGTTTCTATCTTTATCTTGTTTTAACCTATCCACCCACCCCTGTAAAAAGCTGCTATGAGCCGCTACTGTTAATGTAATGTTAAAAACAAAAAGAAAAAAAAGAAAAAAGAGGTTTGTAATTTCCTGAGTCACTACCATGGCAAGTGTTTCTTTCCCCACGTTCAGTGGAAAGAAGGGAGAGGATCCCACCACCGACTTTTTGGATGATTTCGACATTGCTTGTATCGTCTCCAATAAAGATGACGACGCTTCACGACTTAGAATTTTTCCTCTACTGATGAAAGTAGAGGCCAAGTCTTGGTATAATGCATTGCCCCAGGCCACCAAGAATGCATGGGATGTGTTAATGGCTGCTTTTGTAAAGAGATTTGGTGGAGGCACAACCTCGGAGAGGCTATGGTAGTACTGACAGAATTAAAGCAGGGAGGCCTGCTGCAGTATGCCACCTACGAGTCTAAATTTGTGGACTTATGGGAGAGATGGTTTGCCTCGCTGGAGGAAGGTGAAGGTGCGCCTAGTTTCCTAAAGAAGGACCGTTTCATTGGTGGTCTATGGTCACCGCTTAGAGAGAAGGTGAAGGGAAGGTTTTCTGCAACATATGAGTTGGCAGTCGAAGTAGCCCGCCTTAAAGACAAGAAGCTACGCATGCAAGCAAGAGTAAACGAGTCAGAGGAAACAAGCTCGGCCCAACCAACCCCAGTGACTGCAACAGCCAATCATAGAGTCCAACCACAGGAGGCATCAGAAGAGCAAGACCTGCTGAGTTGCATCACCACCCAACTAGAGAGTTTATCTGTGCATCTGGTGCAGCAAGGGCATACACCTGGAAGGAACCAAGAACAAGGAAGAGGACAACGAAGGCAGAACCCACAGTACCATTGTTACAACTACGGGGAAGATGGCCGTGGAATGTACTACTGCCCACACCCGAGGAGGCAGAATTTCAATAGAGGGGGGAGACAGAATCAGATCTCTCCACCAAGAACACCACCGCCACTCAGGCAACCAATCCCACCTATTCAAATCCCACCACCAGCGGTGCAACCACAGCTAGCCACACCAGTTCAACGCCAGTCACCAATGCAACCACCACCACAATCACCACTTACAATCATCCTACGCCCACCACCAATTGATACCCACACACCAAGTGTCCTTTGTCTTGCAGAAGAGGTCAAGATGAGTGTAACAGAAGAAGGATCAAGTAAGAAGACTATTCAAAGAACTGAAGCAGTGGAACAAGAGGTTAAAGAATCAAAAGATGCTACCCAGGTGGGGGAGGTAAGCCAAGAAAATTGTGTTACAAATGTAAGTACATCTTTAACCTTGGATGAAATAGGCACCAAAGCAATCAGTCGATAGCATTGGGCAGTAAGGGTAAGAAGGTGTAAAGTGTTGATTAGGCCTTGCCAAAGTAAGAGGAATGCAAAGGTCATGAAAGATACAAGAGAAGAGGAAAACCAACCTGTTAGCAAGGCTTTGCAGAAGGTGGAAAACATATCAAGCAAAGGGGAGGGCTTTGAAAACGGAAGCCTGTGCACCAGCATGGACCCAGGACAGTGTAGCAAGCTAAAGGAATCTTGCATCAAGGCAGTTTCACTACAGGACCATAACGAAGAGGTAAGTATGACTGAAGGTTTGGAGTTGGATATTTCTCCAGAGGCTTGGAAGTCGAGCAAGACTTTATTGTGTAGTGTTATAGACTTAGAGATGGGTAATGCCTCTAGTCTACTAAAGGGTGTTATAAACTTGGAGATGGGTAATGCCTCCAGTTTATGTGAGGATGTTCATAGTAAGTTTGATGATCAATATGTTGCCAACCTTTTAAGGATGTTCCAAACTCCTCCACAACACAGCATTGTGTTTGCATGGGATGCATCAGACCTATGGCTATGGCTAGCCGCTATAACATATAGAGAGAAGATCAGCATTGAGATAAGAGCTAAGGAGCCATGGGTAGACAAAAGCCCGATAGAATGCAAGAATGAAGACCTCATTCGCAATTTGGTACAATTTTTTACAAATAGTGCATCCTCTCTTTGGAGAAAGGTAAGTGGATTACGCTTATATTTAAGCCGCAAGGCAGGTGGCTTGCTATTAGCATCAGTAAAGGAAGCTAACATGTTTGAGCACACCCAAAAGAAGCATGATATGCTTGCAGTTTTTTCTAGTCATGGCAGTAAGAAGGAATCTGAAGACAACTTGAGCTCACCACACCAACAATGCGGCCATATATGGTGGATTCTTGGTACACTCTTGGGAATCATAATTTTCAGTTCTATCTTTGTAGGATCCAAGATGCTCATTTCCCCTCTCGCTACTGGTGATTACAAATTTGGTCCAATTTGGCATAAAAAATTTATTGTCCAGAAACTACAGACAACGATCCTATTTTTCACTTGGGATCCAGGAGGACCCTGGCACAAAGTTCTGGAAGCCATGGGCTTCCCCTTTAATCAACCGACACTATTCCAAGGAACAAGCTATCACCCGGACCTATTACAGATTCATGAATATCCCACAAATCTCACCAATGGCCAAATGGAATGGCTAGTTTAGAAGGCAACTCGATATCAGATCCTATAGCTAAGCGGAAGAAGAAACAGAGCTAGAGACATGAATGCCTCTAGCCAAAAGGGGAGGGCTAATGATGGGGGCTTTTCACAAGCCAAGCTCACATACCCCTCTTCTCTCGTCCCCACCCCATGGAAACCTCTTCTTAGCGAGGGAGTGATAAAAGGAATTGGAAAAGTAAGAAAAAAAATAAAGTATGATTATGTAAATATATGAGAAAGGTAAAATAGGCCACCTCATGCCTGTGGGGCAGCCTATCCCCACCTTGCCTCCTTTTTCTTCACTGCCCCGCCGTGTGTCCCTTTTCCTCTCCTCCACTCAAAAGGTCAACCCCCTCTCTATTCCCCTTGTCCTTTCTCCTTTCTCTCTCCCTTGAAGCTACCCCACCCCCTGTCCTTACCAATAATGCACCCTAACTCACATGCCACCTCTCCTATCTTCCAAAACAGTATACCCCACCCCCCCTTTTCTCTCTCCTACACTCTCCCATGATCCAAATACCCCCCTCTCTCTCTAAAATTCGAAATCTCTCTTGTCTTGTAGCCAGATGGCCTCCCCCACACTCACACACACTCAGTTTCACTGAAAAAGGTGCCCACAGACCCATCCCCACCCAGTGGTTACCTGATTTTCTTGTGTTCACACACATCTGCACACAGATTCACCTCTGAACACACTCCCCTCTCTCCCCTCTTGTAGTTACTTTATTCTCCATGTCACCTCTCTTTTTTCCATTCACCCATCTCTCTCTCTTAGTCTCTCTCTCATGAGACTGCTGTTCTGGCACATATACACACAGCCAGACAAGTGGGGCCCACAGTCACATGGCCTATGTAGATAATGATTTCTTCATTTCTAAATTCTAGAATTTCTCCCCCCTCCTAACCTATATAAAGAGGGTTCACCATCACACTATACACACACACACCATCACCATCACCACAATCACCATGCTCGTCTTGAGCATGACCTCTACACCCTTGGGCTATTGAAGATGAAGGGAAACTAAATGAAGGATGATGGCCGAAACCCTCGTGCGAGTCTTCGCCATCAACTCCCACCTATCCGCCATGTGCTCTACCGCGCTCTACCTTCTCATTCCCCTACCCTATGCTCCCCATTTCATCGCCTTATTCTCTAAATAAAGCTTGAGGTTTTGTGAGTATGTTTTCTTGCAATGTTTTGCCCATGTGAGGTGTGCGGAATCGCCACCTAGTCTTGTGTTTGGAGTGAGCTTGTGTATGTGTGAAGGGTGTGTGGATTCGCCATCCTTTTGTGGTGCCTAAGTACTAAGCCGCTATACCCCCTCCCTCACTCTCTCTCTCTCTCTCTCTCTCTCTCTCTCTCTCTCACTTGATCGCATTCCCTTTCCTCTTTTTCATTGCTCCCAAGCATCCATCTCTCTTGGATGAAAACTTTGTTATGGTGGTGTGTTGTTTGCGTCCTAGCCGCTTAAGCTAGGTGGTGCCCACTGTTTGCTTTACCATGACAGGCTCGAGGCGCGCCATTCGGTCCTCGGTGTTTTAGAGGCCGTCGGGGGTTTGGGGTTCGCTTTGCTCCCGTCAATAGTTCAGTGAGAGATACTCACAAATTGTAGCTTGTGCATAGTGATGTATGTGGTCCTATGCAAAGACCATCTTTTTGAAACTACCTTTACTTCATGACTTTTATTGATGATTACTCTAGGTATGCATGGGTATATCTATTAAAGGCTAAGTTACCAACATGCCACCTATCGGCGTACTCCTGAATGTACATGTCTCACGCGAGTCCTTGATGACTCATATCTATCATACATATCATGTAATCTGCACCAAAGTGCTCTCGAAGTAGTCTCATACATAACAAGCGCATATAAAGATTTTGCAAGGTGTAAAGAGAGCGTAGATAGTGCCATCTCCTCTAGCTCCTGCCACTGATCGTCAGACATGTTTGAAGGTCTACCTGCATCACCACTCAATGGTCGATGCAACCCTCGTTGTGTCAGTGTATCAAGCATACAATCTCTCCATGCCGCAAAGTCTGACCCATCAAACACGTGCATCTCTGAGAGGTCACAATCTAATCGATCACCTGTCTCTGCCATGAGCACAAGTAGCAAGCTAGATAGCGAAACCACCTCACCAACAACACCTGGAAACTATCTACAAATATGGCTAGAAACACAATGTAAAACCTGTGAGACACACTCCAAAATAGAACTCCCGCAATGTCAATACAAGCCTCGCATGCTCTAGTATCACACTGCAATCAAGCGCACTACTTACAAGATACATTCATGACAACCATAACCATGTGCATAATCTTCACCGAATCAGCCCTGAAATTCAGCCCAAAATTACAAAATTCTCAGCCCTCTTGCATGGCCAAAAAACAGTCCGTAATTCAGCTCCACACTACCAACCGTAGCACATCAAGAATCAGCCCAAAACTTCTCCAAGAAGTTATGACTTGTTCGGTCTGAAGATCACCTGCACACACGCCGTCATATAGCATACATATGTGAGCTAATCACCAAGCCCACACTGTGCGGTATCGATGCATACACACGCACAAATTTCCCACCTAGAGAGAACACCACACGCAAATGCTGAGTGCAACCTGCATTCTCTACCTAGATCACATAAATGATGCGCATAAAACTCTTCAAATAATTTCACCAGAGTTTCAGCGTAAAATGGCTATAAACCCAAATAACCATAAAGTGAACACCAAGCGCACAACAAGAGCTACCAAATACGTATCATCCACACTCACTGCATGCTCAAATTTCCACAAACCTGAGTTAAGGAAGCTCTCATGTAAATCACCTTATATGACCATACATGTCACATACATGTGCCTCAGTCTTGAGCTCACAAAATATACTCACAGAAGAATGCAAAAACTTGTAAGAGAATCCATCCAAGATCTTGGCAATCAGAAGAAACCTATCCAAGAGAGAAAACATGCTCAAACAAGCATAAAGCTCCCACATACAGCGTACATGAAGCAACCTGCTGCCTCAGATCTCCGAGAGATCTCTACCTACAACAAGAGTACCTGTATCCTCTTCGAGTAGCATCCACCGATGCATAACCACGGCTCACATAGCCTCAAATGCATTCGCCTAGAGAGAATCCGTCTCTCTATCTCTCTCTGGCTCTCTCGAATCCAATCTGTGAATCGCTTACCCGGAGTGTAGCTTCTCACGCAGCAACACTTGCTCGTAGATACACCTGTGCTAAAACACAACCATACATGGTCTTCTCTGCAACCATAACCTTTGTTGTACAGTAGCGCTGTCCTTTTACTACTCCAAGCGGCTTCTTGTCGCTTGCTCTCCAAACGGCAACACTACCTCGGGGAGCACCACAGACGGAGAGTTAGAGAGAGAAGGAGACACACACAGGATGTGGGTGGGGAGACTGTGAAGTGGCAACTCCCCCTATACAATATACTCACTATAAGTATAGGGTAATAGTGGGCGGGCGCCCATGACCTGGGCGACCGGTCAAGGCACATAGGCCTTAACCCCAACACAAAGATAGATCTTATTTAGGATACCACCAGGTACGTATCCTTCTGCAAGATATCTCCAAAGCTGCGTTTAGAACACGGTTCAGGCATTTTGAATTTTTGGTTATGCCTTTTGGTCTAACCAATGCTCCAGCTACATCTACGACACTCATGGATAGTGTCTTACGTACCTATCTTGGAAATTTTTTTGTTGTTTTCCTTGATGATATTCTCATTTACAGTAAGATTGAAGATGAACACATAGAACACTTACGATTAGTGTTTGAACAGCTACGAGATCACATGTTGTATGCTAAGCAAAGTAAGTGCGATTTCTTTAAAACAGAGATACATTACCTAGGTTGTGTGATCTCTTATTCTGGCATCAACATGGACACTGACAAGGTCGCTTCCATTCTTCGATGGCCACATCCCAACACGGTTGAGGAGCTTCAAATATTTTTAGGCATGGCTGGATTTTATAGACAGTATATCCGTGACTATGCCAAAATCACCGTTCCTATGGCGGATCAACTTAAAGAAAAAGGTAAGACCTTTTCTTGGGAAGAAGCCCAAAAACGTAGTTTCAAACAGCTCAAGGTAGCTATACCCACTGCTCCCATCCTAGCAATCGTCGACCCACTAAAGCCGTTTGTGGTAGAGACTGATGCTAGTGATAAAGCGATTGGTGCGGTACTTCTCCAGGAGGGAAGACCGATAGCCTTTGAAAGTAAAAATTTAGATAGAGCACAACAGAATTATTATGTCTACGAGAGAGAGCTCTATGCCATAATTCACGCTTTATGAAAGTGGAGACACTATTTATATGGTGCCGAGTTTGAAGTAGTTTTTGACCATGAGAGTATCAAATTGTTTACTACTCAAACAGACTTGAAGGGCTGTAAAGCTAGATGGGAAGAAATCCTTCAAGATTATGATTGTAAGCTACGATATCGCAAGGGGCGATATAATGTAGTAGCGGATGCACTAAGTTGGATGCCTCATATTAATTCACTTTCTTTCATGGAACTAAAGAGTGGATTTTTGGAGTCATTACGTGGCAAGTGTGCACAAGATCACTCATATGCTAAAGTGTGGAGTGCAGTTCTAAAAAGGGATCCCTCACACTCACATGTCTCTGAAGAACCAGATCAACATGTCTCTGCACGCTGTCGAGAAATTTGCGGTCTTGACAGGAAAGCACCGGGCTTATGGCTGTGAGAGTTTGTGAGAGAACTCAACAAAAACTATATGAAGGAGTTAAACCATAGATGCCATGAAGACTAGGGTTTGGAAAGAAGTGCAATCAAAGAAGACTCACTCTTTCTCTCTTGCACTCACACACACACAAAGAAAGAACGCAAAAGAGAATGTCAAAACAATACGAAGATGAAAACATCAAGGCTATGGTCATAGCGTATCATGGGTAATATGAAAGGGTTAATGGATGAGTTAATGGCATTCAATCTTGACTGACCAAATAGGCTACGAATTGTTCTTTGGAATTGTAGTTTTGTGCTTACCATAATATAGATATTTTGTCTAGTGATTGGGATTAATTGTGTGTACAAATCCTCTTGGTTCATAGCAAGATAACTACGCTTACATCAAAAGAAAAATTATAGTCTATGAGAGGTAGTATGATGGGATCCGGTGATAGAAGTATTTCATTGAGCCTTTCAGGGCCGAAGAGAAACACTATACGTTGTTGAAAGTGTATTTTACGGCTAATCCATACGTTAATTCTAATAGATCGTACAGAGTGAAAGCGATAGAAATGATCATCATGTGGGTTATTCATCTAGGATAGTATGTGAGAAATGTAGATATGAGAGAAGTGAAGAGATGAGAAGTTTCCCTCCCAAGCCCTATTCTTGCCCGTAAGCAATAAGGATACTGCGGGGAGAGATGTACCTGTAACAAAGAGAACCTAGAGAGGATGAATTACTAAGAACGAGAGAGATAGGTTTGGTTAAGGAGATGAGATTAGATACATATATATATACGTTGGATTAGAGATGAAAAAGAAAACAACAACAAATCAAGACAACATCAATGTAGAACACATCTTACTTGAAACCCTTCGGCACCATTATTGATGGGAGAGAGAAGAAGAGTGGAGAATTCCACTTTGATTGATACACCAAGTGTAAGACCTTCTTTGATTAGAGTTGATCTTCCCAGGTTAGCTTGTTGCAAGAATGGCTAGTCTCCCTCTAGGAGAAAGTGTAGGCTTGGGCTTATGTTAATGGCTAAGTACAATTAGGCATTACTACTCACTCCCTCGAGAATTCCTCTCATCAATGGCTTGAATGCTTGAGTTCCTTCCAAGGAAGAAGAGGTCCCCTTTTATAGGTGAAGGGAACCCACAAGGGTTTACACAAGAAGAGAGGAGCCAGTGTGAACAGGAATTGGAAAAGTTGGAAATGAGCTGTCCCTGCATGATGTGGGCAGACTGGGGTCCAGTATTTTAATCATATCTCCTCAACCGTAGCTCCAAATAAAAAAGTAAAAATATGGGCAGAAACTTCAGCTCATTGGCTACGATTTTCATTTTAAAATCATTCTCCAATTCGGATTGGAACCTTGTGTAAAAAATTCATCAAAATAGGGTCCATTTATGGCAGCAAAAGTCTTCATGTGGTCTCCTTAGCCTTGACTTTCATTCAATTCCCAAGGACACCTCATGCCATATGAAAGCATGACATTTCTCCTTGACAAAGTTTTGTAACCATGCTTGCAATAATGCATTAAAATGAGTGTATCTTTGAAATCATGCCACCTAGTGTCCCACTAGGATTTGATTCCATCCTAGTAGCTATTTAAAAAGAAATATAAGAAAAATATGAAAAATACATAGAATATATATATATTGGAGTTTACCCTAGATATAGGATCTAGCTAGGGTGTGAGATGATAATGAAATAGTAGAAATAAAGAATCAATGCTTTTTGCCCCAAGTTAAAGAGGCGGAGCTATTGACACTTTTCCCATAGTCTTTTTTGATGGTAAAGTAAGAATACATTACCCTTGAGATAAATAATAAGATGAGATAGAAAGCTTATTTTTATACTTACATATGCATATGTACATTATAGGAAATATAATTATGTATCTAAAAAGTTACAAGATAACTCTTGTAGCATGTGTTCCCACTATGTACATGTCACAGCACGACAACGCGCAGATAGAAACTCCAACACACAGAGCTTGTTAGAGCTATATATGGCTCACTCTACTGAACTTGGTCTCACCTATATATTTGTATCTTGTCCTCAATATGAATCAGTCTTTGGGAGCGTATATGGTGTGTCTCTTGTCTCGTCTCTCTCTCTTTCTCTCTACATCTCAACATGGTATCAGAGCTGTAACGATCACGTGCCGATTCAATTCATGGTGACAACAGTATGTGTATGCGATTCGCATGTAAGATTCAAAATTGTTACAAATTTTATTTTTGAGCGTTGATTCTTGTTAACTGTGGTTGTTTTGTGTTAAGAAGAATATGATTAATGTTTTATGTGGCGTTTATTTCTAATCAATCTAATCGTTGATTACGTTTTCTTGTTAATGACGCCCTGAACTTCATCTCAATTTTTTCTTGTTGTTCTGCTCAAAATTTGGAGAAACGAGAAAAGCGCAATGGAGCATATCAAAGACGTGATAACGCAGCTCGTCGGTATATTCTTTCTGCTCTTACTGATTCCCTTTTGCTTGATATGTATGAACTGCCTACTTCCCATGACGTATGGAAGTACCTTATTGCAAACTTTCAGAAGAAATCTGTTACAGAAATACTTTATTTGAGAGGGTTGCTTAACAAGTTACAATATGAAGTTGGTACTGCCATGACGGGACATATTGAATCTTTCAAATCTATTATTAATCAACTTGCTGCTGTCGGTGATCCTGTTCCACAAAAGCAATTGATTACACTTCTCCTTGATACGGTGAAGGACTCTTCTTATGATAACATTGTTACTATTCTCTCTAGTAAAGATGGTCTTGATTTCGACCAAGCTTGCATGTCTTTAATTGAATACTCTCAACGTCAAGAACGTTGGAATGTTGGTCACGATACAGCTATGATTTCACAAGAGGAGACTGAATCACAACAGATGGAACGTGCTTTCTATGCTCGAAGGCATCCATTTCAACGAGGAAACCGCAGAGGTGGCCGTCGCGGTAATATTTTCTCTCGTCTCAAATTTCCTAATAAGCAATGTTCTTACTGCAACAGAAATGGCCATACTGAAGATGATTGTTGGGCACGTCAATATGATGAAGAACACAATATTACCACAAAACAATCACGTTTATCTAGAGACTCTTCTTCTTCTTCTTGTGAATATTGTGGACGATCTGATCATCCCACTCATATGTGCTATAAGCGTCGATTCGACACAGATCGGAATAGAGCATATGCTACTGAACATCGAAACAACATTGTACCAGAAACAAGCTGCGTCCTATCTTCAGTTACTCCAGACAGAATACTTCATGTACGTGATGGATCACTTTTTATTGTCGATTCTGGTGCTACAGGAAATATGACATATCAGTCTAAGTGGCTCCATAACTATCATCCACTGCCAATTCAACGTGTTGTTTATCTTGCTGATGATACTACTTGTCAAGTAAAGGGTATTGGAGACTTATATCTTGGTACCTTATCTTCTTCCAATCGAATTTTGCGAGGAGTATTACATGTACCAGATCTTCAACGTAATCTTATTTCAGTTGCTAGACTTGTTGATCTTGGTCTGTTTGTTGGATTTGATCATACCAAATGCTGAATTGAGAAAGATGGACAGACTATAGCCACTGCTCCTCGAAACGGTATTTTTTTTGAACTCTCTCTCAACGATGCTGTAGCAAATATTGTCACTGCTCCAGGTGATCATGATTGCAAAGTATGGCATCACCGTTTTGTTCATGCTGATTTCTCAAAACTCCTTGATCTTCAACGTCGTGATCTTGTTCATGGCATGGATCTTAAAGCCCATCCCCATATGGGAATTTGTGAATTTTGTGCTCTTGGGAAACACAATCGTAAACCCTTTCCTCTTTCAAATACAACTCATTCTCATGACATATTGGATCTTGTTCATACAGATATATGTGGATCTCTACCTTCTTCGAGTTCACAATATCGCTACTTCATTACTTTCATTGATGATTTCTCAAGGTATACGACTGTATTTCTACTTAGACAAAAATCTGAAGCCTTATCTGTTTTCAAACAATTCCACAAGGCTACGGAACTTCAAACTGGTCGTCGCTTGAAGAAGCTTCATAGTGACAATGGAGGTGAATATGTTTCTCGAGAGTTTGTGAGTTACTGTGCTGACAGTGGAATTCATCATGAACACACTGTTCCATATTCGCCTCAACAGAATGGTGTTGCTGAACGAAAGAATTGCACTATTCTCAATGCTGTAAGATGTATGCTGATTCATTCTAGCTTATCTCGTGTTTTCTGGGCTGAAGCTACTTTGACATCAGCATTTATTCAGAATCATCTTCCTACTACTGCACCCTCTGGTAAGATACCCATCACAACATGGACAGCTGACATTCCTTCTGTATCTCATTTTCGAACCTTTGGATGTATTGCTTATATTCATGTTCCCAAAGAAACACGAAAAAAGCTTGATGCTCCTGGACTTAAAGTTATTTTTTTTGGATATTCTGACACTTCCAAAGGCTACAAATTCTATGACCCTTCCTCCAAGAAAGTAATTGTGAATCATGATGCTCTTTTTAACGAACAGCTTATGGGAGGCTCATGGTCCATGGATGATTTTGATGATACTAAATCATTGCTTCAGGCTTTTCCATTTCTTTCAGAAGATGAAACTCTTCCTATAGAGCAACTTTTCTCTTCACAACCATCCATTCCAAATGTTGCCAATGATGATATTGATATTTTTGTTGATCTGCATATTGATTTTGAACATGGCTCATGTCATGTTTATGATGACGATATTGTTGATAATGCTTTTTCTACTTCTGAAGATCCCGTTACTTATGATGAAGCTATCTCTTCACCACAAAAGGATCAATGGCAAGAGGCTATTGAAGCAGAGTACGATTCTTTTATCTCTAAAGGTACATGGATACTAACTGAATTACCTCCTGGTCATACAGCTATTAAATATAAGTGGGTGTATAAGACAAAAGTAAAAGAAGATGGATCTTTTGACAAGTTCAAGGCGAGTTTAGTTGCAAAAGGTTACTCCCAAGTACCTGGTGTTGATTATCAAGAGACTTTTTCACCAATTGTTCGCATTACAAGTGTTCGAGTTTTATTGGCATTTGCTGTTCAATTTGATTTAGAAGCTCATCAAATGGATGTGCGAACTGCTTTTCTTAATGGTGACTTGGAAGAGGACATTTATATGGAACAACCAGAAGGTTTTGTTATTCCAGGTAAAGAAGACCTTGTTGCTCAACTCCATAAGGCACTATATGGTCTCAAACAAGCTTCACGAGCCTGGTATACAAAATTTGATCTTTTTCTCACCTCTAAAGGATTCATCTCTTGCTCGTCAGACCCCAACTTATACATAAAACGCCAAGGTAGCAGTTTTGTGATTCTTGCTCTTTATGTGGATGATACCATCCTTGTTTCCAATGATTTGAGATTTCTTCAGCAAGTGAAAAAGTTATTGTCTTCTGCATTCGATATGGTGGATCTAGGAGAGATTCACTCTTGTCTTGGCATTCAAATCCAACGGAACCATACAAAAGGTATTTTATTCCTTCGACAGTCAAAGTTTATTGCAGATACTATTCAAAAATTTGGTATGGAATCTGTACATTCAGCCAACACACCTTGTCTTGCGAGCTCTACGAAGAATACTTCTGACAATGGCGGTCAACTTGTCACAAATCAACCTTATGATAACTTGATTGGATGTCTTCAGTTTGTTGGCATGAACAATCGTCCTGATATTCTGTTTGCTGCTAATTATCTTGGACAACATCTTGCATGTCCTTCTCTTAAGCATTGGTCTGCTGCAAAGCGTGTATTGAAATACTTGAAAGGCACTACAGATTTTGGTTTATTCTATCGACGACAACTCACATCGGATTCTATGCAATCTCTTTCTCTTTTGGGTTACATAGATGCAGACTGGGCAAGCTCACATTTATCTATGCGATCTACTAGTGGAAATTGCTTCTTTATAAATGGTTGTCTTGTTTCTTGGACCAACAAGAAACAACGTTGTGTTGCAGTTTCTAGGACTGAGTCAGAATATGTTGCGGCATCACTTGTAGCTCGTGAGTTGATTTGGCTTCGACAAATTCTAGTTGATATTCGTCACTCTCCTCTTTCTAGCACACCCTTGCGGTGTGATAGCCAAAGTGCTATTAGTCTTGCAAAAGACTATGTTCAACATAATAAGTCAAAGCACATTGCTGTCCATTATCATTATGTCAGGTATGAAGTACGCAAAGGAACCATTATGGTTGAGCATTGTCCAAGTGACCAAATGATTGCAGACATTTTGACCAAAGGCCTCAATGAGTCACGTTTCATCCTCTTGCGCTCGGAGCTTGGAGTTGCTTCGACCTCACTCTTTCTAGATTAGCTTCTTTGCTATTGTAATAGCTTTGTACATATGACATTGTAATCTTTTAGGTACCATGCACTATGCACACTCCACATTTGCACCTTGTGATATCTAAGTCACTTGAGTATTTGTACATAGATGCATAATTCACTTTCACATCATCACCACTGGTTCATATTTCACATTGTATAGGCCTAGGCTTGGGTTTTTCCCTTGAACTCCCCAAGGGTTTTTTCATCCAAAGCTAGAGACCTTTGTTTGAGTGGGGGTGTTGGAGCTATATATGGCTCACTCTACTGAACTTGGTCTCACCTATATATTTGTATCTTGTCCTCAACATGAATCAGTCTTTGGGAGCGTATATGGTGTGTCTCTTGTCTCGTCTCTCTCTCTTTCTCTCTACATCTCAACAGAGCTCCACCCCTACTCAGGAAGGTCTTAAGAGATGGAAGAATTTTCCATTGATGATGGCTACTTACTCCACAAAGGTAGAGTATGTGTGCCAAAGGACTTAGACACTATGCGCAAAATCTTATTTGAGTGTTACGATAGTCCAAGTGCTGGTCATCCAGGTATCCGTAAGACGTATGCCTTAGTTTGACGACAATTTTATTGGCCAGGCTTACATCATGATGTTCAAGAGTACGTGCTAAACTACCAACAATGCCAAGTTAATAAGGCAGAGCGCCTCAAGGTAGGTGGCCTTTTACATCCTTTATAGATTCCACAAGGTAAGTGGGAGAGTATCTCTATGGATTTTTTAGTAGGACTGCCTACTACAAATCGTGGCCATGATGCCATTTGGGTAATTGTAGACCGTCTCACAAAGATGGGTGGATTCATTCCCACTAAGACTACGGTTAAGACACCGGAATTAGCATGGCTATTTGTAGAGCATATATATAAACTCTATGGTCTTCTAGCTAGTATCACTAGTGACAGAGATCGAAAGTTCGATAATCACTTTTGGAGAGCTGTGTTCCAAAAGTTGGAAACTAAACTTAATCTAAGTACGACTGATCATCTAGAAACGGATGGTCAAACAAAAAGAGTTAATCAAGTGCTAGAGGATATGCTATGATCATACGTTAGCAAGAAGCAAACCAATTGGGAAGACTACTTACCTATATTGGAATTTTCTTATAATAGTTCAAGCCATGTGACTACAGGGTTTAGTCCATTTATGCTTTTGTATGGATTTCAACCTAGATCACCCGTTACGGTGGGGTTGGCTAAGGAGAAGATACAGCAAGCGAAGGATTTTCTCAAGACCATTTTGACATGCTTCGAGTTGCTCGACAGAATGTTAAGCAAGCTCTAGATTGATATAAGAAGAACGTAGATGAGCATCGACGTCTTGCTGCTTTCGAAGAAGGAGACAAGGTTTTCCTCAAAGTTCCGGAGCATTCAGAAAGTCTGAAGATGGAAAAAGTTGCTAAACTTTCACCATGCTATTGTGGACCGTTTACCATTCTCAAACGTATAGGTCAAGTGGCCTATAAGTTAGCTCTTTGAGAGCACTCATGAGTTCATCCTGTTTTCCATGTTAGCCGTTTACGAAAACAGCTAGGACAGAATGATAATGTCATTGACACAAGTTGCTGGTTGACCTTATCGAAACGCCAAGCATTCCTCATGAGCCCGAAAAGATTTTGGATTCTCATGAGCTTCGCACCACACATCATTTCAGACGACAAGTGTTGGTAAAATGGCTAGATAGACCTAAAGAAGATTCTACATGGGAAAATATCTCCGCACTTAAGAAACGTTTTCCTACGTTCTTTTTTGAGGACGAAAACGATTCTCTAAGGCGGGGGTAATGTAAGGACATGGGTCCCATGGGCAAGGCCACCGGCATGACCGGACAGTGTGTTCGCTACGGGGAGGCTATAAGATAGCACGATTGGGTGGAGACTAGCACATGCATTACCACCACCCTTTCAACTAGTCTTCTTGTAAGAGTATACCAACAAGCTCATCAAACTTGATAGCATCTAGATTTCCCTTCATCACAAGTATGATAGTAGAAGCAAAACTTTGATAAGAAGCTGGCACCACTATCAAATTACCATACATGAGAATCTGCAATAGATATACATGCATCATGCAAAGATGGGTTATTACTATAGTGCAACACACTGTTTAGACCTATTTTGGCTAGACTAGTCTTCTTGTAAGAGTATAGCAACAAACTCATCAAACTTGATAGCATCCAAATTTCCCTTCATCACAAGTATGAAAGTAGAGGAAAAACTACTCTGATAAGAAGCTAGCAAGCCATCAAGAACTGTCTACACAAGTGAACTCTTAGAAATGATATCATCTATAACAATTAAGTGCTCTTTGAGATCTTTACTGTTTGTAAGGAAAATGTCCATAGAGTCTCCTTCCTCCATATACTTTAGACTCTAACTACTTTTTAAGATAGGTAACATGTGCCTCATTGCACTCTGCATACAAATGTGCCTCATTGCACCGTACATACAAATGTGCAAGAATGTCCTAAGTCTGCTTCGATTTCCTTATTGAACAAATGTGTGGGACAAAGAAACATTTAACATATAATACAATCAAAGAATTTTTTTGCACATCTCTACCATTCCAAAAAACCCGTTCATCAATAGTGGGAAAAATTATTATAGCACTAGATGTGATAGGACCTATGACATCCTCAATTGTACCAAAATCTACCCCATATATCCTAAAACTACATCAATACCCTATGCACAATGTTCTAAAAACTTTGAAAACCAATATATGATGCATCATGTATGCCCACAATGGATACTTGTTTCCATCAAGCTTGTTATCGCAGCAGACATCATGCAAAATACATTAGACTATAATGAATAAAGCAGTGACCTTCTTAAGAGATGAAAGGCATTGACATATAACCTGTAGGGGCACACACAGTGTCAATACAAAAAATCTATGAGAAATCTTCTAATTTTGGTGAAGAACAAACTAAACCAAGAGCTTTGAGAAAGTTCAAAAAGGAACATTGTAATGCACAAACGGCCCCTGAAATGGCATGAAAGTCGTAAAAACTCTACATGCCTAGATCTAGCTTCACTTAAGAGGACTTCTCAAGATGATTAGGTAGACCTACTCTAGCGCGGCATGGGAAGCCCAACTCAAGGTGAAGAAGCCTGCTCTGATATACCAAATGTTAGATTTAGGGTACATGGATGCACACAAAGCTTAGAGAAGAAGAAGCTCAAGAGCACACAATAAGAAGTAGTATTAATTAGTGTGTAGGTACAAAGGTAAATATTCCCTAGAATGAGGATAAGAATATATACAATGCACGAGGGAAAAAAATCCTAGTGAGGGAAAAAGTGCCCCGGTGGTCCTAAGTGTGTTCACACTCACCACTACCGTATCATATCAACAAAGGGTTATGGTTTAAGGGTTACGGTTTTCTATCGTCTGTTTGTTAGGGTCGGGCTCTCCATTTTCGAAGCTATTTAGGGGCAAGGATTCCCTTAACACTAGTTTGGTAACCTACTAGGACATAAAACTGTCCTTTCAGGGTTTTGGAAAAAAACTCAATACGCATAGTATATATGTGAATTTCCAAAAATCCTTACATAAGCTTCAAGCTAAGAACCCATTCCAATTTTATAAAAATAAGTAACATGCCTATCTCTTGATTTCTTGGTCATGACAAGCTTCTAAAGTCAAGGCAGTGCTGAATTTGACCAAAAACAACATACTTTCAAGGTAACCCCTATGGTACACCATATATAAAATTATTCACGTGATGTAGACCTAGTTTTCCCATGAACTTCAATGGGTTCCTAGTCTTAGTATATGGATGCCATAGGCACTAAAATTATTATCCTATGTGTAGAATTAGATACAAAAAAGTGGCATTTTGTGCATTCTGCTTACCTATCCTCCGTGTTTGCTTCCCCACGCCCATATTTTGTGCTATATAACATGTATATTGCTATAACCTTGTACTTCACTCTCATGTTGACATCCAAAAACTTTCAAAGATATGCAAACATTATGATCATTCTAGACACAACCACAAGACACAAAAACTGTGAGAATGAAAAAACTAGGTTCCACATTGTGGTTATCCTAGCCTCCTTGAAAAGTAGCTACTTATACCCAAATTGGGTTTGTATGCTTAGACATGGACCTAAGCTAGAAGTTGACAATGTTTATTGAGTGTAATGACCAATACTGAACATAATACAATTTGAATTCAAAATGAGTGTAATTTTGGTAAATGGAATACTAATTATGTAGCACCCTAGAAGCCACGTAGAAGCATTTTCTAGGGTGTGGTCTATGGCCAATTTATGCAATGTGGTAAACAATAGCACACATTTTTTGGGACATTTTAGGTTGGAAAATCCTTATCAAAACCAATGTTAGAGCCGACATCAATAACCCAAAAAAAATCCATTTTTTTTTCAGCTCATAAGGTATCTTTGTGGATATCAAGCATTCAAAAACCAAATTAACATCTTGTACAATAACTCTATGAAATTGCTTGGTTAGCAGGACATACAAGTGTCCAAGGATATAAAAGTGACCTATTACCAATCTAGTGTTAAAGAAAGAGTAGGATGTGACCTTCTCAAGGCACGTCCATCAACTTAGATCCTACTCAAAAGCAAAATGGACTATAGGGTAATTTCAAAAATCCTCAATGGGACACATTTCCAAGAGGTAACCTCCCTAACCCTAAAAAGAAAATTTTTCTTTGAAGCTTGTTGGATCTCTCGGGGGACATAGGTGCGAGTACATGAGTGTGAGAAGGGGGAGAAGAAGAAGAAGACACACAGTATTGGTGGAGCTCTTAGTGGTTCAATGTGAACCACACTCCTTATTTTATTTATATATCCAAAGAGTGATATCCGTTAGTGATGGGTTAGTGAGTGGGTTACCACCACATGGTCTTTATCCTAACAATCCCCAACTTAAAATCCAGTGTGTCCATAAGTGGCTTTAACTAGGGTTAGTCAGCTTCACCCTACACCCATCAACTCAATGCAATGTGCAAACCACTCTATGGTCAAGCTCTTCGTGAGAGAATCTACTCGGTTGTCATCTGTATGAACCTTGATAAGTTCAATCCATTTTTCTGCCAAGACATCTCGAATGATGTGGTATCTCACTTTGATATGCTTTGTCTTAGCATGAAAAACCGGATTCTTTGCCAAAGCAATGGCACTCTGACTATCATAGTGTAACACTGGAATTTGTTGGATATCCAAGTCTCCCACTAGATGTGCCAACCATATGGCTTCCTTACTTGCATTTGACATTGCAACATAATCAACTTCTATAGTGGAAGAAGAAGTACAATCTTGAAGACACGACCTCCAAGACATAGCTACTCCAATAAAAATAAACACATGGCCAGACATAGACCTTCTGTTGTTTACACAATCTAATAATCCGCATCCATGTATCCAATAATAGATGCATTTCTATTTCCAAACCATAAGCACTTGCTTGATGTACCCTTCAAGTACCCGAGGATATGCTTCCCAGTGTTTCTTTCTAGGATCAGCCATGTAACGATTGACTACTACCATTGAATTGCAATATCTGGCCTTGTAGCTAGCATTGCACACATGAGACTACCCACTACTAATGAATATGGCACTTTTGCCATTTTTTCTCTTTCGGTATTAGATTTAGGGGAATAGTTTCAAATATGACGAAAGTGGGGTACTCACACTGACTTCCCCCCTTGCGTATTGAAATGCTGCAAAACCTTTTGAATGTAAGATTCTTGAGACAATTCAAGAATACCACGGTTTCTATCTCTTTTGATACACATACCAAGGAAATGATGTGCTTCGCCTAAATATTTCATAGCGAAGTTATCACATAACTTCCGCTTCAAATTGGCAATCTTTGAAATGGATTTTTCGACCGTTAACATGTCATCTACATATAAGATCAGAATCATTAGTGAACCGTCTCACTAATCTTCTCAGTGTACAAGAAATGATCCTCTTTATTCCTCTTATACCCCTGATACTTCATGAAAGCATCAAACTTTTGATACCATTGCCTTGAACCTTGCTTCAAGCCATACAAGACTTTATTGAGTCTACACACCATGTTCTCATGATGTGGATGTTCAAAACCTTCAGGTTTTTTCATGTAAACATCCTCTGTGAGATCCCCGTGAAAGAAAAGTTGTCTTCACATCCAATTGTTCAAGTTTCATGTCCTCCAAGGTTACTAAACCAAGAACAACATGTAGAGTGATCATCTTGATAACCAGTGAGACGATTTCTTCAAAATCAACTCCCTTCTATTGCTTGAAACCTTTAGCAACCAACCTTGCCTTATACTTAGGCTTGGAATCACCAAATGTGTGTTTCAACTTGTAGTCCCATCATGTATTTTTTTGTCGGCTCCCTTTCTTGCCTCGGCTGTGGCAACTCACTGTAGTTGAGCCACGCAGACCTACTAGTGCTTGTAATCTGTTGGAAGGTATCCCAGTTGCGTTGATGCTTGATAGGGAAGAATGTTGGGTTGATGCACAACTCTTGAGGGGCTGCTAAGTAGTGAATCTTGTTCTTCAGATTCTTCTTCATCCAGTTTATTAGACATGTAGGCTGATTGCCTTAAGTAGAAAAATTCTGATCCCGACTCCTCTCGTTTGTATAAGACTTTAGTATTGTCATCTAGGTGGACTCTACGAGTCCAAATAGAGTTGACGTACTGTAGTCCTGGTTGTTCTGGGAGTGGAGGTCATTCCTCTTGTATTCCTAATTCTTTAGGCACGTGATTTCTTGGGTTATCTACTTCATCTTGATTTTGTATAAATACATACATATTCCCGTGTCTCCCCATATAGCGATCTCCTTGGAAATTCGCCCATGGTGCTAGATTGATGTCAGAGGGATGGTCCTCGACTTTGACCGCAAAACCATTGCTATAATCCTTGTAGATCTTTGGGCCGTGAGAATTCTCCATGTGGAAGCATAATCTACCATCATAATCTAGCTCTACACCAATTAAAGGAGAAAGATGTGAATAAGTAGTGTCCATACTTGAGTTCGAGACAATGTCTTGAAGTAAGCTTTCCTCTAGGTGTGTTTTGAGGCCCGGTGTCCATGCCGTGCTCTCTTGGGTGGAAATACCACTTCTCGCGTCTGCTATGGCCAGATGTCCTTACCTAATAAAAGCTATTGACCTTAAGTGCATAGAGACTTGATGCTTTACTATACTAGAGTCACGTACCTATCTTCACTTGAGAGAATTTCTACAAACTCCTTGAGTGCTCCAAATGCTGAATCTTGTTACAAAATTTGAACTTTAAGAAGTATATGGATTCTCAAGATAATGTGTCTATGGAAACTTTTCACAGTGTTCTATTTACATACAGAAAATGCATATGTCCTTAAGACTCTAGGTTCTAGTGCTAGTTTCTTGTCCCTTGTAACTGCAATCTGCTCCACAGGGTGACTTCTATCACTATAATGAACACAAGAACAACTTAGTGGCTAGGTAGCTGGTCACAATATCCTCTGTCTATGTTTTACTTAGTTTTGCTGTCTATCCAAAAATAGAACAAGGATGCCGTATTTTTTCAACTAAGAAACGCTTATTTTGAGCAAGAGATGTTTTTTGCTTTGATGACCTTGATTTCTTTGTTAAAATTGCTCACAAGCATGATTTCTATCAGGTTATGATGTCAATTTGGGGCACTTAGAAGAGCAGATAAGATCGTACGATCTTATCTCTACTTGTTAGCAGTATACTTTGATTCCACAAACCTCTTCATCAGCATGTGTTAAGCATGAATCCCAACCCTTTTTGCAAAATTTGGTCAAAAACACAAAATTTGGCCAAAATAGTACCAAATTAGGCTACTTTTTGCACTGTTTGGCCAAAATATGAGGATTTTATGAAAATCATGTAATCTTCCTTTGTAAAAGTTGTTCCTTTGGATGTATTTGGCAGGTGTATGATTTCAGTTACCCCCCTTATGAAGCATAGATAGGGTTGCACGATCCTATCTCTACTTCATAGTAGTGTAATGTTTTTGTATAATCCTGATGTACATATGATAATTACCCTGCTCCTGATGTCTTTTTGCAAGATATGCTCAAAAACTCAACATTTAGCCAAAATATAGCAAAAATGAGCATTTTTGGAGCTAATTTGGCCTATCTATGGTGTCTTTTAGGATTTCATGATGGATTCCTTTGTAAAAGTTGTTGGTTTTGATGTGCTAGATGAGCTCGTCATGTCAAAAGTATGCACTTCCTTAAGGTCTTTGTATGACCAAGCAAAAATATCCTTATATTCCTTGAGGGTTTTGATCAATAATTCCTCCTCATCATGCTCTAAATAAGTTTGTGATATCAATTGAAGCATGGCTCTGGTGGTGCAACGGGTAATGGTCCACACTTGTAAGGTCTAGGTCCATTTGGTCCCACTGGTCTTGCCATTCCATTTGCTATGAACCATAAGGTGTTGTGATCCATTTGGTAATTACCCTCTGGAATCACTGCCAAGGCTTTCAATGGTCCGATAGTTGAATATGTGTAACTTGTCTAGTTTTCTACATTGTCCTCTCCATAACAACTGATAGGAACCATGGTCCCATCTTGGCTTATCACTAGGTTGGTAACCTAACAGTACATAAAAGTGTACTTTCAGGGTTTTGATAAAAACCTCCAAAACCATAGTATATCCACTCATTTTGTAGAATCCTTTCATGAGGTTATAGTTCAAGGCCTACTACACATGTAAAAAATAAGAAACTTGTAAAATTTCTCATCTTTTGGTCACACCAAGCCTCCAAAGATGATGGACGAGTACATTTTCATCAAAACAGTCATTTCTTATGTTATGTTGTATAAAAATAAGATTAGGGATTTTTGTAAGACTTGAGATAAATTCCCTAGTTAACTTCAATGGGTTGGTGATTAGAACATGTGATTGCTTCTCACTCACTATTTTTTGTTTTGCCAAAAGAAATAGGTACAAAAAAGTTGAATTTTTACCATTCTGCAAACCTATCATCAAAGTTTCTATAGCCACACTCAATACAACTAATATATGCATGTTTTCTTAGTTTCCTATTGTCTTTTAGGTACATAAAGAGCCATGGAGCATGTCAAAAGAATAATACATCTCTTACCAAGGGGAATCTTGGGGACAAAGATGAAGTGCTAAATACAACAAACATGAAAAAATTGGGTTCAACATTATGAGTTGTAGAATCCCATAGAAACTATTCAATATCTAGCCAAATTTGATCCTTATGACTAGATATGGTTACTAACTACAAAATGCATGTAGTTGTCACAAGAAACTAACAATATTGAAAAAGCTATACTTGATATACTAGAATGTTTCGTTTTCTTCTATAATTGAAAAAATCAACCATCGTTGTCTACTATGCAAAATAGGGTATTAGGTGCCCCAAAACTGAAGGAATATTAGCTTTATGTTACAATATGCGACATAGAAAATAAAAAATGCATTTGAATATCATGAAAGCCACCAAAAAAATCATAGAAGAGCTAAAATTGGCTAAAAAACAGGATTTGACAATTTTTGTAATGTGGTCATAACTTACAACTTTAACATTTATTTCTCCCTAGAAGCATCCAGACATGTTGAGGACTAATAAAGATAGTTCTCTAGCATTATAGACCTCACAAACATGAATTCTAGAGTGGTATAGTTGCAAAAAGTTGAAAAAAGCCAAAAACAGGACCCGTTTTTTCACACTTTTTAGGTTGTGAAATGTTGTGCAAGGACAAGGTTAAAGATGGAATTGATTTTCCAAAAAACTTTCAAGTTTTTTTCAGCTCATGAGACAACTTTGTAGACATATAGCACCTCAAAATCCATTTTGAAACTCTTGACATAATTAAAGGAAAATGGTTACTTAACAGGACATAAAAGTGTCCCATTACCAACCTAGTTTTATGTCCTTTGGTTGGAGGAATCTGACTGCTGACACCTATCCGTGGCAATGGAGGTTGGTTTCCTAGAGCTCCTTCCATGCTTGGTGCTGCATAGTTTTGGTTCCCTATTCCTTAGTCTTGGTGCATAGGCTTGTCCTTGACATTGTACTATTGCAGGTGGTTGTTGAATCATTCCTTGCTCTCTTAGGTGTCGTATTCTGTGATAGAACTCTTGCATTTCATGATTTGTCCACTTCTACTCGTAGTTGCACCATTTGTTAGTCTTGGGTGGTTTCTAAGCTTGGTAATTCTGTCTCGGGAGGCATTGAGATGTAGGGTGGTCTCCCCCACAAACCTCACACGACTCCAGCTTTTGTGGTGGTTTGAAGACTTGATTCATTTGCTTCATGATTAGTTCTAACATAGCCTCGATTACATTGACATGATCCCTTCCGGTGTCACTTGTACTCTTAGTACTCAAAGAATCAGTTCTTGATAAAGGTTTATCCTTGCCATAGATGTCGTAGCTGTCATCAAGATTGATTGCCTCATAGATAAAATTAGGTATGCTTTTTGGTCTAAAGGTCTGCATGAAGAGTTTTGTCTCTTAACCCCCCAAGGAAAATAGAGATAAACTTCTCCTGCGTAGGTAGTTCTTTCTCTAGACTTCTTATGATATACTGGCATAGCCTAATAGCGCGATCTCTCACATACTCTTTCTCCTCTTCTTTAAAGTTAATGATCAAAGTACTTAGGCTATGTTTTATCATTGTTTTAGTAAATGCTCCAATGAAATCCTTTCCAATGTTTCAGAGTTATGGTAAGCACCTGTGTTGAGGGTTTGGAACCAAGATAGAACTTTTCCTTCCATGGTTAACCGAAATCCCTCTTTAAGGAGGTGAAGGTCTGAAAGTTCTTCTGCCCTTACTATCTTTTTGAATTAGGCCAAGTGATCATAAGGATCACTTGATCCGTTATATTTTTTAGCCCATTTTTGGAAATGTGATGGTCTCGTCTTGCTCCTTGTTAGTTTACCCATGGATCCTCCTGGCCTAAAGCCTGAAGTCATTAGTGGTGCATGTAAAGATCTTGTGGGTAGTGGTCCTGTGGGCACTCTAGTTGCCGGATGACCACTCAATGCGTACATGGTTCTCAATACCATGGGTCGTGGTCCACTCATTAAAACTCGTGGAGCTCTATTGTCTCATGCAAATGATACTCTAGGGGCACTCATTGTAGGTCTTGACATAGGGATAGGAGGAGCACTAGGTGTAGGCATGTGAACTGCTCCTGGACTCCTATTCACAAAATCCATAAGATTTGATGGCTCCTCTACAGTCCTGATTAGTGGTATGCCTTGGTACACTTGCCAATACGATGTCCCATTCAAGATTATACCTATAGAGGAAGACTGTTTCCCTGTAAGCTCCTGTTTTCATATTAACAAAGAAATGTAGCATCTTGTCCTCAATGATTGTGTTATCAGGGTAGCAATGCCTTAAGTAGAAAAATTCCGATCCTAACTCCTCTCGTTTGTATAAGACTTTAGTATTGTCATCTAGGTGGACTCTACGAGTCCAAATAGAGTTGACATATTGTAGTGCTGGTTGTTCTGGGACTGGAAGTACTTCCTCTTGTATCCCTTATTCTTTAGGCATGTGATTTCCTACGTTATCTACTTCATCTTGATTTTCTATAAGGACATACATATTCCCATCTCTCCCCATATAGCGATCTCCTTGGAAATTCACCCATGCTGCTAGGTCGATGTCAGAGGGAGGGTCCTCGACTTTGATCGCAAAAGGATTGATAAAATCCTTGTATATGTTTGCTTCGTGAGCATTCTCTATGTGGAAGCGTAATCTACCATCATAATCTAGCTCTCCATCAATTTAAGAAGAAATATGTGAAGAAGTAGTGTCCATACACGAGTTCGAGAGTGTGTCTTGAAGTAAGCTTTCCTCTACGTGTTTTTCGAGGCCCGGTGTACGTGCCATGCTCTCTTGGGTGGTGGAAATTCCACTTCTTGCGTCTACTATGGCTAGATTTCTTGACCTAATAATGGCTCATGACCTTAAGTGCATAGAGACTTGATGCTTTACTGTACTAGAGTCATGTACCTGTCTCCGCTTGAGAGAATTTCTACAAACCCCTTGAGTACTCCAAATGCTGAATCCTGTAACAAAATTGGAAATTTAAGCAGTATATGAATTCTCAAGATGATGGTTCTATGAAAACTTTTATATGTGTTCTATTTACATACAGAAATTGCCTATGTCCTTAAGACTCTAGGTTCTAGTCCTAGTTCCCCGTCCCTTATAGCTGCAATGTGCTCCACAGGGTGACTTCTATCACTATCATGAGCACAAAAACCACTGAGTGGCTAGGGTAGCTGGTCATAATATCATCTGTCTATGTTTTGCTTAGTTCTGCTATCTATCCAAAAATAGGACAAGGATGTCGTATTTTTCCAACTAAGAAATGCTTATTTTGAGCGATCAAGAGGTATTTTTTGCTTTGATGACCTTGACTTCTTTGTTAAAATTGTTCACAAGGATGATGTCTATCAGGTTATGATGTCAATTTGGGGCACTGAGAAGAGTAGATAAGATCGCATGATCTTATCAGTATACTTTGATTCCACATATCTCTTCATCAGCATGTGTTAAGCATGAATCCCAACCCTTTTTGCAAAATTTGGTCAAAAACTCAAAATTTGGCCATAATACTACCAAATTAGGCTACTTTTTGCACTGTTTGGCCAAAATATGAGGATTTTATGAAAATCATGCAATCTTCCTTTGTAAAAGTTGTTCCTTAGGATGTATTTAGCAGGTGTATGTCTTTGGTTACCCCCCTTATGAAGCATAGATAGGATTGCACGATCCTATCTCTACTTCATAGCAGTATAGTTTTTTTGTATAATCTTGATGTACGTATGCTAATTACCCTGCTCCTGATGTCTTCTTTTAGCCAAAATACAGCAAAAATGAACACTTTTGGAGCTACTTTGGCCTATCTATGGTGTCTTTTAACATTTCATGATGACTTCCTTTGTAAAAGTTGTTGGTTTTGATGTGTTAGATGAGCTCATCATGTCAAAATTATGCACTTCCTTAAGGTCTTTGTATGACCAAGCAAATATATCATTATATTCTTTCAGGGTTTTGATCAATAATTCCTCCTCATCAGGCTCTAAATCAGTTCCGATGTAAGCCAGCCTCGGTTCTTGTCTGTCTTCAGCTAAATTGATCTTTTTAGCATTCTCTGGTCCATCATACGATTCTTCAGGTGTTTGAGAGGTTCTCATTGGTTGCTGTATCACAATTTTTCTATCTTGGATTGTGTATCGCTTAAAATGGGATGGAACACTCAAGGTGTCTTGCCTATCATCCTCACTCTCCATCTTAGTGGTCCTTGTACACTTGTTTCATTTCTTGTTTGAGTTCATTATACTTGGACTTACGTTCTATCTTAGACAGGTTTGTACCATCAAGTTTGTGGTCTTTCGTAGTACTATCCCGTTGTGTCTTTTTGTTTCTTTTGGGTTTTATTTTTGTGTCCTTTTGAATTTTAGCATCTCGTACCACGTAACAGCCCATGACTTTATCTTTTACACAATCCTTGGAGTTTACCATCATTAGGTAGTGTGGCTTACTACGGTATTCTCGAATATAACATTGACCTTTCGTCCTTGCTTGGCATTGCCTTCGTCTTCTTTTTTGTAGTTATGGGCATAATTTTGGAATGTCAATGTCCTTCCCATCCCTGAGCTGAATAGTGATGGGGTCTTGTTCATCGTAGTCATTGAGCTTGTCTGAAGCATCATAGAAGAGTTGTTTTTGAGAACCTTCTTCTCCCACATGACGTAACTAATCTTTTCCAGTAGTCCTATGGGTTCCTCTATGTACCCATCTGCTAACTATAGTTTCATTATTGTCTTCCTTAAGGCTGGAATTCCACACGATTCCCATATGTTCTTTCTAAAAATGGCTACCCCTACCCCGCTATCTAGGATAGCTAGCGTTCTTTGCCCTTGAAATTCGACAAGAATTATGGTGTTACTATCCTCTCCTTCACAGTAGTCTCCTACCTTGTTGAGAGGTACTAGTTTGTAGTTTCTTTTGACACTTTCATTGTTTTTAAGGGGTTCCGTATCATACGTAACTGGTACATTTCTTCCAACTTGTTTCAAAATATTTTCCCACCTCCTTTTACAGTTTGGGTTTAACTTTAAGTATATCTACCAAAGGCAATGTGCACTTAAGAGTTGTGAGGTTGGCAATATCCAACGTGGGAGGAGAAGAAAATATCTGTGTGGGGAGTTTCTTGACCTCCATCTTGGCCTTCTAATCACCTAATATGATGGTAAGGTTTTTAGTGTTTTTGCCTTACTACTTCCAGATTTTGCAGACCATGCATCTCCATATCCTGAACGTATTTCCAACTCTAGAGTCTTTTGGTCAAAGTCTACTTCATCTAGAGGTGGTTTCCCTTGCTCATCCCCCACTTCAATTTTCACTTTTAGTGGTGATCTAGTCTCTGCATCATTCTCCATTTCCGTTTCCTTGAGCCTTTCCAGTTTTTTCTTCTTGTCGGATGCTACCTCCTCTAACTTATCTTTTTGTCTTTTTTTGCTAGCATCTCTTCAGGGCCCTGCGGGCTTTCCAAATTTTGTTGTTTGGCTTTTATCCTCACTCAATGTAGATTCAATTCTGTTATCCACATTCCTCTTGCTCTTAGCTTGAGCTTGCACCCTCGATATAGCATTCAAGGGAGCTAAGACATCACATTCTGATGAGTTGGATGGGTTTGAAGATGGTAAGATCTCAATGTTATTGAGAGGCGTATTCCCTTGAAATCCAGGTTTTAAGGACAGTCTTGTATTAAATGTTTAACACCACAGTCATTACAAAATTTTTGTAAGAGGCGGTACCCTTGGTAGATTTGGCTTTTATTTTCTAGGGTGAGGACAGTCTCTGACCCAATCGTCCCCTTCACAATTGAAGCATGGCCCTGGTGGTGCAATAGGTGATGGTCTAGACTTGTAAGGTCTAGCTCCATTTGGTCCCACTGGTCTTGGCATTTCATTTGCTATGAACCATAAGGTGTTGTGATCCATTTGTCAATTACCCCTCTGGAATCACTACCAAGGCTTCCGATGGTCTGATAGTTGAAGATGCGTAACTTGTCTAGTTCTCTACATTTTCCTCTCCATAATAATTGATAGGAACCATGGTCTCATCTTGGCTTATGTCCTTTGGTTGGAGGAATCTGACTGCTGGCATCTGCCCCTGGCAATGGAGGTTGGTTTCCTAGAGCTCGTTCCGTGCTTGGTGCTGGATAGTTTTGGTTCCCTATTCCTTAGTCTTCGTGTGTAGGCTTGTCCTTGACGTTGTATTACTGCAAGTGGTTGTTGAATCATTCCTTGCTCTCTTAGGTGTCGTATTCTATGATAGCACTCTTGCATTTCATGATTTGTCCACTTTTGCTCGTAGTCGCATCATTTGTAAGTCTTGGGTGGTTTGTGTTGAGAGAGAAGGAGAGAGCACAGAAAAAGAACACCAAAGTGTGTAGAATACACACATGAGATGATGTATATATAGAGGGAGCCTGGGTGCCATATGTAGAGAAGCCATATATTGAGTAGCTTCACATATAAGCCAAACACCCCCGCTCAAATAAGGGTCCCTAACTGTGGATGAAAAAACCCTTTGGGGATCAAGGGAAAAACCCATAGCTCTATATACACCCACCGTTATATCATAAAAATCATTGAATGTACAAATGTTCATGAAGAGCTACATCACTCCTTTTACAATGAATATTTTATGAGGAGCGACATCACTCCTTTTACAATGAATGTTTTATGAGGAGTTACATTACTTCTATCCTATCACATAGAGTAATGAATACAAAGGTTCAATAAAGAGGTGTAAAGGCTATCGATTATGTCGTAATCAAAAGTGTCTCGGTCAATCTGCTACATAGCTTGTCATCATATGGCATCACCAAACATGTCTTCATGTTACCATCAATATAGCATCACCAAACATGTCTTCATAAATCTTCTATTGTCACCAAGTTTGTCTTCATAAAATCAATTCTTTGATCAATCCTACATAGATCATAGACTCAAAAAACATAGTCATGAAAATTATTAACATCGTTAGTGAAATAATAACGTTCACAATGCCATAAGAGATGGTTCGCGACGCCATTCTTTTGACCACATATATACGCACGACAACATATGGTACATAAAGTATGAACGTAAAAGTACAAGATGTGTGATTACGTGATGCAAATGATGTGTATATATTACATAAAACAACATTTATCAACGTAGTGATCAATGAATACCATCAAAGTCTTAACAAAACATCATCATTGTATGAATAAAAATGAATAAATCATCATGGTATCAACAAAAAGCATCATGATATTACCGAGAATAATCATTGTATCAACGAAACAACATCATGGCATCACCGAGAATAACCATGGTATCAACGAAACAACATCATGGTATCACCAAGAATAACCATGGTATCAACGAAACAACATCATGGTATCATCAATAATAACCATGGTATCAACGAAACATCATCATGGTATCAACAAAAATCACCATGGAATCAACGAAATATCATCATGGAGTCACCGAGAATAACCATGGTATCAATGAAATATCATCATGACATCACCGAGAATAAGCATGGTATCAATGAAATATCATCATGGTATGAATGAAAATCACCATGACCAAAGTATTAACAAAACATCATCATGGTACCATCAAAATCTCTATGGTATCAATGAGAAATTATCAATAAAACGACGTAAACTATATCTCTAAAAGAATAATTATACGAGAATGAATGAACGAGTATATCATATAACAAAAGATCATCTACCAACAGTAGCTCGATAGAATTTGGACGATCATCAACGGCTCGACTGAATTGGAACGATATGTAACTGGTTTCTGTAGCAAAGTTACGTCAGTAACAAATATATGATTAATGAAGAAAAAATATAATTGAGAAGTTTTTAATTATGAGAAAAATCAAAAGCAAAAAGTAAAATTTTTCTTTTCAAATATATTCGCAGTCCGAGACGATAACCCAAAATCAGTGCAAAATTTAGAGAAACTTTCTTCTGCAAAGTTATAGACCACATTGATTCCGATGGCTCAAGCGAATAGTTTTTTTGCAAAGTTGTAGACCATATCAATTCCGGTCCCTCACGCAGGTAGTTTCTGCAAAATCATTTTCAATTAGCAAAAAATTAAAAAACATAAAACGAAACTTGTTTTTTAGGCATGTACACAGTCCGCGAACGAAAACTCAAAATCGGTGCAAAATTTGAAAACACTTCCTTCTGCAAAGTTGTAGACCACATCGATTCCGGTCCGGATGGAGATTAGTTTTTGCAAAATCATTTTCAATTAACAGAAAAATCAAAAACATAAAACAAAACTTACTTTTCGTACATGTACGCAGTCCGCGAACGATAACTCAAAATCGGTGCAGGATTTGAAAAAACTTCCTTCTGCAAAGTTGTAAACTACATCGATTCCGGTCCTCAGCAAAGTAGTTTCTGCAAAATCATTTTCAATTAGCAGAAAAATAAAAAACAGAAAGCGGAAGTTGCTTTTCAAGTATGTACGCAGCCTGCGAGCGATAACTCAAAATCGGTGCAAAATTTGAAAAAACTTTCTTTTGTAAAGTTGTAGACCATATCGATTCCGGTCCCTCATCGCGGGTAGTTTCTGCAAAATCGTTTTTAACTAGCACAAAAATAAAAAACATAAAACGAAACTTGTTTTTCAGGCATGTACGCAGTCCGCGAACGATAACTCAAAATCAGTACAGAATTTGAAAAAACTTCCTTCTGCAAAGTTGTAGACCACATCGATTTCGCTGCCGTCGGTGGGTAGTTTCTGCAAAATCGGTTTTAATCAAGAGAAAAATCGAAAACAAAAATGTACTGCTCTGGTACCATGTTGAGATAGAAGGAGAGAGCACAGAAATAGAACCCCAAAGTGTGTAGAATACACACATGAGATGATGTATATATAGACGGGACCTGGGCGCCATATATAGAGAAGCCATATATTGAGTAGCTTCACATATAAGCTCAACCGTTTGTAAGCTTGGTAATTCTGTCTCGGAAGGCATTGAGATGTAGGGTGGTCTCCCCCACAAACCTCACACCACTCCAGCTTTTGTGGTGGTTTGAAGACTTGATTCATTTGCTTCATGATTAGTTCTACCATAGCCTCGATTACATTGACATGATCCCTTTTGGTGTCACTTGTACTCTTAGTACTCGAAGAATCAGTTCTTGATAAAGGTTTGTCCTTGCCATAGATGTCGTAGTTGTCATCAAGATTGATTGCCTCATAGATAAAGTCAGGTATGCTTTTTGGTCTAAAGGTCTACATGAATAGTTTTGTCTCTTAACCCCCCAAGGAAAATAGAGATAAACTTCTCCTGTGTAGGTAGTTCTTTCTCTAGACTTCTTATGATATACTGGCATAGCCTAATAGCGCGATCTCTCACAAACTCTTTCTCATCTTCTTTAAAGTTAGTGATCAAAGTGGTTATGCTATGTTTTATCATTGTTTTAGTAAATGCTCCAATGAAATCCTTTCCAATGTTTCAGAGTTATGGTAAGCACCTGTGTTGAGGGTTTGAAACCAAGATAGAACTTTTCCTTCCATGGTTAACCGAAATCCCTCTTTAAGGAGGTGAAGGTCTGAAAGTTCTTCTGCCCTTACTATCTTTTTGAATTAGGCCAAGTGATCATAAGGATCACTTGATCCGTTATATTTTTTAGCCCATTTTTGGAAATGTGATGGTCTCGTCTTGCTCCTTGTTAGTGAACCCATGGCTCCTCCTAGCCTAAAGCCTAAAGTGATTAGTGGTGCATGTAAATATGTTGTGGGTAGTGGTCCTATTGCCACTCTGGTTGCTGGATGACCACTCGATGCATACATGGTTCCCGATACCGTGGGTCATGGTCCACTCATCCAATTTGCTGGAGCTCCATTCTCTCATGCAAATGATACTCTAGGGGCACTCATTGTAGGTCTTGACATGGGGATAGGAGGAGCACTAGGTGTAGGCATGTGAACTGCTCGTGGACTCCTGTACACGAAATCCATAAGATTCGGTGCCTCCTCTACAGTCTTGATTAGTGGTATGCCTTGGTAAGTCGAACCTTTTAGATCACTTGCCAATACCATGTCCCATTCAATATTATACCTATCGAGGAAGTATGTTGCCCTGTAAGCTCCCGTGTTCATATTAACAAAGACATGTAGTATCTCGTCCTCAGTGATTGTGTGATCAGGGGAAAAATGCCTTAAGTAGAAAAATTCCGATCCCGACACCTGTCGTTTATATAAGACTTTAGTATGTTCATTTAGGTGGACTCTACAAGTCCAAATAGAGTTGAGATAATGTAGTCCTGGTTGTTCTAGGACTGAAGGTCCTTCCTTTTGTATCCGTAGTTCTTTAGGCATGTGATTTCCTAGGTTATCTAGTTCATCTCAATTTTCTATAAGTACATACATATTCCCATCTCTCCCCATATAGCGATCTCCATGGAAATTCACCCATGGTGCTAGGTCGATGTCCAAGGGATGGTCCTTGACTTTGACCGCAAATCAATTGATAAAATACTCATAGATCTTTGTGCTGTGTGCATTCTCCATGTGGAAGCATAATCTACCATCATAATCTAGCTCTACACCAATTAAAGAAGAAAGATGTGAAGAAGTAGTGTCCATACTTGAGTTCGAGACGGTGTCTTGAAGTAAGCTTTCCGCTAGGTGTGTTTAAAGTCCCAGTGTCCATGCCGTGCTCTCCTGGGTGGAAATACCACTTCTTGCGTTTGCTATGGCCAGATTTCCTGACCTAATAAAATCTCTTGACCTTGAGTGCATAGAGACTTGATGCTTTACTGTAATAGAGTCACGTACGTGTCTCCACTTGAGAGAATTTCTGCAAACAACTTGAGTGCTCCAAATGCTGAATCCTATAACAGAATTTGAACTTTCAGCAGTATATCGATTCTCAAGATGATGTGTCTATGAAAACTTCACAATGTTCTATTTACATACAGAAATTGCCTATGTCATTAAGACACTAGGTTCTAGTGGTAGTTCCCCATCGCTTGTAACTGAAATCTATTCCACAGGGTGACTTCGATCACTATAATGAACACAAGAACAATTGAGTGGCTAGGGTAGCTAGTCACAATATCCTTTGTCTTTGTTTTGCTTAGTTTTGCTATCTATCCAAAAATAGGACAAGGCTGCCGTATTTTTTCAACTAAGAAATGCTTATTTTGAGCAATCAAGAGGTTATTTTTGCTCTGATGACCTTGACTTCTTTGTTAAAATTGTTCACAAGGATGATGTCTATCAGGCTATGATGTCAATTTGGGGCACTTATAAGAGCAGATAAGATCGCACGATCCTATCTATACTTCTTAGCAGTATACTTTAACTCCACAAACCTCTTCATCAACATGTGTTAAGCATGAATCCCAACCCTTTTTGCAAAATTTGGTCAAAAACTCAAAATTTGGCCAAAATAAGAAGATTTTATGAAAATCATGCAATCTTCCTTTGTAAAAGTTTTTCCTTAGGATGTATTTAGCAAGTGTATGGCTTCAGTTACCCCCCTTCCAAAGCATAAATACGATTGCACGATCCTATCTCTACTTCATAGCAGTATAATGTTTTTGTATAATCCTGATGTACATATGCTAATTACCCTACCCCTTATGTCTTTTTGCAAGATATGGTCAAAACCTCAAAATTTAGCCAAAATACAGCAAAAATGAGCACTTTTGGAGCTAATCTAGCCTATCTATGGTGTCTTTTAGCATTTCATGATCACTTCCTTTGTAAAAGTTGCTGGTTTTGATGTGTTAGATAAGCTCATCATGTCAAAAGTATGCACTTCCTTAAGGTCTTTGTATGACCAAGCAAATATATCCTTATATTCCTTGAGGGTTTTGATCAATAATTCCTCCTCGTCAGGCTCTAAATCAGTTGTGATGTAAGCCAACCTTGGTTCTTGTCTATATTCTACTAAATTGATCTTTTTAGCATTCTCTGGTCCATCATATGATTCTCCAGGTGTTTGAGAGGTTCTCATTTGTTGTTGTATCACAACTTTTCTGTCTTGAATTGTGTATCACTTGAAATGTGATGGAACACTCAGGGTGTCTTGCCTATGGTCTTCACTCTCCATCTCAGTGGTCCACATATGTTTCATTTCTTGTTTAAGCTCATGATACTTGGACTAATTAGCTTATATCTTAGACAGGTTTGTACCATCAACATTGTGTTCTTTTGTAGTACCGCCCCGTTGTGTCTTTTTTTTCTCTTTTGGGTTTTATCATTGTGTCCTTCTGAATTTTAGCATCTCGTACCACATAACAGCCCGTGACTTTGTCTTTTACACAATCCTTGGTGTTTACCATCATTAGGTAGTGTGGCTTACTACGGTATTGTGGCATATAGCATTGACCTTTTGTCCTTGCTTGGCATTTCCTTCGTCTTCTTTTGTGTAGTTCTGGGGATAATTTTGGAATGTCAATCTCCTTCCCGTCCCTGAGCTGAATAGTGATGGGGTCTGGTGCATGGTAGTCATCGAGTTTGTCTCTGAAGCATCATAGAAGACTTGTTTTTGAGAACCTTCTTCTTCTATGGAACTCTCTTCATCAACCCATTCATTCTCTAGGTCTGATCTGTCATTGTTGATTGAAACTTCCTCTAAGAGGTTTAAGTCCCTGAAGTTCACCTCAAGCGCATGTTGTTCAACTTTTTGGTTTTCAGATTCTTCTGGCTCATTTTGGATGACTTTTACCATGTGGAAAGGAATAATGTCGAACCCTTCTTCATCACAAAAGATTGTAGGGGTTATATCATTAACCACACATCCATAGTGGCTAAAACATCTTGCCAAGCGTCAGGTGTGAACTGATCGTTTGGGAAAGGATCTAAGATGTAGGAATCATCCTCCTTGAGTTCCTCATGTCTTTCCTCAGATTCTCCTTCTGAAACTCCACACATCCAAATATTTGAATTTGAATGCATCCAAGATGGTTTTGAAGATTTTTGTAACATTGTAGAGGATTCGAAGTCTTCTACTGGAGTGCAAGCTACATCTCCATAGGAGTGGTCACCTTAATCGATGCATGTAATTGCTTCTTGTTGTCGGAGGTAGATGTAGTTAAAGCCCGAATCATGTATCATCTTTAGTTGTCTCATGAAGGGACACCCAAGAATGATATCATAAGTTAGACTTTTCCCAAAATCTACCACAGCAAAGGTGTGCTCATATTCAACCCCACACGACTTAACTACTATCTTTTCCAGTAGTCCTATGGGTTTCTCTATGTACGCATCTACTAACTATAGTTTCTTTCTTGTCTTCCTCAAGGCTGGAATTCCCCACGATTCCCATATGTCCTTTATAGCAATGGCTACCCCTACCCCGCTATCTAGGATAGCTAGCGTTATTTGTCCTTGAAATTTGACAAGAGTTATGGTGTTACTATCCTCTCCTTCACAGTAGTCTCCTACCTTGTTGAGAGGTACTGGTTTGTAGTTTCTTTTGACGCTTTCATTGTTTTGAAGGGGTTCCCTATCATAGCTAACTGGTACATTTATTCCAACTTGTTTCAAATATTTTCCCACCTCCGTTTACAGTTTGGGTTTAACTTTAAGTATATCTTTTAAAGGCAATGTGCACTTAAGAGCTGTGAGGTTGGTAATATCTGACCTGGAGGGAGAAGAAAATCTCTGTGTGGGGAGTTTCTTGACCTCCAAATTGACCTTGTAATCACCTTGATATGATCGTAAGGTTTTTAGTGTTTCTCCCTTACTACTTCCAGATTTTTCAAACCGTGCATCTCCATATTCTGAACGTATTTCCAACCCTAGAGTCTTTTGTTCAAAGTCTACGTCAGCTAGAGGTGGTTTCCCTTGCTCATCTCCCATGTTTGTTTGTTTTAATTTGATTGCTTCCCATAGCTTATTTCCCCAATCCTCATCTACTTCAGGAATACTCAAGTTTGGTATCATGTGGGGCATGTCAGTCCCACTTTGTTCGGGTCTTTGGAGAGTTGGCTCTGCATAGTTGATGTTCTCTACTTCTATAGCAATACTCTCTTTTCTCTCTTGCAAAGAAATGCTTTGGGTGACTAACTTTTGATTTTGCTGGTTTTGTGTTTGTTCTAGGCTGACTATTTGTTTCATTTGTTGTTCCAAGGCTTGGGCAACCTTAGTCAATCATTTATAGATCTCAAGTTGCCTAGTTTCAATGGCCGGATCTGGGTAGTTCTTCCACCTCTCCTCCAATGTTTCTAAAGGTTTTAATAGTGTCTCATATGTGTGTAATAGCCCATCTAGTGGTTCAAAGAGTTTCTCAGCACAAGGAGAGACCCTGTTGGTTGTTCAATTTTCACTTTTAGTGGTGATCTAGTCTCCACATCATTCTCCATTTTGGTTTCCTTGAGCCTTTCCACTTTTGTCTCCTTGTCGGATGCTACCTCCTCTAACTTATCTTTTTGTCTTTTTTTGCTAGCAGCTCTTCGGGCCGTACGGGATTTCCAAATTTTGTTGTTTATTTTTTTATCCTCACTCTATGTAGATTCAATTCTATTATCCTCATTCCCCTTGCCCTTGTTATAGCATTCAGGGGAACTAAGACATCACATTCTAATGAATTGGATGGGTTTGAAGACGGGTAAGATCTCGATGAATTTGAGAGGGGTCTTCCCTTTGAAATCCGAGTTCAAAGGAGAATCTTGTATTAAATGTTTAGCACCACAGTCAGTACAGAGGCGGTACCCCTAGTGCATTTGGCTTTTCTTTTCTTGGGTGAGGATAGTCTCTTGCCCAATGGTCCCCTCCACAATTGAAGCATGGCCCTGGTGGTGCAATAGGTGATGGTCCAAACTTGTTAGGTCTAGGTCTATTTGGTCCCACTGGTCTTGCCATTCCATTCTCTATGAACCATAAGGTGTTGTGATCCATTTGGTAATTACCCTCTGGAATCACTGCCAAGGCTTTCGATGGTCCGGTAGTTGAAGATGAGTAACCTGTCTAGTTCTCTACATTGTCCTCTCCATAATAATTGATAGGAACCATGGTCCCATCTTGGCTTATGTCCTTTGGTTGGAGGAATCTGACTACAGCTGCCCCTCGCAATGGAGGTTGGTTTCCTAGAGCTCGTTCTGTGTCTCGTGCTGCATAGTTTTGGTTCCCTACTCTTGGTGCGTAGGCTTGTCCTTGAAGTTGTATTATTGTAGCTGGTTGTTGAATCGTTCCTTTCTCTCTTAGGTGTCGAATTCTGTGATAGCACTCTTGCATTTCATGATTTGTCCATTTCTGATCATAATGACACCATTTGTCAGTCCTGGGTGATTTGTAAGCTTGGTAATTCTGTTTTAGGAGGCATTGAGATGAAGGGTGGTCTCCCCCACAAACCTCACACCTCACTAGCTTTTGTGGTGGCTTGAAGACATGATTCATTTGCTTCATGATTAGTTCTACCATAGCCTCGATCCCTTCCGATGTCACTTGTACTCTTAGTACTCGAACAATCTGTTCGTGATAGAGGTTTATCCCTTCCATAGATGTCGCTGTTTTCATCAAGATCGATAACTTCATAGATGTTATCATTAAGTAGCGTATGCTTTTTGCCATAAAGGTCTGCATGCACAGTTTTGTCTCTGAACCCCTCAAGGAAAATAGATATAAACTTCTCCTGCGTAGATAGTTCTTTCTTTGGACATCTTGCGATATACTGGCGTAGCCTATTAGTGATCAAAGTGCTTACGGTATGTTTTATCCCTGTTTTAGTAAATGCTCCAATGAAATCCTTTTCCAATGTTTTGAATTTATGGTAAGCACCTTTGTCGAGGGTTTGGAACCAAGGTAGAGGTTATCCTTCCATAGTTAATCGAAATCTCTCTTTAAGGACGTAAAGGTCTAAAACTCTTCTACCCTTACTATCTATTTAAATTAGGCCAAGTGACCATAAGGATCACCTGATCTGTTATATTTTTTAACCCATTTTTGGAAATGTGATGGTCTCGTCTTGCTTCTTGTTAGTTTACACATGGCTCCTCCTGGCCTAAAGCCTGAAGTCATTAGTGGTGCATGTAAAGATATTGTGGGTAGTGGTCCTATTGGCACTCTAGTTTTCGGATGACCACTCAATGTGTACATGGTTCCCAATACCGTAGGTCATGATCCACTCATCCAAACTGATGGATCTCTATTCTCTCATGCAAAGGAGGATACTCTAGGGGAACTCATTGTAGGTCTTGAAATGGGGATAGGAGGAGCACTAGGTGTAGGCATGTGAACTGCTCCTGGACTCCTGTACACGAAATCCATAAGATTTTGTGCCTCCTCTACATTCCTGATCAGTGGTATTCCTTGGTAAGTCCAACGTTTTAGATCACTTGCCAATACCATGTCCCATTCAAGATTATACCTATCGAGGAAGACTATTGCCTTGTAAGCTCCTGTGTTCATATTAACAAATACATGTAGCATCTTGTCCTCAGTTATTGTGTGATCAGAGTAGCAATCCCTTAAGTAGAAAAATTCCCATCCCAACTCCTCTCGTTTGTATAAGACTTTAGTATTTTCATCTAGGTGGACTCTACGAGTCCAAATAGAGTTGACATAGTGTAGTCCTGGTTGTTCTGGGACTGGAGGTACTTCCTCTTGTATCCCTAATTCTTTAGGCATGTGATTTCCTAGGTTATCTACTTCATCTCAATTTTCTATAAGGACATACATATTCCCATATCTCCCCATGCTGCTAGGTTGATGTCAGAGGGATGGTCCTCAACTTTGATCGCAAAACGATTGATAAAATCCTTGTAGATCTTTGCTTCGTGAACATTCTCCATGTGGAAGCGTAATCTACCATCATAATCTAGCTCTCCATCAATTAAAGGAGAAAGATGTAAAGAAATAGTGTCCATACTTGAGTTCGAGACTGTGTCTTGAAGTAAGCTTTCCTCTAGGTGTGTTTCGAGGCCCGGTGTCCATGACGTGCTCTATGTGGTAAGGGAAATACCACTTCTTGCGTCTGCTATGGCTAGATTTCTTGACCTAATAATAGCTCCTGACCTTAAGTGCATAGATACTTGATGCTTTACTTTACTAGAGTCACGTACCTATCTCAACTTGAGAGAATTTCTGCAAACTCCTTGAGTGCTCCAAATGCTGAATCCTCTAACAAAATTTGAACTTTAAGTAGTATATGGATTCTCAAGGTGATGTCTCTATGACCCCTTTTTACAGTGTTCTATTTACATACAGAAATTGCCTCTCTCCTTAACACTAGGTTGGTAATGGGACACTTTTATGTCCAGGAACACTTTTATGTCCTGTTAAGTGACCATTTTTCTTGAATTATGTCAAGAGTTTCAAAATGTATTTTGAGGTGATATCTATCTAGAAAGTTGTCTCATGAGCTGAAAAAAACTCGACATTTTTTGGGAATATCAATTCCATCTTTAACCTTGTCCTTGCAAAACATTTCACAACCTAAACTGTGTGAAAAAACGGGTCCTGTTTTTGGCTTTTTTCAACTTTTTGCAACTATACCACTCTAGAATTCATGTTTGTGAGGTCTATAATGCTAGAGAACTATCTTTAGTAGTCCTCAACATGTCTTGATGCTTCTAGGGAGAAATAAATGTTAAAGTTGTAAGTTATGACCAAATTACAAAAATTGTCAAATCCTGTTTTTAAGCCAATTTTAGCTCTTCTATGATTTTTTTGGTGGCTTTCATGATATCCAAATGCACTTTTGATTTTCTATGTCGCATATTGTAACATAAATCTAATATTTCTTGAGTTTTGGGGCACCTAATACCCTATTTTGCATAGTAGACAACGATGGTTGATTTTTTCAATTATAGAAGAAAATGAAACATTCTAGTATATCAAGTATAGCTTTTTCAATATTGTTAGTTTCTTGTGACAACTACATGCATTTTGTAGGTAGTAACCATATCTAGTCATAAGGATCAAATTTGGGTAGCAATTGAATAGTTTCTATGGGATTCTACAACTCATAATGTTGAACCCTGTTTTTTCATGTTTGGTGTATTTAGCACTTCATCTTTGTCCCCAAGATTCCCCTTGGTAAGAGATGTATTATTCTTTTGACATGCTCCATGGCTCCTTATGAGCCTAAAGGACAATAGGGAACTAAGAAAAGATGCATATATTATTTGTATTGAGCGTAGCTATAGAAACTTTGATGATAGGTTTGCAGAATGGTAAAAATTCAACTTTTTTGTACCTATTTCTTTCGGCAAAACAAAAAATAGTGAGTGAGAAGCAATCATATTTTCTGATCACCAACCCATTGAAGTTAACTAGGGAATTTATCTCAAGTCCTACAAAAATCCCTAATCTTATTTTTATGCAACAAAACGTAAGAAATGACGGTTTTGATGAAAATGTACTGGTCCATCAACTTTGGAGGCTTGGTGTGACCAAAAGATGAGAAATTTTACAAGATTCTTATTTTTTCCATGTGTAGTAGGCCTTGAACTATAACCTCATGAAAGGATTTTACAAAATGAGTGGATCTACTATGGTTTTGGAGGTTTTTTTCAAAACCGTGAAAAGACACTTTTATGTCTTGGTAGGTTACCAACCTAGTGTTAAGACTCTAGGTTCTAGTGCTATATCCTTGTCCCTTGTAACTGCAATCTGCTCCACAAGGTGACTTCTATCACTATAATGAACACAAGAACAATTGAGTGTCTAGGGTAGTTGGTCACAATATCCTCTATCTATGTTTTTCTTAGTTTGTCTATCTATCTAAAAATAGGACAAGGCTGCTGTATTTTTTCAACTAAGAAATGCTTATTTTGAGCAATCAAGAGGTATTTCTTTCTCTGATGACCTTGACTTCTTTCTAAAAATTGTTCACAAGGATGATGTCCGTCAGGTTATGATGTCAATTTGGGGCACTTAGAAGAACAGATAAGATCGCACGATCCTATCTCTACTTCTTATCAGTATACCTTGATTCCACGGACCTCTTCATCAACATGTGTTAAGCATGAATCCCAACCCTTTTTGCAAAATTTGGCCAAAATACTACCAAATTAAGCTACTTTTTGCATTGTTTGGCCAAAATATGAGGATTTTATAAAAATCATGCAATCTTCCTTTGTAAAAGTTGTTCCTTAGGATGTATTTAGCAGGTGTATGACTTCAGTTACCCCCCTTATGAAACATAGATAGGATTGCAAGATCCTATCTCTACTTCATACTAGTATAATGTTTTTGTATAATCCTGATGTACATATGCTAATTACCCTGCCCCTGATTTTGTTTTGCAAGATATGGTAAAAAACTCAACATTTAGCCAATATACAACAAAAATGAGCACTTTTGGAGCTAATTTTGGCCTATCAATGGTGTCTTTTAGCATTTCATGATGACTTCCTTTGTAAAATTTGTTGGTTTTGATGTGTTAGATGAGCTCATGATGTCAAAAGTATGCACTTTCTTAAGGTATTTGTATGACCAAGCAAATATATCTTTACATTCCTTCAGGGTTTTGATCAATAATTCCTCCTCGTTAGTCTCTAAATCAGTTGCGATTCAAGCCAGCATTGGTTCTTGTTTGTCTTCAGCTAAATTGATCTTTTAAGCATTCTCTAGTCCATGATATGATTCTCCAGGTGTTTGAGAGGTTCTCATTGGTTGCTGTATCACAATTTTTCTGTCTTGGATTGTGTATTGCTTGAAATGGGATGGAACACTCAAGGTGTCTTGCCTATCGTCTTCACTCTCCATCTCAGTGGTCCACACTTGTTTCATTTCTTGTTTGAGCTCATTATCCTTGGACTTATGTTCTATCTTAGATAGGTTTGTACCATCAATTTTGTGGTCTTTTGTAGTACCGTCCGGTTGTGTCTTTTTGTTTCTTTTCGGTTCTATTATTGTCTCCTTCTGAATTTTAGCATCTCATACCACATAACAGCCCGTGACTTTGTCTTTTACACAATACTTGGCATTTACCATCATTAGGTAGTGTGGCTTACTATGGTATTCTGGCATATAGAATTGACCTTTTGTCCTTGCTTGGCGTTGCCTTTGTCTTGTTTTTTGTAGTTATGGGGATAAGTTTGGAATGTCAATCTCCTTCCCATCCCTGAGCTGTATAGTGATGGGGTCTGGTTCATCGTAGTCGTTGAGTTTGTCTCTGAAGCATCATAAAAGACTTGATTTTGAGAAACTTCTTCTTCTATGGAACACTCCTAATCAACCCATTCATTCTCTAGGTCGGATCTGTTCGTCATTGATTGAAACTTCCTCTAAGAGATTTAAGTCCGTGAAGTTCTCCTGAAGCGCATGTTGTTCAACTTTTCGGTTTTCAGATTCTTCTGGCTCATTTGGGATGACTTTTACCATGTGAAAAGAAATAATGTCGAACTCTTATTCATCACAAAATATTGTAGGGGATATCTCATTAACACATACATCCATAGTGGCTAATACATCTTGCGAAGCTTCAGGTCAATTGATCTACGGGAAAGGATCTAAGATGTAGGAATCATCCTGCTTGAGTTCCTCATGTTTTTCCTTCAGAAACTTCACACATCAAAATATTTGAATTTGAATGCATCCAAGATGGTTTTGAAGATTTTTTTGACAGTGTAGCGGATTCGAAGTTATCTACTGGAGTGCGAGCTACATCTCAATAGGAGTGTTCACCTAAATTGATGCACGTTGTCAATAAATTAGCGGTCTTGCCAAGAAAGCACCGGGCTTATGGCTGTGAGAGATTGTGAGAGAACTCAAAAAAAACTGTATGAAGGAATTAAACCATAGATGCCATGAAGACTAGGGTTTCGAAGGAAGTGCAATGAAAGAAGCCCCACTCTTTCTCTCTCGCACTCACACACACAAAGAAAGAACACAAAACAGAATGTCAAAAAAACACAAAGATGAAAACATCAAGGCTATGGTCATATCGTATCATGGGTAATATGAAAGGGTTAATAGACGAGTTAATGGCATTCAATGTTGGTTGACCAAATAGGCTACGAATTCTTCTTTGCAATTGTAGTTTTGTGCTTACCATAATATATATGTTTTGTCTAGTGGCTGGGATTAATTGTATATACAAATACTCTTGGTTCATAGCAAGATAACTACACTTACGTCAAAAGAAAAGTTATAGTCTATGAGAGGTAGTATGATGGGATCCGGTGAAAGAAGTATTTTATTGGGCCTTTCTGGGCCAAAGAGAAACACTATGCGTTCTTGGAAGTGTATTTTACGGCTAATCCATACGTTAATTCTAATAGATCGTACAGAGTGAAAGCGATAGAAATTTTTATCATATGGATTATTCATGTAGGATAACTTTAGTATGTGCGAAATGTAGTTATGAAGGAAGAGAAGGGAAGAGAAGAGAAGAGAGTTTCCCTCCCAAGCCCTATTATTTCCCGTAGGCAATAAGGATACTGCGGGGAGAGATGTACCTGTAGCAAGGAGACCCTAGAATTTGTAGAGAGAATGAATTACTAAGAGTGAGAGAGATAGGTTTGATTAAGGAGATGAGATTAGATATATATATATATATATATATATGTTGGATTAGAGATGAAAAAGAAAACAATAAGAATTCAACAAAATATCAATGTAGAACACATCTTACTTGACAAACCCTTCGACACCATTTTTGATGGAGAGAGAAGAAGAGGGAAGACTCCCACTTTGATCGATACACCACGTTCAAGATATTTTTTGATTATATTTGATCTTCCAAGGATAGCTTACAAGAATGGCTATTCTTCCTCTAGGAGAAAGTGTAGGCTTAGGTTTATGTTAATGGCTAATTACAATTAGGCATTACTACTCACTCCCTCAAGAATTCCTCACATCAATGGCTTGAATGCTTTATTGGTTTTCAAGGAAGAAGAGGTCCCCTTCTATAGGTGAAGGGAACCCCCAAGGGTTTACACAAGAAGAGAAGAGCCAGTGTGAACAGAAACTAGAACAATTGGAAATGAGTTGTCCCTGCATGATGTGGGCAGACTGGGGTCTAGTATTTTCGTCATATCTCCTCAACCGTGGCTCCAAATACAAAAGTAAAAATATGGGCAAAAACTTTAGCTCATTACCTACGACTTCCTATTTATATGAATTTTCCGATTCAAATTGGACCCTTGTGTAAAAAAAACATCAAAATAGGGTATAGTTTTGGCAGCAAAAGTCTTCTTGTGGTCCCCTTAGCCTAAACTTTTATTTGATTCCAATAGACACCTCATGCCATATGAAAGCACGACATTGCTCCTTGACAAAATTTTGTAATCATGCTTGCAATAATGCATTAAAATAAGTGTATCTTTGAAATCATGCCACCTAGTGTCCCACTAGGATTTGATTCCCTCCTAGTAGCTATTTAGAAAGAAATATAAGAAAAATATAAAAAATACATAGAATATATATAGATTGGAAATTACCCTAGATATAGGATCTAGATAGGGTGTGAGATAATAATGAAATGGTAGAAAGAAAGAATCAATGCTTTTTGCCCCAAGTTAAAGAGGCGGAGCTATTGACGCTTTTCCCATAGTACTTTTTGATGGTAAAGTAAGAATACGTTACCCTTGAGATAAATAATAGGATGAGATAGAAAGCTTATTGTTATACTTACATATGCATATGTACATTTTAGGAAATATAATTATGTATCTAAAAAGTTACAAAATAGATCTTGTAGCATGCGTTCCCACTATGTACGTGTCACAGCACGACATCCACCCCCTTTAAACCTGCACATCCTCCGGTATGTGCCACATTTTCTCTTTGTTGTAAGATCAGTCCTCTTGTATATCTTCCTTGCTTTCTTCTTCACTGGATGATTCCAAAGATTCATCGTCACATGTGTTTTGATCTTCCTCCTCGTCAACATTTTCTGGATCATTGTCACCTCTTATCTTAAACATTTTGATTCTTTTTCCTGCAATGGGAATCTTTACTTTTGTACCATCTAGTTTAGACAAGCTGTAAGTAGCATTTTCATGCACATGCTTTACAACATACGGTCCAAACCATCTTTTTGAGAACTTACGCATGACTGTGTGCTGGTTATCAAGGCTACTATCATACACTAGAACCCAGTCACCTTTATCAATTGCTTTGCTCCTGAGCCGATGTCTCTTATCAAAGTAGTCCTTGTTTTTCAATCTTACATTTTTGAGTCTTTCTTTTGTAGCCTCAATGTCTCCAGGTCTTCGCTCTAGTTGCCTTATGTACAATGCAAGGAGACCTTCCTTGCTAAGCCCCTCCTGCCAAGGTAGTACATTCCATGTGGGAATTGTATCTTCAATCGGCATCATTGGCTTTTGACCATACATTATCTCCACAGGCATGTAGCCATTACTGAGCCATGTGTCCTAAGATCATCCCATAAACCATATGGTAACAATTTTGGCCACTCACCAACTCTTGCTTCGCAAGCCTTGGCCAAAGATTTGATGATAGGAGAATGCCCTCTTTCACTCCTTCCATTGCCTTCAGGGTTGTAAGCTGTAGTAGGAGAAATCTTGATTCATAATCTAGAAAAGAACTCCCTTGCTTCTTTGGCATCCAGTTCACCTTTGTCTCTAGTGATCTTTCCCACACAACCATAACAAAAAATCACCTCATCAAGAAGGAATTTGTACACATCTTCTGTGGTTTTATCTCTTAATGCTCTTCCTTCAACCTGCTTAGTTAGGTCCTCTCGTGCAAGAAGCAAGTATTTCATTTGCCACAGTCCTAAAGGCATTGTGACTAGATCCACAACCCATTTATAGTGCATGGCTAGTGGATATGTAGGGTGCAATCCATTACGATGTTGTACATTTGAATACATTTGACAAGCTACAAATGACTCTACAAATTGAGATACATCTTTATACATACCCTTCCACCAGTATTTTTCTTTCAACTTGGAGAAGGTTGCGCACACACCCCTGTGTCCAGCCCATAGACTCTCATCAAACTCTTGCATGAGATTTACTTGAGTCTCTTTTTTATATATAACCCTTTGTGGTGTAGCACCCTTTTGTTTAGAATGTTTCCACAAGTAACCATCCCTCAAAAAGTACCCATATGCATTCCTGCATGTCCTCTTGAATTCTTGTTCAGACCAATCATCCTGTTTTCTAGAGTACTCAAGTAGCTTCCAATAAGAAGCCAATCACCTTCATAAAGATCTTTCAAGAACAATGCAAGTGGATTATTCATGGAGACATTGTTACCTTTGACATGAGAATCAAGCTGTTGCAATCTCAATGTCTTCAGGGTGTGCATACTCTTGCAAATAAGGTTTATCTCTGACCCATGATCAATCAAGGCAACAATTGACTCTTTAAGCTCACATTCTTTGATGAGTTTTTGGTTCTAGCTCTTGCCCAATGATGCTAGAGTAGTGGCTTCTATTTCCTCATCATCATCTTCCAAAAACTGCATTGATTTGGATCTCCCAACTAGTTATTGCAACCAACAACATTGTCATTTTCAACCTTTGGTTGTACGTGTACCCCATGATATTTTGAGGTACTCCCTTCACCCTGTGAGATTGAATAGATTTTCTTCAATTTTTTTATTTTTTTTATGATGTGTGTGATTTCCTTGTTGAAATCTCTCTTTGCTATTCCAACAACTTCACTCAAAGTAAACTCAACCTTGTTGTTTAGGCTACTATCCTCCAGTACCTTCTTTAAGTCTTTAAGTCTGTAGTAGCTTCAATATCACAATATAGCTTATACAATGGACTTTTTCCTTTGCTCTTTTCTTTATCATTCTTTCTCCCTGTTGATATATACTCCATTAGCACTTCATGTTGAAGCAACCCTCGTGGTGAAGACTATTAAGAAGGACTTGGACCCTTTTGTTGTTATGAAAATTAATATTTATTAATTTCTTATTTTTATGTGAATGTATTTATTTCTATTCGCCGCATGGTAGTGACTTGTCGCATGTGCAAACATGTGACATTGGTCGCTTCTTGCTAGGCGGATAGGCAACATTTAATGCGATTTGTGTTTTTGGTGAGTAGATAATCAATGGCAGGAGTAATGGAGTAGAAGGGATGAAGATACCACGCCTTCGGATTTTGATTATGCGTCTATAGTGAGCAGTTCAACTAGTAGTGCCGGTTCTATGCCAGTTTTGTAACCTATGGCATGGTCAATTGAAGATATTTTGAAATTTAATTGTCACCCAATTACATGGACATTGTAAATATCCAAGACTTGGACAATAAGTTACAAAAAGTGTGGTCCAAGTCAAGTCGCCCAAAGTGGAATGTAACTCTTTGCTATTTTGAGCACTAAGAAAGAAATCCATAAATACATGCATGAAGAACGTGCTCACTCATGCATGGGGGGAGATTGCACCCAATAACGTGTCTTGTCTCTCTCTGTTTTATGTGGGTACTGTGTTGCTGCAACAACAAGAGATTCTATCTTCACAATCCTCAACCGTGGTATTAGAGCACAGGCTGCAACAAAAAGAGAAGTACAGCGCGAAAGTAGACCGCCGAAAGTGCAGTACGCCCATCTACCACCCCAATCGGGCAACCAAGGCATATCTCTTCGGCATACCGAGTCATCGAGGCTTGGTTGGACCGTTGGTTGCATGCATAGGAGTCCACCCTTAACTCTTGCAAGAAGGAGCGCTTTGAACCCACCCCCCCTTGGTAAGAGGCAAGTGTTTTACCACCTCCCTTGTTGTTTACCTCACTCCAAGTTACTAGTATTAAGTCAAAAAGTGAAGGCTCAAGAATTACTTTTTCTTTCTTTCTTACTACATAACTCCCTTTACTTTATATAAAAAGGTTTACTTTTCATCATTACTACATAGTTTCCACTACAAAGTTTCTCTTTCTTTTTACTTTCCATACATACAACTCCATTCATAAATCCTTTTTATTATCAATGCATCTCCCTTCAGAAATTCTTTTATCCAAGAGACGGTTCACATGGAGGGTGTTAACAATTCAAGCAATACTTGGAACGAATCTCCATTACCCGAAGCTACTTTGGAACAACAAGTGGCTCTTCTACAACAAAATTTGGAAGAGGCTATCCGTGCTATCCACGAAAAGGATCAACAATTTTTTTCTTCACAAGCCGAGGACAACCGAATTTTCCGCATCCTACGAGGCATTTTTGAAGCGCAGCAAAACAGAAAAGGCCAAAAGATAAGTCGTAAATCTTTTCAATTTTCAAAATTTGATGGTAGGAAAGATGGAGAGACTATTTTGTCTTGGCTTAGTCAGTTTGATGATTACTACACGGGTGAACCCTACCCTAATCATGAGAAGATCAAGTGTGCGACAAACTACATGATCGATAAGGCGTCTCTATGGTGGAACGTACTCCGCAAAAGCACATCCCGTCCTACTACCCGGGAGGAATTTATTACAAAGGTGAAAACCTCTTTCTTACCCCCTCAATTTCGCTCGACGTGCTTGGGCTAGGTTGTCATGGATTGAACGCGACAAGGTAGCGGATTACATCGAAAGATTCTAGCAACGTTTACTTCTTCTTTGCATGCTTGAAGAGGTCCCTAAAGACACACTCCAACGTAAGTATGAAGATGGACTTGACGCAGGTATACAAGCAAAACTCAATACTCTACAACCTTCCACCTTGTACGATGCAATTTCTATTGTATATGATGCTGAAAAAGAATTTGAATCTATTGCCAAGTGCCTTCAAAAACAAAACCTTCCAGTTCGGCAATCTTCATTGGTAAGTAACAACCTCCCTTTCAAGCGGTCTTTCCCTACTCCATGCGCAAATAATTTTAACATTCCACATGCACTCACTACTCCCCCAAATAATGTTATTAATGGGGTAAATTCCAAGCCCAATAATGTAAATTCTCAGCCCCTGACTAGTCACACTAGTGCACACAATGAAAATCCCCGTGTACAATGTTATCGATGCGGCAAGCTTGGCCATGTCAAAGCTAATTGTCGTGTCAATCTTCCCTTAAAGAAACCTACGGCTGTGGAGTTGCACAACATTGAAGAAGAATATACCCCGATTGATGCTGATTTCATTTCTGATTGGACTAAAGATTCTTTGCAACAAGAGGTGAATAATGATGACACAAGAGCCAAGTAAGCGTCGATTTCCTTTACATTGTTTGTTACGTATGAAAGGAAAGATACATGAAAGTGATGTGTGTGTTTTGCATGATGACGGTAGTTCACATGATTTTATTTCTGAAAAGATGGTTAGGAAGTTGCAATTACCATCTACTCCTTCAATGTATAAAGTAAAAGCTACATTTCAAGGAACTCGCTATAATGTTACACGTGAAATCAAGAACCTTGAAATTTGTATTGGGAATTATAAAGAGAAAAGTGATTTTCTAATTGTGTCACTTCAATCATCTGATATTACTCTTGGAATACCATTCCGTCACCAACACAACCCGCACATTGATTATGACACACATGCTATGACATTTCAATTTAATGGTCAATCTATTTTCTTGTCTAGTACTCCTGAGATGAAATGTTTCCTTTACTTTCTCACACACAAGCACGAAGAGCACTTAGAAAGCAAGAAAAGGCTTATTTGATTTTTGTGAATGAAGTAGAAGCTACATAAACACCTTTGTCTACTTCACATAATAAATTTCTTGCTAATTTTCAAGATTGTTTTGCTGATGATTATCCCCTCATCTTCCTCCTTCTCATGGTGACTTAGATCACAAGATAGAACTATTCCCTGGTGTCCCTCCACCTCATAAGGCTTGTTATAGGCATAGCCATTTGCACCAAAAACAAATTCAACGTTAGGTCACTGAATTATTAGATAAAGGACTCATCCGTCCTAGTTCTTCACCATTTGGAGCACATTTTTTGTTAGTAGAGAAAAAGAACAAGACCTATAGAATGTGCATAGACTATCAAGATCTTAATAAGGTAGCTATGAAGAATAGATATCATATACCCCGCATAGATGAACTATTAGACAAACTCAGAGGAGTGTATTTAGTAAAATAGACTTGAAACCTGGCTACTATCACCAGATTCGCATGGATACAGGGGATATTTTCAAAACTGCTTTTCGTACACAGTCTGGTCATTATGAATTTGTTGTTATGCCCTTTGGCCCTACAAATGTACCTTCCACATTTGCTAGAATGATGAATAAGATTCTCTTAGATTATCAACAATTTGTGGTTGTATTCTTTGATGACATTATGGTTTTTAGTAAATCGGAACAAGAACATAAAGTACAACTCAAAGTAGTTTTCAATTTATTGCGTGAAACACATTTGTATGATAATCTTGAAAAGAGTGCATTCTTCCAATGTAAGATTGAGTATCTAGGACATATTGTGTTAGCAGCTGAGGGTATTAGTGTAGATCCCAAAAAAGTGCAAACTATACATGATTGGCCTATTCCCAAAACTGTGCATGAGGTTAGATCATTCCTAGGTCTATCAGGATTTTATCATAAATTTGTTAAGAATTTTTCTCGTAATATAGACCTTCCTCTTACACTTTTGACTCGTATGAAGGTTACTTTTTGTTGGGGAGCTAGCCAACAAAGAGCTTTTGACCTGTTGAAATACCTATTGACTTATGCCCCAGTTTTATATCTTCCTGACTTTAATCAACCTTTCTTTTTAGTTGTGACAAATGCTAGTGGTTCAGGAATAGGTGTTGTTCTTATGCAAAATGACCACCCTTTAGCATATGAAACTCGTAAGCTCAAAACATCTAAGCAAAACTATAGACTTATGATAAAGATCTTTTGGCTGTAGATCATGATTTAGATGTTTGGAAACGTTACTTGATGGGCTCTGAAGTTATCATTAAAACTGACCAACAAGCCATCAAGCATTTATTGACCCAATATTTGATTTCTGATCGCTATATTAAATGGGCTTCCTTCATTCAAAATTTCCATCCTATGATTCAATACCAACCCGGTCAAGCTAATGTGGTTGCAGATGCCTTAAGTCGTAGACCAATTTTGATACTGCTTCTTTGACTACTTTGTCTGTTGTTCACTCTTATGCTTTTGATAAAGTTCGTAATGCATACTTAACTACTGTGATGACTGCTACACAAATATAAACATTTGATGCTATGACTTCCACATATGCCACAGACCGTGATTTGTCTAATGCATGGAGATCATCTCAAGACATGAATACTCCATAGATGGATCATTACACATATGCAAATGGATTTCTTTATTATCAATAGAAGCTATGTATAAGTGCACCATTTAGGACAATAGCAATCACTGAAATTCATGCACCACCATACATAGGTCATAGAGGCATTCAAACTACCGTTGCTGCATGTAAAGAATCTTTCTTTTGGCTTGATATGAAGCATGACATTGCACAATTTGTTTCTGAGTGTCTTATCTGTCAACAAGTGAAACGTCATCATGGAAAATCTTTTGGTTTATTAATGTCTTTACCCATACCTAATGGTCCTTGGGAACAAACTTCAATGGATTTTATTACTTGCTTTCCCCTTACTTCTTCTAAGAATGATATGATATGTACTATCGTTGATAGGTTTAGTAAACAAGCCTATTTTATTCCTTGTAAAAAGACCTTGTCTGCTCCCAAGGTTGCTAAGCTATTTATTAAGACCATGTTTCCTCATCATGGCTTTCCTAAAGTAATACTCTCAGATCATGATGGTAGATTTTGTAACCATTTTTGGGTTTCTCTTTTCAAGAATCTCGAAACAAAAATAAACTTCACATCTGCATTTCATCCCGAAAGAAATGGTGAAAGTGAAGCTACCAATAGTACCATTCTAGATCTTCTTAGATCTTATACAATAGATAGACCAAGAAACTGGGATCAACATTTACCTCTTCTACGGTTTGCCTATAATAACTCCCTTCATTCGGCTACAGGTCGAGCTGCTTTTGAAATAGTCTATGGTAGAAAACTTCCTATCCCTATGACTACTATTACTACAGATGTTCCAGCTGTAGTAACTACTGACTCTTTAGCATCTGACCATGTTAAAATTTTAGAAGAAGTGGCTGAAAAGATCCATTAATCTCAAATCCGTTATGCTAAACAACCTAATAAAAAGAGACGCCCTATGCAATTTCAAGAAAATGACTTAGTTTTGCTAAGAGTTGAAAAGAGAAGACTCAGGAATATTTCATGTCACCCAAAAATTAAGTTAGCTCCAAGATACTATGGACCATTCAAGATTGTTCATAAGATAAATGAAAATGCATTCTGCTTGGGCATTCCTACACATTGGCAAGTACATAATTCCTTTTACATCAGTTTATTGAAACCTTTTCAAGGTACTCCACCCATTACCCCTATTGTCGCCACTCCTCCTTTAATCGAGGATGATACAGAAATCTTAATTCTAGAATTTATCCGCCCTTGACCATGATAAGACTACCACTCGTCCTAGTATTGAGTATATTTGTTACTTAGTTACATATCAAAATCATTCAATTGACAAATCTCAATGGATTCAAAAATCATCTCTTACTCCCACATAAGACCACTTGATTACTGCATACCACTCACACTTACATTAATGTCTTGGTTAGACACAAATCGCTGCTAGAGGCAGTGTCTATGAGGATCCACAATTTGTTTCCACTCGTGGGATATGTGTTGTTGATTTAGTGTCCATCGTCGCCGGAGGCAGCACTAGCATGTGGCTGATCACCCATGCTACTTTGTTTCTTTTAGTCAACTGAGGGCAGTTGCTTCTCAGCCCCGAGGCATGTTGTGAAAATTAATATTTATTAATTTCTTATTTTCATGTGGATGTATTTATTTCTATTCGTGGCATGGTAGTGACTTTTCGCATGTGCAAATATGTGGCACTGGTCGCATGTGCTAGGCGAATAGGCAAGATTTAATGTGATTTGTGTGTTTTTGTGAGCAGATAATCAGTGGGCAGGAGTAGTGGAGTAGAAGGGATGAAGATACCATGCCTTTGGATTTTGATTATGCGTCGATAGTGTGCAGTTCAATTAGTAGTGGTGGTTCTATGCCAATTTTGTAACCTATGGCATGGTTAATTTATTTTTGAAGACATTTTGAATTTTAATTATCATCCAATTACATGGACGTTGTAAATATCCAAGACTTGGAGAATAAGTTACGAAAAGTGTGGTCCAAGTCAAGTCGCCCAAAGTGGAATGTAACTTTTTTCTATTTTGAGTAATAAGAAAAAAATCCATAAATAAATGCGTGATGAACGTGCTCACTCATGCATGGGGGGAGATTGCACCCAATAATGTGTCTTGTGTCTCTCTATTTTATGTGCGTACTATGTTGCTGCAAGAGATTCTGTCTTCACGATCCTCAACATTTGTCCTCCACCACCTCTAGTAAACCTCTTTGAAGAACCTTCATCCGCATTTTCTCTCATATGCTTTTCTTTGACAAGTTCTCCATTAGTCTGGCTGCATTAAGTGTAGGTATGTGATGACAAGGAGTCAATAGGATCATTCCATCCAGTTTGAAGACGAATGCAATTTTTTTCCTTATGTAAGAACTCCTCCTTTCATAGGTATCCAATTCCATTATAGATGGCCAAAGATCTCCAATATCTTCATCTACATCTTCACCAACTTTTGATCCTTTATGTCCAAGTTGATTAACTTTTAGTCTTAAAGTTGTGTTAACCATGGAGATGGCATGATTAGTAGCCATTTCGTCAACCAACTTCTTCATCCATCCTTTTCCAAAGTTTGCACCAAATTAGTAAACCTATTTCACACAAATGAACTCTACCATCTTTGAAGAACATAAGCTCTTTCCTCAAAGCATACTTGAAGTTCTCAAAATCCCTCCTTACATGGTTTGTGATGTCACACCATATACACTTATGTACAAACCCTTCTTTATTTTGAGGCCTAACTTGGCCTTTGCCCGGATGGTTAACCCTACTTCTTGAGTCTAGCTGATTTCAGTTTTAGATCCTTTCACAAGCTCTTCTAGCATTAAACCCATCACCTTTTTTACCTATGGCAGTAGGTTTTGGTGGGCAGTTAGAAGTGGTAGAGGTAGATGGAATGGTGCTCACTACCATCTTATCCCTTAGGCATTGCCTCTTAGCTAGTAAGGGGATTGTATTTTTAACTTTTGTCCACTCAATCTTTTTACCTTGTTATGTAACTTTGTCTTCCAGTAGTATCTCTAGCTTCTCTTGAAGGTCATTGCCTACAACTTGCAAAAAAAATTCTTTCTTTTTCCTATCCAAAGTAGCACACTCAGTGTTGTGATAATTGAGCGTAATAATGCCTTTCAAACTCCCTTAACAATTTTGTAGCAAACATTCATTCTTTAGGCTTTCCGATAATCAACTTTTGGGAGATAAAAAATTTGGGATCTTTTAGCATCCTTTCAGTGAGAAGACTAGAGAGCGCATGCTCCTAGGCTGCAAAACATCATAGTTGAGATGCTTGAAGTGAGTGTGCCATAAATCAATAATGGAAGAAGGAGGAAGATATTGAGCCTGAGCCTTGGTATCCTTTAATGTATACACCCCATGCTCCTCAACACCTTTAGAGACTGGTTTCTTAGCCTTACTATCCCAACTCCAAACATGATCCATATAAAACTCCACTGGAAGGCCAAGCTTACTTAGCTCCTTCATAGGTAATAAGTAGTATTGCTAGGGGATTGACCATGAGTTCCATATAGGTATAATGTGATTATAAGGGAGGGGGTTTTGGGTAGGGAGGGGAGATATTTTTTATAAGGTATGGTCCATAAGGGGGGATTTTTCTGTATATAGGGGGTAGTTTCCCATTTTTGGTGCACGCAGGTGATATATCATCCTTATTGCTAGTGAATAACTCAAGGTGATATAAGATTAGGAACATAAAGAACCTTAGAGGTAAACAAACGTCCCTTCCCACTCAAGATCAGATCAAGATTGCCAATGTCGTGTATCAAGATAATCAAATTATCCCCCAATGATGCTCTTCCCCCCACGGGCCATGGAAGACCTTCTTCAAACGAGTAATGCGCTTCAAAGCACCATTGTTAATAACTAGATCATATCAAGATTGCCAATGTCATGTATCAAGATAATCAATTTATCCCCAATGAAGCTCTCCCCCCAAGGACCAAAGATATAGAAAACCTTCTTCAATGGAGTAATGTGCTTCAAATCACCATTGTTTGAACAATCCACTCCTTGGAAAAAGACTACAAGGATCATCACTCTCAAGGAGGTCGAGGTGCACATAAGCTCGAAGCGGAGTAATATTATCAGTCTCTATGGACACTGACTTCTCTTTCCGGTCTATTTGTGTGGGCCATCCCTTTGGAGTATGCCAAATTTGTGGCAGATCTTATCCTTCTTAGAAGCTTGTTGCTTCCCACTATCTTCAAATTTTAAAGAAAGTTTGTTCTTTTGACGAACCTTCCCTTTTCTCTTCTGCTTCTAGTTCTTCTGGTTGAAAATGTAGCCAAAATGTTGCTATTAAGGGCTTTAAAAATGCTGATGTGAAATCTCCCTTTACCTAGCCAAAACACAGATGACATGAAAGGACGGTGGTAATGTGTCTGCTAGTCTCCACTAAATCGTGCTATCTTATAGTCTCCCCCTAGCGTACACACTGTCCGGCCATGCCGGTGGCCTTGCCCATAGGACCCATGTCCTTACATTACCCCCCCTTGGAGAATTGTTTTCTTCCTCAAAAATGAACGTAGGAAAATGTTTCTTAAGTGCGGAGACATTCTCCCATGTAGAACCTTCTTCAGGTCTATCTAGCCATTTTACCAACACCTCTCATCTGACATGATGTCTGGTACGAAGCTCATGAGAATCCAAAATATTTTTGGGCTCATGAGGAATGCTTGGCAGTTCGATAAGGTCAATCAGCACACATGTGTCAATGACATTATCATTTTGTCCTAGTTGTTTTCGTAAACGGCTAACATGGAGAAGAGGATGAACTCGTGAGTTCTCTGGAAGAGATAACTTATAGGCCACTTGACCTATACGTTTGAGAATGGTAAACGGTCCACAATAGCGTGGTGAAAGTTTAGTAACTTTTTCCATCTTCAGACTTTGTGAATGCTCTGGAACTTTGAGGAAAACCTTGTCTCCTTCTTCGAAAGTAGCAAGATATCGGTGCTCATTTGCGTACTTCTTATATCGATCTTGAGCTTGCTTAACCATCTGTCAAGAAACTCGAAGCATGTCAAAATGGTCTTGGAGAAAATCCTTTGCTTGTTGTATATTCTCCTTAGCCAACCCCACCGTAACGGGTGATCTAGGTTGAAATCCATACAAAAGCATAAATGGACTAAACCTTGTAGTCACATTCTTGGCACTGTTATAAGAAAATTCCAATATAGGCAAGTAGTCTTAGTCGTTTCTGGATGATCAATCGTACTTAGATTAAGTTTAGTTCCAACTTTTGGAACACAGCTCTCCAGAAGTGATTATCGAACTTTCGATCTCTGTCACTAATGATACTAGCTGGAAGACCATAGAGTCTATATATATGCTCTACAAATAGCCGTGCTAATTCCCGTGTCTTAATCATAGTCTTAGTGGGAATGAATCGAACCATCTTTGTGAGAGGGTCTACAATAACCCAAATGGCATCATGGCCACGATTTGTAGTAGGTAGTCCTACTACAAAATCCATAGAGATACTCTCCCACTTACCTTGTGGAATCTCTAAGGAGGTAAAAGGCCACCTACCTTGAGGCTCTCTACCTTATTAACTTGGCATTGTTGGTATTTTAGTACGTACTCTTGAACATCATGATGTAAGCTCTGCCAATAAAATTGCCGTCGAACTAAGGCATACGTCTTACGGATACCTGAATCACCAGCACTTGGACTATCGTGACACTCAAATAATATTTGGCACCTAGTGTCTGAGTCCTTTGGCACACATACTCTACCTTTGTGGAGTAAGTAGCCATCATCAATGGAAAAATTCTTCCATCGCTTAAGCTCTTCCTGAGTAGGGGTGGAGCTCTGTGTGTTGGAGTTCAGAGACATGTTGATCTGGCTATTTAGAGACATGTGAGTGTGAGGGATCCTTTTTAAAACTTCACTCCACACTTTAGCATATGAGTGATCTTGTGCACACTTGCCATGTAATGACTCCAAAATTCCACTCCTTAGTTCTGTGAAAGCAAGTGAATTAATATGAGTCATCCAACTTAGTGCATCCGCTACTACATTATATCGCCCGTTGCAATATCGTAGCTTACAATCATAATCTTGAAGGATTTCTGCCCATCTAGCTTTACGGCCCTTCAAGTCTGTTTGAGTAGTAAACCATTTGATACTCTCATGGTCAAAAACTACTTCAAACTCGGCACCATATATATAATGTCGCCACTTTCAGAAAGCGTGAATTATGGCATAGAGCTCTCTCTCATAGACACAATAATTTTGTTGAGCTCTATCTAACTTTTTACTTTCAAAGGCTATAGGTCTTCCCTCCTGGAGAAGTACTGCACCAATGGATTTATCACTAGCATCAGTCTCTACCACAAACGGCTTAAGTGGGCAGACGATTGCTAAAATGGCAGCAGTGGCCATAACTACCTTGAGCTGTTCGAAACTGCATTTTTGGGCTTCTTTCCAAGAAAAGGTCTAACCTTTTGCTTTAAGTTGATCCATCGTAGGAACAATGATTTTGGCATAGTCACGGAAATACTGTCGATAAAATCTAGCCATGCCTAAAAATATTTGAAGCTCCTCAACGGTGTTGGGATGTGGCCATCGAAGAATGGCAGTGACCTTGTCAGTGTCCATCTTGATGCCAAAATAAGAGATCACATGACCGAGGTAATGTATCTCTGTTTTAAAGAAATCACACTTGCTTTGCTTAGCATAGAGCACGTGAGCTCGTAGCTATTCAAACACTAATCGTAAGTGTCCTATGTGTTCATCTTCAGTCTTACTGTAAATGAGAATATCATCAAAGAAAACCACAACAAATTTTCCAAGATAGGGACGTAAGACACTATCCATGAGTGTCATAAATGTAGTTGGAGTATTGGTTAGACCAAAAGGCATAACCAAAAATTCAAAATGCCCGAACCGTGTTCTAAAGGCAATTTTGGAGATATCTTGCAGTAGGATACGTACCTGGTGGTATCTTGAACGAAGATCTATCTTTGTATAGTATCTTGCCCCATGGAGTTTGATCAAATAACTCATCCACTCGAGGCAGAGGATACTTGTTCTTGATGGTTATCGCATTTAATCCGCGATAATCTATGCACATGCGCATAGTACCATCTTTCTTTTTTACCAATAGAATTGGTGATGCCCAAGGTGAAGTGCTAGGTCTAATGATACCACAAGCGGGGTAGTCAGTCAACTGACTCTCAACCTCCTTGGCTTCTTTAGAACTCATACGATAAGGTGGTTTACTCATCGGTTTAGTGCTTGGCAAGACATCTATGCCATGTTGCACATCATGTGTAGGGGGTAAACCCAGTGGTAAATCACTTGAGAACACATCACTATACTCCGTGAGTAAGTGAGTCAGTTTTTGCCGTGCAGAAAGAGAAAGTAAACTAGAGTTATGCTAGGATGGAGAATCTTGTAATTCTTGTAATGTTTGTTTTACAGCAGTTGCACGTTGCTCTATAGAATTAAAATTGAGAGCACTTTGCTTGTTAGATTGGTTAACACTTTGTTTATCAATATAATTCATTGCACTTTGCATACCATTACTAGAATTCATTGCACTTTGCATACCATTCCTAGAATTCATTGCACTTTGCATACCATTACTAGAATTAACCGCACTTTGCTCTTGAGAATTCACAAGACTTGGAGACAAGCAGTAACACAAAAAGACTTCATCTATTAAATTTTCTTTCTGCAAAATAGAAAGATCGGTTGTACATATTGACGGAAGCAAAGAGAACCCCGAACCCCGACGGCCTCTAAAACACCGGGGACCGAATGGCGCACCTCAAGCCTGTCATGGTAAAGCAAACAGGGGGCACCACCTAGCTTCAGCGGCTAGGACGCAAACAACACACCACCATAACAAAGTTTTCATCCAAGAGAGATGGATGCTTGGGAGCAATGATGAAGAGGAAAGGGAATGAGATCAAGTGAGAGAGAGAGAGAGAGAGTGAGGGAGGGGGTATAGCGGCTTAGTACTTAGGCACACACAAAAGGATGGCGAATCCTCACACCCTTCACACATACACAAGCTCACTCCAAACACAAGACTAGGTGGCGATTCCGCACACCTCACATGGGCAAAACATTGCAAGAAAACATACTCACAAAACCTCAAGCTTTATTTAGAGAATAAGGCGATGAAATGGGGAGCATAGGGTAGGGGAATGAGAAGGGAGAGCGTGGTAGAGCACATGGCGGATAGGTGGGAGTTGATGGCGAAGACTCGCACGAGGGTTACGGCCATCATCCTTCCTTTAGTTTCCCTTCACCTTCCATAGCCCAAGGGTGTAGAGGTCATGCTTAAGACAAGCATGGTGATTGCGGTGATGGTGATGGTGTGGGTGTGTGTGTGTGCACTAGGCACACACAGTGCATAGTGTACTCTTTGGTGTAGGTGTGTGTCCTTAGTGTGATGGTGACCCCTCTTTATATAGGGGAGGAGGGGGGAGAAATTCTAGAATTTAGAAATGAAGAAATCATTATCTACATAGGCCATGTGACTGTGGACCCCACTTGTCTGGCTGTGTGTATATGTGCCAGAACAGCAGTCTCATGAGAGAGAGACTAAGAGAGAGAGATGGGTTGATGAAAAAAAGTGAGAGGTGACATGGAGAATAAAGTAATTACAAGAGGGGAGTGTGTTCAGAGGTGAATCTGTGTGCAGATGTGTGTGAACACAAGAAAAATCAGGTAACCACCGAGTGGGGATGGGTCTGTGGGCACCTTTTTCAGTGAAACTGAGTGTGTGTGAGTGTGGGGGAGGTTATTTAGCTACAAGACAAGAGACATGGCGCCTTTTAGATAGAGAGGGGGGTATTTGGGTCATGGGATATGATAGGAGAGAGAAAGAGGGGGTGGGGTATACTATTTTGGAAGATAGGGTAAGTTGCATGTGAGTTAGGGTGCATTATTGGTGAGTTATAATGCATTCTTGGTGAGAGGTGGGGTAGCTTGAGGGGAGAGAGAAAGGCGAAAGGACAAGGGGAAGAGAGAGGGGGTTGACCTTTTGAGTGGAAGAGAGGAAAAGGGACACCCGACGGGGCAACAGTGAAGAAAAAGGAGGCAAGGTGGGGATGGGCTACCCCGCAGGCATGAGGTGGCCTATTTTACCTTTCTTATATATTTACATAATCATACTTTATTTTTTTCTTACTTTTTCCAATGCCTTTTATCACTCCCTCCCTAAGAGAGGGTTTTCATGGGGTGGAGACGAGAGAAGAGGGGTATGGGAGCTTGGCTTGTGAAAAGCCCCCATCATTAGCCCTCCCCTTTTGGCTAGAGGCATTCATGTCTCTAGCTCACCTGTTTGATCATTATCATCGGAGGTGGCGGCTGATGGTGTGTCCTTATCTGGAATGTCAATTGGTGGAGCCTGGTCAAATCTAAGAAAATAAGGTTTAAGTCGCCAACCATTTACCCTGGTTTTATGAAGTTTTCCATCAGCCTCCATAAGCTGGTAGCTTCCATTGGCATAATTTTTCCTGACGATGATAGGACCTTCCCATCGGAGTAGGAGTTTCTTATCCTTGCGCGTGTCGAAGCGATTGTCATAGCGGAGCACTAACATTCCTTTCTTCAGTTCTTTTTTCCGGAGATGCTCGTTAAAGCTAAGCCGTCTATGCTCTGCTTGTGCTGCATAATAATTTATTGCTTCTTCTCTGTCCAGCTGCAGTCTTTCCAAGTTGATGATGTGATCTCTCAAATGCATGTTGGGCTGTTGAAGCTGGCTTGCCATTACTCTGAGACTTTGTAGTTGCACTTCAATGGGCAAGATTGCTTCCTTACCAAATACTAGATGATACGGTGTGAATCCCAAGGATGTACGAAATGAAGTTCTGTAGGCCCATAAAGCTGGTAGTAGATACTTATCCCAGTCTCCAGGATGATTGTTTACCTGCTTGGTAATACTTTTAGAAACCATTCCATTTACCTTTTCAACTAGGCCATTACATTGAGGGTAATATGGTGAAGAGTGCCTCCTTGTAATGCCCAATTTTTGCATTAATTCTCCTACCAAGTCTGCTCTGAAACCTGGCCCTCTATCAGAGATGATCTCTAAAGGTGTGCCAAACCTACAGCATATGTGCTCGTAGATAAATTTAGCTACCTCTACCGCTGTGATTCTAGTGGTGGCTATAGCCTCTGCCCATCTAGTCATGTAGTCGACCCCCATGATAATGTAGAATTTTCTTGAGTTGGCCCTAGGTAATGGCCCAATGGCATCGATACCCCATTTTTCAAATGGGCCATATGAGAGAATAGGTGTCTGTGGTTCAGGCATAAGTGATCTAGTGCCGGACTTTTGACACAACTTACATGTTTTGCACCAGTGGTGTACATCACGGTTGAGGCTAGGCCATATGAAGCCTGCCTGCAAGATTTTCCTACTTGTTATGTCTAGGGCAGAGTGACCACCACAAACCCCGTCGTGATAGCTAGCAATTACTCCCGTGATTTCGTGAGAGAGAGGGACCTTCCTGAGTATTTGGTCCTTACCCTTATAGTACAAACCATCATTGATGAGTCGATACCTTATGGCCTTCCGCGTCAGCCATTGCTTCTGTCCCTTTGTTAAATCTAATGGGCATTCCCCTGTTTCCAAAAAATGCATGATGTCAGGCAAGGCATCACTGCCTTGAAATAGAGGGAGCTTTAGTTTTATTGCTCCAACCACCACTTCCTGTAGTCTTTCACTTGCTAGGGCATCTGCTTCTTGGTTTTGAGCCCTTGGGATATGGTGTATTTGAACTTCTTCAAACTTACCCAACAAGGTTTTTACACCACTTAAGTGAGTCCTTAAACTAGGATTCTTGCATGTCCATGCTCCATTTACTTGCCTTACCAGAAGTAGAGCATCCCCAAATACATTAAGGCGTTGTACACCTTGCGAGACACACAATTGTAGACCCTTGGTTAGTGCTGCATACTCAGCTTCATTGTTAGAATGTGAATCTAACAATTGGCCCAACGAAAATACCTTTGTCCCTTTGTCATCAAAGACCACTATTCCTGCAGCTTCTTTGTCGGACGCTCGCTTGTAGGCTCCATCAAAGTAGAGAGAGTATGCTCCTTCTACCATCGGTGGTACTGGAGGTAATCGGACTTCTCCTTCCTTAGATTGCTTCTCCTTCCTTTCAAAGACTTGGTAGGTTATGAGTCCCCCCAAACTTGCCCTTGTCGTGCTTTCTACCTGTACCGTGTAGTCAAACTCTTGCAGACGAACTAGCCATTTAGTAATTCTAGCAGACACATCCATGTGTTGTACAACATAGGGAAATATTTCATCCGTGGTTAGAATCACAACATAGACCTAAACTTTGTAGTTGCAAATCTGAGAGCTAGGACTAAGTGTTACACATGGGTGAAACCTTTCTCTCTTGCTGTCATCATTCGACTAGAGAAGTAGATTGGCCTCATGAAAGATGTCGTCGTATCCTTTTGGAGTAGCACAGCCCCCAATGAGTCATCACCAACGCTTGAGGTGACATAGAATTTTTCATCCCACTTAGGTGGTGAGATAGTTGGCAGAGTGGCTAAGACCTCCTTTACCTTGTTGTAGTGATGTTCGCTTTCCTCGTCCCAAGTGAAAGTTGATCTTTGAGTGAGTTGTTGCAGTGGTAGAACAAGTTGTGATAGTAGATGTATGAATCTACTTAAGTACCTCACCTTCTGTAGAAAAGAGACCAGTTGCCGTGCGGTCGTTGGTGAAGGTAGGGCTATGAGTGCGGACACCTTACTTGGGTCGGCGTTGATACCTTTTGCTGAAATTTCATGGCCTAGCAGAATGACTTTACTCTCCCCAATGTGTCATTTATCCACATTTAATTGCCCACCTAGGCTCTGCAACCTGGCCAAACCTTCAGTTACCTTTTCTAAATGTGAAATACGGGAGCTATATATACAAAAATCATCAATGAACACTCTTATGGATGTTCCAAAGAACGATTGAAAAACATATGTGACATATCTTTGGAATGTGGCAGGTGCATTTGTGAGACCAAATGGCATAACCCTGTATGCAAAACAACCCCATGGCGTGATAAAAGTGGTTTTTAGCTGATCTTCCAAGGCTATGCGTATTTGAAAGTATCCAGAATAACCATCACAGACCGTATAGCATTCAAAACCCGCTACTTCATTCAGAATTTCATCTAAGAAAGGGAGAGGAAAGTGGTCTCTCTTTGTAGCTGCATTTAGTGGTTTGTAGTCAACACAGACCCTCCACTTACCATTCTTTTTAGGCGCCACCACTACGGGTGACACCCATTCTGAATTTTCTACAGGATAGATGAATCCCGCCTCCAGCAATTTCCTTACCTCGGCCAAGAGTGCCTTTTCTTGTATGACCCCCAGTTGTCGTAGCTTTTGCACAACTGGTTTTACCCCTTTCTTCAGCTTAATATGATGTTCCACCACTGTAATGCCTGTGATTCTTTCATAGTTGTCAATGAACAGGTTAGGAAATCCCATCAACATTTGCAAAAAACTATCTTTCTCCTCAAGTGTTAATTCCGTAGACAACATACCCTTCCACCTACTTCCTCCTAGGCCAGGTGATTTGCTCTCCTCTTCATTGGGTTGCCCTTTTGGTGATGGATCACCAGTTGTGCTTACCCTTTGTGGATCCTTCAAAATGATACCCATCATATCAATGGAACTGTCACTTTCGTCGGTGGATGTGGTCTCCTCCTCAGAACTGGAAGATTCGCTAGTGGTTTCATCTGCCGATGTTTCCAGATTCATTTGCTTTTGCTTGCCAATCCTCATGTCGTAGTAGATTGTCTCCCCTTTCTTACTGGTCATGCGTAGAAGGCCAGTACCCCAGTCCTATTTTGCCTTCATGGCCATCAACCATGGCCTTCCCAAAATTAGTGGATAGCCCTCCCCCTTAGTAGGCATTACAAAAACATCTACCTCTACCTCAGTGTTGAAAGCTTTGATTTTCACGGCACTTACCACACCCACACACTTTACTTTTGCGTTGTTTGCCATCTTTGCCTTGCATGGAGAAGGGCTGTCAACCTCGAGCCCTAATTGAAGCATCATAGCTTTGCTCATTACAAAGATTTGTGCACCTCCATCAATGTAGGTGTTTCCAACCCTCTTTCCTTTTATGTTTACGTCAACAATTGGAAGGATGTCATCCATGTTGCATCCCGAAATTGCTCTGGCTACCTTTGCTTTGGAGCGTCTTGTACTTACCATTTTAGACCATTGTCGCCTTACTTTAGGTACAAGATGTAGCAGCAGTGGCCATGTAATCTTCGGTCCTTGCTCTGCCACATCCAATGTTAGGTCATAGGGCTTAGAACTTTCCCCTAGCTGGAAGTCGGTGATGCCCAATTTCCGTCGTGGCCTGGATGGCCTCTTGCTAGTTTCTCCTCTCATGCTTCTCGCATCATCTGATTGTGTAGCTTTCTCCCTCCTAGCTCTTTTCACAGTCATGGCTTCAAGTGGTTCTAGAAAGGTTACCTTCTCCTTACCCTTGTCCCTCTCCTTTGCTCTGGGTGGATCCACTACTACGGCTTTTCCTTTCTCTTCTAGCCTTATGATGTTTACAAGGCGATCAGGTGGTGGGGCTGGTGGAAGAGGTGGAATGGATGCTTGTAGTGGTGTTGATAGCCGTTTTTTTGGCTCTCTGTAATTGCCATAGTGAGTTATCTCATCCTATCAAATCACTCAAACACTGTGGTTACCCTCACCCTTTCACTGTATATAGGTGCGTGTTAGTTAGGGGACTTTTCCCATATCTCCTTACTGAAATCAAAAACCCTCAATTAGCTAGTCATTGGGCTAGTTGAGCCAAAAATATATATATATATATATAAAATACAAGTATATTATGGCCCATGCGTATGTAAATATTTCTTTGTATATAGGGCCTAAATAAAAGATTTTTTCATAATTATTTTGGTATTTATTTAAATATTTCTTACTTGGTGTGTGTTATTTATGCTCTGTACATTGCCTCACCATTACCACAATTTTTCTTACCATTTTTCATACTCTTTATTCTATATATAAATATTTTCATGTAAGCTTCTCTTATATTTGGTGTAACTCCACCCCAACAAAAATCCAAAAAAACTAGTTTTATTTATGTGTATATTTTTTCACTATTCTGATTTTTCCCTTCCTACATCTATTTTGTTTTTTTTCTAAAAACTTAGAACACCAAAAATATTTATCTTTTTATGATAGCCTCATAATGAGAGAGATTTCTTTTGACCCGTTTATATTTTTCCACTTATATTATTTATATTTGACATGTACATATGTTTTTAGACCCCTCAATATTTGATTTTCTTAGTTGTACTATTCACTTATATCATGATCTCAACAATATCTTCAATTATAGACCTACCAAATAAGGTCAAGGGTAGGTGCATGCATACATGCACTATGGAGGGCTCACTCTAGGAGGTATTCAAAAGAGTCATCCAAAGAAGGACCCCACAAGGACCTTGTGCAGTGAAAAAAAACGGTCGGTTTTGTTGAATTTTTAAAGATCACTTGCTCTCCGAATTTGAAAAGGTGATACAAACAAAAGTTGTAGCTCGTGGGCTAAACTTTTGCCTCAAATTTTTTCATATGTTTTTGAGCTACGAGCTGTGAGCTATGATTTTATTAGTGGACCCCAGTTTTCCCATGGTATGCAGCCACACTCTCTCTTCCACTTTATCATTTTCCTCTTTCACACACACTTCTCCACTCATCATCCCCACCTCTCTCACCACTCCTCTTTGCACCCTACTCACCTTCTCCTCAACTTGAAGAATAAGAGAAACCATGGTGAACTCATACCTCCCACACACAATTCCATTCCAAAATTGACCACCTAGTCTCATTTTTCCTCCTCCAAATTACCCATATCTATCAAAAAAACCACAAAATTCAGCCTCTTCTCTTAAAAGACAGCATCATGGTGGTTGATTACTCAGCTTCAATTACCTTGTCTCTCAAGGAAGGTCAAGAGTGGAGAAAAAATGTACCGTCAAAGCTAGTGGACCGTCAACAAGCGTCAAAATTGGCCCTACTCAAGACACTTGGAGCATCAACCTTGTAAGAAATCCACCTTTTCTTACCTCTTAAGATTTTTTCTTCCTTATTTGTATCCTACATGGATACCTCCATTGTAAATATCCAATTCCATTTGTAAATTAATACTAACTCTACTAACACTAACCCACTATGAAAAGTCCTATCACCTCCATTTCTCTCCTCTCTCTTTCCCCACCAACTTCTTGATAATTCCAAGCAAAAGAAATTAGATAAATTGCTGAGAATCTAACCCAACCATGGTTAGAGGAGTAACCCTAGCCTTCAAAATTGCTATAAAAGGAGGGTGTAGCTAGCACAAAAAAGGGGGGAGAAGAAAGAGCACTATGCTATAGCTTGAGAAGCCAAGCTCAACCTCTTGAGAAGGAGCTCTTGAGTGGAATCTCATTGGCATTAGGTATATGTATGTGTTGTATTAGGGGTGATTAGCAAGGGAACTCTATGCCATTGTAAGAGAGAGTGATCATTAAATTGAGAGTAGGAAATCTATCATTTCTTCTACTAGTGTAAGCCCAACATTTGCTGAATCAAGGAGGGTGAATTTGGACTAAGCATGGATACCTTGTCTCCCTTCCAACGTGACGTCATGGACAATAATGATGTGTAAGTGCCTAGGTGTTTTATTTAAGTTCTTGATAGCTTGTCTCCGGGTATTGTTATCAATTCAGCCATAAATCCCACATGCTGTACGAGGGCGACAGGGTGGAGGGGACTTGTCTGGCCTTAAGACAGTGATTGGGGTGGCTTTTTTTCTTGTGATGTGTTGTGGTGTAATTTACTTAGGCTATGTTGAACAAATACTAATCTCACTTTGATTGGTCATGACAGATTTGTAAGAAGGCATTAGTGCAACAAGCACCTCCTTCCCCCTTCTCTCTCTTTCTTACATATATATATTTATGTTTGCTTGATCATTAACGATACACTTCAAAACATCCCAAGCACCATCTCTCTCTCTCTCTCTCTCTCTCTCTCTCTCTCTCTCTCTCTCTCTCTCTCGTGTTTTAGTGTGTGAGAGTGTTCCATTGGTGTTAGGGTTAGTGTAAATTCCTTGCTTGTTTGTGGGTTGCTCTAACGATTCTCCTCTTTTGCGTCCTAGTTCGCTCTTAAACTAGGTGGTGCCCCTTGTGTAGTTGGGATTTGGCTGTGGGTTTGTTGTTTTGGTTTGTGTTGTGTTGTGCCCCAGCCCCATTGAGCAGCACGGGAGCCTTGAAGGGTGTCTAGAGGTTGCTCTTCTTGTTGCCCGCCCCGGACCGCTTCAAATTGGTGCCCCCAATGAGGACAGGCTTGTGTTTGTTTTGTGAAGGCTCAACCTTTAGCATAATCAAGTAGCTTGCATGAATCACGAGAATTTGTATGATCCCTTCATTCCCATTGCAAGGCAAAAGGTACACATAATTGGTAGTACTAAGTTGCAATTTCAGCGAGTAATTCGTAGAATTTTAGGTCCTCTTAGGTTGGTAGAGATAAACGCATCAGTAAGTCCTTTTATTTTGCCTCTCATTAGGTACGACCTTAGTTTGGACGTCTATATTTTTGTTTTGTTTTAAGAATTAGGTCATGCATAGACCATGGATAATGGCCCAGGAATACAGGTTTTTCCCTTTCATTTCACTCCACACATTAGAGTAAACATTGCAATTAGTAGAAAAATCCATTTTCAACAACGTATGGTATTCATGTTTGGTGCCCAAAGAGTAGGAGAAATTCTCGCATCACCAAACCCTGTCATTCTACCTCATATTGATTATCATAGGTCATTTGATGTGAATATTTTTATTTTGTTGTAGAATAGATTGCAATTTAGAAAATATTATTGTGTAAATCTTTTAAAGAAAGAAAAAACAAAAACGCGTCACTTTGAAATCAATTCAATGGAGAGCCAACGCCAAATGTCTGGATATCCTCTTTTCTTTGGAGAGCCTGGAGAGGATGCAGAATTATTTCTAGCGAATTTCAAGATGTCTTGCCGTATCAAGAGGATAGTAACTGATCAAGAACGTGTAGAAATGTTTGAGGTGGTCCTTAGGAAAGATGCTAGCACTTGGTTTGACTCTTTGCGTGAGGAAGTTAAAGGGAATTACACGGAAGTTTTGAATCATTTCAAGAAATACTTCTTTGATCCCCAAAACACTCAGAAATTATGGCAAGACATTGTTTCTCATAAGCAAAATGACTTAGATGACTACTACTTGTACAAGCAAGAGTTTCTACGTCTTTGGGCTCTATGGATACGAAATGTTGCTAACCCTGGTGATGGTGCAGAATTTTTAAAGAAGGAGAGGTTCATAGCTGGACTCTTTCCTGACCTTAAGGTAAAAGTTGAGGCGGGTGCACCTGCTACTTTTGATGCAGCTGAAACTAGGGCTGCTGAGAAGTATAGGAAACTCAAGTGCTTAAGGGGAGAGGTTCCAACAGAAGGTCTTAGACCCAAAGGTAAGTCACAAGCATCAACATCTAGGGAGCTTCCTGAGGTAACGACCGAAGTGATTGAGAATTTGAATGAATCTTTAAGCAGCCTGTCAATTCACCTTGCACAAGCTGTAGGTCCAAAGGGACAAGCAAAGAAGTCGGAAGAGAGAGAGCCACGAACTAGGAGAGTCTTGCAATGTTGGAATTGTAGAGAGTCTGGACATGGGATGTATAATTGTCCTTGGCCCAGTGGAGAGCCAGGGAGACCTAACTTGAATTACCTAGTGATGAATGCAGGAGAAGGAGCTGGTCAACAACCAAGGCTTCTACAAAGGCCAAATGGACCAAGACCACCTCCACAAGCGGTAGAAGGAGTTCCACCTTTGCCAGATCCAAATGTGCATGTGGTAGAGGTGACAAATTCAAATGAGGTTGACATGGAAGCCAATGGCATTAAGCATGGCCGAGGAAAAGGTAAAGAGAAAGAAGGAGTCACATCACAGAGTGACCATGGACAAGGCAAGAAGGCAAAGGAAACCAAGGAAACCAAGAGGACTCGATGTCGTATCAACCTCCAAGACTTCCCTCTTGGACATGGTATGGCTTCGTACAACTTGTTGGAAGACATGAGAGGTAAGGGTCCTGATATTTCATGGCCTCAATTTCTTGTATTATGTCCACAAGTTAGGACGGATTTAACAAGGGCAGTTAGCACTAGGAGAAAGGTAAAAGAGAGTGTGCCTGTTGTAAAAATTGCACAAGCTGAAATGAATGAGGACATTACACCGGTGCTAGACTGTTACATCAAAGGAAGATTGGTTAGGAAAGGTCTAGTGGATGGGGGTGCACAAATTTGCATCATGACAGAGGGACTCATGCAAAGACTTGGCATGCACATCCATGAGACACCTGAAATCAAAGTCAAGATGGCAAACAATAGCAAGGCTAGGTGTGTAGGCATTTGTAAAAATGTCTTTGTAGAGGCCTTTGGCATTAAGAAAGCGGTGGAGTTTTATGTTATGTCGACCAAGGGAAGTGGTTATCCATTTATCCTAGGAAGACCATGGTTAATGAAAATGCGAGCTTTGCAGGATTGGGAGAGTGGGAAATTAATTTGCAAGAATGACAATCATAAGAAGGTTGTCTTTGACATGAAGGAGAAACGCCAAGAGGAGCTCCATGAAGAATCATCTCAAAGTGAGACGGAAGAAGGCTGGACCGATAGCACTTCAGAAGAAGAAAGTAGCGGCAGCATTACTGAAGAGGAGTCTTCCATCGAAGTCATGGGGGTAAGGTTTAAGCCAAGCAACCAAGAGACCTCTTGTCAAGGCTTGGAGGAGGTAGGTCCTCAAGAGAACGAAGGTGTTCAAGATGAAGGGATGCTGGAAGGTATGCTATCAACAACACTTACAAAGGATGAAAGAGAGGAGTTCAAATGTGTGCTAAGGAAGTTTCCTAGGCTTTTTGCTAAAGACTACAGCGACGTGCGTGGGGTAGATGTTGTTCAACACAAGATTGAGTTAAAGCCTGAGGCCACACCTAAAGCTCAGAAGCTACGAAGGCTAGGAGTTATAAAGGAACAAGCTCTACTCAAGGAGGTAAGAAAGATTCTAGCATCAGGTTTCATTTATCTAGTGGAGAATTCAGAGTGGGTCTCTCCTGTTGTTGTCACTCCTAAGAAAAATGGCAAGTGGAGGGTGTGTGTGGATTACCGTCCCCTCAATGAGGCAACAAAAAGAGATCACTTTCCCCTCCCATTCCAGGATGAGATACTAACTGAGGTAGCTGGTCATGAGAAGTACATTGTGTACGATAGTTACTCAAGTTACTTTCAAATAGGGATTGCATTGGAGGATCAATTGAAAACAACCTTTATCAATCCTTGGGGTTGTTATGCTTTTAGAGTCATGCCATTTGGTCTGACAAATGCTCCTGCAACATTCCAACGTTTCATGAATATGGTGTTTCAAGCATTCTTTGGAAAGTCAATTAGGGTGTTCATTGATGATTTCTGTATTTATAGCTCAAAATCATTGCATCTACAAAGGGTAGAAGAAGGTTTAAAGAAGCTCTACAACATGGGAGGTCAACTCAACCCCGACAAGTGCCATATAGGTGAGTATGAAGTAATCTTGCTTGGTCATAAAGTTTCTTACAAAGGCATTGAAGTGGATCCTTCAAAGGCAAAGGCTCTTATTGAGCTACCATCACCCAAGAGTCTTAAGGAGGTCATCTCATTCATTCAAAAGGTGAAGTATATGTCACGCTTCATTCACTTAGCCTCGGAGTTACTTCACCCTTTGCAAAAGTTGACACAACAAGTAGAATTTGCATGGTCTGATGAGCTTGAAGAGTACTTTTGTAACATTAAATCCATTTTGTGAGAGCTACCAACACTCATGCCTCCTTGTTGGGAGTACACATTCTTTGTTAGCTCTAGTGCTGGGAAAGAAACAATTGGTAGTTGGTCAGTATTATGAGCCAACATATCTTGTTGGTCATCTCTTACCCCAAGAGCCGGTGGTGGTGGTATGGTGGTTGTCGTAGTTGCTGGTCGACGCGATGTTCCTGCTTCTGTTGACTCAGTTTCTTTGGCTTTCATTCGTAGCTTCTTGTCCTTAAGGCGAGCAATCTCAACGGCTAACTCGTACGTAGCCGGGAATCTACCTTTCACCTTCTCCTTGAGAAACGGCCATAAGCCATGCATGAACCGATCTTTTTTTAGGAAATCGGGTGCAGCTTCCCCCCTTGTCAGTGACTCAACCCACCGTTCCCACAAATCCACAAATTTGGACTCATAGGTGGCATATTCTAAAAGACCCTCCTGCTTCAAGTCTCTCAACTTGTCCCACAAATTTTCTGAAGTGGTACCTCCCCCAAAGCGCCTCTTAAAAGCGGTTTTTAAGGGTTCCCAGTCATCCTTGGTTGCTTGTGGAAGTGCATTGTACCATGATCTAGCTTCTAGCTTCATGAGATGCTTAAAGATTCTAACCCGGAATTCATCCGTATCTTTGTTGCTCACTACACATGCTACTTCAAAGTCATCTAGGAAGTTTGTTACCAAATCCTCCCCCTTCTTTCCTTTAAATGTTGGAAATGCTACACTTGCCATGATTACTGAGAGAGAGCTAGAAAGACACACTGCTTAACTTGCAAAAGTTTTTTTCTTCTTTACAAGGAGGCGTGTATACCCTCTTATACTAGGACATAGATTAAAACTTCAAACGGTACATTGCCTTGTACCAAAGGTAAGACAAATGGTTGATCTGATGCCACAACCTCAAAAAATCGCTCCCCACCCAGCATGGTGTCAATGACGTGATGGTAGTGAGCCTTCAAATCCAGTATTACCTTGATTGAGCGTACATGTGTTGGTATGTGTGATCTGTCTTGAGGTAGGTTGTACTGATTGATGTGAAGCTTAGAGGTGCTTAGTCACTGTCCAAGCTTGTGGGAGAGGGTGGTGTTCTTTCTTGAAACAAACTCAGTAGATCCCTAGTTTCTCTAGTGAGAGTGTGAGCCAATGATTCCGTTATCTGTGCTGCAGCATCAGGTGCGACTTGAAAACTGACTGTGATAATTACCTTAGTGACTTGACTTACCCGATTCTCAAAGTAGAATAGTGTTGATTCTCTATTGTATAGAGCTCCTTCCATTTTGTTGTTGTGGGTCGGTTGTAGGTTGCGGACATGGTTTCGACCTTCTCCTTCTTCTTCTTGGCACTTGGCTTATGTATATCCACTGGGTTTGGCGTGTTGGTTGACTCTCCCACTCCAAATCGATTACCGTTATGCCTGGCACTCGAGCTTCGATGGAGATGCGGAGTTCGTCTAGTTGTGCTTGGAGCTCTTCTTCTTCTGTCGTCCAATTAGCAAATCCTGCTAGCCATTCATCCATTCACAATAGTTTAGGGGTTTCAGTCTAGTAAACTGAAGGGTTTCATGAAAAAATCCTTAGTGGGGGCACCAAATGACGGGAGCAAAGTGAACCCCAAACCCCGACGGCCTCTAAAACGCCGGGGACCGAATGGTGCGCCTCGAGCCTGTCATGGTAAAGCAAACAGGGGGCACCACCTAGATTCAGCGGCTAGGACGCAAACAACACACCACCATAACAAAGTTTTCATCCAAGAGAGATGGATGCTTGGGAGCAATGATGAAGAGGAAAGGGAATGAGATCAAGTGAGAGAGAGAGAGAGAGAGAGAGAGAGAGAGAGAGAGAGAGTGAGGGAGGGGGTATAGAGGCTTAGTACTTAGGCACACACAAAAGGATGGAGAATCCGCACACCCTTCAAACATACACAAGCTCACTCCAAACACAAGACTAGGTGGCGATTCCGCACAATTCACATGGGCAAAACATTGCAAGAAAACATACTCACAAAACCTCAAGCTTTATTTAGAGAATAAGGCGATGAAATGGGGAGCATAGGGTAGGGGAATGAGAAGGGAGAGCGTGGTAGAGCACATGGCGGATAGGTGGGAGTTGATGGCGAAGACTCGCACGAGGGTTACGGCCATCATCCTTCCTTTAGTTTCCCTTCACCTTCCATAGCCCAAGGGTGTAGAGGTCATGCTTAAGACGAGCATGGTGATTGCGGTGATGGTGATGTTGTGGGTATGTGTATGTGCACTAGGCACACACAGTGCATAGTGTACTCTTTGGTGATGGTGTGTGTAATTAGTGTGATGGTGACCCCTCTTTATATAGGGGAGGAGGGGGGAGAAATTCTAGAATTTAGAAATGAAGAAATCATTATCTACATAGGCCATGTGACTGTGGGCCCCACTTGTCTGGATGTGTGTATATGTGCCAGAACAGCAGTCTCATGAGAGAGAGACTAAGAGAGAGAGATGGGTTGATGAAAAAAAGTGAGAGGTGACATGGAGAATAAAGTAATTACAAGAGGGGAGAGAGGGGAGTGTGTTCAGAGGTGAATCTGTGTGCAGATGTGTGTGAACACAAGAAAAATCAGGTAACCACCGGGTGGGGATGGGTCTGTGGGCACCGTTTTCAGTGAAACTGAGTGTGTGTGAGTGTGGGGGAGGTTATTTAGCTACAAGACAAGAGACATGGCGCCCTTTAGAGAGAGAGGGGGATATTTGGGTCATGGGATATGATAGAAGAGAGAAAGAGGGGGTGGGGTATACTATTTTGGAAGATAGGGTAAGTTGCATGTGAGTTAGGGTGCATTATTGGTGAGTTATAATGCATTATTGGTGAGAGGTGGGGTAGCTTGAGGGGAGAGAGAAAGGAGAAAGGACAAGGGGAAGAGAGATGGGGTTGACCTTTTGAGTGGAGGAGAGGAAAAGGGACACCCGGCGGGGCAACAGTGAAGAAAAAGGAGGCAAGGTGGGGATGGGCTACCCCGCAGGCATGAGGTGGCCTATTTTACCTTTCTTATATATTTACATAATCATACTTTATTTTTTTCTTACTTTTTCCAATGCCTTTTATCACTCCCTCCCTAAGAGAGGGTTTTCATGGGGTGGGGACGAGAGAAGAGGGGTATGGGAGCTTGGCTTGTGAAAAGCCCCCATCAATATAAGAGGTGCAGATGGTATATATTTCTCACCAAGCAAAAGCACATAAAGGATAAGGAGTTGTGTTCATAACTAGTGTGCAATGTGTTTCCTAAACCATGCAGCCACTCCCGTCCTAAAACTACATTAGCACGGTCCATGTTCATAGCTTGGAAGTCAAGGGTCATCGTATGATCTTGAACAATAAGCTCAACCCCTTGAACTACCGTGTCCCATACTTCTTTATCATTCCCAGACATCTGCTCCACCACATACTTGTGAGAGCAGGGAGTCTGTGTAAGCTTCAATTCCTTGACTAGATTATAGTTCAAGAAGTTATGAGTTGCACCACCATCCACTAAAATACGAACACGTTTTCCGTTAATAGTGCCATGCATACGAATCAAATCATGGGGGCCAAAGGTGGGCTGCCACATTGAAGCAGGCACACAACACTTGTGCTTTTCTTCCATATGAATAACCTCTACAACACAATATTTAGGAGATGAATCTTATGTGAGGCGTTGCACCGTGTGCATGGCCTTTTATTTGCCTTGCAAAAGAGGAGAATATTTCTTGTTATGTTGGTCCGAAAGACATCTAAACACAAATTGTGTTTCTTTACACGCTCAAAATTAGTAGTGCTGAGAGACCCACGTGGAGTATCTCGTGATTTCTTAGGCTTCTTAGCCTCTTGTGGGCATGGAGAGGTAGATTGTCTCTTATTCCTCTTGGAACGTGTGGGAGATCTACCTCGCCATTGGCTCTTAGCCACATTGCTCTTAGCAAAAGTATTCTTAGAATAGGGAACATTTCCTTTCCTCTCTTGGTCATCATCATATCTTTGTGCATGACTAATGGCTTCTTCCAAAGTTTTTGGATGTTGGGTCTTAACATGAAGAGGATAGTCTTTGTCAAGACCCCTATTAAAACCCCGTATCTTTTGGAATTCATCTAGACCTTCTAGTTTTAATATTCTTTCCTGATACTTTGAAAGGTACTGTGTGAGAGAGAGGACAGACATGCGGCATGCATCCCATGCTAACCAATTCTTATCTTCTTCATTGGAGTCCAAAAACTCTTTGGAGAAAGAAGCTTGAAACGCAGCCCAAGACGGAGGACGAGCATCTATTGGAAATGTCATCCACCACTTATAGGCCTTGCCTTTAAGAGATAGATTTGTTTCCACAGCTGTCTTTATATCCAAGGTGTGTCTCAATCTATGAATATCACTCCATTTGTGTAAGAACGTATTGACTGCATCCTTGTTGCGATCACGCTCTTCCCCGTGAAACTCGAGAATGGTGATATTCTTAAGTAATGCATTGCTACCTTCTGCATCTTCTGCAGCACTTTTCTCTTGGACTCCTTGAGTCCTATGAGCTTGGTTCCCTTTTTTTGAACCGTGCCACTTGTGGCTCCTTGAGTTTTCTATGAATTCATAAATTTCACAAGTAACTCAGTAAGATTGGTAATATTTGCATTGAGTGTAGAGAGTTTTCTTTCAAGTATGCTTTGGCGATGTTCCAAAGTCTTGAAAGAAGCCATATCTCCAAGCCCATGATCTCCTAGATCATCATCATCATGCATATTAGTATCAGCAGCACCCGTGGTGCTCTGATTTTGATCTACATGCTCAAAATCAAACGTGTGTAGGTGGGATATCCTCATTGGCCATGGTAAACACACATTAATGCAAAAAGGGAAAAAGAAATGACAACTTATACCTTGAGAAATTGAAGTCTTTGTGTTTTGTATGCTCCGTGATTTGCGTTGCATGTGCAAACCTCGCCTTGCGGAAAGTTGAGCGCTTCACTTGCCATTCCTTGTAAGAACACCTTTGATGTTTCTTCACCAAAACTCGTCGTTTTTGTGAAGGCTTTTCTTCACTTTGAAGCTACCTCCTTGAGGAAAAAAGAAGTTTTGGAGGAAAACTTGCCTTCCTCCAAGAAGTGAAAAGGAAAGTTTGAAGCTTTCCGTTTCCTTCTAGTTTTCCTTTCAACACAAGTAGACTATCTTTCCTTGTTATACACAACAAGGGCCAATAGCTTGATGGTAAAGTGTTGGCCTCTTACCCTCATGGGGTGGGTTCAACCCTCCTTCATGCAAGGGTTAAACGGGCCTTCCTACACGCGCAACCAGCGGTGCCAACAAAAGCCTTCAGAGCCTCGATGCGGTCGATTTTTCCTTGGTCGCCCGCCTTAGTCGCCCGCTGTGCAAGGCGGCCGCGGAGGGCTATCGTTGTTTGTGGAACGTGAGGGAGAAGCAGGGCATTGCACGCACATGAAAGCCACTTTTAGCCTCCTTCCAAAAACAGCTCGGATACCAGTGAAATGGCTATTGTTGTTTGTGGAATGTGAGGGAGAAGCAGGGCGTCGCACGCACATGCAAGCCGCTTTTAGCCTCCTCCCAAAAATAGCTCGGATACCAGTGAAAGGACGGTGGTAATACGTGTGCTAGTCTCCACCCAACCGTGCTATCTTATAGCTCAAAAAACATAGGTATAATGGGCTACCCAAGGCTGAAAAGAAAACACTAATCCCTCCTACCACATGGCTATCAAGGGCTCCACAAAAGTCCAAAGACACAACAGAAAAATGCCTCACATATCGTCCCATTTTTGTACAAAGATGATCACCAATGATGGCTTGAAGCCTCATGCCTCGTATCATATGAGAGCCTGTGTAGCAGAAATGAGTAAGATGAGGCACTAAAGAGAGAGAAACAGAGATGAAATAACTAAGATCATTAATCAAAGATGCATATAAGAGAGAAATCTTACGAGGGTGTGATCCATAGGTTAGGGCTCAAGGGACTCAATGCTGAAAAGAATAAAAAAAGAGCGTGAGGGGGCCTATTTATAGGCCCTCAACCCCAAATCTAGAGATATGCACATGACCTACCTTAGATAATTTCATATTAGGGAAAGTATTAAAAAAAAGGTAAAACTACAAAAAGTATAGGCAACCCACAAACAAGATTTGAACAATAAAAGACCTCTTAATTGAACAAGAATAAGGTCCTCCAAGTGAAGAATAGTAGAACGGTCATCGAAGTCTTGGCAAGGAGCCTTGTGGACTTCCACACATCTATATGTTTTCTTGACAGATGGACACATAACATGCACTTAGTAGGTATGGGTGCTAGACTTGTGGTCACAACAATATTAGATGTGAAAAAAGCGGATGCCTGTGTTTTGGATTTGGAAGATCCCTTTGCAGAAATGGTTGAGTATGATATACTTGTCAATTTGGACATGTATGGGTCAGACTGGAGTGATTATGCTTGGAAATGACATGGAAGAAATGGATGGAAAATTTTCCACTATTTGGAATGTGTGTGAACTGGAAAATCAAAAACCCAATGACTGGAGTGTCAATGTTTTGATGTATATACTCTTAAAGGTGGCTATACAATGGGCATGACAAGCCCAAATGTGTTTGGGATTGAAGCAGGAGAAACAAAGTGATAATCAGGGGTATGTGGACCCCTATGGTAATGATGCCTGGAACAGAGGTGATATGGGCCAAATTGATTATGAAAAACTAAGAGCATGGGATGGATAAAACTCCCAGCCAGTGTTTGATCCAGGTGGATTGGACTGGTATGTTTCCAAGAAAATTAGGATGTGGTGCAATGGCCATTTGACCCAGGCGGGATGGCATGATAATGAATGTTTATTACTGCTTGGACATGAATGTCCTGCAGGCTAGTGGGTTGGCAAATTATGTTAGGCATTTTTTGCCAGTGAAAATCCTCCTAGCAAGAGGTCATTGCAGATGTTTTGGCACATGGGATGCAAGCCTTATGCCCTGAACCATGTACATTGTAGATGGTTTGCAAGTTTTGAGTTTTTTGCTTGTCTGAGTTGTTTGCAATGATGTTCATTAGGAGAAAGTTGGACTCACTTTTGGGCCCTGTAAGAAGTGCCACGTCGGCTTAGAGAGAGAAAATGAAAATGTTAACTTGTGCATTTTATGTGATACTTTTCTGCGCAACAAAAAGCCAAAATGACATTCTTTGGTAGGTAGCCGTCATCTTTATCATTCTTATCCTTCATTCTCTTGTCAGGAATCCAACTAACCGTATGACTAATGATTTGAAATGCCAACTTACAAGCGTTCCCGCCAGAAACATAAGCCACACGAACTCTATCAACTCTAAACTTGAGAATATGGCTTTCCCTCCCAAAACTTGAGACATTTCTCCGTCTTCTTTTCTATCAACTCTAGGTATGGAGAACGCATCCTTTCCTGATGAAAACACTAATTTGAACTTACAATCCTTGGCCCCTTCATCTTTAACACCTACCCAAAGAAAGAACACACATCATCTTCATGTTGATGTATTGCAAGAGTAAGCACCATTGCAGAAACATAGGAGGGAGTCTTTCTTATCTCAACAGGAGAAAGAACTAAGAAGGACAAACAAGGAACATCATTTGGATTTGTGGACTGATGGGTCTATTTATCCAAAGGATCCTACAACAAATGCGCCACCTCCCTTTGCTAATGTCACTAACCTCTTACATTTCACACGCGATGGCAATGATGGGCTATTGAGATACACGGAACATTTGGAAATGAGAGGATTGAATGCGGAAAGGCAAAGAAACTTCCTGGCAATGGAGAACATGCAGCTGAAGAAACTTAATGAAGCATGCTCTCAAAAGATTTCATCAAACAAAGAGACAATCCAAGGCCTTGAGAAGAAGATCACAAGTTTGCGAGAGAAAGATACCGTGCTTGGTAGTCGGAAAAGAAAACGAGATCTGTGCAACCTTGAGAACATGAAGGTTGGTAGTGGTGGCCTGAAAAAACAAATACGAGCTTTAAGGTAACTCGAAGTTTGTTTCTTCAATGTGCTTCATTAAGAAGTGGATACACTTACTTTCCTACACATGATCATAACGCATTGTGCTTTTTTGGAAGGTCTTTACTGCATCCAAACTCAAACGGTGCAGGCTTCAATGCCGGAGTGCATTACAACCATCTAGTTCCAAAAGAAGTAGTTGAAGAGATGATAACTTAGAAAAAATTTCGTAAGTTGAAAGGGAGGCTACTTACCTCCTTCATGAACGAGAATCAGCTGGAACCAATGGAAGTGCAAGCAATACTTGATGAGAGTGGCATCTCGCAGATGGGATACGGGGCACTCTTCAAAGCATTAGCTAAAAAAATTCAAAATAAACTACAGAGAGGATCATTGTTTCCAAAGCCATCACATGTAAAGGCCGCTCGCCGGAATGTAAACGATGAGGTGTTTGAGAAACTAGGGTCACCATTCCATATTGAAGCAACGTTCTTAGGAAAGGGCGGCAGAGAGGTACACTTTAACGAGCACAACAACCTCTTCGTTGATCTTGAAGCATTGCAAAGGTATGCAGTTCACTTCTTTGGCATCAGTCGAGACGAGTGCGGTGGGGTTCTCAAGTTTATTTTGAAGCTCGACGAGTGCGAGGTCCTGAAGAACAAGAAGTTGGAGAGAGTCACCATTAACCTCATGAACAGAGCTGTGGATCCATCAATAACGAAAGAGGATCCACGATACTTCAGCATGCAATCAGAAAACAGCATCTCTAGGATCATTTCAGGTATACTTCGTTCAATCTCTGATAACAAAAATATTGATTATTTGGTTGTTGATTTTGTGTTTTCATTTTTCACTGCAGGTTGATAAGGAAAATTTTGAAATCCTCGATTGGGTTTTTAGTCAAACCCAAATTCCTTCTATCATCAGTGAGTGAACAAAGAAATGGAGCCGCTCTTTCAGTGGAAGGATTTGGTGACTACACAGTGGAATGGCACATGGCAGGTGATTTAAAGACTCTTAAGTGTATGTACAACATAACACACAGAGCAGCTGCAGCAAATCCATGCTTATATTGCATGGCTGATGCACAATCACTTGAGAGTGTGCAATGGATTAGAGCTCCCAACAGACATCTTCAAGATAAAACTTTTAAACTAGTGCTTGATATTCCTCTGAGTAGATTTCACGTCTGTACACTTCATGCACTCTGTCGAATAATTGAACAGGTGGTTCATTTGTACATATGTTTTGCATGGACATTAAAGCCAGAGAGTGAGTCGAAAAGAGTGATCAAAGCATTAGAGGGAGTGCTCTCAGACATTGGTTTGCATGGAGGCAATGTCAAAATCGAAGAGGACCCTAAGATGTCTCAAAGTCGGTACAAGGTACCGAGGAAAGCATCGATAGGCAGAGTGAAGGCAATAAGGTTTCTTGGGTTTAGCCTCAAAGATTCAGATAGAGAAGAAAGGAGAATCCTCAAATGGAAACAGTTACATTAAGTGGTTAAAGACAATGCTGGTAGTGGGGCAATCCAGAATCACAAGGCGAATGTGTGGAAATCACTAGATAAAATTTTCCACTACCTTGAGCAACATTCTTGGGACCAAAGTAAGCTCACATCATTTCAAGCAGCCTTGCTAGATTGGAAAAAGGCTTACCTTATAGGGTGGGGTGGGCAATATATCACACATTACATGGTAGGTTGGCATTCTACATATACAAAACAAAATTTTAAATTGTACTCAACTGACCATTTTGTTTTATTTCAATGCAGCACATACTGTTCAACCATGGTCCATATTTTTCCAAGACATACAGCTCACTATCAATATGGTCCACACAAGGCATAGAAAAAACCCACTACATGGCAAGAATAGGTTATTTTAAGCACACTTGACATGGGGGAGGAAAAGAAAAGGCCAATAGCCTATTAGAGTTACACCAATGGACTTATAGATGACTAATTCATAGAGCAAGGCAGAAGGAACTTCTTAAGAGTTCAGAAATTACACAGTCTTTACAACACATCCGCAAAGAGAAGAAACAGATGGCTTGGGGAGATTCAAATGCAGCGGAGTGCCATGCGAGGTGGCACCGGTCACGAGTCAGGAGCAGGAGAAGATGGACCTGAGCCCGTCGTTTTTATCCTCTTCGATGCACCTCCTTCCTCCTCACTTTGTACCTCTTCGATGTGCAAGCTCTGTAGACGAGCTCGTTCCTCTGTTGATGGCAACATCCCTACAGGCATCATGCGTCTTCTTTTCCTCAGAAACAACCGCTTATTGTATGGATCTAAGATTTCCGGGGCTTCAACCCCTGCAGCCAGAGCCTGCGCTATGTCTGACATGAAATCGGGGGCTCTGAGTGTCTGACACCCATACCCAATGCCAAATACACGTAGAGAAAAATGTTTTTCAATCAGAATTACTCTTTCTCCATTTAGTGGGAGGGGGTTTCCACCACACAATCTTGTAATAGCTTTCATTGCAAACAGAGGGAACTTTGCATTGTCATAGGAATATTCCTTGTGGTATATTATGATCTACATAATAATTGCAATGAATTTATGGGCCGTAAGTGAGATGAGTACAATTGTCAAGTACTTGAATTGTTTCTACAAACCTTTTTGTGGTTGAAACACCCGATGTAGTGAGACAACGCCGCATCCTTGCCTTGGACTCCAGTGACAAGCCCTTGGCGTGAGCCTCCCTCTCTTCTAAGGAAACTATCGTCATACACTAGCACCTGGTAGCAAAAAAAAATGTTCATGATATTTTATCACTCGGCCATCTCTAATACCATCTACATGATCGACAAAAATTACCATCTGATTCTCGTTCATTTCCAGCATCGACCTCCCCCATAAGTGAATAAACTGACTATTCATTACATGATCTTCGAGTGCCACGTGTCTACCCATGTTTTCCAAGACGATTTGTTTTGTTGTCAATTCAAATTGCTCATCTGTTGGCAAATTTGCCTCTCCGAACTTCGCCTCATTGAACATATCTTTAATCAGTTGCGACCCTCAAGTGAACTGTGAGTCGCGGACAGTTGTGTTAGCAATAAGATATTGGTCCACTCCATCATCGTCCACAAACCCCATGTCTGTCTCACAAAAATTTGCAATTGCCACTAGGCAGTAGTCCTCCCATATATTGAGCTCATGCATGATATCTGTGAGCAGAATATAGTGGGCGTCTCCCGCCATAGCAAAGCTGGGGGCACAATTGAGAGGCAAAGTCACTTCCATACTTGGGCTTTCTTGCCTGCACCCTATTGCTGCATCTGCAAGAGAAACAAGAGTTAAGCCCGCATCAAATGTTTCCTTTAGTACCTCTTCCCGCTCTTCTTCTGGATTGAATTGCACCTCCACATCCTCTACCTCTTCCTCCGGCACCAATGGACAGCTACCGAAAGTTGTTGACTGCGAAGTCTCTGACTCGCCATCCGTCTGCAAGTATAAGTAACAGACAAACCCATGGTAGAATTCCAATAATCGACATTTTTTTAAGTGCTTTATACAGCTGTCTTGTACAAGCAGTGCATTGGAGGGACACTTTTCAAGACAGCGATTCAGTCTCCTTGAAGCACTCTTGTCAGGGTCAAGGTCGGCAGGGTGCACATATCTCATGCCATCAACTGTCATGGAATTGTCACAAGTGACTACCTCATACTATTGCAAATGGTTTTGTAGGTACTCAAAGGAGCAATCTATAATCCTCTGTATAGAAACCTCTGGATTGAACATTCCTGATAGTTCTCGTGCACGGTGAGTTAGAATGTGAATAGTTTTTCTTCACATATATCCTTGCTCACGTCTGTCTCCAGGACTATGATCCCCATGACTGAAAGAAAAAGCAAGCCAAAACTATTTGGTGTCATAACAAAGCGAATGTTGGGCCTCGAGTACCCGTCAATGTCCTATTTTTCTTGGTTCGGCCCCGTGCGCTCATGTCATAAGAGGTGATGTTAGTTGAGTCAGAACCAAGCGAGTAAGGTCCCCAAGAATTTCCGAAGGACTCTCTTCGCTTGGTTTTGTCCCGTGTGCTAAAGTCATAAGAGTTGACGTTAGTTGAGTCAGAACCAAGCGAGTAGGGCCCCCAAGAATTTCCAAACAACTCTATTCGCTTGGTTATGTCCCGTGCGCTAATGTCATATCGACGGGTTATGTCCCGTGCGCTAATGTCATAAGTGGTGATGTTAGTTGAGTCAGTACCAAGCGAGTAGGGCCCCCAAGAATCTCCAAAGGGCCCTATTCGATTGGTTATGTCTTGTGGCATTCGAAACAGGTGGATAAGAACGGAGCATATTATGTTATCAGTGATAGATTTATAGGCCTACTCACTCACTATGCCCAAACTCAGGCACGGTCACATAAGGAGTAATTATTCCAACCATGAATGCAATACGGTCACCACATAAGGAGTAATTATTCCAACCATGAATGCGATACGGTCACATAATGAGTAATTATTCCAACCATGCATGCGTTTTTACCCTAACGCAGTGGCTTCGGTGCGCACACAGTTAACAACACACAGGAAAGGGAGAGGCAGGGAGAAAGAACCTGTCTCTGCAATATCCAATGGCGCCGAGTTGGATGGTGATGTTGTTGGCCACCGACAACAAGAACTAGTAGGGGGGGCAATGGCGATGGGGACGCGGCAACAAAGGACTCGACCCAGTGGAGGTCACTCAACGCAGGATCACGAGAGCTAGGCAAGGGGAAGAGCGCAAAAAATGCAAAGGCGATGGTGAATGCAAGGGCGATCGGCGTCTGACTGTAACGCAAGATCACGAGAGCTGGCCAAGGTGAAGGGCGTAGAAAAGGCAAAGGTGATGGCGAATGCAAGGGCGATCGGCGTCTGACTCTAAACGCAGGATCACGAGAGCTGGCCAAGAGGAAGGGCGCAGAAAAGGCAAAGGCACGAGAGCTGGCCAAGCAGAAGGTGCAACATGGAGATGGAGATGGCGACTGCAAGGGCGATTGGCATGTGTCTGACCCTTAACGGTCACTCAAAAAGGCACATGGGATGCACTCTCAAGGACAACCAGTATTAAATGGTCTCACATTCCCATGCAGTACGATTTAACAACCACAATCTCGCGCATAAGTGAAGTTGTCACCCTCCCCGAGGTAAGCATTCTAAGTTGAGGCATTACCCCCACCAAACATCTCAAGTTTCAACTATTCTGCCTCTTTTCACGTCCTCTATTGTGCATCATTCTAATTAACTCTACCCCCATCGACGCTACATGGTAAGCAAACTCCATCACCTCTTACTCTCGCCCATCCTCCTTCTCTTACTCTTGTTCTGCAGTGCTTCAACGACGTGGAACTCTACACACAGTGAAGAGGTATGCTACTTACTACCCTTCTGTGCACTTGTATTTTGTGTAGTTGGTTAGTACCAAGAGAATAAGGTAAGGTCACTTAGTCCGAAGGGCCCTATTCGCTTGGTATTGACCAAAAGAAAAGTTAAGTGATGTCTGCTAGTACAGAGGTCAATACTAAGCAAATAAGGGGAAGGTAACCCCTGCTTGTTGGAGATTTAGGGTTTTCTTTTGCCAAATACGCCTTTTGATTTCGGTCCCGTGCGCTTTAATTTTGTGTAGTTGGTCAGTATCAAGTGAATAAGGTAAGGTCACCAAGTCCGAAGGGTCCTATTCGCTTCGTACTGACCAAAAGAAAAGTTAAGTGATGTCTACTAGTACAGAGGTCAATACTAAGCAAATAAGGGGAAGGAAACCCCTGCTTGTTGTGAATTTAGGGCTTTCTTTTGCCAAATACACGTTTTGATTTCGGTCCCGTGTGCTTTAATTTTGTGTAGTTGGTCAGTACCAAGAGAATAAGGTAAGGTCACCTAGTCCGAAGGGCCCTATTCGCTTGGTACTGACCAAAAGAAAAGTTAAGTGATGTCTGCTAGTACAGAGGTCAATACTAAGCAAATAAGGGGAAGGTAACCCCTGCTTGTTGCGGATTTAGGGTTTTCTTTTGTCAAATACGCTGTGAGCGGGATGAAAACACACACAGCGCCTCTATAACGACCCGACACACACTCTTGGAAAGATACACACACACACTATGGGGCACCACTCGGCTTAGACAACACACCTGGCCGAGACAGCGAACACACCTCTAAAGTGAGAGGAGAGAAACTATCCACTTGTCCACTTCACACAGACACACACACACACACACACCCCCAAAAAACTCAGCTCAAAAGAGGAGAATTTCTGATGTTTAGATACAATTGAGCTTGGGCCAACACCAATGGGGCAAATAGCTCACACAATATGGGTAAAAGAAGCCAGATACAATCACAAATTGGAGAAGAAACTTCGCTCATAGGAGAAACTTACACAGAAAAATAGCAGGAAAAGAGTGAGGAATTTGGCAAAATGGACAGCGCCATCGCGTCCGGAACAGCCCAAAACCCCAGTCTACAATGTCAAAGTGCTCAAATCCGACCTCGGATGAGCAGTTTACGGCCAAAACAGGCTCCAAAATGAGCAAAAACACAGCTGCGGCTGTTCCTCCTCTCTTCTCCATGTTTTTTCTGGTCTTCTCTCAGTTTTTTCAGTTCCCACACTTAGATTTTTTAGTTGGGCACCCTTGGCCTTTTAGATGACCTCAAACGGACCTCGAATAGGCCAAAAACTGACCTCGCAGTGCATAGTTGTCACATTTTTGCATCATTCGCACACCTGGCACTCAGCTTTTTTCCAATAATGCATCTCGCCACCACGTGAAGGGGCCCCAAAAAAAGGTCCTCATGATGACCTTTCTGCATAATTCTCACAAGCAAACACCCACATTGTGTCCGTCCTCATCCGCGTTCAAATATTGACCTCGTTCGCCCTCCTGACGCCACTAGATGCCATCTGACGTACCTGCTCACCTCACGTCGTCGGCCCACGGATAGCTTCCTCGAGAAGTTTTACGCACTACCAACTCCTCCTTATTGTAGAAAAAACACATTAATACTGATAATAGAGAAAATCGCTGCACTATGTACATGTTGTCCTACCTGTACACATGTGGGCCCCACGTAACCACCTGGCTCTGGAAAATGGGCAATCCTTTATTTGATGCACCATGCATGTATATGTACATATGCGCAATCCCTTGCTCCAAAAAACTCCTAACATAATTTGCCCATCCCCTAGCCTGCTAGATCATTCATGATCAGCAGTAGCAAAGAGAGATATGAGACTCGCCGCATCACAGGTCTCCTCATCCCTCACCAACACTGCTTGATCCACAGACAGCTCATCTTGCTCCACCATCATCAATCTAGCATGATACAATTTAAGACGCAACCCATTTACCCTTGACTTATGTAGAACACCATCCAGGTTAGCCAGCTGATATGTGCCATTTGGAAAACAGTCCACTACCTTGAAAGGGCCTTCCCACTTAATTTGAAACTTCTTTTGGAAGGTGTTGTCCAGTTTACTGTTGTAACGCAAAACCAAGTCATGTTTCTTGATACCCTTACTTTTAACCTTTTCATTTATCTTTGCCAAAGCCTTATCCTGCATCTGCCCATAATGCTCCAATGCGCTCATCCTATCCAACTGGACCTCTTGTAACTGCAAGAGCCTCTCTTTGAATGCATCACTAGGCGACCCAAGCAACTTCTCTAACATCTTGACCGCAGGCAACTCTACCTCCACAGGCAATAGTTCTTCCTTTCCATACACCAAATGAAATGGAGTAAACCCTGTACCTGTCTTCACCGAAGTACGGTAAGCCCATAATGCACTAGGCAATTCCAAATCCCAATTCTTTCCTTGGTGCTCCGTCACTTTCGAAAGAATCTGTACCAACTCACCATTGAATCTTTCATTTAAGCCATTACACTGTGGGTAATAAGGAGTGGTATGCTGGTGCCTAATCTTCATCTTTGTGCATAAGAAGTCTAGCAGTTTAGCTCTAAATCCTGGCCCCTTATCTGAAAGTAGCTCTAATGGAACCCCAAACTTGCAACATATTTCATCATACACAAATTTTGCCACATCCTTTGCAGTGATCTGTTTTACTGCTATAGCCTCTGCCCATCTAGAGAGATAGTCCACTGCCGTCAAGATATAGCTTTTTCCCCTGCTTGTGATAGGTAACAGGCCTATTGCATCAATCCCCCACTTTTCAAACACATCAAACGCCATAATGGTTTTTCGTAGCTCTGGCTTCAAAACTCTCTTCCCAAATGCTTGACACCTATTGCAAGACCTACACCAATGGTGAACATCCTTGTGCAAACTAGGCCATACATACCCCTCTTGCAAAATCTTATGCAAGGTGATCTTTAGAGCAAAATGGCCACCACATGCGCCTTCATGATTCTCCTCCAACACTCTGTAAAGCTCCTCCCGCCAAGGTACACGTCTCAACACGAGATCAGCCCCTTTCATGTATAAGACATCACCAATCAATTTGTACCTGTATGCTCTACGCACAAAGCCATACTTCTTAGACTTCTGAATCTCCTTTGGAATGATTCCTGTTAGCAAAAACTCCTCTTCTTGAGCCAAACTTTCCCGGCCATGATAAAGAGGTAAATTGGTCCTCAACACGAATAGCTCCCCAATCATGCCTTGAGCTGCTTCATGTGCCTCTCCATTTAGAGCACGTTCAATGTGTCTGATGCTCCATGCTTCGAACTTTTTTAGCAGGCCTTTAATTCTGAAGCACATTTCCTTCAATGAGGTGTTCTTGCTCTTCGACACACCCAATACTTGCTTCACCACTAACAAGGCATCACCTTTTATGCTCAACCTTCGAACCCCATGCTTCAAACAAATGTGTAATCCGGCTTCCAATGTAGCATATTCAGACTCATTGTTACTATGTGCATCCAATTTGAACCCTCTCTTGCATACTAGCTTCCCCTCTGGATCATAAAGTGCTATACCCCCTGAAGCTGCATCGTGGCTCTTTCTGTATGAACCATCAAAGAACAACACATGTGCATTGCTGATCTGTGGCACTTCTTCAACTACCTTTCTCACCACCTCTTCCTTAACAATAAGGGGATTCTCCTTGTAGGTCAACAAATCAGCTAGGGTAGCCCTTGTACTATCTTCCACTAGAAAAGAGAACTCAAACTCTTGCAGCTCAATTACCCATTTCTTCACCACATTTGACATGTTAATACCATTAATTAACTGTGGCAAAAAGTCATAACTCGTCAAGAAAACAAAAGGCCGTGGTAGCAAGTAATGACGAAATCGTCGACAAGCAAATATTACACTGGCCATCACTAGCTCTACTTCCGATAACTTTCTCTCCGCTACCAACTTCACTCGGCTTGCACAATACACTCGCCTCATATAATGGCTGCCCTTCCCCTTTTGCAATAGCATGGCTCCAATGGCATCATCCCCTACTGATGGATTTACATAAAAAACTTTCTCCCAATCAGGAGCCTGCATGGCTGACAACCCCCCTAACACCTCTTTCACCTCTTGAAACACTTCTTCACACTTGTCATCCCATTGCAATGGATCATGCTTTGACACTTGCTGTAATGGATAAAGAAGCTGCGAAGACAATGGAATAAACCGTGCCATGTACTTCACTTTGTGTATAAAGGTTGCCAATTGCTTCGTACTCATAGGTGATGGAAGAAGAATAATAGACTTCACCTTATCTGGATCAGCCTCAATGCCATTTTCTGACACCATATGGCCCAATAATTTCACCCTTGGCTGTGCTAGATGACATATCTTTGGATTTAGTTGTCCTCCACATTCATCATATCGAGCCAATACCATCTGCAGCTTCTCATGGTGATCAGCCCTACTGCTATAGACACAGAAGTCATCCATAAAAGCTTTAACACAACTACCAATGAATGGTTCCAACACCCAATTTTCTCTCTCTTGATAGAAGGAAGGTCCATTTGACAACCCAAATGGAAATACTGTGTAGCAATAGCAGCCCCATGGCGTAATAAAAGTTGTGTTTGTGCGGTCTTTAAGAGCAATCTTCAATTGAAAATAGCCTGAAAAACCATCACACACACTATACCTCTCATAACCTGCCACTGAATCCAAGATCTGATCGATGAATGGAAGAGGATATGGGTTCTTCTTAGTGGCTGCGTTTAAGGGTTTAAAATCTACACAAATTCTCCACTTCCCATCCTTCTTTGGACCTGGACTCACCCATTCTGTGGTCTCCACAGGGACTATGAACCCTACCTTCAATAACTTGTCCACCTCTTCCCGCAAGGCTTCCATTTGCTCTTGACCCATCCTTCTTAGCCTTTGCCACACTGGCTTAGCTCCTTCTTTCAGCTCTATATGCATCTCTTCGCCCTTGAACCCTCTGATCTCTTCATATGAAGTAATGAACAAATCAGGAAAACTAGCCAGCATATGCAAAAATATATCCTTCTCCATAGCTGAGAGGTCTCCACTAATCATTTGCGTCATTAATTCCTGCTTTTTTGACAACTCAACCTTGGTTTGCATCAGCCCTTCAATCACTTCATAAGGCCCTTCACTTTCATCTTCAACTTCATTCGCAAATGCAACTAAACCACACTCGTGGATTTCTTTATCCATCAAAAGAAATGCAACATCAGCATCCTCATCACTGCTGGTAGTGCTATCACTGTCCTCATCTGTCACCGTGGAAGAGTCTTCATCACTAGAATCATCCTCATCTTCATAAAGCACCTCTAATTGTTTCCTTGTGTCCATATTATAAAGCTTCTTGGTACCTGTCTTTCCATAGAGGCTAATCGTACCATGTCGCCAATCTTGACAACTCCCACTGCACGTAACCATGGTCTTCCCAGTATAATAGGATATGCTCCCAACCCTGCTGGCATCACATGAAAATCAACCACTGCCTTTGCATCATATGCCTCCACTTCTAAGCTCTTTACAACACCCAAGCATTTTACTTTTTGATGGTTTGCCAATCTGATCCAAAAACCTGACACCCCAGCCACTGTGAGACCCATCTTCTCAACGCATGAGTGTGTTATGACGCATATTTGGGCTCCGCCATCCACATAACCTTGTCCCAAATTTTTCCTTTTATGCCACACATCTACTATTGGACAAATGTCTGGTAGCTCGTCCATTGCCAACACCTTCACTGAACCTCTCTCTGGCTCTTTCTCCATTGGGTTAACCATCCTCTTCCACTGTCGCTTTAGCTTAGGCACCATCTCTATAAGCTGCCCAAAAGTAACATCTGCCTTCCTGCTCGTCAGATCCTCCTTCAAGTCATAGATTAATTGCCCATCCCCTAGTGGAAAATCTGAAACATGAAACTTTCGACGAGCTCTCCTTTTCCTCTTGGCCTTGACATCCTCGCCTTCATGGCTCTTTCCTTTCTTCTTACTAGGACCTGGGGCACTTCTTCCTTCCTTATCCTCTGTGGTCCTCTTCCCAATAGGCATCACTAATGTATCCTCTAGCTTTGATGCCTTCTCCAAGGTGACTACACTTAGCACTTTTGTCTTCCCTTTTTCCTCCTGGGTCAGTCCACTGGTTCCTTCGTCTCCCTTAATTTCGATGCCATAATCATTTGACCTAGTTAGCACCTGTCTTGGCAATGGATACATGTCTCCCCCCATCCTTGGTGGCTTATCACATTGCCGGCTGATGTGACCCAACTCTCCACAATTGTAACAGGTGGGCGTCTACCTCCAAAACCTACCATTGCTTTGTCCAACACCATTCCTAGGCCTTTCTTCACCTCCTGGCTGATTTGCAAACCTCCCTCGACCTCGATTATTTCCCACTTGACCTAGCATGTTTAGGCTGAGATTCTTCATCAAATCTACCATTTGCCTCATGTCTTGCCTTAGCCCATCATCTTGCACTGCTGTAGTGACCACTGCTGGCATAACCTGAGTAGTAATAGGAACTACTGGTTCATGATGAACCCCTGACATGCGCCCTTGTAAAGACTCTATAGCCTGAAATTCAGACCTCATTGGCAAAGACTCCACCCCTAGCTGGCTCATTTTCCTCAGCTTCCACTCTTTGTTCCTTGCTACCTTTAGTGCATCTTCATATGTCCTAGGCTTCTTTAGCTCCACTCTCCAGCGTATATTCTCCCAAAGACCAGCTAAGAACCTGTCCTTCTTCATCATGTCAGGCGGGGGTACCTGTGGTGCTAAGGCCTTGCACATCCGCTCCCATGCCAATGAGAACTTACGTATGTACGCATCTACTGGCTCACCTTCCTTTTGCACCAAAGCCTGTACTTCTTGCCACACCTTGTCAGGATCTTCTATCTTCACAAACTCCACTTCCAACCCATATCGTAGATTGTCCCAACTCAACCTTACAGGTGGATCAGCCACACGCAACTCCTCTTCAAATGCTTTAGACCAAACCCGTGCATCACTCTTCAAACAAATTTGGAGAAGGCGTAACATTTGCGTAGGTTCATGAATCTGGTTGCTAATGCAGGCAACCTCCATCTTTTCCAGAAAGTCCTCCACATCTTCATCACTTCTTCCATGAAACTCCGGATAAGAGAAAGCCATGGCTAGAGGACCCCTTCAAACACACGTGCAAGAACCCAAAACTTTTCACTACCCAATCCCCAGAAACTTCAATGGAGCTCAACTTTAGATAAGGACAAACACATGCACATCAAATGAGTTTTCATAGTTAATCATCGGAATGACAACATGCAAAGGACATTCCAGGATCTCTCTCAATCTTCTTGGCCCAAACATAAAGACTATGCGCTGCTGGAAAAAGATCTTCCTAGACACATGAACATTAATCTGAATTCTTTGAGTTAAATGAAAAGGAGTGAACTGAGGGCCATTTTGATCATCCATTAAAGCCAACCATGAAGCTCCCAAAAAGGCACACCTGACTCAACCTCTGATTTTGCCAAAATTTCAGCAGCATAACAGCATAAATGGCTCAAAATACCAAAAAACCAGCCATCATAACTTGGGAAAATTTCGACAGAATTTCCCCAGAAATAGAGCAATGAGAACCCAAAATATAGACTGTATCTGTATGCATAAACTGCCAACAATAGAACCCGAGCATCAAATAGGACTCACTAGTACATAGCATATGGCGAGGTCACAAAAAGGGTGCTCCAGCTACCTGTATCACCGAAAGGATCTCCACATTTGAGAATCCCCCAGCTCAATAAAAACCTCACGCTATCGACCCTCACACGAAGGCTAATGCAAATCGCATATAGTCAAGTCTCAGAAATGACTATCTTCCAGACCAAGTCTCAGAAATGGCTGGGACTGCCAAATACAACCAAGTATGGCTCCACAAATGCGTACAATGGCAGTTCCCACAAGTAACGTACAATCCAGCAGACAATGCACTCAAATAGGCGCCAAGTGATGCATGCCCACAACAACTGCAAGTGACATCACTGCTAGTATATCACTGTACTCCAGCTACCTGTACCTGTGTTAATCACCTGCACTTGTACCTGTACCTGTAACCTATAATCTCCAACCTGTAACCTGTAATCCCGAATCTCGAAGCTCGAAGCTCGAAGCAGAAGGTACTCGAAGAAGATCCTCCGTGGGGGCGCCAAAAGAATGTGAGCGGGATGAAAACACACACAGCTCCTCTATAACGACCCGACACACACTCTTGGAAAGATATACACACACACACTATGGGGCACCACTCGGCTTAGACAACACACCTGGCCGAGACAGGGAACACACCTCTGGAGTGAGAGGAGAGAAACTATCCACTTGTCCACTTCACACAGACACACACACACACACACATCCCCAAAAAAATCAGATCAAAAGAGGATAATTTCTGATGTTTAGATACAATTGAGCTTGGGCCAACACCAATGGGGCAAATAGCTCACACAATATGGGTAAAAGAAGCCAGATACAATCACAAATTGGAGAAGAAACTTCGCTCATAGGAGAAACTTACACAGAAAAACAGCAGGAAAAGAGTGAGGAATTTGGCAAAATGGACAGGGCCATCACGTCCGGAACGGCCCAAAACCCCAGTCTACAATGTCAAAGTGCTCAAATCCGACCTCGGATGAGCAGTTTACGGCCAAAACAGGCTCCAAAATGAGCAAAAACACAGCTGCGGCTGTTCCTCCTCTCTTCTCCAAGTTTTTTCTGGTCTTCTCTCAGTTTTTTCAGTTCCCACACTTAGATTTTTTAGTTGGGCACCCTTGGCCTTTTAGATGACCTCAAACGGACCCCGAACAGGCCAAAAACTGACCTCGCAGTACATAGTTGTCACCTTTTTGCATCATTCGCACACCTGGCACTCAGCTTTTTTCCAATAATACATCTCGCCACCACGTGAAGTGGCCCCAAAAAAAGGTCCTCATGATGACCTTTCTGCATAATTCTCACAAGAAAACACCCACGTTGTGTCCGTCCTCATCCGCGTGCAAATATTGACCTCGTTCGCCCTCCTGACGCCACTAGATGCCATCTGACGTACCTGCTGACCTCATGTCGTCGGCCCGCAGATAGCTTCCTCGAGAAGTTTTACACGCTACCAACTCCTCCTTTTTGTAGAAAAAACACACTAATACTGATAATAGAGAAAATCGCTGCACTATGTACATGTTGTCCTACCTGTACACATGTGGGCCCCACGTAACCACCTGGCTCTGGAAAATGGGCAATCCTTTATTTGATGCACCATGCATGTATATGTACATATGCGCAATCCCTTGCTCCAAAAAACTCCTAACAACGCCTTTTGATTTTATACGAAAGAAACAAAATTACAACTGAACATCGGGTTTGAGTTAGAAAACACTTCAGACTTTACAAAGAGTGGCCTATTAATTTCCGGGGGATTTATGGTTTAGGGGTTTAGGGGTTTAGGGGTTAGGGTTCACAGCCAGGCTATCTCTTCGCAAATCATGTTTGCAAAGTTAATGGCTTCTTCATATTTAATAGCTAGCTCAAGCACTTCATCCTTCATTTCCTAAAGCCAATTAATGATTATCTCCATAGAGCCATTCTCACAATCGCTGCATGTCTTTAGGCCTTCCTGCTTCCAGAGAGTTTTTAAGGATTGAGACCCTCTGCCTGACGATCAGCATTTGCTGCAGCTTCAGGCTAGCATCCTGTACAGAGCATTTAGCAAGTAAGATCTTCCAACTAGGATCTTGGAAATTGGGAGCAGAAAGCAAAGAATTACCAGCAACTTACCTCGAGAATTGACTCCCGTGTTGACAGCAGCCACTCCCGAGCTGTGTCGGTCGAGAACATTAAAGGTAACATCGGGGGAGGGCCAAGGGGGGACCTCATGAGGAGGGCCCGAATACGGTGCTGCTGGCACTGCGGGAGTATATCTTGGAAAGGCATCGCCACTATCCTAAGCTTCTTTTAGTTGTTCTGCGAAACCCTGAGGGAGGTTCTGAAACAACTGCTTCTTAAATAGACTTTCAGACATGCCTAAAAAGCAGAGCCTAGGCTCTAGCTTATGAGTGAGTGGTCTGTGAGGGGTGGTACTTCCATGAGGTTTCATGAGAGGTGGACGTGGGAGAGAGAATCAATGGTATCATCCCCCCGATATTAGGGGAGGTGATCAGAGGGAACGACATGACAATTAGAACCGCATCAATTTAAGATCTCCTTCACATTGCTATTTTGTATCAGTGGATGCAAACCTGTTCGCTTGCTTGTACACTTATCTGAGGTATTTTTTTGCAGGGGTTGGTAGTGATATCTGCTATTACTATTTTTGAAGTCACTACCGAGCGAATAATGCAAGGCAAACTCTTTCCTATGCACCTATTCGCTCGGTAGTGACCTCAAAAAATATAATTCATGTCTACCTTTACCATTTTCTGAGGTCACTACCGAGCGAATAAGGCAAGGCAACTCTTTCCTATCCATCTTCTCGCTTGGTACTAACCTTTCCTTAAATTTGAAGTCCCTTGTGCTGACAAATGAATTGTCTTTTGTTGTTATTGTATTTGTAGAGATGCCTCGTGTAAAGGTCTGCGCTAGGAGGGCAACAGGTGAATCTTTGAATGCTCAAGCAAGAAGACGCCGATATGAGGCGCACAGAGGTGTACTGCAAGAGCTGCGCAGGATAGAACGACACGTTCAACCTGCTATTCCATGTCTCCCTTTCCAGCGAGTAGTGCGGGAGATTTGCGAGCGGTGGAGAGTCGGCATGTGATGGGCCAGCAGTGCACTCCTCTACCTTCAATAAATTGTTGAAGACTACCTCGTGGAACTCTTCAGCGATGGATATATCCTGGCTGCCCATGCACACCGGGTCACTATCATGCCACGGGATTTTGATACTCTTCGTAGGCTTCGTTTCCGCTACGATGGGCTGCTTCAGCCAGTGCCTATCCGGGATAGTAGAACCATGGATATTCTCAACATCCCCCCTCTCCATCCTCGTGCACGACAGACAGAGCCGTCCAGGGCTGAAACAAACAGCACAAGGACCCGATCATGGGTCGAGAGAAACAACACAGATGGGCAGGCTGAGATAGCCGCAGAGGGCCAAGAGCAAGCCAGAGTGGACCCCGAGGCAGTCATGGAAGAAACAGAGACAGTTAACGAGGAGCCAGCTAGACACCAAAATGAGCAAGTCATGGAGGATTCGTAGCCCATCGTGGATGATGAGGGACAAGAGTAGGTCAGGGTGGAGCCTGAGGCATCTATGGAGCAACCAATATTGAAGGAAAATTATCCGGAGCATGAGGCTGTTAGGGAGGAGCCTGAGGTAGCCAGGGAGCCAGCTCAAGAAACGGAAAGGCAAGGCTCTACATCAAAAGGGCCATCCAACGTATTGGATGAGTCAATTATTTTAGAGAAAATCAACGAGGAGAATAAAGAGGAGTTGAGAATTTTGTTGAGCTCAGTGCCTCTGCATGCGTAGATCCAGCTGACTGCAAGGTCAGAGGAGGCCTGCATTACCAACCTCGATAATGTAGACTTCATGTGCATGCATAATTTCACCGACTCGCTCGTAACAAATGAGGTTGTCAATGTTGCTTTGTGGTTATTCTCATGCTCATTAATTCTTATGCTCATTAAATGGGTCTCTACGGAGACATGGGTCAATAACAAGCGAGACAGTGGCTAATGAAATTGAATTTTGATACTACTCGCTCGGTATTGACCCATGTCTCTGTGGCAGTTGCCAAGTTTTTCTTTATAATGGTTCACTACCTTAAAGACATGGGTCAATACCAAGCGAGTCAGTTGCTTATGGAATTGGAATCTGCCGCTGACTTTCTAGGTATTGACCCATGTCTTTGCGGTAGTCGTCAAGTTCTTCTTCATATCAGCCAAGACAATGGTCAATACCAAGCGAATCAATGGCCTATGGAATTCGATAGCTGCCCCACTCGCTCGGTATTGACTCACTTGGTGTTCAAGTCTAATCTTTGCCATTTGTTCATGTTAGCCACGCTGTCCCGCTTCTACCCCCTGAGGTTCAAGAGAAAGTATACGTAATAGATCCGTTGATATCGCCTTATCTGCAGAACAACTCAGTTTCCTTTTTGAGTCTGATGAACTGGTTTAGCAGAGTCAACTTTGATCTAGCGCACTTTTTGGTCACTGCGTACAATCAATCGTGAGTATTTTCTTGCCTTGTAAAAAAAATCTTGCATTGCGAATCTCTCCTAATCTTTGATGGTGTCTTTGTAGTGATCATTGGAGTTTTATGTTATTTGACATGGAAGCTAGGATTGTTTAGTACGCAAACTCTGAGCAAAGCTGGGCGTTTCACGGTCGTGTAAAAACGTAAGGTCCATTTGGGTACATTTGGAAAGCAGTGTAGTGTCTCTTTGGAATGTGTTGCTGACTCAAGTGGTTATGTATGTAGTGCCGCGAAAAAACTTGTATGTTGTGTAGAGCATCTTTTGTTAGAACATGATCTAGGAAATGTAGTCAAGAACGAATGGGTAACCGTGCCCACGCAGACTGATGACTATAGCTGTGGCTGGCGAACTTGTTTGAATGGCGTGTTGCTCATCAATAAAATTATGGATATACCGAACGTAAGTAATCTGCCGTTTTATTGTTTGCTGCAACGTATGTATGAAGCAACAGATGTCTGTATCACGCTTCTACAGGAACTTCAATTACATAATACACCAACAACGATGTGTGACATTTTTCTTTAATGGCCATCCAACATATTATAATCTCAGTAAACAAACGCACAAGAGAGGAAGCGGCGAGAGCTAACGAGCTCGAAGAGGCTCGCATTAATGAAATGACGCAACGCCACAATCAGACTCAAGAAGAAGTTCAAAATATGCAAGAAGCAATACACCAATATTATGCAGACGCCGCAAAAGTAGAGGAATGGGCTGCACGTCGACGACAAGATCAAGAACAACGGGAAGCTTCACAGGTGCAAGAAGCATGGGAAGCCATGGAAGAGGCCCATGATTTCGAGCGACGTGAAAGGATGCCCGAGACCAGCGTCCCCAGAGGCAAAGGTAGCAGCAACCGGAGCGGAGGGCAGGGGAGCAACCGGAGTAGAGGGCAAGGGACGAGTGGCACAAACCGGGGGAGAGGACAGTAGTTGGGAAAGGGAGCAAATTACTCTTGACATTTTTGAAATCTTGTTTGACCACCAAAAAATATCTCTGCATTAGTCATTTTGAAGAGTACATCATGGTTTGCATGGCATCAAAGCTCTTTGCATGCACAAGGTATGTGACCTAGCTTCCGGTGGAAGCAATTAAGTGAAGTGTATTTGTTATGGACTCCTTGCACAATGTTGTTTTCTCCTTGCGCCTTGGAATTTGAAAAGAAGAAAAAGTTAGATTCAGTCATAGTGTATTTAAGACAATCAAAATTTATCGATTTAGTAAGCACCTTTCTATTGTTGAGACTGAATGCATACAATTCCGACAAAAGTGGAAGTTCTTCACATGTAAGATCTATCCTGAGCTGTGCCAGAGTTGTGCTTGACATTGTCTCGAAAGTAGAGCTCAATTGATAAAGGTTTGTTCTCGAGGTTGTTCTCTGTATCTTGGTCGAGTGGAATAAGCTGCCCACTAAGAAGATGATATCTAATATAGTAAAACGATACTAAGAAATTTTGAGAGCTTATAATGAATTTGCAAATTATGGACTTCTTTTGCAAAATACAGATTTTGTTCTGTGATTGTTTCCTATCCCAGTTATCATCTAAAAAGTCCAAACAGCTCTCAGACTTGCAAATGAACATTGTTGCGGTAGTTCTTATTTGCTCATCGAAGAGAAAATCTGCAAACACTTCAAGAGGCATAAATAGTGCAAGCCTAACTATTTACTTGAAGGACTTTTGTATATCCTGAAACAACTTATTCCTGAAGCTTTCACTAGTTTGCGAAGTAGGCAAGGACCAATCCTTGCTGTGAAAGGATGGAAGTGACAAAGGATCTACACGACCCCAACCAATGGAAGTTCTCGGTTCCACATATGACATATCATAAAAAAAAATTCCATTATCTGCAAGCTCCTTGTGTTGTCTTCCTCGGTACATTTGCTCACAATTAAATGCATGGAAAGCATCATAAATCCCAACTATACTCTCAACTGGTTGCCAATCTGTCCTATTCGATGGATAAATATCTGAAACATACCAAAGATGATATCCACGACTTAATATTCGAATATAATCATGCACTAAGCGAGATGCTGAAATAACTTACAGTTGAATCGATGCCTTGGAAAATTTGGAGGAGATGTTTACAACCTTAAGTCTGCATGCTGGAAAGCATGTTGTATGAGGACCTCTTTCGGCTGCTTGCTTTGTGCACACACTTTAAACTCTTTAACTTGACCCTTGAAATCCTCCACGAAATCATTGCGTTGCCTCCTCTTCCTCCTCCTAGTTTGCAGTAGAACCCAACTTCCGATAGTTATACGAGATGGAATCCATGCTTGATCGTCTATAGTATAACTGTTAAAAATGCTAACAGAGTCAATGGTAGTGCTAGGCCTTCGAGAAGTAGACATGGTGTGCAGTAGAATGAATACACAGAAAGGTTAGCGCAAATATAAAAAAGGGAAGAAGTTTTGAGAGCGAAGTAGAGGTACTCAAAGTCATATTTGGGCGGGAACAAAGTACTAGATAGAGTCTTCAATGAAAGTTCTGAAATTCTTCGGTACATAGTTAGTACGACTTACGGCATTTATGCCTTGAAAGCGTGAAATTGTGCAATTTGATGAACCAAAATAAAATTTCCTCCCTTTTTAAAAAAAAGAGCTTGACTCCAAAATGTCGATTTTCAACGTAACGTTAGCCTCTTCCTCATTGGTCGAGCGCCACTCTCTCTCTAGAACTGAAAGGCCCAAAAGTGAGTCCAGCTTTCTCCTAATGGTACAGGCTTTTATTGTGGAAACTCTCCTACATGTTGCTGGAGGTCAGCATATGGACAATCTTCTAAATGCCATGGACTGGGTAATAGCTAGTATGATGGTAGTCACACCAAGGGCTAGTAGAAGGAATCCAAGCTCTTTCTGTGAATATGGTACAGAATGTGGTGTGAGTCCGAGTCTAGAGAGTTAGATTTTCTTGATATATCCTTTTGGGTACTTGTCGGGAATTAGTAGAGCTAATACGGGAAGATGGGCCTTTTAAATGAGCATTCAAGCTAGGTAAATAATGGAAAAACCTATGCATTGATGGCAAGCATCTATGCAATAGTGGACATGAATATGAAAAAAGACGGGGTATAGTGTGGACCAACTCAAGTAACATTATTCATGAGTCTCCAGTTGGGGATCCAAGGCATGCACAAAGTAAAGGTATGGATGCAAAGCTAGAAAATATTGCACATAAAAGGTCACAACAACAAGGGAACTCTCTGGGTTTGCATTTGGCTCGACGGAATATTTCCTATGCTGCAAAGACACAATTACTCTGCAATCAAATGGGAAGCGGCTTTGCATGGGCATTTATTATTAGAGTCCAAGGAGAAATTGCTTGTATCACAGAGGACACGCGGATGTGTAGTGTTGCCATGTTGTTACTTCTCTTATATCGAGGCCTGAAAGATGGAGAATGTGATTGTCAAAATGACCACGCGGGAACGAGGCTTGGGGAATTTAAAGGTTTCAATTTAAAAAAAATGAAGCCTGCTAAGCTAAAAAAGCCGATTGGATAAAAAAATTGGAATGGACATGAAGGAGGCGTACGTGCGTATCGCAGGCAGAAGGGCCCGTATAAAGGAAGTGATACGCGTATTGAAGCGCGATACTGCAATTAGAGCTGGGGGGTGGAGGAGTTTTGTTCTGTTCATGGTGAGCATGAGAGTGAGAGAAAGGGTCTGTCCACCAGCTCTATACAAAGAGAGAGGGAGAGGGGGCTTCTTCCCCTTGCCAACCCGTAGAGCCCCTGCTGTCCAGCCCAGCCCTGTTCGTGAGTAAACCCGAGAGAAAAAGAAAGGGAAGGCCGACGTGTGCTTGTCCTGTTGCCCATGCCCCTGGAGAAGAAGTAAAGGGCTGTCCTCTGCCGTGAGTGTGAGAAGCCGCCCTGTTGACTTGAGAGAGAGAGAGAGAGAGAGAGAGAGAGAGGTGCCGTGTGTGCCCAGCGTAGACAGAGAGAAGAAAGAGCTCCATGGCTTTACTGTGGGCTCAGTCCATGAACAAAAGAGAAGATGACAGTTCTTCAATTTGATGCTACTGTCCAGCCTTCAAACGCAAACTTGAGAGTGAGATGTGCATTTGCATCAATCAAATCATGTGTGTGTGGTAGCTTTTTGGTAAGCTCACAGATGGAAGTGAACGGATTTGAATGAAGACTCTAAGTATGATTTGCTAGGAAAGTGTTAAGCGTGGATGAGCATTGCGAATATAAGTCATGTAACCTAAGAAGTGTGTATAAATAAATTTTTGTCTGTGAGTGCATTAGAGAGAGGCAGAATTGCTATTTTTATTTCTCTTCTTTTGTGATCTGTCTAAAAAAACGTCGAATCGGGAAAAAAATGATTTTGTATAACGATCATCAATAGCTTGTAAGTGCTATGATACAAATAGCATCATGCTTACGTGGAGGATTGCCAAGTATTAGCTCATGTGAGCTGACTATGAGAGCATGCGACTGTTGAGCTATATATAGAGATAAGGACACCTTGGTGTTTTGGAAAACGAATGATGACAGGGGTTATAGTTTGTGATGTGCGAGAGCCGGGAAGTGTTCGCGTGGAATTCTCTTGCAGTTTAAAGTGTTTTCATTCCGTAAAAGATCCGTCGAAACCGAGCGGATGCCAATGGATGGCAGGTGGCCATCTTGGAAGTCGGCTAGATTGATTGGAAGTGAGATTTGTGTGAAGTCTTGTTTATTCAGGTGATCTCCCTCTCTAAAAGGTCCTTTGGGGTTGTGGAATCGCCTGTGGCGTGAGCCAGGTCCAGTACCAACTCCATAGGTTAGAGAGGAGTGTGAATGTGATCCTGTACGTGTTCGGGTGTTTCCCTCTTCCGTAAAAGACCCACGTATGATGGTGGTTAGAAGAGGGTTACCATTTTGGATATTGATGCAAGTGCATGGGTGGTTGGATGATGGTTGTGATGAACTAGAGGGAGAAAGCACAGGTAGACAAGAAGAGAGAGAGAGAGACAACACCATCATATGCAAACCCCAAAGTGTGTGTAGAGCACACACTAAGTATACATATATAGTGGAGACTCCTAGCTATATGTACCATAGAGGTTGGTATATATAGCTCCAACACCCTCACTCAAATAGGAGTCCCTAACTGTGGATGAAAAAACCCTTAGGGGTACAAGGGAAAAATCCACAACACCATATACATGCACTGTTATATTAACTATTATCAAAGTTTACAAAAATTATTTTTCAGGAGCAACATCATTTTATAATATACAATGTGCGCTTTTAAGCGTCTTTGGAAAGTTAATAACCCTATAATAGAATTGATGTAAATTCTTCAATATCTTTGAGTAGCTTCAATATCTTTGAGTCTGTTTAATATCTTTGAGTCTCTCTACATGCTGCTTCACGTTACTTTTATCCTGTAAACAACATCAACTCAAGAAACATATCAAAATGTGAATTTCAAAAATGATCACATCACATTTTTCTTATAGACGGTTGAGACGCCACTCTAGGGACAGTAGAGAAACAAACATAATGTTGATGCAATCACATGTGCACAAAGACGGTACATAAATGCTATGAAACACTAGTGGTGCATAGTCACAACTGCCAAATCCCTGATGACGAGAATGATAGAACCGTAGCACCAATGACGACGATAGTGCAATAAAATGATAATGACCATAGAATGAATGACGACGAGGGTGAAATAAGATGATAACAACCATAGCACCAATGACGACGAGGGTACAATAAGATGATAAAAACCATAGCACCAATGACGATGAGGGTGCAATAAGACGATAACAGCCATAGCCCCAATCACGACCAGGGTGCACTAAGAGGATAACACTCATAGTATCAATGATGACGAGGGTGCAATAAGACGGTAACACCCATAGACCAATGACGACGAGGGTGTAATAAGACTATAACACCCATAGCACCAATGATGACGAGGGCCCATATCATCAATGACGATGAGGTTGCAATAAGATGATAACACCCATAGCACGAATGATGACAATTGTGCATGCCATAAGACGGTAACATTCATAGCACCAATGGCGACGAGGGTGCAATAAGATGATAAAACAGTAAGAACCATAGCAAATGCAATAAGATGCTAACATTCATAATACCAATGACAACGAGGGTGCAATAAGAGATAACACCCATCAAGAGGAGGATAACAATCATAGAACCAATGACGATGAGGGTATGATAAGACGATAACAACCATAGCTCCATGAAATACCAATTATGAGGGTGCAATAGGACCAAACAAACATAACACCAATGGTGAGCAAGAGGCACCGAGCTCTCAAGTACACATATAATTGGTCACATATATGGAGCATGCCATAAAACAAGATATTAGGCTCTCGAGTCTGCATAAACTTTGTCACATCCCTCATTGATGAAAGGTAATCTATCACATCATCAAGAAAAGATTTAGTAAAGTCATGATATAGAAAGCAATGTAAGAGGCAGCTATTATATAATCAAGATCTAAAGTAAACAACCCCACGACATAGTACTATCAAGGAATAACTCTTGATGCCGATAATATCTTCACTTGCAATATGAGCAAGAATCAATATCTTGCTCAGATAGCTGTAAAAACTACTTTATGATAGCCGGTAAAAGTCTATTCAAAGTATGCATGGTGACACAAACATATAAGAAAAACCAACTTTATCCCATGTATAGCTGCTTGACATGATTTTAGTCCTGTAAACAATATGAACTCAAGAAACATATCAAAACATGAAGATTAAAAATACCCAACATCACATGGTCCTAAGAAAGTTCTCGAAAAATATTTACGATCATCATGGTTTCATGTAACATGGCATCAAAGATTCTTTTAAAAATTCAAACAAAATCTTTGAAAAAACAATCATCATCATGGCTTCACTGTACTCACCATGGTATCACCATGATACATTTTATGGACATCTCCAAGCATTATCAAAATTACTAGATTGTTAGTACAAAATAATCAATTATAGACATATGGCTGCATGGAAGAATTGACTCATAGGGCAAAGCTCCTAGTCATTTACGATTGGCTAATATAAATGTTTGCAACCTCTTTGAAGACAAACATGCCGTCATTTTTATGACTGTCTATTTTTCCTAGACTGTTAAAATCAGGAAAAACATGAAATTTTTTGAACTTCTAGGTCAAAATTGAAAGCTATTGCACTAAAACTTGTGTAAATATCTCAACATAATCTAACTGGGATTTTATAATTTCCCCCGGTTAAAATAAACTCCACCCCGCTATTCCAATTTTGTACGCAAGGGCAAAATTAATATGCAACTTATTGCTATAGTGCTATAATGGCCACACACATGCACCAAAGTTTAATCGATTGTCGTGTGTAGACACTCTCTTATTGAAGCTGTAGGATATTGAAACAACCAATTATCAACATGTATCTAAAGGAATTTACTAGAGTGAACTGCCGACGAGTCAACAAAAGCAATAAATTTGAATAAAATTATATATAAAACTCTAGGAAAAGCACCAAAATCTAGGCTGCCCACCAAGCACTTCAAAATTAATAAAGGCGCAAGTTTTTCTCTTATCTGTTGCTAGCTCCGATTGGATAGACAAACTGCAAAGATTTTCAGAGGAGTTGCTACCGCAATGTTGAATCTCCCTGCACTGAACAGTGCTAGCAGTGCTTTGTGTCTCTAATCCGATTATTAATTGCTTACAACTGCATAGATCCTTGCCCATGATAGAGGTACGGACACGCGGTGGTTATATCTTGGAGTGCTTGCCATCATGCCAAACATATCCCATCCGGTTGCCAGTCAAATTAAGCAGGCAAAAACTGGTTGACTAAAAGAGAGGTCAACGCAGAGTTCACACGCCTTGATCTAGGCACCTTAGGTATGGCAGTGTGTGCCTCTACCACTACGCCCACACTCAGGCACTTGAGAAGCTGCTGCTCATTGCTTTATATAATGCTATCCGAGGTGCTCGCCCACACGAAAAGGTGCGTGACTTGCTGTGCAGTCCCCTGAACCTACACGGGGGCAAGCACCTTGATACTAAACATTTGCCGTACGGACATGGCGACCAGGATTTTCAAAGGAACTAGCCTCGAGGAATTTAGGTAGCCAATCAGGTCTTATGCCACCATTCTCACTGGGCTCATCTCAGATGATCATGTTTATCAAGCTCTCCTGATTTCACTCTAACCGTTCGCTGCAAATTACTCTTAACATCGCGACTCTCCTAATTGCATGCATTAGCGCCACACTCAGGGAAACGAGAGCCTTCATGCAAAAGGTGCACCCCAATGCAACCCTATGCAATACTTCCAATGCTAATTATAGGCAACAATGGAAATCGCAGGTAATAATCAATGATTGGGGGGGCTGAAGGCGAATATGAGTAGAAGATCAAAGGCATAGCAATTTTAATATATGGCCGCCACAGGCCTAGACTATAAGTCCACAATCTCTCTTTGCCAACTAAGTCCTAGAAAACAAGCTAGAAAAACCAGTCCAGCACATGAGCTACGGCCAAAAGATTTGCTACCTAACAGCTATATTTAGCGCCAAGATAAAGCTAGCTACATGCAAAAGCTGACTGTCTGTAACAAGCGGCTTGTAAACTCGAGGTTAATACTAGCAAACACACGCTAAATTAGTAGCGCACAAAAAAACTACTTTTAAATAAAGCAGCTTGTGTACATATGAGCGCCATGGCCAAAAAGCAACCGCTTGCCTGCGATACGTGAATGATAGGACTCATCGTTGTTGATCGATGTGTGCAAATCATTGGGTGTGTGGGCTTTCAATCATACATGTATTTCATTGGTTCATTGAGAAGACAAAACATAAATCATAGGGGTAAAATAATGTTAGGATTTGAAGGTTCCCAATATGCTCCGTGCACGCACACGTTGCAACCGCTTGCAGACACTCCTTATCGCTCATAAATTTCGAACCCAAAACAGAGAAATTGTAACCTAACTATTGTCGTCTACAAACAACGTAAGAACAGAGCAACTATAATACAATCAAGAAGAAATAAGTAAAACTTATCTTTGTGCTTCGAGCATAGGGAAAAGCTCTCCATAGCCATAGCTCGATAGAGAACGCATGCAGTTAGCTTTGATACAATGATGAGCTAGAGGGTGAAAGCACAGGTAGACAAGAAGAGAGAGAGAGATACAACACCATCATATGCAAACCCCAAAGTGTGTGTAGAGCACACACTAAGTATACATATATATATAGTGTGGACTCCTAGTTATATATAGCATAGAGGTTGGTAAATATAGCTCCAACAAGTTGATGTGCAATCATTTGAAGAGTGGTGGTGTTGAGATGTGTGTGAGGTTTTGGTTCCAGCTAGTGAGTTAGTGGTGCCCATGGTGTTTTGTTTGTTGTGGTTCCAAGCTGTTTGGGTGGTCTTGCTATAGGGGATAGACTGCTCTTCAGGCTTCTCTACAACGTAATGCCATCACATTGGCAAATCATTTTGTTATCACATACAAAGGTCTATTCAAAGACATGTAGCCACAAGGATGCATGGAGAAAAGCCAACAATAAGAGAGAGAGGAAGATCAAGAGCAAGGACACCAAGATGAGGACAAGTGGGAGAATGAGGAACACCAAGAAGAAGAAGGAGAAATTTCATGTTACTTGTTGGCCGGAGCTGGGGCTCGACCCCACGTGGGAACTATGGCCTGAGAGCACTTGTATTAAAAGAACCCATGTGGGTTAAGAGGGGAGTCGAGTAGTGGTGTGAGGGCAGTTCCAGAATAGATCTCCAGCTCTCGAGCTTTGCCTGCACATGAGTGTGTGTGTGTGTGAGTAGCTATATTCCTACAATCTAATACTGGTATTAGAAATATCATGTTACTTGTGGGTTGGAGACGGGGCTCGACCCCACGTGGGAACTACGACGTGAGGGCACTTGTATTAAAAGAAACCCACGTGGGTTAAGAGGGGTAATTCGAGTAGTGGTGTGAGAGCGGTTCCAGAATAGATCTCCAACTCTCTATCAGAGTTGTGTTCGTCCTCTGTCAAGGAGAGGTACCACCAGCCATCTATCGGCTACAGCTTAGAGCCCGCTAACTGCAAAGATAAAAGGGGCCCATCTTGAGGGGGAAAAGTATTGCCTACTGTAGCATTAAAGGCCACCACCACAGCTAAGCTCTAGAAGTAATAGATGATTGCAATGGTGCGAGCACTCGCCATAGCTGGTGTTGAAGAAGTGATTTTCATCTTCATGATGCAGTAGGTTCAGAGCTTTCGTCTCCTCACATCCCTCAATCTGCTCCGCGTTTGGGAGGTTTCACTTTGCTTCATCTTTGTCTCTATTTTCAACACATGCATGAGCTGCAAGCTGATTACAGGTTAATAATTCGATTTATATATGATATTAAACCTCATAATAAGGTTCTTTCACACTATGAAAATCTCCAAGTGTTTACCGCGCTCTTTTACCACGTTTTGTAGAGAGAAACAAGAGAGGGGAGGGCGGGGGGGGGGGGTTGTGTTTAAAATATTACTGTGACTATATCCGTTGTTATTATCGCTATTATTACCGTTGTTATTATCACGTCCATGATTGTCGTTATATCTGCTGCCCAAATTTAGCGCCTAAACTTTCAAATTCTGGATTAACTCCCTCCTCCCGGCCTCGCTCAAATTTTGGTGTTTCCCTCCTCTTAATAAAAATTAAATATTATTGTATATGATTTTCAAGTATAAAAATGAAGAGAAAGAGAGAGAGAGAGAGAGAAAGAGAAAGAGGGGGGAGAAGGAGGCGGTGGATATAAGGCCCGATCCAAACGCTACGGCGGAAATGCTTTCCACAGGGGCATTTAAGTTGTGTGGAAAAAGTCTATTTTCTGCAGTAGATATCACCTTCCTCCGGGCCCACCATTTTTCTTCCGGCACCCCCCCCGGAAGAGCTGCTGGTCTCTCTCCACCTCTCTTTGTTTTTCGCTCTTCTACCTTCAACACCGCTTAGACAAGGCAGCGGTAAACCTATAGATAGCCTTTCTTCCTCCAGCCTCGTATGAACCCAGCCTAAGATTACCCTTGTTTACAACTAAAATAATCATTGTCAATCGATTAACATAATTGAGAATATTATCAAATCTAAAGAGAGAAAGAGGAGGGAGAGAGAGGTCAATGGATTACACGATCAAAAAACCTCATAACTGCAAAATGATCATGAATTATCTTCTAAAAGATCTCTACATGAAGCATCATCCAATTATAAGACCATGGCTCCTAAATCAATAAAGAGGGAAATGGAATTGTCGTTTGTGGATGCATTGCCACCTTCATTATCTTCGAGTTCGTCATCCTCCATCTCATCATCTTCATCATCATGACAATCATCCTCGCTAAGACTTGCTGCCGCCGGACTTGATTCATCGACCTCCCTCGATCTCCTCTGTTTCCACCTCATCAAAAGTCGGAGGTGGAAGAGGGTCGAAGATAGTCTCCACTTCATTAGTGGAAAAAATGATTCTTACCCGAGGTGTTACGGGAATTACGAACCAATGTTTTGGTTGGTGGATTGTTGGGATATAGATGACCTATAATGTTGAGATGTAGAGAGTGAGAGAGACAGATGAGACAAGAGACACACCATGTACGCTCCCAAAGACTAATTCATATTGAGGATAAGATACAAATATATAGGTGAGACCAAGTTGAGTAGAGTGAGCCATATATAGCTCCAACACCCCCACTCAAACAAAGGTCTCTAGCTTTGGATGAAAAAACCCTTGGGGAGCTCAAGGGAAAAACCCAAGCCCCTATATGATGTGAAAATATGAACTAGCGATATTGATGATGTGAAAGTGAATTGTGCATCTATGTACAATTATACAAGTGACTCAAAGATGAAAATGTGTAGATGTAGAGTGTGCATAGTTCATGGTACCTATAGGATTACAATGCCATATGTACAAAGCTATTACAATAGCAAAGAAGCTAATCTAGAAAGAGTGAGGCCGAAGCAACTCCAAGATCCGAGGGCAAGAGGATGAAACGTGACTCGTTGAGGTCTTTGGTCAGAATGTCTACAATCCGTTGATCACATGGACAGTGTTCAACCATAATGGTTCCTTTGCATACTTCATACCTGACATAATGATAATGGACAGCAATGTGCTTTGACTTGCTATGTTGAACATAGTCTTTTGCAAGACTAGTAGCACTTTGGTTGTCACACCGTAAGGGTGTGCTAGAAAGAGGAGAGTGACCAATATCAACCAGTATTTGTCGAAGCCATATCAATTCACGAGCTGCAAGTGATGCCGCAACATATTCTGACTCAGTCATAGAAACTGCAACACAACGTTGTTTCTTGCTAGTCCAAGAAACAAGACAACCATTTATAAAGAAGCAGTTTCCACTAGTAGATCGCATAGATAAATGTGAGCTTGCCCAGTCTGCATCAGTGTAACCCAAAAGAGAAATAGATAGCATAGAATCCGATGTGAGTTGTCGTCGATAGACCAAACCAAAATCTGTAGTGCTTTTCAAGTATTTCAATACACGCTTTGCTGCAGACCAATGCTTAAGAGAAGGACGTGCAAGATGTTGTCCAAGATAATTAGCGACAAACAAAATATCAGGACAAGTGTTCATGCCAACAAACTGAAGACATCCAATCAAGTTAGCATAAGGCTGATTTGTGACAAGCTGACCGCCATTGTCATAAGCGTTCTTCGTAGAGCTCGCAAGACAAGGTGTGTTGGTTGAATGTGCAGATTCCATACCAAATTTTTGAATAGTATCTGCAATAAACTTTGACTGTCGAAGGAATAAAATACCTTTTGTACGATTCCGTTGGATTTGAATGCCAAACACGAGTGAATCTCTCCAAGATCCACCATATCAAATGTAGAAGACAATAACTTTTTTACTTGCTGAAGAAATCCTAAATCATTGGAAACAAGGATGGTATCATCTACATAAAGAGCAAGAATCATGAAGCTGCTACCTTGGCGTTTTATGTATAAGTTGGGGTCTGAAGAGCAAGAGATGAATCCTTTAGAGGTGAGAAAAAGATCAAATTTTGTATACCAGGCTCGCGAAGCTTGTTTGAGACCATATAGTGCCTTATGGAGTTGAGTAACAAGGTCTTCTTTACCTGGAATAGCAAACCCTTCTGGTTGTTCAATATAAATTTCCTCTTCCAAGTCACCATTAATAAAAGCAGTTTGCACGAGCTTCTTAATCAAATTGAATAGCAAATGCCAATAAAACTCGAACACTTGTAATGCGAACCAATGGTGAAAAGGTCTCTTGATAATCAACACCTGCTACTTGGGAGTAACCTTTTGCAACTAAACGTGCCTTGAACTTGTCAAAAGATCTATTTTCTTTTACTTTTGTCTTATACACCCACTTACACTTAATAGCTGTACGACCAGGAGGTAATTCAGTTAGTATCCATGTACCTTTAGAGAAAAGAGAACCGTACTCTACTTCCATAGCCTATTTCCATTGATCCTTTTGTGGTGAAGAGATAGCTTCATCATAAGTAATGGGATTCTTAGAAGTAGAAAAAGCATTATTAACAATATCGTCATCATCAACATGACATGAGTCATGTTCAAAATCAATAGGCAGATCAACAAAAATGTCAGTATCATCATTGGAAGCATTTGGAATGGATGGTTGTGAAGATGAAAGTTGCTCTATAGGAAGAGTTTCAACATATCATAAAATCTAATATCTAACCAACCCAAATGATTTTCTCATATTAAATTGATCACTTAATGTGGGAGAATAAACGGGAACAAGTGTTAAGATATAGATATGTGCTTATAGATCTATCTCAACACAGGGCCAATAGTATAGGGGCCCAAATGAGAGATGGTCTATCAAAGAGCAAGGCTAACCAATGGAGCATAAGACCTTAGGGTTAGCTTCATTAAAGACCTCCAATAATGTGTGTAAAAGTCCTTTGACCTTAGGTAAGCTAGAGCTGAGCTTGAGGCGGGAACCTGGCCCAAGCTCGAGGTGCTTGTCCTGCTTGAGGTGCTAGATTAAGGTGCTTGAGGTGCTTGATCTGCTACATGCTTGAGGTGCTTGACTTGCTACATGATTAAGGTACTTGAGGTGCTTTGACAAGCTTGCCTGAGATGCTTGTGGGAACACTCCCTAGTCCAAGTGCTTAGTCATGCTTGATGACTAAGGTGCTTGAGCACCAAAAGTCAAAAGGATCTCTACAAAGGGGGGGGGCGAGCCCTTTTCCAAGGGGCTAGAGAGAGAACACACACTCACACACACAAGGAAGGCCCAAGCTTGAAGAGGTAGCAGGGACACATGTCAGGCCCCTACCAATGTTACTTTCATGAGATGCTTGAATCCTATTGGCTAGGCTTCAAAGGGGTCCAATGATAAATTACTTGAATTATCTAATTGTTTTTGCATTTATCAAGTCCTCTCTCTCAAAGCGGAAAGGGGGAGACTTGTCCCAAGACTACACCTATTGCTAGAAATGGCCCAAGCTTGTGATTGGCTAGGCTTGGCATGAGCCAATGAGCTTCAATGATGAGCTAGAAGAGGGGGTCGACCTGGCAAGGAAGGGGGTTGCTTAGGGGGTATACTCACCCACACACACTCACAAACACTCTGATGGTGTGCTATGCAAAGTGCAAGAGCTCCCTCTCCTTCTCCGAGCAAGTAGAGGTTGAGAGCCTACACCAACACTCTTGGATATGGAGTGCAAATCCAACCAAGATCCATGCTTCAATGCTTATGCTTGCCATCTCCTTCTTCTTCATTACTATGCTATTATGTATGCTAGCAACAAGAGTTATAATAAGTGAGGAAATAATTCTTTCTCCTACGAAATGTTTCTTCTTCCTCTTCCCTACCCTCATTCCCTGCTAGCTCTCTCCATCTTCGAAGGTGTTTGAGGTCTTGGGACTGAGGCTTGGGATAGTTAAAGATTTCTTCAAGTTTATGTTATGTTTGTGATGCATGAAGCTTTCCATCTTCATTGCATCACCTAGGTCACAAGGAACACAAAGACTGTATTGTAACAAGTCTCTCTTAATGGGAGAAATCATAATACAAATGCCTATTGGAGGGGGGACCGGCTCCACATAAATCCGGTCCTCAACTGTTGTCATGTTCTCTAAATTCTCTCTCTTGCAAAAGTATTGTTCATGCCAAGTTAACTAATTGTTATGATTATGTTGCTACCTTCAATTATGTTCACCCGCTATGCTCACAAAGTCATTTCTCAAAAGTACTTTCTTTAATTTCCGCTACTCTCAAATTAAATAGGCCAATTCCCTTACATTGGTATCACAGCATTTGGTTTCTCTTTTCTTGCTTAAGAAGAGAGGTCCTTAAGTAGCCTATAAATGGTTGATGTTGTTAATTATATTAGGGTAAGTGGAACTGGGATCTAATATCGGTTTTGTTGAGCCCACTATGTGGGGGATGGTGCACACCTCGGGAGCTTTGGACTTAATAATGGAGTCTTTTTAGACTTGCATATGGCTTTACCATTATTGAGCCATAAGAAGTCCAAAAGGAGCTAGCCCTTGGCAACTCTGCTATGTTAGACCTACTCCTCTACTCTCTATAATTAACCACTTCGAGCCGTGGGTGTAGATACTTAAGAGCCGATTTTCAAAGGCTAAGAGGAGTGGCAACTAAGGTTTTGAATTGCCAAAGCATACACTAAGTACATACATAAATTTTGTTAACATGGCTGACAATAATCAAGAGAGTAGAATGAACATTGATAGCTTTGATTTTGCACATGAAGGTGCTAATGATGATGCTCCCATGTTTGTGAATTATCTCGTTACTAGGTTGCAGCAAGCTATGGGCAACCCTGCTTTGCAAGCCGAAGTTACTCAACAACTTCGTGCTTATGGAATTTCCCTTCCTCTCCAAGAGGAGAGAGAGCTTTGGAGGCCTCTTGAAGAGACCCCCAAAAGAAGACTCTCTCCCATTCGAGAGGAGGAATCCAAAGAGAAAGAAAGCAATGAAAGTTTAAGTTCTTCTGAAGATGTGGCTCCACGAAGACAGCGGTCTAGATGATCGCCCACTCCTCCCAAGAGGAAAAGATCAACACATAGTCCTTCTCCTCATCACTCTGAAAGGCAAGAGAGGAAACAAAGGAAGAAAAGGGCTAGGAAGAGGTCACCCTCTTCTCCTTCTTCTTCACCTTCCTCCTCTTCCGGCGAAAGTTATGGCTATTCTTTTAGAGAATACAAGAGGGGAGGACATCGCAAATCATTTCCTGCATGGCGAAGGTCACAAAAACTAAAGAAGTTCAAGGAGGGAGGAAAGAGTATCTCTTTTCCTCTAAGCTACGCCATGTAGCTATGCACTTCCAAAAATCATCTCGTCAATGGTGGGCTAGCCTTCGTGGAAATGGTGAAGCCCCAAAGACATGGAAAACTCTACGAGTTTCCATCATGAAGCAATTCCTTGCAAGCGATGCAAAGGACAAAGTGCTTACCGAATGGCGCAGCTTGAAGCTCCTCTCCCATGAGTCTATCCACAAATATGTAGACAAGTTTTGGGATTTACATCTCAAGGCTACTGTCGTTCAAAAGATAGACTTTGCCGAGCAAAGGCAACAATTCTGTGCGGGATTACCTGAAGAGATAGACGAATACATCAACTCTCAATGGCCTGGTACTATTAGCGAAGTAATCCATCACACCATGGTTGCTTCACGCATCAATTTCCATCAAGGGGCTAGAATTAATGTCAAGCCCATGGAAAACAAAAACAAAAATGATGCAAAGGGGAACACCAACGTTCAAAATACTTCCCAAGTCAATTCCAACAACAACAACAATCGGTCCAAGGAAAATGGAGTTTACAAAGTTAAAAACAAACTCTCTCCTGAAGAGCTTGAAGATTTTTTCAAGGACCATAAGTGTTTCAAGTGTGGGGAGCAAGGACATGGCTATGGTTCTTGCCCCAAGAAGAATACTTGCAATGAGACTCCTAGGGCTTCCACCATCGAAGCCCCAAAAGAGGATGCTCATTGCAAAAGATCATCACTTTCCTATGCTTGGGGAAAGGTAAGAGAGCATGATGCCTTCATCTTGTTTGACCCTGGCTCTACTCTTAACTTCATATCAATGGAGTTGACCACCAAGTTGGGCATTCAAGCTTTTGCGATGGGAGATATAGTTGTGGGGGCTGATGCAGCTTTCAAGGGACAACAAGCCTCCATTACTCCCTTGATTGGGGAGTTGAGGCTTCATGTCCAAAGCTATGTTGACAAGGAAGACTTCTTCATCTCTCCTCTCCAACATGAGGATGTTATCCTAGGGGAACCATGGTTTGATCGCATGGCTTCCAACATGAAGTTCCCTGAAAGGAGAATCTACTTCACCTACAGGGGAAAGAACATGTATATAGATGCTAGTGAGCCTGGTCGCACTATTCCACTTGTAAATCCTCTTGCTTTTGATAAGTCAATGAAGAGCTCAGTTTCTGCGTACATGATTTTTGTCAAAGAGTCTCTAAAAGATACTAATGTTTAATCAAATGTAAATGGTAGGAATCAAGAAGAATTAGACTTGTCTAATTTTCTAAAAGGATTCCAAGATGTGTTCATCGATGATATCCCTATGGACTTACCTCCAAAACGAGGGGATGATGACCATCGTATTGAGCTCCTTCCTAGTGAAGGAGTACGAGCGGAAGTGCGATGCGAGAGAGAGTGCGATAAGAAGAGCACGACGATATGGTGAACTCTCTCTACTGTAATGTGTAGAGCATAGTGAGTTCTTATTAGGTTTTTACAAAAGAATATGTGTACATACCTGGCGGCCCGCCCACTTACCTGGGCGACCACATTGGGCTTTATACCCCAACAACCTCCCACTTAAAGTCCAATGTGGTACTTTAAGTGTGAGAGAAGCTACTATACAAGATAATATACAAGAGATGTAGAGAAGTGATGTACTACCCTACAGCTAACTGCTTGCGAAAATGCGCAAAGCTCTCTGAGGGAAGTCCTTTTGTAAGTAGATCAGCAGAATTTTCTGTGGTGTGAACTTTGACAAGCTGAAGTTGCTTATCCTCAAGCATTTCCCTGATGAAATGATACTTCACATCCACATGCTTTGTCTTTGAGTGATAAACTGGATTGCGAGCCAATTGTATAGCACTTTGACTATCACAATATAACAGAGGCATCTCTTCTTTGATTCCCAGATCTGTTACTAGTTGATTAAGCCAAATTGATTCTTTACATGCCTCTGATGCTGCAACATATTCAGCCTCTGTAGTAGACTGAGTAACACAATATTGTAATCTAGAACGCCATGATACTGCTCCACCAGCCAATGTAAAGACATACCCTGACGTAGACCTTCGACTGTCTAAGTCACCTGCATAATCTGAGTGTGTAAAACCCTTTACACTTAGTTCCTGACTCCCATAGGATATACGCATACTCTTTGTAGCTTTTAGGTATCTCAATATTCCTTTCACTGCCTCCTAATGTTTCTTGCATGGGTTTGACATGTATCGACTTACTACTCCCACTGCAAATGCAATGTCTGGGCGAGTAGCAATCATTGCATACATCAAACTACCCACTGCAGACGCATATGGAATCTTATCCATTTCAGCCTTTTCTTCCTCAGACACAGGACAATCTTGTTTGCTAAGTTTCACATATGGTGGAAATGGAACACTCAATGCCTTTCCCTTCTCCATATTGAAACGTTGCAAAACCTTGTCAATATACTCTGTTTGAGATAGCCAAATCAACTTCTTTGATCTGTCTCTCTCAATGCGCATACCAAGTATATGACTTGCCTCACCCATGTCTTTCATGTCAAATGATTTTTCCATCTTTGACTTCAAAGCTGAAATTTCTTCCAAGTGCTTGCCAGCAATCAACATGTCATCCACATACAAAATAAGGATCAGCCAACCGCCATCCTTAGCCTTCTTTGTATATAGACAGTGATCGAACTCACTACGTTTGTAGCCTTGAGAAAGCATAAACTTGTGGAATTTATGTACCATGCCCTCGGTGATTGTTTTAAGCCATAAAGACTCTTTAACAACTGGCATACCCAATCTTCCTTGCCTTTCTCAACAAACCCTTCTGGCTGCTGCATGTAAATTTCCACATCTAAATCACCATGCAAGAACGCTGTCTTGACATCCATTTGGTGCAACACCAAATCTAATATGGCAACCAATGCAAGAAAGCATCTCAATGTAGTCATCTTGACCACCGGAGAGAAGACTTCCTCAAAGTCAATGCCTTGTTCTTGCTTAAAGCCCTTGGCAACAAGCCTTGCTTTGTACTTTGGCTGACTATCATGAGCGGTGATCTTATACCTGTCAACCCATTTACAAGGTAGAGACTTTTTTCCCTTTGGTAATTTAACTAGCTTCCATGTCTTGTTTTTATGCAGAGCTGTCATCTCTGACTACATGGCCAATTGCCAATTCCCGGAGTCCTTCATTTGCACTGCTTCCTTGTAACATGAAGGCTCATTGCAATCAGTCAACATGACATAGTTCATAGATGGAACAAACCTATCAGGAGATCGCGTGATACGTCCAGATCTACGCACAATAGGTGGCTCAAGCTCAGCCACAACCTGTGGTTCCACTCTATCATGTCCTTGCTCCTCTTGAGCCCTGACATTTTGTCTTGCACGTGCAGGTCCATCTTCTTGGAAGACAACTCTTCTAATCTCCTCAACCCTCTTTGGTTTAGAATGATATTTGGCTTCATTAAAGTGAACATCATTGCTACGGATAACCTTTCTGGATTCGGGATCCCAAAGTCTGTACCCCATCTCACCAGAATTACCATAGCCTAGAAAGATGAACTTTCTACTCTTTGGCTCAAGTTTGTTCCTAAACTCCTTTGCAACGTGAGTATATGCCTCACAGCCAAAGACTCTGAGATGCTTGTATGAGGGCACCTTGCCTGACCATACCATCTCTGGCACTGAATCCTTCTGCAAAACCTTGCTAGGAGATCTATTTACAAGATGAACAGCTGTTGATACAGCTTCAGCCCAAAACCCATTTGGCAGCTGTGCATTAGACAACATACTTCTGACCTTCTCTTGTATGCTCCTATTCATCCTCTCAGCAACACCATTTTGAGGAGGATTGTAAGGAGCAGTAAGTTCACGTTTTATACCTTTTGATTCACAAAATTCCTGAAAGGCCTTTGAAACATACTCTCCACCATTGTCAGTGCATAAGCATTTAAGCTTCTTGCCACTCTGATTCTCCACAAGTGTCACAAACATTTTGAAAACACTAAACGCTTCATCCTTGTGCTTGAGAAAGTAAACCCATACTTTCCTTGAGTAATCATCTATAAATGTCATAAAGTAAGAAGCTCCCCCTAGAGATAGGTTAGGCATAGGTCCACACAAATCACTATGAACAAGTGCCAACTGTGTATCTCTTCTACTGCTTCTATGCTTATGTGGCTGTTGTGTTTGCTTACCATATAGACAATGTTCACAGAATTCAAAATCATTCAATCAAAATCCAGGCAAATAACCAGAACGAGACAAGATTTCCATTCCCTTCTTGGACATATTTCCTAACCGGATATGCCACAAAGAAACGTTCGGCTGCTCGGTTACATTGATTACATTTTTAGAGACATTTGATACATAAATCATGTAAAGTCCTCCAGACTTTACTCCATGTGCTATTGTCATAGAACCCTTGGATATCTTCCACATGTTCTGTCCAAAAGTGGTGACGTAGCCAGCATCATCAAGTAAACCTCTGCTGATCAAGCTCTTTGTAATTGCGGGAACATGTCTCACATTCTTCAGCGTGAAAGAAGAGCCATTCTGAAACTTCAATTGAACATTGCCAACACCTAAGATCTCACATGTCTGCCCATTGCCTAGCCGAACATGATCTTTAGTGGTCACATAAGAGGTAAACCACTCCTTGTTTGGAGACACATGAAGTGATGCCCCTGAGTCTATAATCCAGTCACTCAGTGCATTTCCATCAGATGCTGTAAGAAGAGCTGAGTCCATTGTATTCTTCAAGAAGTAGATGTCTCCTGACACTAGACTCTCATCCTCTGCAACAGTGTTTGTCACATTTATTTCTTGAATCTTATTTGAGGACTTGTTCTTCTCACCATGGTCTTCAGCTTTCTCTTTGCCTTTTTCTGCTTTCCATTCTCTGCAGTCTCTTTTTATGTGACCCTTCTTGCCACAATGGTAGCATTCTATGTCACTCTTGCCTTTAGCACTGCGGGACTTACGACGAGACTGATTCCTCTTTCCACCTTTGTACTTTTATTTGGTCCTTCCCCTGACAACTAAGGTTGTTCCTTTGCCTTTGTCCATTGTCTTTCTATTGGTTTCTTCAGTAAGCAGACTTCCTTCTACACCTGCTATGTTCAAACCATCTGGAGGTGCAGAATTACTCAAAGCTGTGCAAAACGTGTCCCAACTTTCCAGCAATGTGATCAACAGGAACATAGCTCTAACAGGTTCATGAAACTTGACACCTTGAGCTGACAACTGACTATAGATTGTGTTGAATTCATTCAGATGATTGGACATAGGTGTCCCTTCTTTCATCTTCAAGTCAACAAGATTCTTAAGACAATATACCTGTGAAGTTGCACTCTGCTTCTCATAAAGATCACTCAGCTTTAACCATGCTTGATAAGCTGACATCTCGTCTACTACATTGAAGTAAACGCTTTCTGCCAAAGTCAGCATAATGGTAGAAAGTGCCAATTCATCCATTTCGCTCCATTCATCTTCGTCCATATCTTCTGGTTTTATCCCCTTGAGCTTTATAGGTTTTATCTGCTTCTTTTGTACCAACACGTTCCAAATCTACTTCTTCCACAATGGGAAATTGGTTCCATCCAGCTTCTTGATATTGTAAAGAGCAGTGTCCTGTGATCCAGCCATAGCTATGCTTCACAATAGTTTACTTTCTTGGGAAAAATTCGGCAAAGTTTCCCCAGTAAACTGAGCTCTGAACCAATATCAACCTGTCAAATGAACCGAGAAAGCTTTAGATTCTACAGAAATTTTGACAGAGTCTCCTTTGTAAAATGGCTCTGGTGTACTAAAAACAGACCAAAAAACAGCTCAAAAAACACTGTCTCTCTAACACTGTAAGCTGTGGGTAAACCTGTCCTGCACCTATACTGTCTCTGACTGTCCTGTCACTGTCTTGTAAGCATAGACTGTGACAATGCCTCAACGTCAGTAAAGCAAAGATGCAATCCCAACTGTCTAACTCACAGTCAATACATCGTAGCTGCCTATCTAAGGGTGCTCGAGAGATTGCTCCAAGACCTGTATCACTGAAAGGATCTCAACATTCGAGAATCCCCCAGCTCAATAAAACCTCACTCAACCCTCAACAAAGGCTGTAGTAAATGTGACAGTACATAGACTTCCCACAAAGTCATACATCCACAAATTTCCCACTGTATGCTGTAACCGCTGCGGCGGTTGTTTGCTGCGTGACTCACAGCCAGCAAACCCTCAATAGACATACATCATCTCTGACAATACATCCCATGTGGAAGTACCTGCAATGTCAGGATGAAATCTGGAATATCAAGCAGCAAACACAAGCTACCTGATGAACTAGTGGATGTCGCCTATAGTCTGTGTGTAGATGCGTCCGTGTCGTATGTGACACGCCTCCAAGAACTGTGAGCCGTCCTTCGATGTGTAGACAACCACAAATCAACACTCTGGGAGTGTCGATATCCTCAACACCTGCGGTCGTAGGCCGAAAACCCCAAATTTGCAGAATCGGATCTGCACCCGCTGAGACCACGTAGTCGAAAATGGCCTGCGCAGACCTTTGTCGAAGCCGAATGGTAACCGAGATGACCTCAGAATGAAATTCTTACAACACCAAACCCTTTGGGCTTTCCCACGAGATTTGGGGCCGTGTCTTCGCCTGTCGAATTTCACTCCAATCTGAGTTGGGGACTCTAGCCTCCTGCAGTGCTGTCCCGAGCCTCGATATGAGCTCTAATACCAGTTGAAGGAGTACGAGCGGAAGTGCGACGCGAGAGAGAGTGCGAGAAGAAGAGCACGATGATATGGTGAACTCGCTCTACTGTGATGTGTAGAGCATAGTGAGTTTTTATTAGGTTTTTACAAAAGAATATGTGTACATACCTGGCGGCCCACCCACTTACCTGGGTGACCACATTGGGCTTTATACCCCAACACCTAGAATCTCACCACCTAACAAGCCTCCTTATCAAGTCTCACAAGCTCAACAAGAGGAGATCATGAGGCAAGTACAAGAGCTAGTAGACAAAGGGATGGTGAGGCCTAGTTCCTCTCCCTTTTGTTCTCCAGACCTTTTAGTGCAAAAGAAAGATGGTACATACCGTATGTGTATGGACTATCGACCACTAAACCATATCACTATCAAAAACAGACTTCCCATACCTCGGGTAGAAGATCTATTTGATAAGCTACAAGGCTCGACCTACTTCAATAGGATTGACCTTAAGAGGGGCTATCATCAAATAAGGATAGTGGATGAAGATATCTTAAAGACCGCGTTTCGCACAACGTTTGGTCTTTATGAATATCTAGTCATGCTTTTTGGCTTGACTTATGCACCAGCTACGTTCAATCGTTTGATGGAGAAAAATTTTAGACCATACCGCAAATTCATTGGAGTGTTCTTTGATGATATCATCATCTACTCCAATTCTTTGGAGGAACATAAGCAACATCTCCAAGTGATTTTTCAAGCATTGAGGGAGAACAAGCTTTTTCTTAACCAAAAGAAAAGCGAATTCTTCCTTCAAGAGATTCAATACCTAGGTCATATTATCTCTAAAGATGGTATCCAAATGGATCCATCAAAGTTAGAGGTAATAAAAGCATGGCCTAACCCAAGAAATCTACATGAGCTAAGAAGCTTTGTTTGTATGTGCGCATACTATAGACGCTTCATAGAAAAATTCTCTCAAGTAGCAGGACCACTACATGACTTAACTAAGAAGAACGTTGTCGAGAAATTTGCGGTCTTGCCAGGAAAGCACCGGGCTTATGGCTGTGAGAGTTTGTGAGAGAACTCAACAAAAACTATATGAAGGAGTTAAACCATAGATGCCATGAAGACTAGGGTTTGGAAAGAAGTGAAATCAAAGAAGACTCACTCTTTCTCTCTTGCACTCACACACACACAAAGAAAGAACGCAAAAGAGAATGTCAAAACAATACGAAGATGAAAACATCAAGGCTATGTTCATATCGTATCATGGGTAATATGAAAGGGTTAATGGATGAGTTAATGGCATTCAATCTTGGCTGACCAAATAGGCTACGAATTGTTCTTTGGAATTGTAGTTTTGTGCTTACCATAATATATATATTTTGTCTAGTGATTGAGATTAATTGTGTGTATAAATCCTCTTGGTTCATAGCAAGATAACTACGCTTACATCAAAAGAAAAATTATAGTCTATGAGAGGTAGTTTGATGGGATCCGGTGATAGAAGTATTTCATTGAGCCTTTCAGGGCCGAAGAGAAACACTATACATTGTTGAAAGTGTATTTTACGGCTAATCCATACGTTAATTCTAATAGATCGTACAGAGTGAAAGCGATAGAAATGATCATCATGTGGGTTATTCATCTAGGATAGTATGTGAGAAATGTAGATATGAGAGAAGTGAAGAGATGAGAAGTTTCCCTCCCAAGCCCTATTCTTGCCCGTAGGCAATAAGGATACTGCGGGGAGAGATGTACCTGTAGCAAGGAGAACCTAGAGAGGATGAATTACTAAGAATGAGAGAGATAGGTTTGGTTAAGGAGATGAGATTAGATACATATATATATATATATATATATATATATATTGGATTAGAGGTGAAAATGAGAACAACAAGAAGTCAAGAAAACATCAATGTAGAACACATCTTACTTGAAACCCTTCGGCACCATTATTGATGGGAGAGAGAAGAAGAGTGGATAATTCCCCTTTGATTGATACACCAAGTACAACACCTTCTTTGATTAGAGTTGATCCTCCAAGGATGGCGTACAAGAATGGCTAGTTTTCCTCTAGGAGAAAGTGTAGGCTTGGGCTTATGTTAATGGGGCTAAGTACAATTAGGCATTACTACTCACTCCCTCAAGAATTCCTCTCATCAATGGCTTGAATGCTTGAGTTCCTTCCAAAGAAGAAGAGGTCCCTTTTTATAGGTGAAGGGAACCCACAAGGGTTTACACAAGAAGAGAGGAGCCAGTGTGAACAGGAATTGGAAAAGTTGGAAATGAGCTGTCCCTGCATGATGTGGGCAGACTGGGGTCCAGTATTTTGATCATATCTCCTCAACCGTAGCTCCAAATAAAAAAGTAAAAATATGGGCAGAAACTTCAGCTCATTAGTTACGATTTTCAGTTTAAAGTCATTTTCCAATTCGGATTGGAACCTTGTGTAAAAAATTCATCAAAATAGGGTCCATTTATGGCAGCAAAAGTCTTCATGTGGTCCCCTTAGCCTAGACTTTCATTTGATTCCAAAGGACACCTCATGCCATATGAAAGCATGACATTGCTCCTTGACAAAGTTTTGTAATCATGCTTGCAATAATGCATTAAAATAAGTGTATCTTTGAAATCATGCTACCTAGTGTCCCACTAGGATATGATTCCCTCCTAGTAGCTATTTAAAAAGAAATATAAGAAAAATATAAAAAATACATAGAATATATATATTGGAGTTTACCCTAGATATAGGATCTAGCTAGGGTGTGAGATGATAATGAGATAATAGAAATAAAGAATCAATGCTTTTTGCCCCAAGTTAAAGAGGCGGAGCTATTGATGCTTTTCCCATAGTATTTTCTGATGGTAAAGTAAGAATAGGTTACCCTTGAGAAAAATAATAGGATGAGATAGAAGGCTCATTATTATACTTAAATATGCATATGTACATTATAGGAAAGATAATTATGTATCTAAAAAATTACAAGATAACTCTTGTAGCATGCGTTCCCACTATGTACGTGTCACAACACGACAACGTTAAGTTTGTATGGATTGCTAAGGAGCAAAATGCTTTTGAAAAGCTCAAAGAGAAGCTTACTTCCCAACCAATCCTAGTGCTTCCGGATCTCTCAAAGCCATTTGAGGTCCAATGTGATGCTTGCAGTGATTGCCTTGGAGCAGTTTTGTTTCAAGAAGGGCATGCCATAGCATATGAGAGCCGAAGGCTCAATATTGATGAACGATTCTTGGGCATTTATGAGAAAGAGCTTTTAGCTGCTCTACATGCCCTAGACACATGGAAGCACTACCTATTGGGGACTCCATTTATCCTACAAACCGACCACCAAAGTCTCAAGTATTTCATGACGCAAACCAAGCTTTCCGACAAACAAATGAGGTGGGCAAATTTTCTTTCGCAATTTAATTTCCATATTGCCCACATAGCTGGTAAGCACAATCAAGTGGCCGATGCACTTTCACGACGACCAAAAGTTAATGCGGTGTCTATAGCTACTCACAATGATCTATCCTCTATGATAGATGAGTATGCTACTGACCCTAACTTTAGAGACATAATGTCAGCCCTTGCTTTGGGGAAGAAAGAGGAACCATTCACCTTGCAGGATGGTTATCTTCTCCACGGCAATAGGCTATGTGTGACCCATTCCCTTCATGAGAAAGTTATGTATGCATCCCATGCTCCTCCATATGCGGGACATAGAGGCATTCAACCTACTCTCCGAGGAGTAGAGACGTACTTCTATTGGCCTACCATGAAAGTGGACATACAAGAGTGTGTTTCAAAATTTGTAGTATGCCAAAAGACCAAGTATGATAGAGGGAAGCAACCTGGATTACTCCAGCCATTTCCTATTCCAAATTCACCATGGGAGAGTATATCCATGGATTTCATCTTTGGATTACCCAAGTCTATCCATGGGAATACTGGAATATGGACAATAGTCGACAGGTTTTGCAAGCAAGCACATTTTATTTATTCCTGTCAAAAAGACTATTGAGGCACATCAAATGGCAACTCTCTTCATATCTCAGATTTTCAAGCACCATGGATTACCCACATCCATCGTGTCAGATAGAGATCCTAGAATGACCAGTAATTTCTGGAAAGGTCTCTTTGAAAATCTAGGAACAAGATTAAATTTCTCTTCGTCCTATCACCCACAAACGGATGGCCAAAGTGAGATAGCCAATCTTACGATACTCGATCTACTCAAGAATTATGTTACCAAAGTAGATCAACGCTCACAATGGGAAAAGTACTTACCTCTTGTAGAGTATGCCTACAATAATACTGTACATACTTCTATGGGAAAAGAACCTTTTGAGATCATTGAGGGAAGACCAAAAAGTCCCTTGCTACTCAAAGTACATGGTAAGATCTTCGCCGCCAATGAGTATAGCCGTGACCTACAAGAATCTTTTCAAAAGATTAGGGAGGCTATATCCATCTCTCAACAAAGGCAAAAAGCTACTCTACTGATAAGCACAGAAGAGCCTTAATGTTCAAAGAAAATGATTGGGTCTTACTCAAGTTTCCTAAGGCTCGATTAAGGCAAACAACGGGCAAAAATCCTACGGGCCATCAAAAGTATTATGCTAAACTAGCAAAAAGATACAATGGTCCTTTCCAAATCTTGAAGCCCATCAATGAGACAGCTTATCAACTTAAGCTGCCCAACCATTGGCTCATACACAATGCCTTTCATGTAAGCCTACTTAAGCCCTACAAAGGAGAGCCACCAATTTAACCAATTATTGAAGACCCTCCCGAAGTTGAAGACCAAGAAGAGGTGCTACAACCCGAAGCTGTCCTTCGGCATGAAGACAAGGTACTACGACATGGTAAGATTATCCGACGGTATCTTATTAAGTTCAAAAATTATCCTTTTGAAGATGCTAGATGGATGCAAGGAATACAGCTTAAGGATAGTATGAACCTTGTCAATGCTTACAATGCCACATTAGAGTAAGCAAATGTACAAATTTCTTTTAAATGACTCATGTTTTTGTCTTATAAGACTAGTCCTCTTTTTAATTGTGCACAAATTTAACTAGTATGCATGCTTAGAATTATGTTTGTGATGACAATGTCTCTCAAACACCGAGTAGAATTTGTCACTCTACTTTGGGAGAATGAAATGGACTAAAGAGCAGACATGCTTGCGGCAGCTATGTCTCCCAAGCACCAAATGGATTAGTCATCCATCTTGGAAAGATGTCGCAGGGTAAAAAGGGATCCTCTACCCACTAAGTCAAATTGACTAATGACTAAGGCTTTATATCTTCTACCTCATAGTAGAGGACGACTATGATTTCAAGAGAGAGGTAATGTCATAAAATCTAATATCTAACCAACCCAAATGATTTTCTCATATTAAATTGATCACTTAATGTGGGAGAATAAACGGGAACAAGTGTTAAGATATAGATACGTGCTTATAGATCTATCTCAACACGGGGCCAATAGTATAGGGGCCCAAATGAGAGATGGTCTATCAAAGAGCAAGGCTAACCAATGGAGCATAAGACCTTAGGGTTAGCTTCATTAAAGACCTCCAATAATGTGTGTAAAAGTCCTTTGACCTTAGGTAAGCTAGGGCTGAGCTTGAGGCGGGAACCCGGCCCAAGCTCGAGGTGCTTGTCCTGCTTGAGGTGCTTGTTGTGCTTGAGGTGCTAGATTAAGGTGCTTGAGGTGCTTGATCTGTTACATGCTTGAGGTGCTTGACTTGCTACATGATTAAGGTACTTGAGGTGCTTTGACAAGCTTGCGTGAGATGCTTGTGGGAACACCCCCTAGTCCAAGTGCTTAGTCATGCTTGCTGACTAAGGTGCTTGAGCACCAAAAGTCAAAAGGATCTCTACAAAGGGGGAGGCGAGCCCTTTTCCTAGGGGCTAGAGAGAGAACACATACTCACACACACAAGGAAGGCCCAAGCTTGAAGAGGCAGCAGGGACACATGTCAGGCCCCTACCCATGTTACCTTCATGAGATGCTCGAATCCTATTGGCTAGGCTTCAAAGGGGTCCAATGATAAATTACTTGAATTATCTAATTTTTTTTGCATTTATCAAGTCCTCTCTCTGAAAGGGGAAAGGGGGACACTTGTCTCAAGACTACACCTATTGTTAGAAATGGCCCAAGCTTGTGATTGGCTAGGCTTGTCATGAGCCAATGAGCTTCAATGATGAGCTAGAAGAGGGGGTCGACCTAGCAAGGAGGGGGGTTGTTTAGGGGGTAGACTCACCCACACACACTCACAAACACTCTGATAGTGTGCTATGCAAAGTGCAAGAGCTCCCTCTCCTTCTCCAAGCAAGTAGAGGTTGAGAGCCTACACCAACACTCTTGGATATGGAGTGCAAATCCAACGAAGAGCCATGCTTCAATGCTTAAGCTTACCATCTCCTTCTTCTTCATTACTATGATATTATGTATGCTAGGAGCAAGAGTTATGATAAGTGAGGAACTAATTCTTTCTCCTACGAAATGTTTCTTCTTCCTCTTCCCTACCCTCATTCCCTACTAGCTCTCTCCACCTTCGAAGGTGTTTGAGGTCTTGGGACTGAGGCTTGGGATAGTTAAAGCTTTCTTCAAGTTTATGTTATGTTTGTGATGCATGAAGCTTTCCATCTTCATTGCATCACCTAGGTCACAAGGAACACAAAGACTGTATTGTAACAAGTCTCTCTTAATGGGAGAAATCATAATACAAATGCCTATTGGAGGGGGGACTGGCTCCACATAAATCCGATCCTTAACTATTGTCATGTTCTCTAAATTCTCTCTCTTGTAAAAGTATTGTTCATGCCAAGTTAACTAATTGTTATGATTATGTTGCTACCTTCAATTATGTTCACCCGCTATGCTCACAAAGTCATTTCTCAAAAGTACTTTCTTTAATTTCCGCTACTCTCAAATTAAATAGGCCAATTCCATTACTCATCATCTGAAAGAAATGAAAAAGCATAAAGAAATGATTTAGTATCATCAGAATCATCCATGGACCAGGAGCCTCCCATAAGCTGTTTGTTAAAAGTAGCATCACGATTCACAATTAATTTCTTGGAGGAAGGGTCATAGAATTTGTAGCCTTTGTAAGTGTCAAAATATCCAATAAAAATAACTTTAAGACCAGCAACATCAAGCTTTGTTCGTGTTTCTTTGGGAGCATGAATATAAGCAATACATCCAAAGGTTCGAAAATGAGATACAGAAGGAATGTCACCTGTCCATTTTGTGATGGGTATCTTACCACAGGGTGCAGTAGTAGGAAGATGATTCTGAATAAATACTGCCGTCAAAGTAGCTTCAGCCCAGAAAATACGAGATAAACGAGAATGAATCAGCATACATCTTACAACATTGAGAATAGTGTAATTCTTTCGTTCAGCAACGCCGTTCTATTGAGGTGAATATGAAATAGTGTGTTCATGATGAATCCACTACCAACACAGTAATTCACAAACTCTTGAGAATTATATTTGCCTCCATTGTCACTATGAAGCTTCTTAAAGTGACGACCAGTTCGAATTTCCGCAGCCTTGTGGAATTGTTTGAAAACAGATAAGGCCTCATATTTTTGTCTAAGTAGAAATACAGTAGTATACCGTGAGAAATCATCAAATTGAAAGTAATAAAGTAGCGATATTGGGATCCTGAAGCAGGTAGAGGTTCACATATATCAGTATGAACAGGATCCAATATGTCATGAGAATGAGTTGTATTTGAAAGAGAAAAGGGTTTCCCAAGAGCACAAAACTCACAAATTCCCATATGGGGATGAGGTTTAAGATCCATGCCATGAACAAGATCACGACGCTGAAGATCAAGGAGTTTTTAGAAATCAACATATATAAAACGGTGATGCCATACTTTGCAATCATGATCACCTAGAGCAGTGGCTATAGTCTGTCTATCTTTCTCAATGGCTACCATTTTGAGGAGCAATGGCTATAGTCTGTCCATCTTTCTCAATTCGGCATCTAGTATGATCAAATCCAACAAAGAGACCAAGATCAACAAGTCTAGCAGCTGAAAGAAGATTACTTTGAAGATCTGGTACATGTAATACTCCTCGCAAAATTCGAGTGAACGAAGATAAGGTACCAAGATATAAATCTCCGATACCCTTTACTTGACAAGTCGTATCAACAGCAAGATAAACAACACGTTGAATTCGTAGTGGATGATAGTTATGGAGCCACTTAGACTGATATGTTATATTTCTTGTAGCACTAGAATCGACAATAAAAGTGAACCATCACGTACATGAAGTATTCTGTCTGGAGCAACTAAACATAGGATGCAACTTGTTTCTAGTACAATGTTGTTTCGATGTTCAGTAGCATATGCTCTATTACGATCTGTGTCAAATCGACGCTTATAGCACATATGAGTGGGATGATCAGATCGTCCAAAATATTCACAAGAAGAAGAAGAAGAGTCTCTAGATAAACGTGGTTGTTTTGTGGTATATTGTGTTCTTCATCATATTGACGTGCCCAACAATCATCTTCAGTATAGACATTTCTATTGCAGTAAGAACATTGCTTACTAGGAAATTTGAGACGAGAGAAAATAATACCACGACGGCCACCTCTGCGGTTTCCTCGTTGAAATGAAAGCCTTCGAGTATAAAAAGCACATTCCATCTATTGTGACTCAGCCTCCTCTTGTGAAATCATAGTTGTATCATGACCAGCATTACGTTGTTCTTGACATTGAGAGTATTCAATTAAAGACATGCAGGCATGGTCGAAATCAAGACCATCTTTATTAGAGAGAATAGTAACAATGTTATCATAAGAGGAGTCCTTCACCGTATCAAGGAGAAGTGCAATAAGTTGCTTTTGTGGAACAGGATCATTGGCAGCAAAAAGCTGATTAATAATAGATTTGAAAGACTCAATATGTCCCATCATGGTAGTACCAACTTCATATTGTAGCTTGTTAAGAAAATCTCTCAAATAAAGTAATTATATAACAAATTTCTTCTGAAAGTTTGCAATAAGGTACTTCCATACGTTGTGGAAAGTAGGCAGTTCATACATATAAAGAAAAAGGGAGTCACTAAGAGAATATACCAATGAGCTGCTTTATCACGTCATTGCCAATCTGTATACACAACATTCCAATCTTCAAATATAGGTCCTTCAGTGATAAGCATGTTATCATGATCCGTATCAACAGGCTGCGGCAGACAAACACGATTTCCAAGGACAACATCAGAGAGTTCATCGCCTTCAAGAATTAACAACATCTTTGCTTTCCACCCTGGAAATCCTTGGCCTTGGAAAGGAGGAAATAAACGCTGGCCTGAAGAAAATCCGTTGATGAGAATAGTCATAGCTATATTTGGTTGCGAGAAGACGTATAAGATAAGATCGCAGAATCTGCACACCATATATGGTGAAGGCTGCAATTGAGAATAAGAGAAATATGACGATTGTGTTCTGTCAGCGATGAACGCAAGAAGGATGCTCAATAGACGTCTAAAAATGTGAGAGACGTCACCCAAAAAAAATAGGGAAAAGGAGACATCAAAAATAAAAGAGTCATCAAAATAGAGTGACGTGAGATGAGAGTCCTCAAAATAGAATGACGTCAGACGCAAGATTGACGGCCACAATATGAATAGCAAAAAGCTAAATTTGCTCAAAAAAGTTAACGCCAAAATTAGAAAAACGATCGCGGACGTTGCACGAAGACGCACGACGAAGAAAGCTTCGTCAAGCTCAATTGTAGTAAAAATAGTATAACTTTCTGCTGCGAACTTCGATTGATGCAAACGTAGAACTCAAATCAAAGAGCTCGATGAGACGAATGATTTTGGATGAAAACTACCATTGTGCTTTTCTCGTTTCTCCAAATTTTGAGCAGAATACCCCCAAAAATTGAGACGAAGTTCAGGGTGGCAAAAAACAGATCAACAAGAAAACTTAATCAATGATTAATTATATCGATTAGCAATAAACACCACAGAAAATACTAATCATATTCTTCTTAACACAAAACAACCACAGTTAACAAGAATCAACCCTCAAAAAATAAAATTTGTAGCAATTTTGAATCTTACATGTGAATCGCATATACATATTGTTTTTTCACCATGAATTGAATCGGCGCGTGATCATTACCGCAGTGATAGCATGTTGAGATGTAGAGAGTGAGAGAGACGAGAAAAGAGACACACCATGTACGCTCCCAAAGACTGATTCATATTGAGGACAATATACAACTATATAGGTGAGACCAAGTTGAGTATATATAGCTCCAAGATATAAAATAGAAGCTCAAAGTGAGTAACATTGGTATAACTAACGATACAACAAGTAAATAAGAATAAAAAAGGTACATGTCACTCAACTGCTCACAATTACATGGTAAAACTAAATTGTCATACCTCCCAGTGTGATGCACACTAGAGTCCACCATGTAGAGGCCATTCTCATGTTGTCTAGACACATTTGCAAACCACTTGCACTCGAAGAGGAAGCTATGAAAGGTTCTAAAATTAACCTTTAGTATCCTTTCAATAGTTCCACAGTACGTGGCTTCATCACCATCTGTGTCAAAGTTGCCCATGATGTCACAATCCATGGTGGTTCTACGCTCGTCAATGTGCCGTGTACAAAAGTGACAACCCTTTGACCACATAGAGTTAAAGGAAAGGCACTACAAAATAGAAAAATATATTAATTTACCAAATATATCTTAAAGATAATCTCAACAAATAGCGAGACAATATGGTTTAGATATATGAGTACTCTACCTTTGGTATGCAACCTCGTCTATACTTCCATTCTTTGTTGGTGATATCTTCTCCGCGCGCTTTTGCCTCGTTCATTGTCTCATGAATCAACTCTGCACTAATGAGATATGGGAAACATGAAAGGTGTCTAGGCATTGGGAGTGCCCTCCTTCCTCCATGTGCTTGTTTCCATGCTTCCCTCTCTTGCAAATGCCTGGACTTTGCCACTGTCCACAAGTCCACCCACGTGGTCATAATCTTTGCATTGAGAATGCAAACGTTATTGTAAGGTTTCCAGTTTCTGAAAACATAAAGGTTGTATAAAGCTTAATCAAACTGATATGATTATTGAAAAAGCAATGTAGAATTGCCCGACCATGGCAAATATTGGTATTTTTGGAATCTTAAGCACAGCAAACCCCGGGCTAGAAATTTTCAGAATTGAATTCCGATAAAAACTGGCATAGTTATGACCCCTGGAAGTTTACACTGTGAATTGAGTAAAATAGGTAAAATTGATGGGTTTCAGTAATCATTTAAGCATAGACTTTATTAAAGGCCTCCTAGATATTTACAAGATATTTACCAGTTAAGAAAAAAAAGTCAAAATATAGCATAATTGATATTTTAAAAGCTGGCAGGTAATGGGAGGGTCATCACTGACCTGCTAAGGACTCATTTAGCAGCAGGGGTCGTTTTTTTGACCTGTAGGGGGCTGCTTGAACTGCAAGCAACTGCTTTTTTAAGCCTGTGAGAGCTTAAGAGTGCCAGAAAACTATAAATAGGACCCCTAGCCTCACATTTTACACAGACTCGGAGCCTTGATACTCTCTCTCATCTAGAGAGGACACTACGCAAAAATCATTAGAAATTAATCTCTAATTGATTAACTTAAACGATAATTGGCCTAATCCTTCTTAATTAGCAAGGTTAGATTAAGTTATTTTGTTAATAAATCAAAGATTAGGCCTATGTATACTCGTAAAACCTCTCTTAATTAATTAATCTCTGTTGATTATTGTAATTAAGCTAATTAATTGTCCTATCATATTAGGGCTGAAATTAGCCAAATTAACCATGAATTAATGATAAATATATTAATTAAGGTTAGATTAAGATAAGGTAATTATCGGAGTTGCATTAGACAATCATTCAGCTAGGAAAATCATCCTATAATTTTTTGAGTAATTTTCCTAATTAATTAGGCAGAATTACTCTGTTTTTTGAGCTATTTAAATAAACGAAATTAGTAAATTGATTTAAATTTCTATGATATATTTTTAGTGGTTAATTGGGTGTTAAGGAACCCGTGATAATTAGGATAAGCTCAGATAATCAATCTACCTAATTAATTAGGCAGAATTACTCTGTGTTTTGAGCAATTTAAATAGGGGAGATTAGTAAATTGATTTCAATTTCTATGATATATTTATCAATGGTTAATTGCATGTTAAGGAACCCGTGATATCTAGGAGAAGCTCAGATAATCAATCTAGCTAATTAATTAGGCAGAATTACTCTATTTTTTGAGAAATTTAAATAGGGGAAATTATTAGGTTGATTTCAATTGCTATAATATATTTATCAGTGGTTAATTGGGTTTTACAAAAACCATGATAATTAGGAGAAGCTCAGATAATCAATCTAGCTAATTAATTAGGCAGAATTACTCTGTTTTTTGAGAAATTTAAATACGAAAAATTAGTAAATTGATTTCAATTTATGTGATATATTTATCAATGGTTATTTAGGTGTTAAGGCACTCGTGATAATTAGGAGAAGCACAGATAATTAGTTTAACTAATTATCATAGTGGAATTATGCTATTTTAGGGGTAAATTAAACAGGGAAATTAGTAAATCACTCTATATGATTACATCCTATTTATAAGATCTATATTATAGGGTAAAGAGGCCGTGATAATTATTCCAATGTTAGAAAATTAGTATAGATATTTATCTAAGTCAAATTACTCTATTTTTAGCTAAAAACTAAAGAGGGAAATTAGTAAATCATGTGCTATAATTGCATGCTATTTATCAGAGTTGTATTATAGGGTAAAGAGGCCGTGATAGTTATGCCTAATTTAGAAAATTAGTATAGATATTTATCTAAGTCAAAATATACTAATTTTGGTGGAAATTGCAAGAGGGAAATTAGTAAATCCTGCTATATGATTACATTCTATTTATCATAGTTATTTTACATAATAAAGAGGCTGGGATAAATATATCAAGGTTAAAAAAGTAGAATAAGTATTTATTTAAGTCAAATTATCCTAAATTCAGTTGAAAATTGAGGATGGAAATTATATAACTAAGTTGGAAAATAATAAGATAATTACCAGAGGTCAAAAATATATTTATCTACTTGTGATAATTATACTATATTTAATTAGTGAGGTTAGTAAATCATAATTGACAAAAAGTCTTATTTTGAGCAAATGATTAATTAAAATAAATAGACTTTGTGGTTAAAAGTTTTTAGAAAAAGTATAGTGAGTGCAAACCTATGATATCAAGTTAAACAAATGAAATCTTTAAGAGAAATTAAATACAATAAATATTAAGCCCAAAATAAGTAAATTATTAGCTTAAAAGTTGATAGGAAAATTAGGAAAAAGATATAGAAAATTATAAGAAAGTTAGAAGAACTTAGAAAACCCTTAGGGAAGCGGTAGAAGAAGCTATAATGCTTATATAGACAAATAAGAAATTACTAGGTTAAGAATTTATCAATTAAGACTATAAATTTAACCTTGGATGGGTTACGGTTGAATACAAAGGTTGAGTCTATATTTTGAATTATTTACCTAATGATTAGACGTCCTTTTTATAAGGATAAGAAGTTATGGTATCAAAAAGAACCCGAGCAAGTCCTACATCTGATGATGAGGAAGTAGCTCGAAAACAAACTAGAGTGTCGCACGACGACGAAGCCGGGCCTAGTAGTAGGCCTACGGAGGAGAGTCTTCAGGCGCCAGCACAACAGCAAATGGCCAATCAATCCTAGGTGGGTGTCCCATTGTTCAATCAAGTCTTTCACTAGTTTAAGTTATTTTATAAGTTAGCATTGCATACGTAAGAAGGATAAACTGGCTGAAAACGGAAGGTAACTTCCAACGTGCATTTGTTTATAATATAGGAAAGAATTGTTTGGGTTAAAACTGGTTGAATTAGGAAAGATATGTTTGATCATCCTTAAGACAGCTTGTCTCAAGACACCTCCGACTCCTTGATATAAATTGATGATAATGATTGGCTTTCTAGCCACGGTTAAGTCGGTTACCCCCATGAACGATGAGTTTCTACTCCGTGTCATGTCTTGATGTTTCTACATAAGTTAGGATACCGTTTTTATCCTAGGGGAGCTGCCCGGTTGTATGGGCAACTGGGTTTGGTGTATAGACTCCGATTTTTATAAGACCTAGAAACCTGTCAAGGATCCCATCCCGATCTTGGTGTAGGCGGGTCGGGGACATTACAATTATCAACCACTTGGGATAGATTCATATCCATGTTAAGTAATTTCCCCTTTCCACTTGTCAAGTGTGAAGTGATCTTTGAATCTTCCTCATCTGACTACATGCGAGGCATTGAAGGATCAACTTGTGCCAAATACTTGGATATGTAAACAAATGCCTCTTGAATAATCCACCCTTCAGCCATACATGCCTTTGGTTGAAACCGTAGCCGCACAAAATCTTTGAGAGTCTTTAAAAACCTCTCTAAGAAGAACATCCATCGTGCGTGCACTATTCCACATATAGCTATCTCCTCCACCACGTGAACCAAGAGGTGAATTTGACTAAGAAGGAATGATCGAGGAAATGCATCCTCAATGGCACACACAGTTTCTGTTGCAAGTGTTTGAGCAGCAGGAATAGCATCTATTTCAATTTCCTTGGAGCTCACAAATCTGCAAGAAAACACACAAGGATACACTAAGTGCTAGTTGAAATTATTGTGTACATAAAAAAGGTGTAGTTGAGTGGAGTCTTATGGTGTACCTTATTAACTCTCCTAATTTGAAAATAGCGTCCCTAACTTTCTTGTCCCGACATATACACATACTCACCGGCAGAATGAACTACAATGTAAATCAGGAAAGGAAAAGTGAGTGATAGTCATACACACAAACTATAGATAGAATAGAGAGTATGAAGAATATCAGAAGCATCTTGTGCGAATCCTGGGACTTCAACCCATACAATTAAACGTTTCCACCCTTATTTGCTTTTGTGAAAGCTCCCTTTAGCGACCTCATGTATCCTGTTTGGTGTGCGAATAGAGGCAATGGTACCCTTCACCTTGTCTAATTCTTCTTTTCCTAGCATCCATGGTGCTTTAGGAAGCACAATCTGTCCATTTGGGGCACGTCGTGGAGTGGCCGAGGCGGGGAGACGTTTTAAAAGCCTCAAATCCTCCCTCACACCCAAAGACTCCTTCTTGCCAATAATGTGGTCCCATAGTGTTTGGGCTACATTCTTGAATGTTGAGAGAGAGAGAGAGAGAGAGCACAGGAATAGAACCCCAAAGTGTGTAGAATACACACATGAGATGATGTATATATAGAGGAGACCTGGGTGCCATATATAGAGAAGCCATATATTGAGTGGCTTCACATATAAGCTCAACACCCCCGCTCAAATAAGAGTCCCTAACCGTAGATGAGAAAACCCTTTGGGGATCAAGGGAAAAACCCACAGCTCTATATACACCCACCGTTATATTACTAAAATTATTGATTATACAAATGTTCATGAGGAGCTACATCACTCCTTTTACAATGAATATTTTATGAGGAGCTCCATCACTCCTTTTACAATGAATGTTTTATGAGGAGTTACATTACTCCTATCCTATCAATACAATAATGAATACAAAGGTTCAATGAAAAGGTGTAAAGGCTATTGATTAGCTCGTAATCAGAAGTGTCTCCAAGAATCTGTTGTGTAGCTTGTCATCACTATCGCATCACCAAACATATCTTCATGTTGTCATCATCACCAAACATGTCTTCATAAATCTTTTATTGTCACCAAGTTTTTCTTCATGAAATCAATTCTTTGATCAATCCTACATAGATCATAGACTCAAAAAAAACATAGTTATGAAATTTATTAGCATCGTTAGTGAAATAATTACGTTCACAATGTCATAAGAGATGGTTCACGACGCCACTCTTTTGACGACATATATATGCACGACAATATATGGTACATAAAGTATGAACGTAAAAGTACAAGATACGTGATTACGTGATCAATGAATATCATCAAAGTATTAAGAAAATATCATCATTGTATCAATAAAAATGAATAAATCATCATGGTATCAACGAAAAGCATCATGATATCACTGAGAATAATCATTGTATCAACAAAACAACATCATGGCATCACCGAGAATAACCATGGTATCAATGAAACAACATCATGGTATCACCGAGAATAACCATGGTATCAACAAAACAACATCATGGTATCACCAAGAATAACCATGGTATCAACGAAACATCATCGTGGTATATCACCATGGAATTAACAAAATATCATCATGGAATCACCGAGAATAACCATGGTATCAACGAAACATCATCATGGCATCACCGAGAATAACCATGGTATCAATGAAAATCACCATGACCAAAGTACTAACAAAACATCATCATGGTATCATCAAAATCACTATGGTATTCACGAGAAATTCTCAATAAAACGACGTAAACTATATCTCTAAAAGAATAATTATACGAGAATCAATGAACGAGTATATCATATAACAAAAGATCATGTACCAACAGTAGCTCGATAGAATTTGGACGATCATCAATGGCTCGACTGAATCGGAACGATATGTAACTGGCTTCTGCAGCAAAGCTACGTCAGTAACAAATATATGATTGATGAAGAAAAAATATAATTGAGAAGTTCTCAATTATGAGAAAAATCAAAAGCAAAAAGTAAAATTTTGCTTTTCAAACATATTCGCAGTCCAAGACGATAACCCAAAATCGGTGCAGAATTTAGAGAAACTTTCTTCTGTAAAGTTATCGACCACATCGATTATAATGGCTTAAGCAAATAGTTTCTCATCGATTCCGATGCCTGCAGTGGCTAGTTTCTGCAAAATCGTTTTCAATCAGGAGAAAAATAAAAAACAAAAAGCGAAGTTGGTTTTAAGGCATGTACGCAGTCTACGAACGATAACTCAAAATCGGTGAAGAATTTGAAAAAAAAAATCTTCTGCAAAGTTGTAGACCACATTGGGTATGTACGCAGTCCGCGAACGATAACTCAAAATCGGTGCAGTATTTGAAAAACCTTTCTTCTGCAAAGTTGTAGACCACATCGATTCCAGTCTCTCTCTAGCGAGTAGTTTCTGCAAAAAAAATTTCAATTAGAAGAGAAATTAAAAACAAAAAGCGAAAGTTGCTTTTCCGGTATGTACGCAGTCCACGAAAGATAACTCAAAATCAGTGCAAAATTTGAAAAAACTTCCTTCTGCAAAGTTGTAGACCACATTGATTCTGGTCCCTCTCACGAGTAGTTTCTGCAAAATCGGTTTTGATCACGAGAAAAATCAAAAACAAAAACGTACTGCTCTGATACCATGTTGAGAGAGAGAGAGAGAGAGAGAGAGAGAGAGAGAGAGAGAGAGAGAGAGAGAGAGAGAGAGAGAGAGAGAGAGCACATGAATAGAACCTCAAAGTGTGTAGAATAAATACATGAGATGATGTATATATAGAGGGGACCTGGGTTCCATATATAGAGAAGCCATATATTGAGTGGCTTCACATATAAGATCAACATTGAATATGTGCATGGGATCCAACAGGTGTTGTATTTTTAAGTCCTTCCAATATGGAAGCCTTAAAAATATGGAATATCTCGACATAGCTTTTCATAGAGGACACGGAGCCGGATTTTTATTGTGGTGTTCCTCCCAAATGGTTGCCCAATCTTCCATTGTGAGCTTTAGAGGAGTCTTCCCATTTGTTGGACCCTTGTTCTTGATATGCCCTTGGGGTAGGAAATAGTGGTTGTTTGGATAGATTACCTTGCACAAGGAATCCAGCCTCTCCATCAACAACAATGGCCCGCAAGTAGGACATGCATTGTGGCCCGATGTGGACAACCTTGCATACATATCATATGGTTAGAGAGATGAGTGAACTAAAGTGAGCTAAAGGGAGCTAAAGGGAGAGAGATAAAGAGAGAGAGAGAGAGAGAGAGAGAGATAGAGGACAGGGGGTTACCAGAAATCTCTCCCAAGCCCAGGATAGTCGTGCATAGTCTACATAAGGATTCCCCTCACTTGAGCCTCTCTCCCCCCCTTTGCAATTGAGACATTGACAACAAGAATCCTCTCCATAACTCCTCCAACTCCTCGATGAGGGGCTCAAGGTAAATGTCAATATTTGACACTTTGTACTTCCCTGGCACAAGTAAGGAACGAAGTATATTGCCCTTCTTGGTTGTTTCCCATGGTGGAATATTGTAGTGGACGATCACCACAGGCCAAGTGCTCAATTAGACTTAGTGCCGAAGGGGTTGACACATCACTTGCTAACCCAAGCCTCAAGTGTCAAGGCTCCAACCCAAACTCTGGCCATTGAGTTTCGATGTGCCTCCATGTAGGTGAATCGGCAAGGACACGTATCATTCCATCATTTGAGCAATGGTTTGCGTGCCAGGCGAGGAGCTTCACAATAGACCTGCTTTTAAACATGTGTTGGATGCAAGGAATTAATGGAAAATGTCTTAATACCTTGCGGGTTATGTGAGATCCCTACCCCTTTTTGAGAGGAGCGGAGTACCTTTGATAGGCCTCCAATCCTGAGAAAGAAAAACCAACGGACATTACCTTAGCTACTACGTAGCCACGGGCATGAAACGTTAGTGAAGGATTGGTCCTATCTCGCTATGGCGGAGCGTGACCACCATAACCCTATCTAAAAACTATCTATAATCAATTATACCTAAAAGTATAAATCTTAGAGTGACCAACGTGTGCGCTTTTTTCCCCATGTTTTAGAAGCACAGCTGCCAAGGTTTGTCTCTTTTAAGATTTATGACTTAAAAAAAAACAATTTCTAGCGTTAGAAAGTTACCCGACTCATCGGGTCCACCCGTCCATAGAATGATACCGTCGGTGTATCATTCTCCCACTTTCCACACCACACTCACCCTTCTTTTGTTATCTAATTACTACCACACCGTTTAAACATACATGTTCCTTTACTTTATTTATGATATTGGTTCGTTAAAACAGCCCTTCAAACAATATTACAAACAATAGTCAAACAAGAAGTCGTCCAATTTTAAACCAACAACCCTTGGATAAGGTTCACTCAAGAATCTCTACTGGCACTATTATGTCCGATCAGTGTATACATTATTCATAAAAACCCTTGTACTCATGAGCGTCCCATACCGCTCGACAAGTACTCATTGTGCTAATCTGGACATACTCCCACCACAGCAACAACGGTGCCAATCTCGGCGTCATCCTCACGCCACGGCAAAACAAAACTGCAGTATCCAGCTGGGCTAATCTGGGTGTACTCCCACCACAGCATCAGCGGTGCCATCCTGGACGTCATCTCACGCCTCGACAACTGCCACATAATAACAATGCTAATAAGTAGACAGACTTGAGAGAAACCATACCGAAGGTTTTGGACAAACATTCTTTCTTATAGCAACCAGTTTAACCAAACATTCTTTCCTACTTGTCAAACATATGCCGAGTTTCTTGGGGTTAAGCCCCTTGGTTTCGGTTCGTGTTTTCTTTTCATAAGGTAAATAATATATTCCTATGGTCTCGCATATGCAATGATACATAACTTGAAACTGCAATACTAACCTGTACCATAGATCCGATTGGTGGAGACATAATATGTTCCGTAGGAGTTCCACCGTTACTTGTACCAGATTCATGATCATTAGCGCAATGGGTTCGAGCACGCTTTGGAGCCATTTTTTTGTACTACACTTATGTTATACACTTAGAACTTTAAATTGGTCAATTTTTCTTGTAATCTCCTTGTTTCCAAAGAGAGTCTGTAATTTGAACCCTCATCAACTCGGATTCACACTTAGTGTTGTTTTTCTACATCTAATTTCTATACATCAAATATTTGCTAATCGGAATTGATCAAAATTTAAGTGTATAAACTATGAGTGAAAGTTTAGGAATGCATTACTTTTATGCTTCACATTTCTAATCCAATTCTAACTTCAATTTCTATACTTCAACTAAATCAATTTTTAGTATTATTCAAAATTCTACTTAATCTAATTGACAATAAAATTGGTGAATGAGAATTTCATCATGTATAATAAGAATATGATGAGTTCTCTTATGTATTAACTTTCAATTAACTATGTATAAGCTAATAGTGAAGGTGTACTAACTAGAGAGAGTACGTATACTTAGAGAGATTAGAGTAAGAGAAAACATACACACACATCTTTTCTAAAGTTAATTGAATCTTACTAATCCATTAGAAAGATTAGAGTAAAAGAGAACACACACACATCCTTCTGTAAAGCTAATTGAATCTCACCAATCTATTAGAGAGATTAGAGTTAAAGATAGCACACACACACACAAATCCTTCTTAAAACTAATTGAATCTTACTAATCTATTAGAGAAATTAGAGTAAGAGATAGCACACATACACACATATCCTTCTTAAAACTAATTGAATCTTACTAATCTATTAGAGAGATTAGAGTAAGAGATAGCACACACACACACATAGCTAATTGAATCTTACTAATCTATTAGAGAAATTAGAGTAAGAGATAGCACACACACACATACACATAGCTAATTGAATCTTACTAATCTATTAGAGAAATTAGAGTAAGAGATAGCGCACACACACACACACACATAGCTAATTGAATCTTACTAATCTATTAGAGAGATTAGAGTAAGAAATAGCACACACACACACACATAGCTAATTGAATCTTACTAATATATTAGAGAGATTAGAGTAAGAGATAGCACACATACATCATTCCTAAAGTTAATTGAATGCTTAATTAATACGCACTTTATTAGTCCACTAGAGTTTTTGCTCTCTTAGTGGTTTGTGGACGCCTTCTCTCTAAGAGAAGTGGCAGTACTTCGTGAGCGTTATAGAGACAATTTCTATCTCTAAAGTGTGAGCATGGATGCTCTATTTATAGCAGAAAAGAAAACGGTCAACTTTTTTTTCAATAAAATTTTTAAAAATTTTATTTTTTTTAAAAAAAAAAAATTCCCCCAAAATCATACCCGCATTTTTGGTACCCTTGTGGTACCCATCAGCTTGACCACTTTGTCATTATCATCAAAAGATAAGGCCACACATGTACAGGTCCCCCTAATTAAGATTAGTCAAGACTAGTCTCTCCTTTTTATGTGACAGTGTGTCCCACTTTGTTCCCTCCTATGTGAGTCCATGTGCCTTCATTTGTCATCCCTATGTATTCTTTTGTCTTTATAATTATTTTATTTATTTCCTTAATGATAATTTACTTTACATTTTTAAGTTAAACTTTACAGTCTTATATTAACTTTACAGTAGTAAAAGAAAATTCTACAATCAGTAATAAATAAGACTTGCAATAAGTTAGTTAGTGATTCATATAGCTAAACATGTCTGAATTGTGTAGCGTAAGTTTTAAATTCTAGGTTTTCTCAACCTACGATTCATAATTTTAACTTGAATATCTTAAATAATGAGTGATGGTTAAAAAAAATTCAACTGCGTAATAGAACTTGTGTGAAATTCAAAAGTAGAGACCTTACAGGTTATGTGTGCCCCGCTCACACCTGTCTTGTATCGTGCCTCCCTGCACACGGGACATAAGGTAGCATGTGCATGCTCATTGCGGTATAGCATGCAATCGTTGATGCACACATGGATGCGCTCATACTCCATTCCAAGTGCAATGACATACGATCTAGCTCGTCAACGATCTGGAGGCATGTGGTGATCAGCTAGTAACATTTTGCCCATCAGACTACAACAAACATGCATATTAGTATAATTCCTAGAAGACAACACCATAGAGAGAGAGGGAGAGAGTATGTAAAAGCCACATTCTATACTTACAGAAGTAGTGCATCGACACTTGCATTACCCCAACCGAATTTTTCTTGCAAGTTGAGTACTTCCAACGATGCTCAGAGCACCGAGTACCGTGCACCGTCGTAAAGAGGTATTCGGGCACTCGTTATCAATCTATCCTCCGTATCGGAAGCCCGTTTAGTGCAGGGCTGACAATCTTCTTCGCACGCCTCACGCTTACGAGCTAGTAACTCATCACACATGTCGAACATGTACTCATCCTCTACCTCAAAGTGTGAAGAAGACGACGTAGAGCCAACGGCAGGATCACCATGTGGTGCACCCAAATTGCCCCGTCGCTCTTGCCTCTGCCGTTCATCCTTGCGCGTCGGTGCACCACCACTGAACAGAGACCAATGGGGCACCTCCTCAAGCGAGGGGCGAGTCGTGCTATCATCTCTCCGAGCGCTTTTTCGAGGATGCCAAAGCCCTTCGTTCTCGACGTGCTCCAAAGCAATGCGCCTCAAGCGAGGAATTGCCCTTTTGCACTTAGCGCAAGGACAAGGTAGTTTTTCCTTGAGCCAACGATCTTGCTTTGGGCCTCCAGAAGACCACGATCACCCTAGTCGATGTCCTGCACACACGAAAGGTTTTTTAATTTAGTCATGTGTCGTAAAAAATAAATAATTGAAAAAACACTTAATTCCATTAGAAACATTACATATAGTTAAAGTCAAAGAGAATAAATGACAATGAGTGTTAAAATTATTTTTTAACTAAAAGAGAAATTAAAATTTGAATTATTAAACATCTAAAAGTACTACAAAATAAAGTATCCATAAAAAATTAAAAGTCTTCATAAAAAAACTCAAAAGGCTAAAAAATGAAATAATGTATAGCTAAGTGTAGGGGGGGTGGCTTGTACCCCCCCTTTGCAACCTCGGATCATATGTATCTGTTTGCAATGACTGGCTGCGGTAATATGGGCGGTAGCAATCACAGCAATAGTCGCGGTAATAACTGGCGCCTAAAAAAAGGAAAGAAGACAGAGTATGCCATGTTTTTGCAGCATACCTATCTTCCTTGTGTTTCTTGCTCTCCGCTATCTCTCACAAGCTTCCCCCTCCTCCCCTCTCTTACTCCCCATCTCTCTCTCCTTCAACAAGCCTCCCCCCCCCCCCCCCCCCCCCAACTCTCCCTTCCCCCTCTCTCCTTCTCCAAGATTCTCAAGTTTCGTCGAAGAGGGTTTTGTGCAAGTTTCGGCAAGGGGGTATTCCACCATCTTCTTTGGACACTCAACCTATTCGAAGCTCAACCGTGCTACAAAGAACAGGTAAACACAAAAGCACACCTTCCCTCTTCCCCTTTTGTTTTCTACTACACACAAACATACACACACACACATTGAAAAAAAAAGAGAAAATAGAGAATCCATTATAACATACCTCGTTCATTAGGAAACGGTTGTTTCCCATGGCTTGTTTGAAATGGTTTTTTTGCTAAGCACGTTTGAAAGTGGTTGCTTTGTTACGCATGTTCGAAAATGGTTGATTTGTCACGCACGTTTTGGAAATGATTGTTTGGATAGTGTTAGATGAAATAGAGAGAGAGAGAGAGAGAGAGAGAGAGAGAGAGAGAGAGAAAGAGATAAATGAAGAAAGAGAGAGAGAGAGATTTAAGGAGAGGGAGAGAAATAGATAAAGAGAGTGAGAGAGGGAGAGAAATGTTAGATAAAGAGAGGTAAATGTGAAATAAAGAGAGAAAAATAGATAAAGAAGGAGAGAAATGTTAGATAGAGAGAGAGAAATAGATAAAGAGAGTGAGAGAGAAAGAGGGATAGAGGGTGATAAATAGAGAGAGAGAGAATTAATGAGAGAGGGCGATTTAAAGAGAGGGAGAGAGAAATAGATAAAGAGGGAGAAAGATATTAGATAGAGAGAGACAAATAGATAAAGAGAGTGAGAGGAATAGAGAGAGAAAGAAAGAGAGATAGATAAAGAGAGGAAGAGATAGAAAGAGGGAGAGAAAGAGAGAGATAGAAAGGGGGAAAGAGAGGTAGAGGTAGAGATAGAGAGAGATAGAGCGAGCGAGGGAAAGAGAGGAATAGAGAGAGTGATAGATAAAGAGAGGAAGAGATAGAAAGAGGGAGAGAAAGAGAGGGATAGAGGGAAAGAGAGGAATAGAGATAGAGAGAAAGAAAGAGAGATAGATAAAGAGAGGACGAGATAGAAAGAGGGAGAGAAAGAGAGAGATACAGAGGTAGAGGTAGAGATAGAGAGAGATAGAGTGAGAGAAGGAAAGAGGGAGAGAAATAGAGAGATGGAGGGAAATAGGGATATGGAAAGAGAGTAGAATAGATAGAGAGAGAGGGAGAGAGGGAGAGAAAGAAAGAGAGGAATAGAGATAGAAAGATGGAGAGAGAGAAAGAGAGGAATAGAGACAGAAAGAGAGAGATAGAGAGGGAGAAAGAGAGGTAGATGTAGAGATAGAGGGAGAGAGGGAAAAAGAGAGAGTAGATAGAGAGGGAGAGAAAGAAAGAGAGAGATAAATAGGGAGAAAGAGAGGTAGAGAAAGAAAGAGAGAGAGAGAGGGAGGGAGAGAAAGAAAGAGAGAGAGTAGATAGAGAAGGAGAGAGGGAGAGAAAGAAAGAGAGAGATAGACAGGGAGAGAAAGAAAGAGAGGAATAGAGATAGAAAGAGGGAGAGAAAGAGAGAGATAGAGAGGGAGAAAGAGAGGTAGAGGTAGAGATAGAGAGAGATAGAGGGAGAGAGGGAAAGAGGGAGAGATAGAGTGAGAGAGGGAAAGAGAGAGAGTAGATAGAGAGGGAGAGAAAGAAAGAGAGGGAGAAAGAGAGGTGGAGAAAGAAAGAGAGAGAGATAGAGGGAGAGAAAGAAAGAGATAGAGAGAGAAAGAGAGGGAAAGAGGGAGAGAAGAGAGAGATAGAGGAAAAGAGGTAGGGAAAGAGAGAGAGGAAGAGAAAGAAAGAGAGGGAAAGAGTGAGAGAGGGAGGTAGAGAAAGAAAGAGAGGGATAGAGAGAGAGAGAGGTAGGGAAAGAGAGAGAGGGAGAGAAAGAAAGAGAGGGAAAGAGTGAGAGAGAGAGGTAGAGAAAGAAAGAGAGGGAGAGAGAGAGAGAGAGAAAGAGAGAGAGAGAGAGAGAGAGAGAGAGAGAGGAGAGAGGGAGAGAGAGAAAGAGAGAGAGAGAGAGAGAGAGAGAAAGAGAGAGATAGAGGGAAAGATGTAAAGAAAGAGATGGAGAGTGGGAAAGAGGGAGGAAGAGAGAGAGAGAGATAGAGGTAGAGAGAGAAAGAGATAGAAAGCGAAGGGCAGCCCATCTCCAAGCTTGGAGGGTGTAGGTAGAAAAAAATGGGTTCCACTTGTAAAAGATGCTGATCTATGTTTCGCAATAACGGGATGAAGCGGCTGCCTCACTTTGTGAGGCAATTCTATGACATGGTGGATGTTCCTGGGGTCGCTCTTGTGGATGTGCATGAAGCTCGAAAAAGTGGTGTCCAAGTCCAAAGCCACCATGACCTTAGGCGAGATCACCATGCCTCCGCAAAAGATGTCGTCCATGTTTGGCTTCTCATCTCTCTGAGTGCTTGATTTACATGGAGGCGCAGACACGACTATCGGATGGACAGAGAGAGATAGAGTGAGAGAAATAGAATTACTTATTGCATTACATTAGAATTGTAATGTTACAATCAACTTAGATGTTGAATTTAGGTACAACTCACACAAAACGATGGCTACATTTACAACCTTAACATATATATATGTGTGTACATATATATCTATTTATGCATGTATGTAGGCACTAAGTATGGGAGCATAGCATCCAAAGGTTAGACGCTTCCTCTTGGGTATAGTTCTTTTTTTAACATGGGGTTGCGGTCATTGATCCACTCATGCATGGATTACTGCAACGTACCTTTGGTTTTACCACAGTTGAGAGTGCACTGATATCTAAAGAGGTGCAGTTGACTTTTGGCACTACTAGCCTCTACTTAGGTCTACTAGTATGTGTATGTATCTACGTGTTTGTATGCTAATATATATATCCTCTGGGAGAAAACTGTAATGTTACGATCAATTGATCACTTAGACATTGAATTTAGGTGCAGCCAACACAAAATGATCGTTACATTAACAACCCTAACATATATATGTGTGAACATTCTGTTTATGCATGTATGTACTCGAAGCCTGAGAAAGTGGTGCCCAAGTCCAAAGCCACCATGACCTTAGCCAAGACCTCCATGCCTCTGCAGAAGATATCGTCAATGTTTGGCTTCTCATCTCTGAGAGTGCTTGCTTTACATGGAGGCGCAGACATGACTCTGGGATGGAGAGAGCGAGATAGAGTGAGAGAAATAGAATTACTTATTGCATTACATTAGAATTGTAATGTTACGATAAATTGATCGCTTAGATGTTGAATTTAGGTGTACCGAGCACAAAATGATGGCAACATTTACAACCTTAACATATATATGTGTGTACATATATATCTGTTTATGCATGTATGTAGGCACTAAGTACGGGAGCATAGCATCCGAAGGTTAGGCGCTTCCTCTCGGGTATAGTCCCTTTTTAATCATGGCGTTGCGGTCATTGATCCACTCATGCATGGATTACCACAACAAACCTTTGGTTTTACCACGGTTGAGACTGCGATGATATCTAAAGAGATGCAGTTGACCTTTGGCACTACTAGCCTCTACTTAGGTCTACTAGTATGTATATGTATCTACGTGTTTATGTGGTAATATACTTGTGTACGTATATTTAGATGAGTGAGTAGGGTGGAAAGGTTAATCTTATAATGCTCTTCGTAATGTAGATGTCTGACGACAAAAAGACTGGTGAGGAGCAGCCATCTGGCTCTTCTTTTGGTTGGTTCAAATCTCAGGTAGGCTCCCACTCGGGGCGGACATCGCCTCCAGTGGACCCGAGTCTTGAGTCGGTGAGAACAAGCAAAGAAATAAATAATGTTTCTACGTAGTTAACCATAAATCGTGAGTGTCATAGGTTTTTTTTTTGTTATTTGGGCATGGCCATCCTACACCTACCCTGATCAGATTTCTGCACCGGTCGTAGATCGTGACTTACAACAGGCTATCTCTTTATGTGAGCAGTACCTTTGTTCGACGAAGGATTTTTTTGGATGCTACACTCCACAGTAGCTTGCGACCTACATAATTTCTCTGCAGACTACACCATGGGGGAGCCAGGGAGGGATTCCTTACCTATAGAGCCTCGCACCGACGGCACCTTCCTCTACTCTCCCTTCCATTCATCCTACTTCTATTCCATTGCAGGGTCCTACTCCCCTTGCATCACGGGGTCCTACTCCCATGGCATCATAGGGTCCTACACCACTCCATTCCACTCCGGCTTTGCCAGAACATCGTCGACGGACTTCCTCTGGCAGTGCACGTCGACGCTCGTCTTAGGGTAGCTAGCACCGTGAGAGACGAAGCGGCGGCAGATCTTGTGGTTTTGCATGTTTTGGTAGTGGCGGGGGAACGGAGTCCCCACTTTTAGTGCGTGCCGCACCTGACGCAGAGGACAAGGATACTGATGCAGCCGTGCCAGACACGCATGGGTGCTACTACAGGGTTAAATATGGCAAGGAGGTTGATTTCGTCACAGCGCATGGCAGGGCATTTCGATGCCATCTACAAATTCTTATACATTCAACATATAAGACTTGTTTTATAAAATTTAGAGACCAACTGCCCGATCATGCACGGTACATTGAGGATGCTCTGTTAGGTAGATTTCCAAACGCCCTCGATCAACGTTTTTCACAACAATGGTTGGAGGGCTACATAAAGACATTTCTAAAAAACAAGCAGTCCAGTGTGCGGTGCACAGCAGGCAAATAGGTCAGAGATCCAGATAGGAGTTACCGTGGTGGCAACATGGCAGACGTGGAGTGGGAGTAGGCAATTCAAGAGAAGAGCGACCAAGCTGCGACGGGCTCATCATATAGACAACAACGCGAGGTCCGCGCAAGACAAAATCCCACGCACTATAGCTCAGGAGGCAAGGGAGATTGAAAGGATAAATATGTAAGATTATTTAATTATAACGTCGATCATTGATTATAAAGATTGTAGTTGATAAATTGGTATCGTTATTGCTAACTTAGGAAAATGTCACTCTCTCTCGACCAACCAAAGAGATGGTCAAGTATCGGGAGCAACATACAGAATTTGATACTTGGTGAATATGGTTGTTTGAAAACAACCACATCTCTCGCGAGCAATTCAACGCGGTGGTTGAACCACTACAAGCGGTAAGTTTAAACAAGTAATTTTGTATCAATTTTTTTGAGCTGTGGATAATTGTTTAATTTTGTTTGGGTTTATGTAGAGTCAAAGTGATCCAACATACGTGCCTCTGGACAACGACGAGGATTAGATAAAAAAATGTTTTGTCAAAACTTTTGTAAAGTCCCAATGTGGCACAATGTATATACAACTATTTACTTTCTATTGTAACTTTTTTAAATAGTTGATCTTCTACATTTTTAATTGTTAAGGTAAAGTAATTTCAATTTCAGTTTTTTGGTATTTTTTATACTTTTCCAAAAAACAATTGATGTTTTATTGCTTTTATGCAGGTCAAAAAATAAGGTGCTCATTTGGGCCACCCAAATTTGGGTGGCCCAAATGAGCACCTTTATTTTTGAACTGGCATTTAGCGATAATATACGCGGTAATAGTAGCGGCAAAGGTCATGGTAATAGCAGCGGGTATATTGCCGCGACTATTACCGCGCTTATTGCTAACAAACCACTACCACATTCATAGCCGTGGTTATTGCCGCCCACACAAATTTTTCTCTCTCCTTTTTCCTTTTTTTTTACGCGGCAATGTTGGCGGTTTTTGACAACTCCTCTTATAGTGTGAAACCTTGTTCACACCATCAACAATGGTTGCAATGCCAATAGTAGCATAGTCCGTCAACAAGAAGGTGCATGCGACATGCCATAGCCAAGACGAGCGATCTTTAAGTGTCATCAACTTTGGATGCGAACAAAATCATAGCAGTGACGGCCAATAGTGACCATATCTCACGGACATTGATCGTCCCCAACATTCTGTTGGCGAGTGAGAGAGAGAGAGAGAGAGAGAGAGAGAGAGAGAGAGAGAGAGAGAGAGAGAGAGAGAGAGAGAGAGAGAGAGAGAGAGACATAAGACACCACTAACTGCATCCCCAAAGTGTGTTGAATACTCACACTAGATATACATATATAGAGGGGACCCAGTCTATATATAGAGTATCTCCATATATAGCTCAACACCCCCGCTCAAAAAAGGGTCCCCTGTTGCGGATGAAAAAACCCTCGGGGACTCAAGGAAAAAATCCATAGCTCTATATACAGTCATCATTTTATTAAAATATTGTTGATTGTACACAAATTGTTCATCAAGAGCTACATAACTCTTGTTATATACAAGGTTGGCCTCAAAGACTCAATCTAAAAGAAATAATAAAATCTCCAATATAGTTTGTTAATCTTCAACTCGTCGTTTGTACTGTTAAGTATAGAACCTGATTTACCCTTGTAATTTTCTGTGGTAAAAACGCACATTTGTAAGGCCCCCATTATGAGGAGAAGCCATCGTGCGTGAAGGAAAATCACTCACCGGACACCAAAATTTTCACGGACAAGAATCGGGGGCAAAAACAACCGGTCGGTTGGTTGGTGGCCGGTAGTCAATGGCCGATGGCCGGTGGTCGGAAGTCAATGGCCGGCGGCCGGTGGCCGAATTCAATGGCCGGTGTCCGAATTCAAAAGCGGACTTGTCTTCTCAAGCGCGGCCACACATGGGCGGATTGGAGGGTTTGATTTGGACTTATTCGCACAAGGGCGGCTACACATGGTTGTCTCTCATAAGAGAGGGCAACCCTTTTGGCCTATAAAAGGAGGCCATTTCTACACACATTTCATAGTGTGAAGTTAATGCAACAAGGTGAGTGTGAGGTGGTGAGAGTGAAGAAAGGCGGGAGCTCTATCAAGGGTTTAATCCCTTTGTAAACTACTTCTTCTTTTGAAGTGCTAAAGTCATTGAGTGGCTGCTTTCCCGTGGACGTAGCCCACATTGGGTGAACCACATATATCGTGTGTACTCTCTCTCTCTCTACTCTATAATCTCTTGTGTGTGAAATCTATCTCTCTCCATTAAGTAATCTACTCAAAAATCTATTTAGCTACGTCTTATTTTCTAACATGTTCTTCTTTCTTGTTTCGATCTTTATCGATGGTACTTCTTCGATGATCTTCATCAATTGTACTTCTACCTTCTTTGCATCTTTGGAGATTGTACATGATGCCATATCAATAACTTTATCTTCTTCTAGATAAGTGAAAACTGATTGTAATCCTGCTTTTATCACAAAAATCAACATTAATATATAATCATAAAATATAAGATATATAAATGATACGATGAAGTGACAACATTATGATGAAGTAACGATGACGATGACGAAGATAATGTAATCATCATAGAGCATCCGCTCAAGATGATGTAACTAGAACCTTATAAGAATGACGATGACGAACGAAATATAATCATTATGGAAACGCATCATGGCATCATGGAACTATAACTCCATGGAATATAGCCATTTTAATTATGAATGAATAGTAGTAACCAGCTTAATTATAACAAATGAACAGTATGAATGATTTATGATCATCAAAGATGAAACAATACAAAAATAAAACCAATTAAATCATACCACATGCAAGATGGGACATACCTTATAAAATTTGATACAAAATAAAACCAATTAATTCCTACCATAGGTAGGATAGTGCATACCATGCAAAGTGTCCCAAGAAATAGTGGCATGCTTACAATGCCACTCAAGTAGTCGTAGCATGTTAAGCATCAATAAAGTCCACAAAGGGATTACAAAATTTTATATGGAATAAAACCAATTAAATCATACCACAGAAAAGATGGTACATACCTTGCAAAGTCTCCCGAGAAATAGTGGCATGCTTACAAAGTCTCTCAAGTAGTAGTAGTATACTAAGCATCAGTAAAGTCCACAAAGGGATTGCAAAATTTGATACGGAACAAAACCAATTATATCTTACCACAAGCAAAATGGTGCATACTTTGATAAACCTCCCGAGAAAATACTAACATGCTTACAAAGCCTCTCGAGTAGTAGCAGCATGTTAAGCATTTCTTTGAAACCATAGATTAAGCATTTCCTTGAAGCCATAGAAAGAGTACTTTGAGACCGCTTTTTTATGTACAAGTAAAACTTCCTTGAAGTAATAAAAGGACAAAACATAACTTCCTTGTTGTGAGAACAATTAGATGGGAGACCAACATCATCGAGATGACGATAAGCAACTAATTGTAGTCTTGTATGAAATATTAGAGAGAATGAAATAAATTCAATGAATATGATGAGATCTAAATAAATCAATCATCACCGAGAGTATAAAAAAAATTCAAATAAATATTATGAGATCTAAATAATGATATCATCACCGAGATGACCATGAGAAAGTAGCTTTAATGATTTTGAAGTCATGAGATAAACAGATCATAACATCAAGATTACGACAAGCATAGAACTGTAGTCTATTCGAAAGATGATCATAACTAAGAATGAGATGACCATCATGGCATCATGGGACAACTCCATGGGATAATAACCATCTCAATAACAAAGAAACAATTTCATGGATTAATAACCATCTTAATAACTAATAAACAATACGAATGATTTGAAATCATCATGAAAATACATCATGGAAACGTACGAAATATAATCATCATGGAAATGCATCATGGCATCAAGGAACAACTTCATGGAATTTATAGTATGAATGAAATATAATCATCATGGAAATGCATCATGGCATCATGGAATAACTCCATGGAATTTACAGTATAAAAAAAATATAATCATCATGGAAACGCATCATGGCATCATGGAACAGCTCCATGGAATATAATCATCTTAATAATGAATGAACAGTGCGAACTAAATATAATCATCATGGAAACGTATCATGGCATCATGGTACAACTCTATGGAATAAAAATAACCATCTTAATAATGAATAAATAGTACGAACAAAATACAATGATCATAGAAACAATCATAAGAAATCATTATGAGTAAAAACCATAAATCTTTGACGTTTATAGTTGGAAAAAATTTTAATACCGAATGTAACCTAAACCTTATAGCGATGATGATCACAATAACGAACAAAATATAATCATCATGGAAACGCATCATGGCATCATGGAACAAATCCATGGAATTTACAGTACGAAAACGAAATATAATCATCATGGCATCATGGAGTAATTAACTCCATGGAATTTACAGTATGAACGAATTTAAATCATCATGAAAATGCATCATGGCATCATGGAACAACTCCATGGAAAAAATAATAACCATCTTAATAATGAATGAATAGAACGAACAAAATATAATCATCATAGAAACGATCATAAGAAATCATTATGAGTAAAAACCGTAAATCTTTGACGTTTGTAGTTGGAAAATCAAAATGTATCTCTTTGATGAATCATCAAAATTTTAATGACGAATGAATAGTACGAACAAAATATAATCATTATAGAAACGATCATAAGTAATCATTATGAGCAGAAACCGCAAATCTTTGACGTTTGTAGTTGGAAAATCAAAATGTATCTTTGACGAATCATCAAAATTGTAATTCTTCAACATCCACAAATAAGGAATAAAATAAAGCACTAAACCATAATGGTTTGGGCTACTTCCATGACATCTTTTTGCACACAAAACAAAAATCTCACATAAAATATCATTAAGTAAACGGCAAACTAACTGGGAAGAGTACTTACCTATACTAGAGTTTGCATATAATAGTGCCAAATACTCTTCCACTAGATATAGTCCATTTATGTTAATGTATGGGTTCCAACCTAGAGCTCCCAATGCAGTAGGACTACAAAAGGAAAAAGTACAGGCAACCAAAGACTTTTTAGAAGATATGAATGACATGCTTAAACTTGCTAAAAACAATATTAAGAAGGCTCAAGATAGAGCAAGAACATATATTGACCTACATAGAAGGCCTCTTACCTTTGAGGAAGGGGAGCAAGTTTATTTGAAAGCACCTGAGAAGTCTAAAACCATGAAGACGTGACCATGTACAAAGTTATCACCAAGGTATTGTGGACCTTTCACAATACTAAAGAGAGTTGGAGATATGGCTTACAAACTCCAATTACCAGAGACAAGTGGTATACATCTAGGATTCTACGTAGCAGACTCAAAAAGAAGTTGGGTCAATCTGATAATCTTATTCAAGATTATTAGATAGTGGAACTCATAGATACTCAATCTCTTCCACATGAACCAGAAAGAATACTAAACACCAGGGCCTAAGGGCACTTGTATTAAAAGAAACCCACATGGGTTAAGAGGGGTAAGTCGAGTAGTGGTGTGAGGTGGTTCCAAAATAGATCTCGAGCTCTGCCTACACATGAGTGTGTGTGTGTGTGTGAGTAGCTAGATTCTTACAATCTAATAAGAAACAACAAGAAGGACAAGGGGAGAAGCAGGGAGTAGGAAACACAAATGAGGGGGAGAAACAAGATGCACAAGGGGGACAAGAAGAGAGAGAGCACCCAGAGAAAGAGCACCATAGAATTTTTGGGGATTTGTAGAATATTCTAAATATAGGTGGTGCCAACCTCATGGCAATATGCACTCCTCTCCCCATTTTCTCACTTTGTAAACCTACACATGAAGAAGAGAACCCTCGATGGGTGTTAGATGAGTAAAAAATGTTGTGAGAAAGCGAGGAGGAGAGAAGACTAGCTGCAACAATGAGAGAGGAGCATGGCTAGAAACATGTGCTAGAGGACTTACGAAGGGAGGAAGAAGTTTTACAAAAGACCCAGGTAGATATAGAAGAACATCAATGGGTCAAAGAGGGGCTGAATCTGAAGGTAGCACAGGAACTTTAGAGCGAGAAACATGCCTCTCAAATGGCCAAATCCTAATCTGCAGAAGACGATAGATAGTAGCAATGGCAAGGGTAGAGGAAAGTTTTTAGAAATGACGTGCCACCTTGGGCCCGTAGAGCATAACCCTCACCACCCCCTCAAGTAAAGAAGAAGAGAAGGTTATGACCATGAACAATTGCATTGAGAGAAATCTGCAAGTACTAGAAAAGCATTGAGCTTATCATAAGTAAAGCTCCATTGTCTTATCTTCTTAGGGAGACAATGGAGCAATTTAGCGATCGGGTGGAACGCCTCAAGGCACTACACTTGAAGCATGCAACAGGCTACGGAGGACATTTTGGTGTAGCTATTTCAAGACTTGGTGCTTTGCCATATACATGCAAAGCGAGTGACCCTGAAGACAAAAGATATGGCCTTAGCAATGGAACTATGTCAAGATGATATTATTAGGAAGTCTAGACCCAATAAGTAGACCTAATTATCTAAATTTTTAATCTTGCTCAAACCAATCTACTTTTGATGTATTCGAAAGTTTAAAATACAATTCTCTTTTCTCTCATGTCTTGAGATTTGTCTATTTTAATCAAAAGTGTAATCTTTGCGGTATTTATATTAATGTCTTCACATACACACGTTGTCTACAAATTTGTAACACATTGAATACTGATGTCTGCATAAGTGTTAGAGAGAGAGAGAGAGAGAGAGAGAGAGACGTGCACCCCAAAAAGTGTATGTTCTACACACAAGATGCACATATATAAACAAAGGTCCCTAACTATGGATGAAAAACCCCTTGGGGACTCAAGAGAAAAAAACCACAGCTCCATATATACACCTCGGGGGGTTCACTACTAAGGAATTTTTTTTATAATGTGCGTTTAGAGGGTTATTTAAAAACCCCTCTTTTAACATGTCTAGATTTTTCCATTTCTTCTAAAAATATTGATTTTTTTCTAAGATGGAATAAAAAACCCCTCCTACTAATGTATTCTATTATTTTTTTTTAAAATTTCCAATTAAATAATCCCTCCTACTAAACTCACGTGGTAAATTAACATGATTGGAAGTGCACCCCACGAGATATACACATCATTATATTAAAATATCATTGGGTTTTACAAAGAATATTATTCGGGAGCTACATCACTCCTGTCAATACAATGATGTACAAAGAATGTTGTTGGGAAGCTACATCACTCATATCACTCCTATCAACACAATGATGGCCTGAAAAGGCATATCGAATAAACGCAATTGACCTTATCATCAAAATTCTCCACTAACTTTACTTTTTCATGTTCCAACAATGTGTAATTTCCAAAGATCTCAAAATCACAGAGCACAATATAGAAATTATTATATTGTTAGATAAATATATGAGCACAATGTCTTTGGAGAAGGTTCACAATGCCGCTCTTTTGACAACATTGAAACAAACGAAACATAACATTACATATAAACCAACACAATATGAATATCCAATGCATGTAATATATGCACGCATATAATGTAATATATATGCACGTATATAATGTATACTTGAAAACAATACAGTGGGGCCCCTAATGTGCATATGCTCTCAATATAAAAAACCAAATATAATCATCATGGAAAAGCATCATGGCATCATGCAACAACTTCATAGAATAATAACCATCTTAATAACAAATGAACAGTACAAATGATTTGTAATCATCATGAAAATACAGCATGGCATCATGGAACAATACAGTGGGGCCTTAATATATGTATGCTCCCTTCAATATAAAAGACTAAATATAATCATCATAGAAATGCATCATGGCATCATGGAACAATTCCATGTAATAATAACCATCTTAATAACGAATGAAAGATTTATAATAACCTTCTAGATCCAATACATATCTCCAAAAATGATGGGCAAATACTATGGGAACACTTGGTTGGAGCTCAGGACAACAAGAGAGCTCGAAGTGATCTACAAGAGACAAAGATATTGCATATGCAACCATATTGGCCTATAATAGGGGATGATAAATCGGTCACACTCCCAACAGCACCTTGGGTGTTGACTAGAGAAGAGGAAAAGAGGGTGAAGAAGGTCATAGCCTCTTTTCGTACACCAACAGGTCACATACATTGCTTAAAGGGTGCATTCACAAAGGATAACAAACTAAGTGGGCTGAAGACTCACGATTGACACAAGTTCTTGCAGTATATTCTCCTAACTTCAATAACAAATTGTGCAGCACCTGAGGTTCTCCAGGTCATCTACCAAATATCTCATTTGGTAAGGTGGATATCTTAAAAGGAGATCACACTAAGGCATCATGGAACAATACTGTGGGACTCTTAATATGTGTATGCTCTCTTCAATCTAAAAGAGGAAATATAATACTATGGAAATGCATCATGGCATCATGGAACAACTCCATGGAATAAATAATAATCATCTTAATAGTAACAAATGAGCACTACAAACGAACTATAATCATCATAGAAACACATCATGGCGTCATGGAACAACTCCATAGAATAAATGATAACCATCTTAAACAAATGAAATTGTAAAAATAACCGAATTGTCAAAATGTACCTCTTTGATGAATCATCAAAATTGTAATTCTTCAATATCCATAAACAAGGCCCACCATGGCATATCATAGCTAAGTCTTCTTGCCACCACTAAGAGCCAAATGAAAAGTTAGCGAACCAACTTTCCCAAGAACTACTTTTCATGCATGACATGCCTTATGACGGAAAAGATATACAAACATTATCACCAAACAAATATAAAACTTGAAACTTTTTGCATCTATAGCTAGAGGTAAAGATCTGAAAAGCCTCTTGATATTGGTGTTTGCTTTGCTGTCTCAACTTTAAGATACAAAGTTTTGGTTAAGTGTATATTGCAACTCATGCTATCACATAAAAGACAAGTTGTAAGTGTTTGACTTGGATCAAGATTTAACACTAGGTTGGTAACCTAACAGGACATAAAAGTGTCCTTTCAGGGTTTTGAAAAAAACATCCAAAACCATAGTAGATCCACTCATTTTGTAAAATCCTTTCATGAGCTTATAGTTCAAGGCTTACTACACATGTAAAAAATAAGAAACTTGTAAAATTTCTCATCTTTTGGTCACACCAAGCCTCCAAAGTTGATGGACCAGTACATTTTCATCAAAACAGTCATTTCTTGCTTTTTATTGTTGAGCTTATATGTGAAGCTACTCAATATATGGCTTCTCTATATATGGCACCACCGAAAATAACCATGGTATCAATGACATATCATCATGGTATCAACGAAAATCACCATGACCAAAGTATTAACAAAACATCATCATGGTACCATCAAAATCACTATGGTATCAATGAGAAATTATCAATAAAACGACGTAAACTATATCTCTAAAAGAATAATTATACGAGAATCAATGAACGAGTATATCATATAACAAAAGATCATGTACCAACAGTAGCTCGATAGAATTTGGACGATCATCAACGGCTCGACTGAATCGGAACGATGTGTAACTGGCTTCTGCAGCAAAGTTACGTCAGTAACAAATATATGATTGATGAAGAAAAATATAATTGAGAAGTTTTCAATTATGAAAAAAATCAAAAGCAAAAAGTAAAATTTTGATTTTCAAACATATTCGCAGTCCGAGACGATAACCCAAAATCGGTGCAGAATTTAGAGAAACTTTCTTCTGCAAAGTTATAGACCACATTGATTCCAATCCCCATAGCGGGTAGTTTCTTCTGCAAAGTTGTAGAACACATCGATTCCGGTCTCTCACGCGGGTAGTTTCTGCAAAATCATTTTCAATAAGCAGAAAAATAAAAAACAAAAAACGGAAATTGCTTTTTAGGTATGTACGCAGTCCGCGAATGATAACTCAAAATCGGTGCAGAATTTGAAAACACTTTCTTCTGCAAAGTTGTAGACCACATCGATTTCGGTCTCTCTTGCAGGTAGTTTCTGCAAAATCGTTTTTAATTAGCTGAAAAATCAAAAAACAAAAAGCAAAAGTTGCTTTTCAGGTATATACGCAGTCCGCGAACGATAACTCAAAATCCGTGCAGAATTTGAAAACACTTCCTTCTGCAAAGTTGTAGACCACATCGATTCTAGTCTCACTAGCGGGTAGTTTCTGCAAAATCGTTTTCAATTAGCACAAAAATGAAAAACAAAAAGCGGAAGTTGCTTTTCAGGTATGTACGCAGTCCGCGAACGATAACTCAAAATCGGTGCAGAATTTGAAAAAACTTCCTTTTGCAAAGTTGTAGACCACATCGATTCTGGTCTCTCTCACGGGTAGTTTCTGCAAAATCGTTTCCAATTAGCACAAAAATCAAAAACAAAACGCGAAAGCTGTTTTTCAAGTATGTACACAGTCCGTGAACGATAACTCAAAATCGGTGCAGAATTTGAAAAAACTTCCTTCTGCAAAGTTGTAGACCACATCCATTCCAATCCCTCCCGCGGGTAGTTTTTGCAAAATCGATTTTTATCAGGAGAAAAATCGAAAACAAAAACGTACTGCTCTGATACTATGTTGAGAGAGAAGGAGAGAACACAGAAGTAGAACCCCAAAGTGTGTAGAATACACACATGAGATGATGTATATATAGAGGGGACCTGGGTGCCATATATAGAGAAGCCATATATTGAGTAGCTTCACATATAAGCTCAACAGTTGGTAGCTCTGACAAAATGACTTTAATGTTACAAAAGTACTCTTCAAGCTCATCAGACCATGCAAATTCTACTTGTTGTGTCAACTTTTGCAAAGGATGAAGCAACTCTGAAGCTAAGTGAATAAAGTGTGACATATACTTCACCTTTTGAATGAATGAGATGACCTCTTTGAGATTCTTGGGTGATGGGAGCTCAATAAGAGCCTTTGATTTTGAAGGATCCACCTCAATGCCTTTATAGGAAACCTTGTGACCAAGCAAGATCACTTCATCCTCACCTATGTGACATTTGTCGGGGTTGAGTTGACCTCCCATGTCGTAGAGCTTCTTTAAACCTTCTTCTACCCTTTGTAGATGCAATGATTTTGAGCTATAAATGCAAAAATCATCAATAAAAACCCTAATCGACTTTCCAAAGAATGCTTGAAACACCATGTTCATGAAACGTTGGAATGTTGAAGGAGCATTTGTCAGACCAAATGGCATGACTCTAAAAGCATAACAACCCCAAGGAGTGATAAAGGTTTTTTTCAACTGGTCCTCCAATGCAATCCCTATTTGAAAGTAACCTGAGTAGCCATCACATTTGTTCTAATGTCTACCCTAGTGGTGTATCAATGCCTATAAACACTTTGCCTTTTGGAAGAATCTCCCCACGCCACTTGGTGGAGTCAAACAAATCATTTTTTCTAGTGAAGAGCTAGACGATTTTGAATGTTATTCTTAGCATCTGGGAATTGGATTTTATGAAGAGCAAAGAATCATCAAAAAATAATTTTACTCTAATTTTTCGCCTCTTGGCAGTGAGAGTACTTGAATCTCCCCTTTTGCAATGCTATCCTCGAGAATCCTCACTAGTAGATGAGCAAAGAGTAGAGGGACAATCTTGCTTGACTGATCTCTTTACTTATAAATTTCTCAAAACCCTATTGTTGAAGAGGAGCCCACCCTTTTTTTGAAGGAGAGATGCATGCAGATGTATGTGTGGGAGAGAGCCGACTACATGTACTGCATATGGTTGGTTGGCCATTCATGCAAGGCAGACCAATGTTGTGCGGTTGGAAAAGAGAAAGAGTAAAGCTCCAAAAGATAGCATAATGCCCAATTTTTGGACTCTTTCAAAGGTATTTTCTTGTGTAGAGAAAGTGGAACCCCTCATACAATGTATTTTTTTGTAGAACTCATATCTTGAGCCTTCCTTAGCTAAAAATGGCCTTTTTTTGCTCCTAGTTTGTCTCATCATCTCCTTTGTGTTATCTATATAAGGTTGTGAAGAATTGTGTCCCACAAGTTTTGTGGGTGTATGCACACACACATAGAGATGAGAGAGAGAGAGAGAGAGAGAGCGAGTGAGCATGTTGAATGAGTGTGTGTGTGTGTGTGTGTGTGTGTGTGTGTGTGTGTGTGTGTGTGTGTGTGTGTTTGGTACTATGATCATGCAAGTGTACAATATGACTATAATTCAAGTTTTTTGGTGTTTGAGAGTTGAATTTTGAGAGGTCGGCTATGTGTGTATCTTGAGTTATAGAGAGGTGTTGTTTATTGTTGGGTATAATCCTTTATTCCCCCATCCATCTTCTAGTGTCCCCACTGAGTAGCCTTTGATGTCTCCTTGGTTGAAGAAGAATTAGGTTTCAAAGGTGGTAACAATGTTTGTGCAAAGTTATGGGCAAATTTTCACAAGTGAGGAGAACCTAGATGAATGGATAGTAGATTTTGAGCTTTACATGCTCTATTTGCATGTGAAAAACATTTAAAGAAAGTACAAATGATGCACTTTAAAATGTGAGGTGAAACCAAAGTTTGGTTTGATGCCTTGGAAGGTGAGCCTAGGCAACCATGACTACCTCTGCAAGCACAATTTCTACATTATCTTTTCAAGGAGGCCTCTCCAATGAACATGGATGTGAAGTTGAAGGCCCTCAAGCAAGATATAAGTGAAGATTTCAGTATGATTCTTGATTGGTTTGGACAAAATTGTCAACATCTATATGCAATTAAACAATGGAAAGTATTTTGAGCTAGACAAATTCATGGCATGGTTGCATCCCAAGGTGGATGAAAAGGTAGATTTTGATAGCACAAAGAACCAAAATGGAATTGTGGTAATTTCTCAAGCAAAGAGCCGCAAGATTAAGAAGAACATTGAGTAAGGTGCTCTAGGCTATGAAGTGGTGGCCTCTACCCAAGCACAAAGTCCACATGGTGAGGCTCATATGGAGGATCAAGCAAACAGAGATATGGCAAGTGCTACGTAATAGTGGTTGCATACTATGTATGACTTATCACAACATATGCAAGGGTTGTGATTAAGTGTTATGGACAAAGGTCAGCCAAGAGGAGAAAGAGGTAGAGCTAGGTCTTTTCCTAATCATTTTTACAACTACAAAGAAAAGGGGCACTATGCTCCTGAATATCCACATGCACAAAGAGAAATGGAAGGTATGTATCTCATGTTGGATAGAGGCAAAGGGCAAGGGCCACTCAATGGTCCAAAAGAGCACCAATTTGAAAATCAAGCACCACCACCTCCTCTAGATAATGAAGATGTGTCTTGTGTTAATATTTCTGGAGTTGATATGTAGGATATGCATGTACTAGGAGAATTGGTGGAGAAAGGTCCAGAAACTTGCAGTTGCAAGGGGAAGGAGAAGGTAGATGCAAGCAAGGAGAATGTAGAGACTAGCAAGAGAAGAAGGCACCACAAGATCAAGCAAGAGGACTTCCAACTAGGTCGAGGTCATCTCAAGAATATGATTTGGTAAGTGACACCAAGAGTCAAAGATCAAACATCAGGGTGAGAAGATAGTGGTCTACCAATGTTGGTACCAAGATTCCATGAGCCAAGAAAGGGGTGAATGTGGTGCATAACATGGCATTGAGGGTGGGAAATCCCAATGATGTGCTTCCTCTTATTGATTCCCTTTTTAAGAGGAAGCACATCATTGGGATTTCCCACCCTCAAGCCTACATTAATGGTGGAGCCCATATATGTGTGATGATGGTGTTTTCTATGAGAGATACAAGTGTTAAGGTGGTTTCTAGGTCTAATGTGTGAATGCATGATTTGGGTTCATCCTATACCTTTGAAGTCATACTAGTTGTGCATGTGGTATCCGATATTTGGCATACCTCAGGAAGGACGCCCTTCAAATATGTTTCTCCTAGGCAAAAACATCCTGACACATTTTAAAACCCTGCTTAGATTTTTTAAAACTCTAATTTCAAAGGCTTATTGATTTTTACCATCGGAGAGTCTACTTTTGAACTTAGATTCCACTCCTCTATTTCTTGGTTATCTGGTAGTAACTAGTCTTGTCTACCCCCCCCCCCCCCCCCCCCCCCCCCCCCCCCCCCCCCTCCCCCCTTTATTTTCCAATGATTCATATTCTTTCTCTATATGTATATCTACTAAATATTTATTGAAAGGATTATCCATGCTAGCTAGATCCTCCTCTTGATCAAATTGTATCTTATTACACCTAGGTATATCTACATTTTGTTGCCTATTACCCATGTGCTCTTCACCTAGTCTAACCTCCCTAGTAGTCTAGTTTTGTTGCTCTCTAGAATGTCTACCATCTAGATTCGCTAATCCTTCACCCAAATTTGAGTCAATGAAGTTTTCTGCACACTTCTATATTTGCATTAAGGCCTAAAAAAGGTTTATTTGTTAACCCATAGATTAAGGAATACACCCATAGGCATTTGACATGTATACAAAAGTATGGCTTCTTGTGTCCTCTATCTTGGGATTTTATGGTCCTATTTCGGTGGAAAAATGGCTAAATGTCTAGGTCTTTTACTTGAAACTACTATATATGGTTGTCAGCATTGTCCTAGCATCAAATTTTGAACCCAAAGTATTGGCCTTTTGCTCTATTCTATATTACACAAAATCGAGATAGAAAATATGAAACCTTCCTTTTTCAGGGTCTAAAAACAACACCATTAACACTAGAATGGTAATCTAACAGGACATAAAAGTGTCCTTTCAGGGTTTTGGGAAAAAAAATCCAAAACCATAGTAGATCCACTCATTTTGAAAAATCCTTTCATGAGCTTATAGTTCAATAACTACTGCATATGGAAAAAATGAGAAACTTGTAATTTTTATCATCCCTTGGTCACTACAAGCCTCCAAAGTTGATGGACCAGTGCATTTTGCCCAAAACAGCAATTTCTTACGGTTGATTGCATATAAATAAGAGTGGAGATTTTTGTTGGACATGAGATAAAATGCCCCATTAACTTCAATGGGTTGGTGGCCAAAACATATGGTTGCTTTTACCTCGCTAATTGTTTTTTGGGCAAAAAAATAGGTACAAACAAGTTGCATTTTTGCCATTCTGCGGACCTATCATCAAAGTTTCTATAGTCATGCTCAATACAGATACTATATACATGTTTTCTTAGTTCCCTTTGGGCTTGTGGATTCAAAAGGAGCCATGGAGCATATCAAAAAGATAATAGATCTCTTACAATTGGAACCTTGGGGGCAATGATAAAGTGCTAAATACAGCAAACATGAAAGAACTGGGTTTAGCATTATGACCTCTAGAAACCCATAGAAACTACTCAATATCTAGCCAAGTTTGTAGTCTATGATTAGATATGGTTACTACCTACAAAATACACACAATTGGCCTAAGAAACTAGCAATATTCAGAAAGTTATACTTGCTACTCTAAAATGTATCGTATTCTTCAGCAAAATCAAAAAACTCAACCATCATCATATACTATGCTATATAGCATATTAGGTCCCCCAAAACTCGAGGAAGATTAGCTTTATGTTATACATTACACTTACACAATCAAAATTGAATTTGGATATCAAGAAAGCCACCAAAAAAATCATAAAAGTGCTAATTTTGGCCAAAAATTAGGATTATGCAATTCTTGTAAATTGGTCATAACTTTCAATTTTAACACTTAGCTCTCCCTACAAGAATCAAAACATGTTGAGAACTATGAAGGCCTGACCTCTAGCCATCTAAACCTCACAAAAAATGTTGTGCAGGAGTAAGGTTAATGGTGAGATCGATAGTAAAAAAAAAATGCTGAGTTTTTTTCAGCTCATAAGGCAACTTTGTGGATATATAGCACCTAGAAATTCATTTTCATACACTTCAAATAATTCAAGCAAAATGATCACTTAACAGGACACAAAAGTGTCCAAGGACATAAAAGTGTCTTGTTACCATTCTAGTGTTAATGATGAATTATCAGTTTTTTTCAAATGTTTACTTTTTTCCATTTCCCTACATTTGGTGAGATATTTGTCTATTTTGTTGCATTTTCACACTCTTTCTTTCCGCTCTCTAAGTTTTCATGGCATCCTTTCTAACATCTTGTGAAATTCATATAATCAGAGAGAATCAACTTTGGAAACTTATTTATTTACATGTATTGACTAGATAACAACACCCCCTTCATGCAAAAGTGCACACAAAGTGAATAGAACCAAGAAAGATGAAGTGAAAAACCATTGGAAATGTCATGCTCTTGATTTCAAAGTGATTTATAGTGGCTGGCTAGCAAAATTTCAACATGTTCTAGATGAACATCCCCTGGTCCATTCTTATGGCAAGGAACACAAAGTATTATCTATTTGATGCAATAAACTTAACACTCAACCATTGTTACGTATTATTTCATTCATTTTTCTCTCTAATTTCAGTTATCTTTTGGTCAAGAGTTGTGGAGTGGAAACATGTGTAAAGCCTAAGTCAAGCCTAAGTTGCACATTGAAAGAAATTCACAATCTTTTACAAAACAATGGGTTTATTTGTTTATTTTGCAGAATACATGATTTCATCAAGAGAAGGTGTACATGGGGACCTACATGCTTTGCATGTCCCCACCACCAAATCAGTGGAATGGTGAGGCCCTAATGTATGTATCATAGCAAGCTTCAAATCCAAAATCAAAGAAGATTTCCCGAAAGCAATGACTCAACAAGGATATATGTTCAATGGTTCTTGATTATCCATGTATTTGTGGCTTGTTTTAAACAATGGATTTTCAAAGGACAAGGAGCACATGACTTAATAGAAGTTACCTACTACAATTGAATTGGACACTATACTTGGAGATGGTTGGGTATCCAGAAAACTTTCCATATTGGGGACAATATCACTTGTAGAGTAAGACCAAACTCTATGTCTACCTCATACCAAATAGTTCAATAGTCATTAGTTTTGGGGTAAAAGCATGTTAATATTGTCGAGCGATATGGGGTTTGAAGGCTAAGCTAGGACATCGCCGGGCTGCTAGCTTTGGGAAAAGAGACAAGGGAGAGATGCACAACACCGCACAATACTTTGCAATGAAAACAAAGCACAAAACTATTGAAACTGATAGCATAGATATGTTTTGATGCACGGTTGCCAAGGCGGGTCGCTAATGGCACCATTAATTGGACTAAATGAAATTCAAGCCTGTTTAAGCTCCTTTATAAAAGTGAAATTATGAAAGCATAAACTAATTGAGTGCTTGATGAAGACAAAGGAGCGCTCAGTGATGATGATGAATCTCTCCTCCTATGTATTCCTCTCTCTCTCTCTCTCTCTCTCTCTCTCTCTCTCTCTCTCTCTCTCTCTCTCTCTCTCTCTCTCTCTCTCTCTCTCTCTCTCTCTCTCTTTGATTTCCAAAAGGAAGAAAAGAACTCTCACAACAAAAACAATCCCCTAATTGCCAAAAAATTTCCATGTTCTTTTTTTTCTAATACTTTTCTCTTATTTCACCTTGCATTTGAATGTGAAGAACCTCATTGTTATGCTGGGCTAGTCTGAGCCTCAAGACTTGCATGGTGTCATCGGTGCTCCCCCATTTTACCTTCAAACGTTTTTGGCCCTTAAAAGTCGCATTTGGTATACATTTAGCATAAATGTGCTTGTTCCCGAGCCTTGGTCACTGCTTTTGATAAACATATAGCCTTCAATTAGGCTTAACTCGCATCCTCTGCTCTTTTTCCCATCATGGAAGCAGAGAGGCATGACATCAACGCCTTCTGAACGTGCACAACCTTTGATCTTTGCTAAATACACTTAATCAACATCATCAAAAGCATCATCACACACATCAAGAACAATCATGCCCTCCCACTTCTTGAACAATTTAATTCTAGGACATGAAGATGAAGATGATGAACGACAACATCAAACAAAGACAAAAACATGAAGATGAATCTACTACAAAAACAACATCAAGATATGGCAAAGACAACAACAAAAAAGTACAACAAGTTTTGCGAATTTGTGCGGGGGAGAAAATCCTCCAAAACAACAACAACCCAATAACCATGGGAATCTGTGTGCACTCAGCTGTGTGTGACCCCCATTTGTGTCAAGGGAAGGTTTTTGTATCTACCCTTGTTATTGGGATACTTGTGTGCTTACCCTTTTATGCCAGGGGAGGCTTGTCTGTGTGCCTACACCCCGATGTTTTGTGTGCATACACCCTTTGTGTCTAGAAGAGGAAAATTTTTGTTTGAGGGGAGATAGTTTGTGTGAGTGGAATAGCTTTTGTTGTATGCACACCAATGCCCTTATTTGTGCGGAACCTGTATGTCAGCCATATGAACCAGAACACATGAAGTCTTTGTAAAATCCCAAGTTTGTCTTAAGGGGGTGATTATAAAGCACATTGAGGTGAGATATCACTTCATACGCACACTTTTGACAGAGGGATAACTAAAGCTAGGAAAGCTGCATCCAAGTGAAAATCCTGTTTACAAAGGTGGTCAACAAGGAGAAGGATAAGAATCTAGGATGAAAAGAAACAAATTTTCTTTGAAGTCTAGAACCATATATAATAACTTATCCAAGTACATTGGTAATGGAGAGTTTATTAATGCTTCAAACCAATCCTTATCATCTTTTTTCATCAAGGGTCTCTCATAGTGTTGTTGCAATTGATCCCCCTAAACATCTAAAATACTATCATCTACATTCTAATTCGTTTGGTCCTTCTGCACCTATTTCTGAACCTATCCTCTGATTCCTTTTTGTTCCTTCCAATCAATAGGACCTTTAGCCTTAGACATTCTAAAAACCACCATTACATCTATCTCTTGGTTCTTCCCACACTAATTACAATCACAAGCCTATTCATCACAATACTCTTGATATGGAGACTCCATATTCTTACCAAGGAACACATCTGATGTTTGTTGCTCATCAATGTCAATTATGATGACATTTTATTGAGTTGGTGGTTGATGTTGGTGATGCTGTTGTGGGTTAGCCTGCTAATTATCTTGATTGTAGGGTACAACTGGCATCCCTCTGTCTTCTCTATGCTTGACCCGCAAAGCACAATTCAGTCCAACCCAATGATCTGGTGTTGAACAATACACACATGACATGATGCTTGGTGATCTTCTCTGATTATTATGTTGATTTCTCCAAGGTGGTCTTCGAGGTCTCTGAAATGGTGGCCTCCCTCTAAATGGAGCTATTTGATTTGTTTTAGCATCATTTCTCTCTCTGCCTACTTGTGGAGTTGATCCACTCATATTATTAGGGATGTACCAACACTGGGTTGTGTTATGGCCTTCCCTTCCACAAATTTGACATTACTACTTTTCCTTTGGAGCTACAACATGATATCCAATTTTCTTCAACTGACTAATCAAATCTTCTTCTTTCTCTTTTTTATCTTATTTCTTCTTACCACTCTACTTCTTCTTCTTCTGTTTTCCTTTCCTGCTTTCAACCTCACTATCAAAGGATACCTCAGAATCAATATCTTCATCAATTCCAGACTCAACATCTAACTCTACTTCTGATTCAGAGCTATGCTTGGTCCTAGATTTTCACCTGGTCATACCAAGTCTTTTTTCATTCTTTGTTGTAGTTGTGAACAAATTGTTGAAGCCACCTACAATGTTTATGCTGGCCACAACATTCTTCAATCCCTTTCTTAGACCTTTCAAAAAATAACCTACTAACATCTCATTTGTGGGTCTCTTATTACCCTATAATCTCTCCACCAAAATTCTGAATGTCTGAGCATAATCTTCCACCAACATACTTCCCTGTCTACTGTCTCTGATTTTCTTTAGAATATCAGTTGGAGCTTTATCTTTTCTAAATATTTGTAGAAACGCTACTGTGAGTGCAGCATAAGTTGCAAAATGTGCAATTCCATATTGGCTAAACCAACTCATTTCTTTACCTTCTAGTGTTGCTACAAATTGTTGCAATTTTATATCATTACCATATACTGCCTGATGTCCACTAGCTTGCCACTTGGTCTCAAATTGAGCCACACGACAATCTGCATCTTCACCAGACTTGTCTCTAAATTTTTCTACTTTAACCTTGGGATTAGGAGGTGGAGGTGGTTGAGCCATAGGGGCTGAGGTACTCTCCTAGGTCTTTTCCTAGTAGATACCTGTAGTGGGTCAAAGTGGAGTCTTCTTCTACTTCTTGCAAATCCTGCTGTCAAGAGTAGAGCGTCGACAAATTGGCCCATCTGTCTTCTTGCTGATGATCTTGAACCCTCCCCTAACTAATTTCCTAGTTGCACTTTTGATTAGACATCCACCTCTACTTCTTCCTCTATTGTATCTTCATAATGGAAAGGATCTGAAATATTTCGTGCTTAGGCGTGAGCCCTTGTGTAATAGACCCTAGATACCCTTATTGGTTGCTCTGACATACATCATCAGTTAATGAAACAGAGATACCCGCAGCAATGCTGACACTGAGAGAATTTTAACCAAAGTCTAACAAAGTTGTAAGCACAACAAGATTGCCAAATGCGTTCGGGTTCAGCAACACAATGATCAATCTCAAAAAACATACTCTCAATAGAGAATCAAAATTCACTCCATGATCAAACTCATTAAAAAAAATAGTTGGACAACTTCAGATAGAGAAAATTCAAAGCCAAGAGAAGAAGATTAGACACAGAAGATCAGACACAGTGAGAAAACTGCATTGATCAAAGCTTGAATACATCTCTACTCTTGTATGTTTGTTACTCGTGACTTCTACCATAAAAAGAGTTACAACTGTCTAACTGAATGTTCTTGGCATACATATCCAACTGAGCAAAATCCGACCTAACCATATTTCCGCTAAGGCTAATTCGGACCAGCATGACATAATCTATTACCCTTTCAACCAACTCCATCATAGGTTTTGGATCTTGATAATCTACTCTCTCTCAAACATAAGGACGCAAGCAAGATATAAACTTTTCGAGTTTAAAATATCCCGCATTGGTTGCTTGGGTAGCACCACTCAAAGCCCAAGTAGCCAATCATTGGCCATTTAGAAAGCCCTACCTATAAAGTCACAAGCCTTATTTTGAAACATCATTATGGTTATTATCTTTTGTAAAAAGAAGAGGCGTTATTGTATGACTATCAAGCAGCTACTGTACTCCAATGTGTAAATCATTTTTCTCTTGATTCAATAATCCAAATTCAATTTCAAGAATTGCATTGTGTTTCTTGTCTCTTGGTCTTTCAATTAAGTGTAAACATTTTAAGTTTTGTCGTGGTTTGTGACTACACATTTGTGAATCTTATCTTTAGTTTTGAGTGCTTAAATCACAAATTTATGACATTTTGATTGTAGGAGAGCATTATAAACCTTAGGGCGACTTGTTATGCTATTTTGTTGCAATTTATGTGACATGCAAGGTACATGATGGATAGTGATTTTGGTACCTTTTCATATGGACACCAAACTTTGTAGAGTTGTCTCCTTATACCTAATATAACTTCCCTTAAAGTTTCATGATGATCCGAATCCGTTTAGTCATCAAAATGGCATGGTGACCTAGAGCATTGAGACACAACATATGCAAATTTTGTGATCCAAGAGTAGTGGTTAGCTTGTTAAGTTGGTGTGTCTTGTTGTTAGGTTTATTTTGTTGAGGATTGACAACCTCAAAGAGTGTTTGTGCCCCATTCGAATCACTTCCCTGAGTATTGACATTATTATGTTACTTTTAGATAGTTATGATATACACGTCCATTGCGGAGACCCGCTAACATTGATGCCATTGCTGGGGAATGATACTTAGGTGGTGAGTGACCTAGTGCATATTTAGAGAATTCTTTTTCAAAGATATGTCATCTATCCCATTTACACTTTAGCAATAAAGAAGCTAGAAGTGGGCTTAGTGCTTGATAGAGTCTAGACATTAGGAAAAATGTGGACTCTCCTTGGGCCATATAGGATTAAAGTTAATTAGGCTCCAGCCAATAGGAAGAGAGCAATGTATATAAGTCTAGAACCTAAGAAAGTAGAGAGAATAATAGGGTTGTCCACTCATTTATTGCTTTGTATCCTAGAGGGAGGTGGATGGGTAAAAGAGGGAGGGGGAAAAAGGGAGGGGGAAAAAGGGAGGGAGGGAGTGGTGGGTCCACAGATACGTTTTTGCAAAAACCCTAAAATTTCAAAATTTTCAAAAAAAAAAAATTCAAAATATTCCATCCAAAACTCCCCCCAAACCTACCCTATGATCAAAAAGTCATTTTCTCACTCTAGAACCTTTTTTCCAAGACTCCCTTCCTCCATAGCCCCTTTCCATAACACAAAGCTCTCACTCTCTCTCTAAACTCTTACACCTTCCTCCTTCTTCAAGCTCTCCATTGCAACTTTAAGCTCCCACTCTCTCTCTAAACTGTCTCCCTCCTCCTTCCTCAAGCTCTCCATTGTAACTTTAAGCTCCCACTCTCTCTCTAAACTCTGTTTCCCTCCTCCTTCCTTAAGCTCTCCATTGCAACTGTAAGCTCCCACTCTCTCTCTAAACTTTGTCTCCCTCCTCCTTCCCCAAGCTCTCCATTGCAATTTCAAGCTCCCACTTAAGCATCCATGGCAAACAATGGTCAAAATAGACGCCCCAAACCCATCATTCAAAGTATGGTTCTCCACAACTCAAAGAATGAGGAGCAGCAATCACTACAAGAGGCTCTTCATATTAGCGACGCTCACACAGCGACGCTCAAAAAAAATTTCCCGGCGTCGCTATGAGCGTTGAAAATTTCTTTGTAAATTTGCGACGCTCATAGCGACGCCGGCTGGGGTAAAAAAATAACCGAGCGCGCCCAAAAACTCAGATCTCAGATCTGAGTTTTTTGGCGCCCTCAAGCAAGGAGCAGGTAACGCTCTCCCTCACTCTCTCTCTCTCTCTCTCTCTCTCTCTCTTTTTCTTCTCCACACACACACACACACACACACGAGGAGAGGAAGGAGAGCCAGGTATGCTCCTTCCCTCTCCTCGTTCTCATGTTCCCTTCCCCTCTTTCTCTCTCCCTCTCTCTCTCTCTCACACACACACATACACACACACACATAGTGTTTTTGAGAGAGAGAGAGTACAAACAAAAACAAAAACGCACACACACATACATAAACAAAGAATGCACACACACATTGAGAGAGAAAAAGAGAGAGAGAGCATGCATAAACAAAAAACGCACGCATTGAGAGAGGAAAAGAGAGAGAGAGAACATGCATAAACAAAAAACGCACACATTGAGAGAGGAAAAGAGAGAGAAAACATGCATACGATCCAAAAAAACGCACACACATTGAGAGAGAAAGAGAGAGAAACTAATTTAACGTCGTAGGAAACTAATTAAAATTAAAAGACCTAAAGATCTAGCCAACGAGGAGTTGAACTCAAGACCTATTATTCAAGAGGGAAATGGCATAATCAATCTATCATACTTGGCATGGGTGATAGAAAGGTTATACCATTTATCTCTTTTTATTGGCACACACATCCACACACGCGCACACACACAAGAGGAAGAGAGTTATAACGTCGTAGGAAACTATCTTAAAAGACGTTAAAGATTAGGTTATATGTAGAGTTACATTAAATTAGATTTAGGTTTATTTTTAACTAGATTTACGTTTATTTAAGCTAGATTTAGATTTACGTTATATTAGATTAGATTTAGGTCTCCATAGACTGCGATGCCTGCATGAAGCGGGTGAAGAAAGCCCTCAATGGAATATAGGGTATTGCTGCCTTCACTCATGGTGGGCTCCGTCGATCCAAAAGTACTGGTGAAATGTGTTCAGAAGATAGGGAAGAAGGTGGATCTTCAGGGCGGCAAGAGTCACTACATCCCCGACACAATGACCATCTAGACAACCTCTAGTCATTAGACTTACGTTAAATTAGATTTAGCTATATTTTTAGTTAGATTTACGTTTATTTAGATTTACGCTTATTTACGTTAGATCGAGTCCACGCAAGAATTACTTACGGTTTAGGGTTTAGAGTTAGACGAACAGTGAAAAGATGTTAAGATGAAGTGAAGTGCTACAGCTAGAGAAGAGGCAAAGGGGTTTTGTCCACTACATGCAGTATCATGTAGACGTGGGTGTGTAGATTTCTTGTACCCACAAATATAGGTATTGACCAATAAAGACGAGATTATAACCCGGTGGTTCTGATCTCCGTGCACCTCTAGACCGAGGTGTGCGGGGATTGGACATGACTAGAGAATGTGAGGTAAAGAGAGAGAGAGAGAGAGAGAGAGAGAGAGAGAGAGAGAGAGAGAGAGAGAGAGAGAGAGAGATAAGATGAAGAATGCCAATAGAATATTAAATTTGTTGTCCAGGTTATAAGTTTTTTATCCTCATTATGAGTAGCGACGAGGATGTGGGACCGTCCAACCGAAACACCTATCTCTCAACGAGGGTCTTATGTCCTTGTAATCAATGCAAGCATGATGTGCGACGGACAAGACGTGTTTCTTTGCAGCACGTTCGCGAATTTGGCGAGTTCGATCCATCTATTATAGATCGAGTTGTTGCCAATTATAACTCGTTGGACTCTAACGCTGGCCAACAAGCAGCAATCTTGCAACCCAATAGATGTGTTTGCAGGTGCTTTGGTCAAGCAGCATATGTGAGGCCACAAGATGTAGCCTCTGACAGCTCGGGGGATGATCATGCAGAGCACATTCCCAACGAGGCAATGTTTGAGCCCGAGATTGATGAAATGATCGAGACGATCATGGATTCAGAAAGGCTTATCTATGATGATATGAAAAGTGAAGCCGATACGCCATTGTATAATGGAGCACGTATGTCTAGATTGAAAGCACTCCTGGTTCTTCTCAACATGCAGGCAAAGTTTGGATGGAGTGACACTAGCGTCACAGCGCTTTTCAGGTGATCTATTACAATTAGTTTCCTTGAATAGAACTCCAAATGTACAATGATCTGATAGATTTTTACACGACTGTATCATATTTTTATGTTGTGTAGATTGCTGAAAGAGCACATACTACCAGCTGACAATGTGATGCCAGATTCTCGAGATGAAGCAAGAAAGATTTTGCGAAACTTGGGGATGGATTACAATTCTATCCACGCTTGTCCTAATGACTGCATTCTTTTCAGAGGGGAATACACAGACATGGAGAAGTGTCCGAAATGTGATCCCGAAAGATATCGAGTAGATCTCCACGGGACAAAAATTCCACAAAAGGTTTTGCGACATTTTCCTCTGCTTCCTCGCATCAAGCATTTCTTCGAATGTAAGTCCATGGCCGCCCTAGCATCATGGCATGAGGAGAATAAATCTTCGGATGGTGTGCTACGAATTCCTGCAGATTGCGCATGGAACATGGTCGGATTTTGCCAGGGAAGCTCGAAATTTGCGCTTAGGCCTGGCTATGGATGGCGTAAATCCATTTGGTCAAAGATCAACATCTTACAGTGTATGGCCCGTTGTCATCGTCAACTACAACATTCCCCCGTGGTTGACTATGAAGAAGGGGCACCTATGGCTAAGCTTCATTGTGCCAGGGCGATATAAAGTGGGGAATATGGATGTGTATCTTCGTCCACTATTGGAAGAGCTACAACAATTGTGGATTGGCATAGAGGTGGTGGATATGAGCCGACACACAGGACGATGGAATGCTTTGATCAGAGGCATTCTAATGTGGACCATGCATGACTATCCCGGGCTAACAGAATGCTCAGGTGATCTATTGACACTCCTCACTCAGACACTGTAAATATTGTTTTTTCCCATAGTTGATCTATTATCATGTGTATACATGCAGGGCTTCAAACAAGCGGATATAGAGCATGTGTCACATGTGGACCTAGACTGAATGCACGTAGGGCACCCTCACTGAAGAAGAAAATCTACGAAGGTCATCAAGCGTATCTTCTAGAGAATCATGTGTTACGCGACGGCTTTTTGGGAAGAGAGCCACCAAGGATGTCTGCACAAGCATGGTTAGAGCAGAAGGAGATGTGCGATGACGGATTGCCTCCAGGGATGAAGAGACTATCTCTATGGTACGAGTTACCATACTGGCCCCGACTCATGATCAATCACTTGCTCGATCCAATGCACATATTCAAGAATGTGGGTAATCTACTATGGGACCATTTGACCGGCAAGAAAGATACTTTGGGAGCCAGAGTTGACCTTAGAAATGTGGATCGTATGGAGCAATATTGGCCACAAACAGCGTCTGATGGATCGATAAAACTCCCTAAAGCACCATGGATTTTCACAGGAGCCCAAGAACGCAAAGTAAAAGAGGCCATTCGATCTTTGCGGACCCCCACTGGCGTAATGCACTCGCTCCGAACGTGTTTTACTAAAGAAGGAAAGCTTACCGGTTTGAAGTCACACGATTGGCATAAAATGTGTCAGGTACGTTCATAGTGGTCTTTAATATCATTGCATAAAATGTGGACTTTAATATCATTGCTGCACATACTTTACAGTTTATTTTACCGGTTGCCATTGAGGGATGTTTGTCTCTCGACATCCGTAACACAATCTACAAACTTGCAAAGCTGGTGCAATGGATCTCACAAAAGGAGATCAACGTAGACTCCATACCATTCGCCAAACTAAATGCTGCGGAGCTTGTGTGCATGTTTGAGAAACATTTTCCTACTACCATGCTAACCATTCAGGTGCATCTTCTTGTTCACATAGTTGATGAGGTGGAAATAGTTGGCACAGTTCATTCCAGATGGATGTTCTTCTTAGAGCGTTTCATGAAAACGCTTAAGGGATATGTGCGTCAAAAGGCACGTCCGGAGGGTAGCATGGCAGAAGGTTGGTTGGTATCAGAGTCCCTAGTGTACATTGGAGAGTGGCTAGACGGATTTGATAAATCCCGGGATACGCTATGGCGAACCATAGATGATGAGCGCATATCTGGGATTTTCATGTGCAATCTCGGTGTTGAGAAGAAGATGACGGAAGATCTAGAGGCTAAAATCAACCGATTTTGCATGCTTCACAATCCAGTGATGCAAAAGTGGATTTCACAATATGAGGATGCAAAGCAAGAGCGACAAAGGGCACGAATCGAGTGGAGACGGGGAAGACGACCACCGATGCACTATCCAGCGGTTCTGGATAGCCTACCAACCTTCATGAGCTTAAGATGGTTGCACAACCAATTGAAGCAAGTGACTTTATTTATAAACGTTTGAACGGCCACTCATAATCTTTGTTCGTTGTAGTATAAGTCATACACAGCAGCATGGTGTAAAGGTCGACATTTTAGGGTGGAACGAATCGACAAAAAGCGTTTTACTCAAGATTGTGGAATCATGGCAAAATTTGAACAGTCTAGTCGACGACGTTCCTCTGATGCAGATCCTTTGGTGGCGGAACTCACTTACTTCGGCACGCTGCAAGAGATTTTGAGGATCGATTACAGAGGATTTTTTGTCGACTTGTTCGACGTGCAATGGTTCAAGATAATCATGGAGGGTCTCAATGCTACTGTGCGTAGAGGAGAGTCTGGTTTTCTTGAGGTGGATTCTACTAAGAAATGGACTGACCTAAGAGACACTTTCGTACTACCCGAGCATTGTGAACAAGTAAGTATATAAATAGTTAACATCCCCCTTTTACAAGTTATGTGCTTGAAAGCTCTCATGTAAGTTATGTGGCTCTGGCTGGTAATATTTCATCCTACAAAGTCTACATCAAACTGGTGGTACGTCATAGAGGTAGCCCCTCGTAGTGCAAGGACGTATGAAGGCTACCATGTGCCAATCACAACGACATTAATGGAGGAGATCAAAGAAGATGCTCAATCAGAAGCTGCTGCGGTGGTGCCAGACGAGCATCAAGATGCTACTACTCTATATGGGGTGCATGCAGAGGAGCTACAAAATGAAACAGAGGATATGTGTTTAAACGGAGAGCTCTATATAGATATAGGAAGTTATGCTGAGTTATGCGAGGATGAGAGAGAGATCTCTTAAAGCCACAAATATTGTATTTGAACAATTTTGCTCCGTGTTGTAAAAGCACTGGCTCTCTAAGTACCTTCCATGGTGTATAACGCTCTTTTCTACTCGCGCTCACATCTTTTGATTGAAAATTCTGAGTTTTCGACTTGCCTCTTCTATCACTCGATTCATTGCGTCATTGTATTTATATGCGTCATTACGTCATTGTATTTAATGGTCTTTGCGTCATTGTCTACTCTATTCATTCAATATTAAGTTTAAATATTCGTGTGTTTAATGCAGGTATGGATGATGAGGAGTTTCTTTCTTCTTTGTCACCGCAACAGAGACAGTGGTACGTGGAACGTCATCGCTCTGGTGCATCATCACGCGTTCCTACACCATCCGCATCTCCCTCTCTTTCGGAGCATTCGGCGTCGACGAGACGAGCTTCACACTCGTCTAGACACCGGCGCTCTAGTGGTGGCGGTGGCGGTTGTTGTGGGGATTCCGCCACCGATGCCTCCAAACCGCCTCGTGTTCGACGAGGCTCTTTACCCTCCCCTTCTTTGCCCGCCCCCACACCAGCCACAGCATCGCCATCTACGCCAGGTTTTGCACGGCTGACTGTTCCTAGAAGCTACACACCTCTACCTACTCCGCCAGGAGCCACCCCACTCGACACTCCTCGCTTCGGGGCCCAGACGCTGGTGGAGACACCTGACGTCCGTACCCCCATCGACACGCCGCTAGAGACCCCTGCCGGGACACCCAGGTTCACGCGTCACCGGCCAGAGGGCTTGCCTTACTCCGTCGACATCAGCGGCGGCATCATCATGGATGATGACGGCAAGAAGGTGATCTCGCGCATGCGTGGTCTTTGCTCTCAGCTGTTTAGACACTACATACTAAACAAATGGAGTGAAGTACCGAGTGATTTAAAAAACAGAGTCATCAGCATACTTCATGATGAGTTTCCCGTTCCAACACGGGATCAACACTTCAATGAAGACCTGATGAAGATTTGAATGCGCGAATACTGCAAACACAAGCGTTCCGAAGTGCAAAAAGCAATCAAGAATGGGTGGAATAGGCCAGATTGGCTGGCCAAAGAAGATTGGAAGAATGCTAAGAAAGCAGCGCGCGAGAATCCCGACAAGTGGAAGCAACAAAAGGATGCAGCTAGAGCGCGAGTAGAGGCAGGGAGCTCGCACCACTTGGGGAGCGGTGGATGGGCATCATTTGAGGCCGATTTTGTAAGTCTTTTCACATTGCTCTTTATGCATGTTCGATAGTTTAGGGTTTATGAGTTTTTTAGTTCTAACATAATGAAATCTTTGTATGTTTTGACAGTGGTCGATGACAGGACGTGATCCCACACCGCACGAGCGCGAGTACGCAGGCAGGAAGGGCTTAAACGCCCTGATGGACATTCTCAGTTCTCGCGGCGGCATGGTTAGTATTAGGGTTTACTCTTTTTTATTTTTTGTATTGTTTTATAAATGTCGTTATATGTTTATACTTACTGAAAGCTGTCTTATTGTCTTTTTTTGCAGAATCCGACAGATATGCCGCTTGGACGCAATGAGACGTCTGACTAGACGACGTCAGTTTAGCCGTAGCTAGATAGCATTAGTTTAGGGTTTCTCATAGCTTATGTATCATGAGACGGATTTTATACGTCTTTTTGAACCATGTATATTATTACATTTTTCACCGCAGTTCCTTTTGCCAATCAATTCTTTATGCCTATGATGTTGTACAATTGTCATTATTACATTTGCCAATCAATTCATTTTGCCTATGATGTGTACAATTGTCAATTTTTCAAACAATGCGTCTCGTGGGTGACTATTTTGGGTCTATTATCTACCTTTGCACTTTTTTTAAAAAGTGAATCAAGTACAATATGGTTGATGGGTGGCAGGGCATTCAATGCCCTGCCACCAAAAAAAAATTCTCTCGGGCGTCGCTATAAGTGTCGCTATTTATGGCTCTGTAGCGTCGCTATGAGCATCGCTATAGTCTTCCGTGAGAGCGTCGCTATAGGCATCGCTATAGGCGTCGCTATATGCGTCGCTATATAGCAACGCTCATAGCGACGCATATAGCGACGCCTATAGCGACGCTCTCGTAGCGACGCTCGTAGTGACGGTTTTAGCGACGCCGGGGGTTATAAAAACCCAATGTATTTCCGTTGCTAACAGCGTCACAAGAGCACACAACCTCTTGTAGTGAATGGGAACCTCAGGTTTTTCAAGAAGGTGCGTGGGTCTACATGCAACCTTCCGCAATCGATCCCCATCGTGTTCGTGAAAGAAAAAATGTTGATCTCCATTGGAAGGGAAGACTACTAGGCTTCAATCAAGTAAGAGACAAGGGTATGGTGGCAATCGTTCAACATGTTTTCATGTTTGGACACATGCGTCTACGAGGGATCACCAACCCAAGGGATTTTCCTTGTAATTGTATGTCCCTTGTACTTCAATGGTTTTGGTGGTAACAAAAAAATGGACTTTTTACATCCCACGCACTGTTTTGTTTCTATGTAGATGTTTTTCCTTCTAGCCTTGTGGAGGAGCAACCACTCTCATGCCTTTCAGGCACATTTATGGCCATACATGCAAGTCTTGGGGATATTCTCTTCTCCAACACAACTTCATCAAACCTTGCACGAGAGAGGGTGTCCTTCTACACCCACAAGTACATTGTACCTACAGATGAGGAAGGCTACGGAGAGCTACAACCTTTGGAAGCTACAACCTTGCGTAGCATGGAGTGGCCAAAGCCAGATGCATTCACTGTAATGTCTTTGAAAGCCAAGATTGTAGCAGATGTGAGAGCATCATTAAAATTTGGAAAAGCCTCACGTTCCATTGGGCTTGGATGGTGTTGTCCTGCTCATGTCTTTGCTAGCATCTTTGGATCTTTGCCTTTCCATCATACAAATACTATGTATGCTTGCAAAGATCTACAATACGATACATTGGAAGCCATCCTTTGCGAGAAGTGGGGGTATCTTGAAGGACTTCACAACGGAGATCGCTTTCGGTGTCAGGTTGGAAGTTTTGGCATCGCTATCCATTTCATCAAAGTGCGCTCCACTCTTTACGTGCGGTACTTCTATGAAAAGTGGATGTGCAAGCTTGGTGAATGGATTCCATTGCAATCCACCAATGCTACAATTGAGGTATTTGATATTGCAATCAAATTGTCGAGTGGTGCCGTTGAAACCGTCCAAGTGAACAAGCATTGGACATTGGCCAATGTGCGGGAGCACTTAGTGATAATGGGTTTAGAACATGGAGAAGATACAAAATTTTGTATCGGACAATGTAAGGTGAATGATTTTTCTCTCTTAATTATGTTATATTTATGTTATTTTGATTATTCCCTTCTCTAAGTTGGGTGTGCTAATTTTTATTTATTTTTGATAGATTGGTAGCCTCATGGAGAGCACGCTTCAAATTGAAAAGGAGTGGATGACGGAAGAGAATTATATTTTATCATTATAGTAGTTATGTTTTGTACTTAAATTTTTTATAATATCACAATTGTAAGTTCAAGCAGATGGTTGCATCAAATTTTGGCAATGCACATTATCTTAAAGTTGTAGTGATGTGTTTTTTGAGTTAAATGATTGTAATTTAGTTTGTAAGTTTTTTATAACTTCTTGTTATTTGTGTTACTTTATCAAATTTGTTTAATATTTTAATTATTGTTTTTTTTTTTTTTTGGGGGGGGGGGGGGGGGGCGCGTGCTATATAAAGCCTCCTAAACCCTACCATTTTCACACTCTTTGACTGTTCACACTCTCATTTGAGCTCCAACACTCTTTGCATTCCTACTTTAAGAGCTAGCATTATGGCATCCTCCTCCACCCCTCCCGAAGCCACGGCGTTACAACACTTCCAAGAGTTTTTACAAACAACCGAGTGGCAAGATCGTGACGATCTTCACAATTTCTTCACCCAATTCCCTGATGTGAATGCAACTATTCACCTAAACAGCCAATCTTTTCAGCCTATCTTAGAATTTTTTGAATTTTACATCGACAAGTATGTTGTACCAATTGTCGGACAAGGGGAATTGTGGATTCCATGTGATTTGCTTCGCTACATACACAAAGGTGATCGACCTTTCACCCAGCGACTTCAACGATTTTGTGTAATTGCGGGTGAGGCAGGTGAGTACATTGAAGATTCACGTTTGAAAAAGAAGAAGGTCGGCACCCAGTTTCTAAGTCGCTTGGCGACTTTTGTGTTCCTTCTTGCGGAGGAGCCTGAAAGATCTGAGGTGAGTTTGCCTCATTTGCGCCTTGGGGGTGTCGTCAAGGACACAAACAAGCCCATTACAACGCCCTGGGATGCAAGCAAAGAGGGAAATATTCTTGCCCTAACCTACCCAGGAGGTGTCATGGATGCACCAAATCCATGGGTGATGAGGGTGTAGAAGCATCCTTTAAGCCCGCTGCAGATGCGCCGGAAAAGACATTACTCCGAAGGTTTTTTTTTAACACCTCTCCCCAATTGTGATAGATGGGGAGGAATATTTTTTTTTACATGATCTGGAAAAGACTTTTGACATCCGCATGGATGAGTGTCTGTCCATCCTCTGTGCCACTGTAGAGTCCTCTGCCATTGACCCCTCTTCCGATCCTTTGGATCGAAGCCTCCTTCCCCTTGGAGAGAGTGTGGTAGATACAATGGAGTTGGCAATGGTGGCAGTGACAGATGCACCGCACTCATCTGTGTCGGAGGATGAGTTTGTAGCTACATGCGCATTGCTTGAAGCCCAACGCACTCCTATGCCTGTTCATATAGATGAACTTGAGAGTGTCACTATGGCTCCCAATTCATCTATTTCTCTTAACAGCAAAGGCAAAAACGATGAAGACGACAAAAAACAAAAGGTATTAATTGATTTTTGTTTTGTGATTACGTTAATTTTCATTGTTGCATTCTGAAATCTTATTTACCTATTGATTTGTTTGTAGAATGTTGTGGAGTTGGATGAGCATGCAGGTCGGGGAGGAGATGGTAGGCGCCAATCTTTTGGATGGCAGTCGTCTCTTGCGCATTACCTTGGCAAGCTCCCCTAGGACGGCTTTCCGATAATCCACAAGGAGTACACTCCTTGTGGTCAATTTTGGGTGTCAATGATGAAAGCAATGAGCCGCATCCTATGCCTGTCAACCATATCTCAAGCCTCCCAAGTTATATATCTTGTAAATAAATATCTTCCCAGTGCTGCATTTGCGACACACATTCGTGGTCGTGTGCTCTGTAACGTGGCCTTAAGCCAAGCTGTAGGTCTAATCAATGTGGAAAAAATTGCTTGGGATGTGCTGCACAAACAGCTTCCTTGCGCCCAAGAGCGTCGAGAAAACATTGCTCGCCATATCTTAGATGGCTCAAGCAGTCAATAGCTGCATAAATCTTGTAATTAACTCCAAGTATGTAATGAGATATATCACATCTTTGTACTTTGTTATTTCAAAATTTGAATGGAAATTTATTTTAACTGCTACTTTCCAACTTTTGTATTGAGTTTATGGTACGATAGATAGTATATGATTGGTTCTATCTTGTGATACACTTGTATAACTCTCTGAATCAAAATATAGAGTTTTTTTCAGATAAATAACATCAATAAAAACATAATAACATTGTATTCTTATAATAATAGCATAAAAAAGCTTTAATTAGGCTGTCTAGAGGCCTACCGCAGAGGCGCGCGAGAAGTCAGAAGTAACATTTACTTTTGACTTCTCGCGCGCCTCTGCGGCAGACCTCTAGACAGCCTAATTAAAGGTTTTTAAACAAAAATTATAAGAATACAATGTTTTTTATTATTATTTAATCAACCAAACTTGGTTGACAGCTCTTTTATCCACATCTCTCTCTCTCTCTCTCTCTCTCTCTCTCTCTCTCTCTCTCTCTCTCTCTCTCTCTCTCTCTCTCTCTCTCTCTACTTAGTTTTACTTATCACTTAAAACAAATGTACACGACTCGTTATATTTGAAAAAGCCATGACTCGTTATATTTCAAAAAGATATCTTTGCATTGGCAAAATTGCCTAAAAGTCAAATTCAATCTCTTTGTCCTCTGATTCGACGCGCAAGAGCTAAATCCTTGGGCATTATTGTCACCCGTTTTGCATGAATAGCACACAAGTTGGTGTCTTCAAAAATAGAAATTAGATGATATTCTGCCGCTTTTTGCAGAGCTTGTACGGCGATACCTTGAACTCGAAACGCCATTCGATAACTTTGCATGATCTCTTTTACCAAATGTGTGAATGGTGCCTTGCGTATGAGAAGGTCTGAAGTTTTTTGATAGTGACGAATCTCTTGCAATGCCTTTGGAATGCGTCGCTTCACAACAGGAGCCCGTTGTTGAGGGATGGTAGGATCTGGGACATGGGCCTTGCGAGGGCGAACCTTGAAAAACTTTTTCTTTTTATGAGAGGGCTTGCGAGGGGGAGCTTGCGCATCTTCAAGGACACCATGTGCTCCGACTGGCTCTTCAACTCCACCCTGCGCTCCAACTATCTCGTCTGCTACATCCTCAAAATCCTCTTCATTTAGTAACCCATGATCACCTCTAGGCTGATCTGACGGCAGAGCGCCGAAGCCATGTGGCAATGTCTTCCCAGTCGGAACTCGATGATTGCTTGGGATCTCCTGTCCGCTCCATGGTGGGCTTTGTGCTTCGTTGTCCGTTTCGGTTTCTGTGTCTGATGTCACTACCCGTTTCTTCTTGCATGAAGGTTGTCCATCTTGTTGCTCTTCACCTGACCATTCTCTCTCCATCTCTTCTAAAAGCTCTTGTCCGTGTATCCAAGGTGGTTTTTGAGCACCTTGGACGGTTGAGTGAGGGTGAGCAAAAAAAGGTTGATCTTTTCTTGCTGTTTGCTTTGTGCGTGCCATGGTGTAAGAAGGGGCAAGATTGAAAATGAGACTCCTTCTCTAAAAGCCCTCTATTTGTTTTTTAAAGGACTCTTCACACTTGACCAGGCCACTTAAAAAAACTCTTAATAGATACAAAGATAGATAAATGGAGAAGTATTATATGCAACTCAACAAAGACATCTACAAACATAAAGATTACATTGCATAGCATCATTTGTTTTACATGTTGGGTAACCAACGCTTGCCCACTCTATGGCGATTTTCACGCCACCTAGCATGATTAAGGGGTCTGATGGAGTTTCTCCATTTCTCTTTAGCAGTAAGTCGAGATTGTCTCCTAACCTCCTTGGCAAGACTTGACTTTCACGCTCGCTCTATGGCATGACATCTCCCCAAAGAACAACGAAAGAACCAATCAAACATCTCCTTCATGTAGTTGGATCTCGTAGTTCCACCACCATGACGTGTATTTTTAAAGTAAACACCTTTGGCTCGATAATGTGATTTTTCCATTCCTTGAGTGCTCCACATGTCTAATGAACCATATTTTGACATAAAGAATGCTCCATGCGCATACAAAATATGTTGCATCAAGAAAAAATGCTTAGATCAAATAAATATTTATGTATAGCATCAAAATTTGAACTGAGCAAAGTAACTTACCATGTAGTGTGTGATATTGCTCTCTCCCCACGCTTGCACAAATGATTTAGTGAAATTCAAAATGTGATCTTTGAACAAATTTTGTTGCTCGCTCGTGGTTTGGGGTTTCCACATGATCTGAAGCACTAACTCCAAGTGGTGCCACACTAGCCTAGGCAGATTTACAAGCACAGGATTTGAATCTTGATCGATCGTAAACTTGCAAAGCGCTTTCCATAGCTCCCATGGAGCATCCTCTTCACCCCTCTCCTTTCGCATCTCTGGTTTCTTGAAAAACCTACGTGCTTTCACACCATTCATAGATACGTTTTGTGGCACTTCATGCATATTATCCACCTCACCAATGATAGAAACATTTCCACCATGACATCCAATCGATTTTAGAATTGTTTCAACTATTCCAATGGCTTCCACGGATCTGGAAAGTGGTTTCATTGTGAAAGCGTACTCTATGTGAAGCTTTAACAAGCGATCAAATATACGCATAAGGGCATGCAAAGTGAAAAAGTGTACATTTGTAAGTGGAAAATTGATAATGGGATGCCATGTTTTATCTTTTGTCGACCGATTGGGGACCTCCATGATAGGACACTTCAACACCGAGCACACCCAATCCCTTGCATCATCATCCATTGACCCTGTTGCCTGACTTCCCTTGACATTTTACTTTGAAGACGTGGAGCCACGAGTACTCTCCTTATATCCTTGTACACAATATGGACAAGGAAGAAGTGATGAAGCACCTTGTTTACACCCAAGTATACATTTTATTGTTTTTAGATCACCTCCTAAGTGCCACTCAACATCAAATGTACCTACTCCATCTACTTCTAGCTTTTCTCCCTCTAGTTGTGCCTTAATAACCTCTGTGATCCACGGGATCATAGAGAAGACCCATGCCAACACCTCATGAGTCTCCTTCGAAACTTCAAAAACTCCTAACCACTATATTTCTTTTTCCGATTGTACACTAAATGATGGTTTCTGAGAATGATCACCGATAGCATCGACTTTTGCAAAAACAATTGCCTCATTCATGAGTGTCACACTCATACGTTCCAATCTCCGTCCTTTGAAAATTTGACATTCATCTAGCTTAAGAATAAATATGAGCTTCTCTCCAAGTACTGAAACAACACAAGAATTGAATTGTTATACTAAATGATATTCAATACAAATAAAAAACAACAGTACAATTTGTATTACCTTGTGGAGACAAAGCATAAAATTTAACCATAGCTCGTTGTAGTCGTTTCAAGTCAGCAAAAATATTGTTGAATTGATGATAACTAAAAGACTTTGTTCCATTAGGAATAGTATTGCCTCCCTTTATATTACCACGTGACTTGGCACTCGTGGAAGAGTACACCATGGATCCTTCAATGTGTTTGTATTCTCCAAGGGATTCCCAAACGAGATCATTGTTTGCTTTTTTTGCAAGTCGTACCCTATGTGGAATAGGAAATAAATTCTCGGTGATGCTTTGCTCTCGTAATGCATCTTTCATCAATCCATGAAGTGCATGGTATGCATTTGTGCTGATCCCAACCTCATCCCAAGCTTTCTGGACACCATCCTCAGACACAAGGTTAGAGATCTTTTTTAGGATCTCCTTTGTGATGGCATCTTTCATGTGTTTGGCCTTTTCACAACCTATGATATAAAGTATATCTTCCTTTGAGATGCATCCTAGGAGAAGGTTGCAACGTTCCTCTTGTCTAAAACTACCACACACATCTTGTATATATGTCCTATTTCAAAAGGTGAACCGAGTTACAAATTGATGAAAATTATTTGAGAGTTATGAACACTGTGAATTTAAAAAAATTCTCGGTTGTCATGATCCGCTTCTTACATGCCCCTCCATTAGATGCTAAGTTTTCAATGGAAGAGAACTCCCTCTTACGCTCACTCATGCCAAATGGAGAGGCTTTTAGGTGCATCATTGCAATCTGTAGCTTAGTTACCTTTGTTTCTGTAGCTTTCATCTCCTCTTTAAGATCTTTGAGTTGTTTCTCAGTGGAATGTAGTTGTTGTTGGAGATTTGTGGAATGAATGTGTAACACTTGACATTGTTATCGGAAATATTCCGACGCACCTATGTGATTGGAGTCCAATCTCTTACAATACCCAAGAAGACCACGTTCTCCTTATCCCACATATTTGATTAATCTTGGGAGTGTACAAAATGTCGGATGACAGCCCACGAGTGGATCTTTTGGATGCAACCCTCCATCAAGCAACAAGTCAACATTGGTTTCTCCTCGAAACCGTCGTACGAATGCCGATTGAGATGATTTCTCGTCATTTTTTTTTATGGGAGCAAATTCGATTGGTAGACGCAGACTGACATTAGTTGACCTAGTAGATGACGGTGCAGGTGATTCATTGGTTATGTCGCGAAGAGACATGGTGAAAAGTTATGATGGGGAAAAAATTTGATAAGATATACTTTTTGGGATAAACAGACAATTTTTGGGATAAAAAGACTTAAAAATATATTTTTTCATGTATAGGTTCAACTTTTGAGCTCAAAGGAGGGAAATTTTTAAATTTTAAAAATTTTAATTTTTAGGCTTTATTAGATGGACGTTTTGATGATGTGGCATTATCTATTTATTCTTGGAGTTAATGTAGAGAGGGACCCAAGGAATTTTAGATTTGGAGGTTATAAAAGCTAGATTCTTCTAAAAAAATATTGTTTTATATATATATATAGGGACCTTTTGAAAGCTTAAAAGATCCATTTTGAAGATTTTATTAAAAAATCATTTTTTGGGGGTAAATTGATGCACGAACAAAAAAATGGCTTTTGTCATAACTACTTACTCTCTTTGTTTGGTGATAGGTAGAGAGAGAATGGTTCTGCTCTCTACTTTTACTCCTCTCTCTCCTACTTTATCCCCCCTATTCCTCCTACTTTCCCCCCCTCATTCCCTACTTTCCCCCCCTCTCCTATCTAGAGAGAAGTTATAGAGAGAGCTACAAAAGTAGCCCTATTTATTGTCTTTGTTCCCTCCATCCCCTACAAAATTAACTTGAATCCCTTAAAATTAGGGATCCTTACATGGCCCCAAGGGGGTCCAATTTTTTCCTAATGAGTTGATAGAGTCTAGAGTTGGCTAGATCTATCCTTGAGGGTCAAAGAGAGTTGTGAGTGAGATACCAAAATCATTTCATTCCTCAAATCAAATTACGTTGAGAAGATCACGAAAAAAAAGAAGTAAAAACCATATTTGGGTAAAAAATACCATTACTTTGAAATTTTGTAAATTTAATGGTAGAGACATAAAACCTGATCCAAACTCAAAAAGTTGGTGTCCAAGGGCCTCACAAAACTCACAAGAAGCAAACTTATAAGTTTCATCAGATTCTATGGTGGAACATGAATCACAATCCATGTCCCATGAAGACAAATTGAACCAAAATTGAGACCATTTGACTAGTGCTGGCTCTTATCAATTGAAACCAAAGTTTGGAATAAAATTGAAATCAAAATCACACTCAAATCAAAGAAATTGTTAAAAAAATAACCTAAAACTAGTGCAATTGACCAGAATTTGGAGATTTTCAACTTTTTGTGATCCAAATTCAAAACGATGTGGGAAACAACTTATAAATAGCAAAGACTACACGCTGACAAAGTGTCATGTAAAAAGGAGGTAAAACATGGATCACAATCCATGTATCTCATCAAAATATCAACAATTTTGACTGAAAAGTGAGCAGTGAGAAGTTGAGAACTATAGAAACACAATTTTCAAAGGCACATTTACAAAAAAGTTAAAAAAGGGTGATCACAAGACTAAAACTAGAAGATAGCCAAAAACCGCTCAAACAGAACCAAGATTTCACTTTGGATTGATAAAATATTATTCAAATTCAAATAAATTTTGGGGATAGGTACACACATCATAATCTATCAGCTCACCAAATCCCAGAAGTGATGCATTATGGATCAAGATCCATGTCCCCCATCTGAGATTTTTAAATAGAGGCTTCTCTAGGCGGACTTGAACCTGCAACAAGGAGGTACAAATTCAAGATCTAACTACCCATGGCAAGATCTTTTAATTGCATTAGAGCTTCAACAAAACCTTGATAATGTTCAAATTTCCCACCAACTGCCCCCCACTACACGCTCAACTAGCTACTTTGACCGGCCACCACTGCATCATCGGATCGTTTGTTGTTTTGCGCCATCCCGCACAGAGGGCAATCCCAACTCTTTGGAGCTTGCAAAAGGATCCAAATTCACTACATCCAAACAAATCCCTAAGACTTGAGCACATTCACACCAAAACCCTCAATCTCAAACCCTTTACCATTGATCCTCTCTTAGAATGGGTTTTCCAGCCCGCTGCCTCTTCCCTTGAGGAGCTAGATTCACCTCAAACTTCCAAGAGGATTTTTTTTCAAAGGGTAAGATTTTTGAGCATATAAAGCCAAGGCCACACCAAAATTCAAGGAGGAGCTTGAATTTTGATTTTCACAAACCACTTGCATCCACATTTGCATGGATAGAAAGCATGACCATGATTGGCTTCACAAGAAAAATTTTTGTACAAGGATCAGACACTGCCAAACAATGGGTAGAACCATCCTCATTAGCACATCTTTGGAAAAAACTTGGCATATATGCCATGCTCACATCGGCATCTAGTTTGATGATTGTGACGACACATTTGGAGGGAGGAAGAACATCACTTTGTAGCGAGAACTGACAAAAAACAATAACACAAAGTACTTCAATGATTTGCAATAGGAGTTTACCTTTGATATTCGACATTGGAGAAAGCTCCATCTGTATTTGACCTACCACCTAGCTGCCTACCATTCTCTAGGGAAGTTGTATTTTGATCCTCTACAGAATTGACAATTCTGTGGAGAGGATGTTTGATTTTGGTCCTACAAGATGCTGTTAAATTCTCCAAGGGAGGATACCTTTGGACTTTTGGGTGCTACTATGACACACACGGGGAGGGTTGTGGGAGTGTGTGACACATCCACACCACCAATTAGTGAGAACCCTCTCTATATTGGAAGCCTACACATCTGACATCAATGCTTGCATCAACTCTATCAAAGAAACGTATCCATCTCATACCCACTCATAACCATCACTCTAGCCTACTTTGTACACACCATTTACATTTAGATTATCATTAATCTAATCATGATTTGCTAATTTCATTAATCTCTCTCTCTCTCTCTCTCTCTCTCTCTCTCTCTCTCTCTCTCTCTCTCTCTCGTGTAACTAACTTGCTAATCACACTATGGGTGGCTTGTTAACATCTTTTCCATAATCCCAATCCCTTTCATTGAAGTAGATGTTGAAATGATCGTGTCTTCTTTGGCATGAGGAAGGGCAACTTTGATTCTTGTTGTCTTAGGTGCATCAACACAGTCCCATAAAACTAATTGATGTGAAGCATTATATTGTCAAAAAATAAGGATGTAGAGAACTTAAAGCTAGCCAATTAGGGGATACCTATCACTAAGAGCCTGATAAGATCCTTAGAATAGCCTTAGATTAAGGTGAATATACATATATGTGCATACACACACATTCACACACACACTTGATGAATAGGGTGTGTGTGTGTGTGTGTGTGTGAGAGAGAGAGAGAGAGAAAGAGAGAGAGAGAGAGAGCGAATGGTAATAGCATACATTAGCATTAGGAGTACTTAAGACTAAATGCATTACTCTTGACTTATTGAGTACAAAGCACTAAAATTTATTTGAGTTGAGTACACAAAAAATAAATTGAGTGGAGTGTAGACATTTAAATGTATATCGTAACCTCTTTAAATGCCACTACCAAGAGTGGAACTTACCCTATCACTCTACTCCTCTCTTATTAGGCAGCACCTTCTCAGATTCCATTTGTTATGATCCCTCCACTTGAAAAGTTGAAGGGCAAGGAAATGCTTGGTCACGGATACCTTGATGCATTGATCTCACTAGTAGAACAACGGCGGCATTCCCCCCCCCCTCTCTCTCTCTCTCTCTCTCTCTCTCTCTCTCTCTCTCTCTCTCTCTCTCTCTCTCTCTCTCTCTCTCTCTCTCTCTCTCTCTCACACACACACACACACACACACACACATACACACACAGAGGCGCGTGCCAAGAGACCTTCATAATTGAAATGCTTTCACCCATTGCAAAAGATCTCTCTCTCTCTCTCTCTCTCTCTCTCTCTCTCTCTCTCTCTCTCTCTCTCTCTCTCTCTCTCTAGCGGGCGCTCAGTCCACTATCATGCTGGCGCTAAGGGCACAAAGGCCGGATCAAGGAAGTTTCACCATGTGTCAAGGGGGGGGGGGATCCCTCCCCCTATCATAATTGTACAAAAAGATAGAGGCATGATTTTTGTCAGAAGAAGTCGTCTCTCTCTCTCTCTCTCTCTCTCTCTCTCTCTCTCTCTCTCTATCTCTCTCTCTCTCTCTCTCTCTCTCTCTCTCTCTCTCTCTAGTGGGCGCTCAGTCCAAGCAAAGAATGTAGAGAATGTGCACACTCAAGAATTTCAAGAACGGCAAAAACTCTAAAACAACATCGTCATTCGTGGAATCAAGGAGGAAAGCATCGAGATACCTCAATCTCTTGCGATTGCTATTGAAGAGTTTTTTTCTACATACTTTGGCATGTCTCGACTTATGGCTTATGGTGCACATCGATTTGGAAAACAAGGAGTCCCTAGATTGGAAGGACGACCTGTTGTATGTACCATGGGTGATGAGGTAAAGAGAAATATCATCCTTGACAATAGATGGATCTACCTCAAAGGAACGGGTTGTAATGTATATGAGGATCGCACTCTTATGCAACAAAATGTACGTCACAAAGCATATGAGGAAAGAAGCAAGAAGGTTAAGGTTTAATCTCGAGAAGAAAAGTCACTCGAGGAGGATGCAAGTCCACCCAACAAATAGGGACACATGATCTATGAGACGAACTCACACTTGCGAATAAGCTTTTGGAATTGTAACGGGTATCCATGGAATGTGCGAATTGGCGATGATGAGCTTACCAATGACTCTGATGTGATACTTCTTATCGAAACATGGGAGCATGATGCACAAAAAATTCTTAGATTTGACAAATACAATGTGCGTTATTTGATGTGGGCCAAAAATGCAAAGCAACTTAGAGGCCAAGGAGGCGTAGCATGTATAATCAAAAGGGGTTTGAAAGATGTTTCCATTGTCAAAGAAAATAATTATATACACTATTTATGGCTGAAAATCAGCCCACCAAATGGTCAAGTCATGTTTGTGTGTCTGGTTGCTACATTCCTCACTATGAGTCCCTCCAACTTTTATGATCGCTTGGATATGGATAAAGATCAACCCTTTGTTGAACTAGAGGAGGATATTGCTCATTACAAGGACCAAGGTGAAGTCATTGTTTTTGAAAACATGAACGCTCGCACAAATACGTTACAACACAACACACAACAAGTCTACATGCCGCATGTCTCAAGAAGAATGGATGACTCATACATGTATAATTGAAGTCCTATTGATGCAAAAGAAGTGGATCACTATGGAAAGTCACTTCTACATATGTGCAATAGTATCGGAATGCTCAGTGCAAATGGTTTATCTTTATGGCAAGGCACCAATGACTTTAAAGTAGAAAGCACAATGGTGATAGCGTGATTGACTATATGTTGTTTTCTGGAGCCACTCTAGAATGCATACAAAGCTTTACACTTGGTGAATGGAATCTGGAATCGGATCATAGGATTGTTATGTATTGACCTCAAGTGTGGTAAAAAGAGCCAAGCAAATGGCCTCCACTCATTATGTGAATCATTTGTACCTACGTCTAGACTTCAAACGAGCACTTATATATGCTGATATGGTGGACCAAACGTTAAGCATGACAAAGCATAAAGAGATCCCATCATTAGATTGCAAGTGGATAGTTTTTAAAGAAGTAATTTTCTCTTGTGCGAAGGAATTCTTTTCGGTGAAACACATGTCTTGCAAAAGGTCTAAAAAGGGTAGCACCAAGAAGAAATGGTTTGACATGAAATGTAGTCAAGCCCGAAAACACTTGCTAAGTTTGGATGTAAGCAAAGACAAGGAAGTCTACTTGGAACTTTCACACACATACAAAGAACTTGTTCAAAAAAAGAGGAGAAGGTGGGAAGTCAAAAAACAACTTCTTTTAGCACGAGAAAGCACATGCATGTGGCTAGTTTTGGCAAAATCTAAAAGGCAAGCGTGTTGAGAGATTTGGTGACTTGATTCTTGAGGATATGTATACACATTGCAAGAACCTCTATGAGCAAACAAATGCTGATAAGATAGAGTTTTGTAGCTCCCTTTTGTCTATGCCTCCCTTCTTTACCATTGAAGATGTATGCCTTGTGCTTGAGAAACTTGCTACTTGCAAGGCAAGGGACCTTCAAGGTGTCAAGGCTAAAATGATTAGATCGAAAAGGGAGAAAGCACGGTATTGAATATGCGATATTTTTAACTTTGCACTTCAACATGGCATGCCTCACAATTGGAGTACAAATTGGATCAAACCTTTTCACAAAGGAGGAGATGTAAACAATGTGAACAACTATCACACTATAATGGTTGGTTCTTTGATGGGAAAGTTATTTGGATGTATCATGGAGATAAGATAAGTGAATGGAATAAAAAGAATGGAAACTGTGCGCTTGGTCAAGTAGGTTTTTGAAAGCATCAAGCCCTATGGATCACGTTGTCACTCTTCGAGTTCTTATGGAAGTGTCTCGATTGAAAGGAAAAAAGTTGTATTGTTCCTTTGTGGATTTCAAGAAAGCTTTTGACATGGTACCGCAAGAAAATCTTTGGACACGTATGCAAAGCCTTCAAGTGCCGAGGAAATTTATGCATAGAGTCTTTTCCATCTAACAAAGTGATATGTTGAGTATGTATGGGAGGTGGAATTTTAGAATTTTTTGCAAGCACCATTGGTGTCAAACAAGGATGCGCACTTTTTCCAACCCTCTTTGGGCTACTCATTGATGAATTGGAATGCATGGTTCTTTATTTTATGTAGCAAGAAGCCATAGAAGAGTTTAAGTTTGGATTGCTTTATGCCGATGATGTATCCTCTTGGCACATAATTTAGAAGATGTACAAAAGCTTAATGCTTTTGCCTACATAGCAGTCTGATTCTGAATGGATCCAAAACCAAGTATATTCTTGTTAAGATCCTCAATGAATAAAATCCATTCATTGTATACAACAATGAGCACCTTAAAGTAGTAGATAGCTTCAAATACCTTGGCCTTGAGGTTCCATCCAATCATAAATGGAAGGATTGCACAATGCATCACTTGAAATCCATAAAGAAGGCTTATTATGCATTTGAGAACATGTGAAATGCTGGAGAGATCAAGTGTTGGACTCTCAAAAAGTACCTCTTTGACACATTGGTGACACCAATGCTTCTTTATGGAGTGGATGTGTGGGGTGGTAGCATCGGGAAGTCTACTTGGAAAGATGTTGATAATGTCCAAAAGCGTTTTCTCACCAGCTTTCTTCTTTAGTCTGGATCGCTTCCCATTGAGGTCTTGGGCATGCAAAGGGTTGTGGATTATATTCTTATTAAGACACAATGTATCCCTTTGTATTGAATTCCTAGAATGACATATGAAGCAAGTCAAAAGGTCCAAAATGCATGCAAGAGCAAAATACTAAGTTCGGGGTGGATGCTTGACATCAAGAAATGCTTTGGAAAATGGGATGCATGTCACTTGTTTAAGGATGCTCAATCAACTCTCAAGTCAGTGAGGCCTTCGTACAAGGTCAATGTATCACGGCTTTGAAGAAATCTGGAGGTCTTTGCTTCAGTCATTACACCACACACGTTTCCCTAAACTACAAGTCTCTCTTCTTCTCCGAAACGAGGTAACCGAATCCATCCCTAGATCCTTGAGCCCATCCTGTTGAGTGAAATCTTCAATATTGCCTTCATTTATCCTAGTTGCCATTCTCTACATTGTGAGACAGGATGTTGGGGCACTAGTGAGAAGTCTCAGTGACTTTGCACCTTATTGCCTCGTCAAGTGCGAGAGAGAAAGTACCACACACTACTTGAGTGTTCAGCTTCTAACCACATTGGGTCCTCTTTTCCCCTTATATTTAGCCAAGGGCTCTCCCTACATACCTTCCTATCCCAACAAGGATGTGAAATCTCTATTATGATGCTCATTGCATCCATTGTTTAACATCGAATGTCACTTATGACCTCCACTCACACCACGTGATATGTTCATTTGGTCCCATAGATCATATTTGACCTTCGAGGATGATAATAAAATTCTCTCTCTCTCTCTCTCTCTCTCTCTCTCTCTCTCTCTCTCTCTCTCTCTAGCGGACGCTCAGTCCACTGTCATGCCGAAGCTCAGGGCACATAGGCTAGATCAAGGAGGTTGTGCCATGTGGCAAGGGAAAAGGGGAGAATCCCTCCCCCCACTATAATTGTATAGATAGATATAGATACCTCTCCCTCTTTTACTCTCTCTATAACTGCTCGATAATGGAACTACTCTCTTTATTTCTCTCCTCACAGATCTCTCTCTCTCTCTCTCTCTCTCTCTCTCTCTCCAAGGTAGCTACAAGTCAACGAGCTCCAAGAGTTTCCAAGGGGTGCTACAAGGATTCAACGTGAGAGAGAGAGAGAGAGAGAGAGAGAGAGAGAGAGAGAGAGAGAGAGAGAGAGAGAGAGAGAGAGAGAGAGAGAGAGAGTTCTATTATCATCCTCGGAGGTCATATATCACCTATGGGACCAAATGAACATGTCACGTGGTGTAGTGAGTGACTCTTGATGCTCAAAAATGGATGAAATGAGCATTGCAATAGAGAGTCCACATCCTGGTTGGGAGAGCTCATGGATGAAGACATGGGGAAAAGAAGGCCTAATGTGGTCAAAAGTTGAGCACTCAAGTAGTGCGTGGTACTCACTCTCTCACACTTGACAAGGGCATAAGGTGCAAAGTCGATGAGACTCCTCGCTAGTGCCCCAACGTGCTGTCTCATAGCGTAGAGAATGATAGCCAAGACAAATGGAGGCAACTGTGTGAGTCGCACTCAATAGGATGGGCTCAAGGATGTAGGGATGGGTTCGGTTACCTCGTTTAGAGAAGAAGAGATATTTATAGTTTGTGGCAACATATGTGGTGTAATGGCTGAAGAGAGAACCTCTGAATTTATCCCAAGCCGTGATACATTGTCATTGTAAGAAGGCCTAACTAACTTGGGAGTCGATCGGTGCATCCTTGACCAAGTGACAGGCATCCCATCTTCCCAACCATTTCTTGATGTCAAGCATCCACCCTGAACTTAGTATTTTTCTCTTGCATGTCTTTTGGACCTTTTGACTTGCTTCATATGTGATTCTAGGAAGTCGTTACAAAGGGCTACGTTGTGTCTTAAGCATATACTCCAAAACCCTTAAATGCATGTCCAAGACCTCAATGTGAAACGATCCGGACTCAAGAAGTAAGAGCATGTAGGGTGTTTGTGTCTTGACTTGGAGAAAATTAGTGAGAAAACGCTTTTGGACATTCTCAAATTGTTTCCAAGTAGACTTCTCGATGCTACCACCTCACACCTCCAGTCCATAAAGAAGCACATGTGCCATTAACGTGTGAAAGAGGTACTTTTTGAGAGCCCAACACTTGCTCTCTCCAGCATTTCACATGTTCTCAAATAATAATAAGCCCTCTTTTTGGCTTCCAAGCGACACATTGTGCAATCCTTCCATTTATGAGTGGATAAAACCTCAAGGCCAAGGTACTTGAAGCTATGTACCACTTCAAGTTGCTCATTGTTGTATACAATGCATGTATTTTTGTCATTGAGGGTCTTTACAAGCATAACCTTGGTTTTGGATCCATTCACGATCAAACCTCTATATAGGCAAAAGTGTTCCAAGATACTCATAAGCTTTTGTGCATCTCCTAAATTATGTGCCAAGAGCACTACATCAGCAGCATAAAGCAAAACTGTGATCACCGCATTTCCGGTCTTAACCTCTTCTATGCCTTCTTGTTGCATAAAATCAAGAACCATGCATTCCAATTCATCAATGAGTAGCCAAAAGGGGTTGGGGAAAGTGGGCATCCTTGTTTGACATCAATGGTGCTTGCAAAAAATTCTAAAATTCCATCTCCCATACATAGTCGACATATCACTTTTTGGTAGATGTGAAAGACTGCATGCATAAATTCTCTCGGCACTTGAAGGCTTTGCATTCATCTCCAAAGATTTCATCGCGGTACCATGTCAAAAGATTTCTTGAAATCCACAAAGCAACAATACAACTTTTTTCCTTTCAATCAAGACGCTTCCATAAGAATTTGAAGAGTGAAAAGGTGATCAATAGTGCTATGATTCTTTTGAAAACCTACTTGGCTAAGCGCACGTTTGCCGTTCTTTTCAGCCCATTCACTTATCTTCATCTCCATGATACATCCAAATAACTTTGCCATCAAAGAACCAACCATTATAGTGCGATAGTTATTAACATTGTTTACATCTCTTCCTTTGTGAAAGGGTTATATCCAATTTGCACTCTAATCATGAGGCAATGATGAAGTGCAAGGTTAAACATATCCTGTATCCAATATCATGTTTTCTCTCTTATCCATTTAATCATTTCAGCATTGATAGCTTGAAGGTCCCTTGCCTTGCCACTACCAAGTTTCTCAATCACGTGGCATACATCTTTAATGGTAAAAAAGGGAGTCATAAACGGAAGGGAGCTACAACACTCCAATTTATCAACATTGGATTGCTCATACAAGTTCTTACAATGAGTACACATATCCTCAAGAGTAAAGTGACCAAAGCTCACGCTTGCCTTTTAGATTTTGCCAAAATTTACCACATGCATGTGCTTTCTCTTGCACTAAAAGAAGTTGCTTTTTGACTTCCCACCTTCTCCTCTTTATTTGAACAAGTGTTTTGAATGTATATGAAGGATAAAGAGAGGGAGGGAGGGAGAGAGACGATATCAATATCTTGTGTAGATAGATAATCGCTCTTCTTCTAAAAAGCTACTAATGTTTTTATCTTTAGAGAAATTTTATCTACGATCATGGATATTTTGGAAATTTGAAGGACTTTTTCAAAATTTATGAAAAAATATTGGGGTATTTTGGGAAGTTTTGAAATTTCATGGGTGTTTTGGAAATTTCCATAAATTAGAGACAAACCCATTCATTGAGATGTACAAAAAACAAAGCCAAGCCATGTCGAGTCCTCTCTCTCTTTTCCCGCCCACGCTCTCTCTCTCTCTCTCTCTCTCTCTCTCTCTCTCTCTCTCTCTCTCTCTCTCTCCTTGTGAAGCCCATTTGAGCTCTGTGGTCGGCCCGTGAAGCCCTGCTACGCCCTGGCCCTATGAAGCATGTTTGAGCTCTGCTATGGCAGGGGAACCCCATTCGAGCTGCTACGGCCTCGGCTTTGCTCTACCCTGCCAAGCTCTGCTCCGGCGACCTTGGCTGTGCTACGGCCTCGGCTTGACCTCGGCCTGTGAAGCCCATTTGAGACCTACTACGGCCTCGGGCTCGGCTCACATCAGAAACACTTTGCCAGCAGCATACCGGCATACCCACCCAATCCAAGCCCAAGCTAACCTCACCCAACTGTTTGGCCTGTCAATTTGACTGAGATCTCAAAGTTAGACTTTGGGCCTCGAAGAATATGTTCCCACCAAAAACTCCAGCCAAGGAGAAGATGACGACCAACAGCCCCAAACCATCGGGAAGAGTACCGGGTAGTTTTGCCGATGTCCTTGCGGCTCCGAGCAAAACAGATCGCATCGCACAATTACAAGCTGCCCTCGACATGGTCATGGATGAAAACCGCGACCTCAAAGCGCGCCTTAGCACGCTCGAGGCACGATTTGACTCCATGATCGGCCTCACAACAGACAAGGTGAAGGAAGTCAAAGAAAAAGTCACTCAAGTTCACACGACCGCACTCGCCAAAGTGGAAACCTGTGTGAAAACAGAAATGCGGGAACATCAGCTTCAAGAAGAGAATGCCCTCAAGCTTCGTATCGGAGGGTTTCCCCAAGCTTGGGATGAGTGCCATCAAGATTTTTGCAAGTTAATTGATCTCCTCAATGAAACTCTTACACCAGTCCATGTCGACTACGACGCAGTAGAATGTATCGTCAACAAGTTCAACACCAAGTGGACATGCTATTCTTGAGTTCAAAGACAAAGAGGAGCGGCTCCGACTACTCCAGCAATCACGTCTCCTTCGAGACACTGGGTTTTGGATCGCCGAAGAACTCACCCCGACACAAGTCAAGCACAAAAGTAAAGAGCTAAAAAAAGTGCATGAAGCACGAGCCAAAGGCAAGTGGGCAGTATACTGCGGGGGGAAGGCCATCATCCAGGAGTTTCGAACTCCTAAACCGGTCCCTACCCCATAGGAATCCCCTTAGGCTTTTCTTTTTCTTTTGATGGACCCTCAGTCCCTAACTGACATGTATCGATTGCTCTCACTTAGAAGAAGCAGTTTGTAATGTTTTGATTTTGGTCCCATGGGTCATATCTGACCTCCGTGGACGATAATTGAATCTATCTATCTATCTCGCTCTCTCTGTGCAATGGAGAATGGCACTTTAAGAGTTCTTGTTGTGGAGAATGAGCAACTCAAGAAGGTTCTTGGAATGCAAACGACACGCTTGATGCATCTTGAGGAATCAAGTTGAAGAATGTAAGCAGTCTCTTGTTGACATGAATGTAATGAAAGAGCACTTGAGCAAAGTTGAGAGTGATCATGTATTGAAAGAGGAAACGATAGATACAACACGACATGATGTATGTGAGATGAGAAATGCATCCAAATCATGGGTTGATATATGTAAGGATAATATGGTTTGTACATATCCTATCACGCATACAAGCAAAGAATGTAGAGAATGTGGACACTCAAGAATTGCAAGAACGGTAAAAACACTCAAACAACATTGTCATTTGTGTAATCAAGAAGGAAAGCATGGAAACACCCCAATCTCTTGCGGTTGCTATTGAACAGTTTTTTGCTACATACTTTGGCATGTCTAGAATCATGGATTATGGTGCACATCAAGTTGGAAAACAAGGAGACCTCACTTGGGAGAAATACCACGGATGATGAGGTAAAGAGAAAGATCATCCTTGATAATAGTTGGATATACCTCAAAGGAACGGGTTGTAATGTATATGAGGGATCGCACTCTTATGCAACAAAATGTAGGTCACAAAGCATATGAGGAAAGAAGCAAGAAGGCTAAGGTGTCATCTCAAGAACAAAAGTCACTTGAGGAGGATGCAAGTCCACACAAAAAATAGGGACACATGATCTATGAGACTAGGTGCACATTGAGTTGGAAAACAAGGAGACCCTCGCTTGGGAGAAAGACCTATTGTATGTACCATGGCTGATGAGGTAAAGAGAAAGACCATCCTTGACAATAGTTGGATCTACCTCAAAGCACATGAGGAAAGAAGCAAGAAGGCTAAGGTGTCATCTCAAGAAGAAAAGTCACTTGAGGAGGATGCAAGTCCACTCAACAAATAGGGACACATGATCTATGCGACCAGGTGCACATTGAGTTGGAAAACAAGGAGACCCTCACTTGGCAGAAATGTTGGAGCTATATATGGCTCACTCTACTCAACTTGGTCTCACCTATATATTTGTATCTTGTCCTCAATGTGAATCAGTCTTTGGGAGCGTATATGGTGTGTCTCTTGTCTCGTCTCTCTCTCTATTTCTCTCTACATCTCAACATGGTATCAGAGCGGTAACGATCACGCACCGATTCAATTCATGGTGACAAAACATTATGTGTATGTGATTCGCACGTAAGATTAAAATTGCTACAAATTTTATTTTTTGAGCATTGATTCTTGTTAACTGTGGTTGTTTTGTGTTTTGTGTGGTGTTTATTGCTAATCAATCTAATCGTTGATTACGTTTTCTTGTTGATGACACCGTGAACTTCATCTCAATTTTTGGGGGTGTTTTGCTCAAAATTTGGAGAAACGGGAAAAGCACAATGGAGCGTAGCGCAAACCACAATGACATTTTTCATCCAAAACTTGTTCGTCTCCTCGAGCTCTTCGATTTGAGTTCTAGGTTTGCGTCAATCCGAGTTCGCAGCAGAAAGTTATGCTGTTTTTACTGCAATTGAGCTTGACGCAGCTTTCTTCGTCCTACTTCTTCATGAAGCGTTCGCGATCATTTTTCTAATTTTGGCGTTAACTTTTTTGAGAAAATTTAGCTTTTTGCTATTCGTATTTTGTCCATCAATCTTGTGTCTCACGCCACTCTATTTTGAGGAATATTTTATTATTAATGTCTCCTTTACCCTGCCTTTTTGGGTGCCGTCTCTCACATCTTTGGACGTTCCTTGAGTATCCTTCTTGCGTTTATCGTTGACAGAATGCAGTCCTCATATTTTTCTCATTCTCAATTGCGGCCGACTTCACCATATATGGTGTGCAGATTCTGCGATCTTATCTTATACATCTTCTCGCAACAAGATATGGCTATGACTATTCTCGTCAACGGCTTTCCTTCTAGCCAGCGTTTTGTTCCTCCTTTCCAAGGCCAAGGATTTCCAGGCTGGAAAGCAAAGAAGTTGTTAATTCTTGAAGGCGGTGAACTCTCTGAAGTTGTTCTTGGAAATCGTGTTTTTCCACCTCATCCTGTTGATACGGATAATAATAACGTGCTTATCACCTATATTTGAAGATTGGAATGTTGCCTATACGGATTGGCAACGACGTGATAAAGCATCTCGTCGGTATATTCTTTGTGCTCTTACTGATTCCCTTTTGCTTGATATGTATGAACTACCTACTTCCCACAACATATGGAAGTACCTTATTGCAAACTTTCAGAAGAAATCTGTTACAGAAATACTTTATTTGAGAGGGTTGCTTAACAAGTTACAATATGAAGTTGGTACTGCCATGACGGGACATATTGAATCTTTCAAATCTATTATTAATCAACTTGCTGCTGCCGGTGATCCTGTTCCACAAAAGCAACTGATTATACTTCTCCTTGATACGGTGAAGGACTCTTCTTATGATAACATTGTTACTATTCTCTCTAATAAAGATGTTCTTGATTTCGACCAAGCTTGCATATCTTTAATTGAATACTCTCAACGTCAAGAACGTCGTAATGCTGGTCACAATGCAGCTATGATTTCACAACAAGAGACTGAGTCACAATAGATGGAACGTGCTTTTATGCTTGAAGGCGTCCATTTCAACTAGGAAACCGCAGAGGTGGCCGTCGCGGTAATATTTTCTCTCATCTGAAATTTCCTAATAAGCAATATTCTTACTGCAACAGAAATGGCCATATTGAAGATGATTGTTGGGCACGTCAATATGATGAAGAACACAATATTACTACGAAACAACCACGTTTATCTAGAGACTCTTCTTCTTCTTCTTGTGAATATTGTGGACGATCTGATCATCCCACTCATATGTGCTATAAGCGTCGATTCGACACAGATCGTAATAGAGCATATGCTACTAAACATTGAAACAACATTTTACCAGAAACAAGCTGCGTCCTATGTTCAGTTTCTCCAGACAAAATACTTCATGTACGTGATGGATCACTTTTTATTGTTGATTCTGGTGCTACAGGAAATATGACATATCAGTCTAAGTGGCTCCATAACTATCATCCACTACCAGATCAACGTGTTTTTTATCTTACTGATGATACTACTTGTCAAGTAAAGGGTATTGGAGACTTTTATCTTGGTACCTTATCTTCTTCCACTCGAATTTTGCGAGGAGTATTACATGTACCAGATCTTCAACGTAATCTTCTTTCAATTGCTAGACTTGTTGATCTTGGTTTGTTTGTTGGATTTGATCATACCAAATGCCGAATTGAGAAATATGGACAGACTATAGCAACTGCTCCTCGAAATGGTAATTTGTTTGAACTCTCTCTCAAGGATGCTGTAGCAAATGTTGTCACTGCTCCAGGTGATCATGATTGCAAAGTATGGCATCACTGTTTTGTTCGTGCTGATTTCTCAAAACTCCTTGATCTTCAACTTCATGATCTTGTTCATGGCTTGGATCTTAAAGCCCATCCCCATATGGGAATTTGTGAATTTTGTGCTCTTGGGAAACACAATCATAAACCCTTTCCTCTTTCAAATGCAACACATTCTCATGACATATTGGATCTTGTTCATACTGATAAATGTGGACCTCTACCTTCTTCAAGATCACAATATCGCTACTTCATTACTTTCATCGATGATTTCTCAAGGTATACAACTTTATTTCTACTTAGACAAAAATCTGAAGCCTTATCTGTTTTCAAACAATTTCACAAGGCTGCAGAACTTCAAACTGGTCATCACCTTAAGAAGCATCGTAGTGACAATGGAGGCGAATATGTTTCTTGAGAGTTTGTGAGTTACTGTGCTGACAGTGGAATTCATCATGAACACACTATTCCATATTCTCCTCAATAGAACGGTGTTGTTGAACGAAAGAATCGCACTATTCTCAATTCTGTAAGATGTATGCTGATTCATTCTGGCTTATCTCGTGTTTTATGGGCTGAAGCTACTTTGATAGTAGTGTTTATTCAGAATCATCTTCCTACTACTGCACCCTCTGGTAAGATACCCATCACAGCATGGACAAGTGGCACTCCTTCAGTATCTAGCTCATTTTCGAACCTTTGGATGTATTGCTTATATTCATGTTCCCAAAGAAACACGAACAAAGCTTGATGCTCCTGATCTTAAAGTTATTTTTATTGGATATTCTGACACTTCCAAAGGCTACAAATTCTATGACCCTTCCTCCAAGAAAGTAATTGTGAATTGTGATGCAACTTTTAACGAACAACTTATGGGAGGCTCATGATCCATGGATGATTTTGATGATACTAAATCATTGATTCAAGCTTTTCCATTTCTTTTAGATGATGAAACTCTTCCTATAGAACAACTTTCTTCTTCACAACCATCCATTCCGAATGTTGCCAATGATGATATTGATATTTTTGTTGATCTACCTATTGAGTTTGAACATGGCTCATGTCATGTTTATGATGACGATATTGCTAATAATGCTTTTTCTACTTCTGAAGATCCGGTCAATTATCTTGAAGCTATCTCTTCACCACAAAAGGATCAATGGCAAGAGTCTATGGAAGCACAGTACGATTCTCTTATCTCTAAAGGTACATGGATACTAACTGAATTACCTCCTGGTCGTACAACTATTAAATGTAAGTGGGTGTATAAGAAAAAAGTAAAAGCAGATGGATCTTTTGACAAATTCAAGGCACGTTTAGTTGCAAAAGGTTACTCCCAAGTAGCCGGTGTTGATTATCAAGAGACTTTTTCACCAGTTGTTCGCATTACAAGTGTTCGAGTTTTATTGGCATTTGCTGTTCAATTTGATTTAGAAGCTCATCAAATGGATGTGCGAATTGCTTTTCTTAATGGTGACTTGGAAGAGGAAATTTATATGGAACAACCAGAAGGGTTTGTTATTCCAGGTAAAGAAGAACTTGTTGCTCAACTCCATAAGGCACTCTATGGTCTCAAACAAGCTTCATGAGCCTGGTATACAAAATTTGATCTTTTTCTCACCTCTAAAGGATTCATCTCTTGCTATTCAGACCCCAACTTATACATAAAACGCCAAGGTAGCAGTTTTGTAATTCTTGCTCTTTATGTGGATGATACCATCCTTGTTTCCAATGATTTGGGATTTCTTCAGCAAGTGAAAAAGTTATTGTCTTCTGCATTTGATATGTGGATCTTGGAGAGATTCACTCATGTCTTGGCATTCAAGTCCAACGGAGGTATTTTATTCCTTTGACAGTCAAAGTTTATTGCAGATACTATTCAAAAATTTGGTATGGAATCTGCACATTTAGCCAATACACCTTGTCTTGCGAGGTCTACGAAGAATACTTCTGACAATGGTGGTCAACTTGTCACAAATCAACCTTATGCTAACTTGATTGGATGTCTTCAGTTTGTTGGCATGAACACTCGTCCTGATATTTTGTTTACTGCTAATTATCTTGGACAACATCTTGCATGTCCTTCTCTTAAGCATTGGTTTGCTGCAAAGCGTTGTGAGCGGAATGAAAACACACACAGCGCCTCTATAACTACCCGACACACACTCTTGGGAAGAGACACACACACACTATGGGGCACCACTCGGCTTAGACAACGCACCTGGCCGAGACAGGGAACACACCTCTAGAGTGAGAGGAGAGAGACTATCCACTTGCCCACTCCACACAGACACACACACACACACACACACACAAAAACTCAGCTCAAAAGAGGAGAACTTCTGATGTTTTGATACAAATGAGCTTGGGCCAACACCAATGGGGCAAACAGCTCACACAATATGGGTAAAAGATACCAGATACAATCACAAATTGAAGAAGAAGTTTCACTCACCGGAGAAGATTACACAGAAAAACAGCAGAAAAAGAGTGAGGAATTTGGCAAAATGGACAGCGCCATCGCGTCCGGAACGGCCCAAAACCCCAGTCTACAATGTCAAAGTGCTCAAATCCGACCTCGGATGAGCAGTTTACGGCCAAAACAGGCTCCAAAAACCCAAAAAACACACTTGCGGCTGTTCCTCCTCTCTTCTCCACGTTTTTTCTGGTCTTCTCTCAGTTTTTTCAGTTTCCACACTTAGCTTTATTAGTTGGGCACCCTTGGCCTTTTAGATGACCTCAAACGGACCCCGAATAGGCCAAAAACTGACCTCGCAGTGCATAGTTGTCACCTTTTTGCATCATTCGCACACCTGGCACTCAGCTTTTTTCCAATAATGCATCTCGCCACCACGTGAAGTGGCCCCAAAAAGTGGTCCTAATAATGACCTTTCTGCATAACTCTCACAAGAAAACACCCACGTTGTGTCCGTCCTCATCCGCGTGCAAATATTGACCTCGTTCGCCCTCCTGACGCCACTAGATGCCATCTGACGCACCTGCTGACCTCACGTCGTCGGCCCGCGGATAGCTTCCTCGAGAAGTTTTACGCGCTACCAACTCCTCCTTACTGTAGAAAAACACAATGGTACTAGTAACGATGAAAATCGATGCACTATGTACATGGTGTCCTACCTGTACACATGTGGGCCCCACGTAACCACCTGGCTCTGGAAAATGGGCAATACTTTATTTGATGCACCATGCATGGGTATGTACATATGCGCAATCCCTTGCTCCAAAAAACTCCTAACATAATTTGCCCATCCCCTAGCCTGCTAGATCATTCATGATCAGCAGCAGCAAAGAGCGATATGAGACTCGCCGCATCACATGTCTCCTCATCCTTCACCAACATTGCTTGCTCCACAGACAGTTCATCTTGCTCCACCATCATCAATCTAGCATGATACAATTTAAGACGCAATCCATTTATCCTTGACTTATGTAGAACACCATCCAGGTTAGCCAGCTGATATGTGCCATTTGGAAAACACTCTACTATCTTGAAAGGGCCTTCCCACTTAATTTGAAACTTCTTTTGGAAGGTGTTGTCCAGCTTACTGTTGTAGCGCAAAACCAAGTCATGTTTCTTGATACCCTTACTTTTGACCTTTTCATTTATCTTTGTCAAAGCCTTATCCTGCATCTGCCCATAATGCTCCAATGCGCTCATCCTATCCAACTGGACCTCTTGTAACTGCAAGAGCCTCTCTTTGAATGCATCACTAGGCGGCCCAAGCAACTTCTCTAACATCTTGACCGCAGGCAACTCTACCTCCACAGGCAATAGTGCTTCCTTTCCATACACCAAATGAAATGGAGTAAACCCTGTACCTGTCTTCACCGAAGTACGGTAAGCCCATAATGCACTAGGCAATTCCAAATCCCAATTCTTTCCTTGGTGCTCTGTCACTTTCGAAAGAATCTGTACCAACTCACCATTGAATCTTTCATTCAAGCCATTACACTGCGGGTAATAAGGAGTGGTATGCTGGTGCCTAATCTTCATCTTTGCACATAAAAAATCTAGCAGTTTAGCTCTAAAGCCAGGCCCCTTATCTGAAAGTAACTCCAGTGGCACCCCAAACTTGCAACATATTTCATCATACACAAATTTTGCCACATCCTTTGCAGTGATCTGTTTTACTGCTATAGCCTCTGCCCATCTAGAGAGATAGTCCACTGCCGTCAAAATATAGCTTTTGCCCCTGCTTGTGATAGGTAACGGGCCTATTGCATCAATTCCCCACTTTTCAAACACATCAAACGCCATAATGGTTTTTTGTAGCTCTGGCTTCAACACTCTCTTCCCAAATGCTTGACACCTATTGCAAGACCTACACCAATGGTGAACATCCTTGTGCAAACTAGGCCATACATACCCCTCTTGCAAAATCTTATGCAAGGTGATCTTTGGAGCAAAATGGCCACCACATGCGCCTTCGTGATTCTCTTCCAACACTCTGTAAAGCTCCTCCCGCCAAGGTACACGTCTCAACACGAGATCAGCCCCTTTCATGTATAAGACATCACCAATCAATTTGTACCTGTATGCTCTACGCACAAAGCCATACTTCTTAGACTTCTGAATCTCCTTTGGAATGATTCCTGTTAGCAAAAACTCCTCTTCTTGAGCCAAACTTTCCCGGCCATGATAAAGAGGTAAAGTGGTCCTCAACACAAATAGCTCCCCAATCATGCCTTGAGCTGCTTCATGTGCCTCTCCATTTAGAGCACGTTCAATGTGTCTGATACTCCATGCTTCAAACTTTTTTAAAAGGCCTTTAATTCTGAAGCACATTTCCTTCAATGAGGTGTTCTTGCTCTTCCACACACCCAACACTTGCTTCACCACTAACAAGGCATCACCTTTTATGCTCAACCTTCGAACCCCATGCTTCAAACAAATGTGTAATCCGGCTTCCAATGTAGCATATTCAGCCTCATTGTTACTATGCGCATCCAATTTGAACCCTCTCTTGCATACTAGCTTCCCCTCTGGATCATAAAGTGCTATACCCCCTGAAGCTGCATCATGGCTCTTTCTGTATGAACCATCAAAGAACAACACATGTGCATTGCTGATCTGTGGCACTTCTTCAACTACCTTTCTCACCGCCTCTTCCTTAACAATAAGGGGATTCTCCTTGTAGGTCAACAAATCAGCTAGGGTAGCCCTTGTACTATCTTCAACTATCATCCTTGCCTTGGACTCCAGTGACAAGCCCTTGGCGTGAGCCTCCCTCTCTTCTAAGGAAACTATCGTCATACACTAGCACCTGGTAGCAAAAAAAAATGTTCATGATATTTTATCACTCGGCCATCTCTAATACCATCTACATGATCGACAAAAATTACCATCTGATTCTCGTTCATTTCCAGCATCGACCTCCCCCATAAGTGAATAAACTGACTATTCATTACATGATCTTCGAGTGCCACGTGTCTACCCATGTTTTCCAAGACGGTTTGTTTTGTTGTCAATTCAAATTGCTCATCTGTTGGCAAATTTGCCTCTCCGAACTTCGCCTCATTGAACATATCTTTAATCAGTTGCGACCCTCAAGTGAACTGTGAGTCGCGGACAGTTGTGTTAGCAATAAGATATTGGTCCACTCCATCATCGTCCACAAACCCCATGTCTGTCTCACAAAAATTTGCAATTGCCACTAGGCAGTAGTCCTCCCATATATTGAGCTCATGCATGATATCTGTGAGCAGAATATAGTGGGCGTCTCCCGCCATAGCAAAGCTGGGGGCACAATTGAGAGGCAAAGTCACTTCCATACTTGGGCTTTCTTGCCTGCACCCTATTGCTGCATCTGCAAGAGAAACAAGAGTTAAGCCCGCATCAAATGTTTCCTTTAGTACCTCTTCCCGCTCTTCTTCTGGATTGAATTGCACCTCCACATCCTCTACCTCTTCCTCCGGCACCAATGGACAGCTACCGAAAGTTGTTGACTGCGAAGTCTCTGACTCGCCATCCGTCTGCAAGTATAAGTAACAGACAAACCCATGGTAGAATTCCAATAATCGACATTTTTTTAAGTGCTTTATACAGCTGTCTTGTACAAGCAGTGCATTGGAGGGACACTTTTCAAGACAGCGATTCAGTCTCCTTGAAGCACTCTTGTCAGGGTCAAGGTCGGCAGGGTGCACATATCTCATGCCATCAACTGTCATGGAATTGTCACAAGTGACTACCTCATACTATTGCAAATGGTTTTGTAGGTACTCAAAGGAGCAATCTATAATCCTCTGTATAGAAACCTCTGGATTGAACATTCCTGATAGTTCTCGTGCACGGTGAGTTAGAATGTGAATAGTTTTTCTTCACATATATCCTTGCTCACGTCTGTCTCCAGGACTATGATCCCCATGACTGAAAGAAAAAGCAAGCCAAAACTATTTGGTGTCATAACAAAGCGAATGTTGGGCCTCGAGTACCCGTCAATGTCCTATTTTTCTTGGTTCGGCCCCGTGCGCTCATGTCATAAGAGGTGATGTTAGTTGAGTCAGAACCAAGCGAGTAAGGTCCCCAAGAATTTCCGAAGGACTCTCTTCGCTTGGTTTTGTCCCGTGTGCTAAAGTCATAAGAGTTGACGTTAGTTGAGTCAGAACCAAGCGAGTAGGGCCCCCAAGAATTTCCAAACAACTCTATTCGCTTGGTTATGTCCCGTGCGCTAATGTCATATCGACGGGTTATGTCCCGTGCGCTAATGTCATAAGTGGTGATGTTAGTTGAGTCAGTACCAAGCGAGTAGGGCCCCCAAGAATCTCCAAAGGGCCCTATTCGATTGGTTATGTCTTGTGGCATTCGAAACAGGTGGATAAGAACGGAGCATATTATGTTATCAGTGATAGATTTATAGGCCTACTCACTCACTATGCCCAAACTCAGGCACGGTCACATAAGGAGTAATTATTCCAACCATGAATGCAATACGGTCACCACATAAGGAGTAATTATTCCAACCATGAATGCGATACGGTCACATAATGAGTAATTATTCCAACCATGCATGCGTTTTTACCCTAACGCAGTGGCTTCGGTGCGCACACAGTTAACAACACACAGGAAAGGGAGAGGCAGGGAGAAAGAACCTGTCTCTGCAATATCCAATGGCGCCGAGTTGGATGGTGATGTTGTTGGCCACCGACAACAAGAACTAGTAGGGGGGGCAATGGCGATGGGGACGCGGCAACAAAGGACTCGACCCAGTGGAGGTCACTCAACGCAGGATCACGAGAGCTAGGCAAGGGGAAGAGCGCAAAAAATGCAAAGGCGATGGTGAATGCAAGGGCGATCGGCGTCTGACTGTAACGCAAGATCACGAGAGCTGGCCAAGGTGAAGGGCGTAGAAAAGGCAAAGGTGATGGCGAATGCAAGGGCGATCGGCGTCTGACTCTAAACGCAGGATCACGAGAGCTGGCCAAGAGGAAGGGCGCAGAAAAGGCAAAGGCACGAGAGCTGGCCAAGCAGAAGGTGCAACATGGAGATGGAGATGGCGACTGCAAGGGCGATTGGCATGTGTCTGACCCTTAACGGTCACTCAAAAAGGCACATGGGATGCACTCTCAAGGACAACCAGTATTAAATGGTCTCACATTCCCATGCAGTACGATTTAACAACCACAATCTCGCGCATAAGTGAAGTTGTCACCCTCCCCGAGGTAAGCATTCTAAGTTGAGGCATTACCCCCACCAAACATCTCAAGTTTCAACTATTCTGCCTCTTTTCACGTCCTCTATTGTGCATCATTCTAATTAACTCTACCCCCATCGACGCTACATGGTAAGCAAACTCCATCACCTCTTACTCTCGCCCATCCTCCTTCTCTTACTCTTGTTCTGCAGTGCTTCAACGACGTGGAACTCTACACACAGTGAAGAGGTATGCTACTTACTACCCTTCTGTGCACTTGTATTTTGTGTAGTTGGTTAGTACCAAGAGAATAAGGTAAGGTCACTTAGTCCGAAGGGCCCTATTCGCTTGGTATTGACCAAAAGAAAAGTTAAGTGATGTCTGCTAGTACAGAGGTCAATACTAAGCAAATAAGGGGAAGGTAACCCCTGCTTGTTGGAGATTTAGGGTTTTCTTTTGCCAAATACGCCTTTTGATTTCGGTCCCGTGCGCTTTAATTTTGTGTAGTTGGTCAGTATCAAGTGAATAAGGTAAGGTCACCAAGTCCGAAGGGTCCTATTCGCTTCGTACTGACCAAAAGAAAAGTTAAGTGATGTCTACTAGTACAGAGGTCAATACTAAGCAAATAAGGGGAAGGAAACCCCTGCTTGTTGTGAATTTAGGGCTTTCTTTTGCTAAATACACGTTTTGATTTCGGTCCCGTGTGCTTTAATTTTGTGTAGTTGGTCAGTACCAAGAGAATAAGGTAAGGTCACCTAGTCCGAAGGGCCCTATTCGCTTGGTACTGACCAAAAGAAAAGTTAAGTGATGTCTGCTAGTACAGAGGTCAATACTAAGCAAATAAGGGGAAGGTAACCCCTGCTTGTTGCGGATTTAGGGTTTTCTTTTGTCAAATACGCTGTGAGCGGGATGAAAACACACACAGCGCCTCTATAACGACCCGACACACACTCTTGGAAAGATACACACACACACTATGGGGCACCACTCGGCTTAGACAACACACCTGGCCGAGACAGGGAACACACCTCTAAAGTGAGAGGAGAGAAACTATCCACTTGTCCACTTCACACAGACACACACACACACACACACCCCCAAAAAACTCAGCTCAAAAGAGGAGAATTTCTGATGTTTAGATACAATTGAGCTTGGGCCAACACCAATGGGGCAAATAGCTCACACAATATGGGTAAAAGAAGCCAGATACAATCACAAATTGGAGAAGAAACTTCGCTCATAGGAGAAACTTACACAGAAAAATAGCAGGAAAAGAGTGAGGAATTTGGCAAAATGGACAGCGCCATCGCGTCCGGAACGGCCCAAAACCCCAGTCTACAATGTCAAAGTGCTCAAATCCGACCTCGGATGAGCAGTTTACGGCCAAAACAGGCTCCAAAATGAGCAAAAACACAGCTGCGGCTGTTCCTCCTCTCTTCTCCATGTTTTTTCTGGTCTTCTCTCAGTTTTTTCAGTTCCCACACTTAGATTTTTTAGTTGGGCACCCTTGGCCTTTTAGATGACCTCAAACGGACCTCGAATAGGCCAAAAACTGACCTCGCAGTGCATAGTTGTCACATTTTTGCATCATTCGCACACCTGGCACTCAGCTTTTTTCCAATAATGCATCTCGCCACCACGTGAAGGGGCCCCAAAAAAAGGTCCTCATGATGACCTTTCTGCATAATTCTCACAAGCAAACACCCACATTGTGTCCGTCCTCATCCGCGTTCAAATATTGACCTCGTTCGCCCTCCTGACGCCACTAGATGCCATCTGACGTACCTGCTCACCTCACGTCGTCGGCCCACGGATAGCTTCCTCGAGAAGTTTTACGCACTACCAACTCCTCCTTATTGTAGAAAAAACACATTAATACTGATAATAGAGAAAATCGCTGCACTATGTACATGTTGTCCTACCTGTACACATGTGGGCCCCACGTAACCACCTGGCTCTGGAAAATGGGCAATCCTTTATTTCATCCCCTTTGCATGTATATGTACATATGCGCAATCCCTTGCTCCAAAAAACTCCTAACATAATTTGCCCATCCCCTAGCCTGCTAGATCATTCATGATCAGCAGTAGCAAAGAGAGATATGAGACTCGCCGCATCACAGGTCTCCTCATCCCTCACCAACACTGCTTGATCCACAGACAGCTCATCTTGCTCCACCATCATCAATCTAGCATGATACAATTTAAGACGCAACCCATTTACCCTTGACTTATGTAGAACACCATCCAGGTTAGCCAGCTGATATGTGCCATTTGGAAAACAGTCCACTACCTTGAAAGGGCCTTCCCACTTAATTTGAAACTTCTTTTGGAAGGTGTTGTCCAGTTTACTGTTGTAACGCAAAACCAAGTCATGTTTCTTGATACCCTTACTTTTAACCTTTTCATTTATCTTTGCCAAAGCCTTATCCTGCATCTGCCCATAATGCTCCAATGCGCTCATCCTATCCAACTGGACCTCTTGTAACTGCAAGAGCCTCTCTTTGAATGCATCACTAGGCGACCCAAGCAACTTCTCTAACATCTTGACCGCAGGCAACTCTACCTCCACAGGCAATAGTTCTTCCTTTCCATACACCAAATGAAATGGAGTAAACCCTGTACCTGTCTTCACCGAAGTACGGTAAGCCCATAATGCACTAGGCAATTCCAAATCCCAATTCTTTCCTTGGTGCTCCGTCACTTTCGAAAGAATCTGTACCAACTCACCATTGAATCTTTCATTTAAGCCATTACACTGTGGGTAATAAGGAGTGGTATGCTGGTGCCTAATCTTCATCTTTGTGCATAAGAAGTCTAGCAGTTTAGCTCTAAATCCTGGCCCCTTATCTGAAAGTAGCTCTAATGGAACCCCAAACTTGCAACATATTTCATCATACACAAATTTTGCCACATCCTTTGCAGTGATCTGTTTTACTGCTATAGCCTCTGCCCATCTAGAGAGATAGTCCACTGCCGTCAAGATATAGCTTTTTCCCCTGCTTGTGATAGGTAACAGGCCTATTGCATCAATCCCCCACTTTTCAAACACATCAAACGCCATAATGGTTTTTCGTAGCTCTGGCTTCAAAACTCTCTTCCCAAATGCTTGACACCTATTGCAAGACCTACACCAATGGTGAACATCCTTGTGCAAACTAGGCCATACATACCCCTCTTGCAAAATCTTATGCAAGGTGATCTTTAGAGCAAAATGGCCACCACATGCGCCTTCATGATTCTCCTCCAACACTCTGTAAAGCTCCTCCCGCCAAGGTACACGTCTCAACACGAGATCAGCCCCTTTCATGTATAAGACATCACCAATCAATTTGTACCTGTATGCTCTACGCACAAAGCCATACTTCTTAGACTTCTGAATCTCCTTTGGAATGATTCCTGTTAGCAAAAACTCCTCTTCTTGAGCCAAACTTTCCCGGCCATGATAAAGAGGTAAATTGGTCCTCAACACGAATAGCTCCCCAATCATGCCTTGAGCTGCTTCATGTGCCTCTCCATTTAGAGCACGTTCAATGTGTCTGATGCTCCATGCTTCGAACTTTTTTAGCAGGCCTTTAATTCTGAAGCACATTTCCTTCAATGAGGTGTTCTTGCTCTTCGACACACCCAGTACTTGCTTCACCACTAACAAGGCATCACCTTTTATGCTCAACCTTCGAACCCCATGCTTCAAACAAATGTGTAATCCGGCTTCCAATGTAGCATATTCAGACTCATTGTTACTATGTGCATCCAATTTGAACCCTCTCTTGCATACTAGCTTCCCCTCTGGATCATAAAGTGCTATACCCCCTGAAGCTGCATCGTGGCTCTTTCTGTATGAACCATCAAAGAACAACACATGTGCATTGCTGATCTGTGGCACTTCTTCAACTACCTTTCTCACCACCTCTTCCTTAACAATAAGGGGATTCTCCTTGTAGGTCAACAAATCAGCTAGGGTAGCCCTTGTACTATCTTCCACTAGAAAAGAGAACTCAAACTCTTGCAGCTCAATTACCCATTTCTTCACCACATTTGACATGTTAATACCATTAATTAACTGTGGCAAAAAGTCATAACTCGTCAAGAAAACAAAAGGCCGTGGTAGCAAGTAATGACGAAATCGTCGACAAGCAAATATTACACTGGCCATCACTAGCTCTACTTCCGATAACTTTCTCTCCGCTACCAACTTCACTCGGCTTGCACAATACACTGGCCTCATATAATGGCTGCCCTTCCCCTTTTGCAATAGCATGGCTCCAATGGCATCATCCCCTACTGATGGATTTACATAAAAAACTTTCTCCCAATCAGGAGCCTGCATGGCTGACAACCCCCCTAACACCTCTTTCACCTCTTGAAACACTTCTTCACACTTGTCATCCCATTGCAATGGATCATGCTTTGCCACTTGCTGTAATGGATAAAGAAGCTGCGAAGACAATGGAATAAACCGTGCCATGTACTTCACTTTGTGTATAAAGGTTGCCAATTGCTTCGTACTCATAGGTGATGGAAGAAGAATAATAGACTTAACCTTATCTGGATCAGCCTCAATGCCATTTTCTGACACCATATGGCCCAATAACTTCACCCTTGGCTGTGCTAGATGACATTTCTTTGGATTTAGTTGTCCTCCACATTCATCATATCGAGCCAATACCATCTGCAACTTCTCATGATGCTCAGCCCTACTGCTATAGACACAGAAGTCGTCCATAAAAGCCTTAACACAACTACCAATGAATGGTTCCAACACCCAATTTGCTCTTTCTTGATAGAAAGATGGTCCATTTGACAACCCAAATGGCAATACTGTGTAGCAATAGCAGCCCCATGGCGTAATAAAAGTTGTCTTTGTGCGGTCTTTAAGAGCAATCTTCAATTGAAAATAGCCTGAAAAACCATCACACACACTGTACCTCTCATAACCTGCCACTGAATCCAAGATCTGATCGATGAATGGAAGAGGATATGGGTTCTTCTTAGTGGCTGCGTTTAAGGGTTTAAAATCTACACAAATCCTCCACTTCCCATCCTTCTTTGGACTGACTACTACTGGACTCACCCATTCTGTGGTCTCCACTGGAACTATGAACCCTGCCTTCAATAACTTGTCCACCTCTACCCGCAAGGCTTCCATTTGCTCTTGACCCATCCTTCTTAGCCTTTGCCGCACTGGCTTAGCACCTTCTTTCAGCTCTATATGCATCTCTTCACCCTTGAACCCTCTGATCTCTTCATATGAAGTAATGAACAAATCAGGAAAACTAGCCAGCATATGCAAATATATATCCTTCTCCATAGCTGAGAGGTCTCCACTGATCATTTGTGTCATCAATTCCTGCTTCTTTGACAACTCAACCTTGGTTTGCATCAGCCCTTCAATCACTTCATAAGGCCCTTCACTTTCATCTTCAACTTCCTTCGCAAATGTGACTAAACCAATCTCCTGGATTTCTTTGTCCATCAAAAGAAATGCAACATCAGCATCCTCATCACTGCTGGTAGTGCTATCACTATCCTCATCTGTCACCGTGGAAGAGTCTTCATCACTAGACTCATCCTCATCTTCATAAAGCTCCTCTAATCGTTTCCTTGTGTCCATATTATAAAGCTTCTTGGTACCTGTCTTTCCATAGAGGCTAATCGTACCATGTCGCCAATCTTGAACAGCTCCCACTGCACGTAACCATGGTCTGCCCAGTATAATAGGATATGCTCCCAACCCTGTTGGCATCACATGAAAATCAACCACTGCCTTTGCATCATATGCCTCCACTTCTAAGCTCTTTACAACACCCAAGCATTTTACTTTTTGATGGTTTGCCAATCTGATCCGAAAACCTGACACCCCAGCCACTGTGAGACCCATCTTCTCAACGCATGAGTGTGTTATGACGCATATTTGGGCTCCGCCATCCACATAACCTTGTCCCAAATTTTTCCTTTTATGCCACACATCTACTATTGGACAAATGTCTGGTAGCTCGTCCATTGCCAACACCTTCACTGAACCTCTCTCTGGCTCTTTCTCCATTGGGTTAACCATCCTCTTCCACTGTCGCTTTAGCTTAGGCACCATCTCTATAAGCTGCCCAAAAGTAACATCTGCCTTCCTGCTCGTCAGATCCTCCTTCAAGTCATAGCTTAATTGCCCATCCCCTAGTGGAAAATCTGAAACATGAAACTTTCGACGAGCTCTCCTTTTCCTCTTGGCCTTGACATCCTCGCCTTCATGGCTCTTTCCTTTCTTCTTACTAGGACCTGGGGCACTTCTTCCTTCCTTTTCCTCTGTGGTCCTCTTCCCAATAGGCATCACTAATGTATCCTCTAGCTTTGATGCCTTCTCCAAGGTGACTACACTTAGCACTTTTGTCTTTCCCTTTTCCTCCTGGGTCAGTCCACTGGTTCCTTCGTCTCCCTTAATTTCGATGCCATAATCATTTGACCTAGTTAGCACCTGTCTTGGCAATGGATACATGTCTCCCCCCATCCTTGGTGGCTTATCACATTGCGGGCGGATGTGACCCAACTCTCCACAATTATAACATGTGGGCGTCTGCCTCCAAAACCTACCATTGCTTTGTCCAACACCATTCCTAGGCCTTTCTTCACCTCCTTGCTGATTTGCAAACCTCCCTCGACCTCGATTATTTCCCACTTGACCTAGCATGTTTAGGCTGAGATTCTTCATCAAATCAACCACTTGCCTCATGTCTTGCCTTAGGCCATCATCTTGCACTGCTGTAGTGACCACTGCTGGCATAACCTGAGTAGTAACAGGAACCACTGGTTCATGATGAACCCCTGACATGCGCCCTTGTAAAGACTCTATAGGCTGAAATTCAGACCTCATTGGCAAAGACTCCACCCCTAACTGGCTCATTTTCCTCAGCTTCCACTCTTTGTTCCTTGCTACCTCTAGTGCATCTTCATATGTCCTAGGCTTCTTTAGCTCCACTCTCCAACGTATATTCTCCCAAAGACCAGCCAAGAACCTGTCCTTCTTCATCATGTCAGGCGGGGGTACCTGTGGTGCTAAAGCCTTGCACATTCGCTCCCATGCCAATGAAAACTTACGTATGTACGCATCTACTGGCTCACCTTCCTTTTGCACCAAAGCCTGTACTTCTTGCCACACCTTGTCAGGATCTTCTATCTTCACAAACTCCACTTCCAATCCATGCCTTAGATTGTCCCAACTCAATCTTATAGGTGGATCAGCCATACGCAACTCCTCTTCAAATGCTTTGGACCAAGCTCGTGCATCACTCTTCAAACAAATTTGGAGAAGGCGTAACATTTGCGTAGGGTCATGAATCTGGTTGCTAATGCAAGCAACCTCCATCTTTTCCAGAAAGTCCTCCACATCTTCATCACTTCTTCCATGAAACTCCGGATAAGAGAAAGCCATGGCTAGAGAACCCCTTCAAACACACGTGCAAGAACCCAAAACTTTTCACTACCCAATCCCTAGAAACTTCAATGGAGCTCAGCTTTAGATGAGAACAAACACATGCACATCAAATGAGTTTTCATAGTTGATCATCGGAATTACAACAGGCAAAGGACATTCCAAGATCTCTCTCAATCTTCTTGGCCCAAACATAAAGACTATGCGCTGCTGGAAAAAGATCTTCCTGGACACATGAACATTAATCTGAATTCTTTGAGTTAAATGAAATGGAGTGAATTGAGGGCCATTTTGATCATCCATTAAAGCCAACCATGAAGCTCCCAAGAAGGCACACCTGACTCAACCTCTGATTTTGCCAAAATTCCAGCAGCATAACAGCATAAATGGCTCAAAATACCAAAAAACCAGCCATCATAACTTGGGAAAATTTCGACAGAGTTTCCCCAGAAGTAGAGCAGTAGGAACCCAAAATATAGACTGTCTATGCACGCAAAAACTGTCAACAATAGAACCCGAGCATCAAGTAGGACTCACTAGTACATAGCCTATGGCGAGGTCACGAAAAGGGTGCTCCAGCTACCTGTATCACCGAAAGGATCTCCACATTTGAGAATCCCCCAGCTCAATAAAAACCTCACGCTATCGACCCTCACACGAAAGCTAATGCAAATCGCGTATAGTCAAGTCTCAGAAATGACTATCTTCCAGACCAAGTCTCAGAAATGGCTGGGACTGCCAAATAAAACCATATATGGCTCCACAAAGGCGTACAATGGCAGTTTCCACAAGTAACGTACAATCCAGCAGACAATGCGCTCAAATAGGCGCCAAGTGATGCCTTCCCACAACAACTACAAGTGACATCACTGCTAGTATATCACTGTACTCCAGCTACCTGTACCTGTGTGAATCACCTGTCCCTGTAACCTGTAACCTGTAATCTGCAATCCCGAAGCTCGAAGCTCGAAGCTCGAAGCAGAAGGTACTCGAAGAAGATCCTCCGTGGGGGCGCCAAAAGAATGTGAGCGGAATGAAAACACACACAGCGCCTCTATAACTACCCGACACACACTCTTGGGAAGAGACACACACACACTATGGGGCACCACTCGGCTTAGACAACGCACCTGGCCGAGACAGGGAACACACCTCTAGAGTGAGAGGAGAGAGACTATCCACTTGCCCACTCCACACAGACACACACACACACACACACACACAAAAACTCAGCTCAAAAGAGGAGAACTTCTGATGTTTTGATACAAATGAGCTTGGGCCAACACCAATGGGGCAAACAGCTCACACAATATGGGTAAAAGATACCAGATACAATCACAAATTGGAGAAGAAGTTTCACTCACCGGAGAAGATTACACAGAAAAACAGCAGAAAAAGAGTGAGGAATTTGGCAAAATGGACAGCGCCATCGCGTCCGGAACGGCCCAAAACCCCAGTCTACAATGTCAAAGTGCTCAAATCCGACCTCGGATGAGCAGTTTACGGCCAAAACAGGCTCCAAAAACCCAAAAAACACACCTGCGGCTGTTCCTCCTCTCTTCTCCACGTTTTTTCTGGTCTTCTCTCAGTTTTTTCAGTTTCCACACTTAGCTTTATTAGTTGGGCACCCTTGGCCTTTTAGATGACCTCAAACGGACCCCGAATAGGCCAAAAACTGACCTCGCAGTGCATAGTTGTCACCTTTTTGCATCATTCGCACACCTGGCACTCAGCTTTTTTCCAATAATGCATCTCGCCACCACGTGAAGTGGCCCCAAAAAGTGGTCCTAATAATGACCTTTCTGCATAACTCTCACAAGAAAACACCCACGTTGTGTCCTTCCTCATCCGCGTGCAAATATTGACCTCGTTCGCCCTCCTGACGCCACTAGATGCCATCTGACGCACCTGCTGACCTCACGTCGTCGGCCCGCGGATAGCTTCCTCGAGAAGTTTTACGCGCTACCAACTCCTCCTTATTGTAGAAAAACACAATGGTACTAGTAACGATGAAAATCGATGCACTATGTACATGGTGTCCTACCTGTACACATGTGGGCCCCACGTAACCACCTGGCTCTGGAAAATGAGCAATACTTTATTTGATGCACCATGCATGGGTATGTACATATGCGCAATCCCTTGCTCCAAAAAACTCCTGACAGCGTGTATTGAAATACTTGAAAGGCACTACAGATTTTGGTTTAGTCTATCGACCATTGCTGTCCATTATCATTATGTCAGGTATGAAGTACGCAAAGGAACCATTATGGTTTACCAGTGTCCAAGTGACAGATGATTGCAGACATTTTGACCAAAGGCCTCAACGAGTCACGTTTCATCCTCTTGCGCTCGGAGCTTGGAGTTTCTTCGGCCTCACTCTTTCTAGATTAGGTTCTTTGCTATTGTAATAGCTTTGTACATATGACATTGTAATCTTTTAGGTACCATGCACTATGCACACTCCACATTTGCACATTGTGATCTCTGAGTCACTTAAATATTTGTACATAGATGCATAATTCAATTTCACATCAGCATCGCTGGTTCATATTTTCACATTGTATAGGGGATTGGGTTTTTCCCTTGAACTCCCCAAGGGTTTTTTCATTCAAAGCTATAGACCTTTGTTTGAGTGGGGGTGTTGGAGCTATATATGGCTCACTCTACTCAACTTGGTCTCACCTATATATTTGTATCTTGTCCTCAATATGAATCAGTCTTTGGGAGCGTATATGGTGTGTCTCCTATTTCATCTCTCTCTCTCTTTATTCTACATCTCAACAAGAAATACATGTTGTATGTACCATGGCTGATGAGGTAAAGAGAAAGATCATCCTTGACAATAGCTGGATCTATCTCAAAGGAACGGATTTTAATGTATATAAGGATCGCACTCTTATGCAACAAAATGTACGTTGCAAAGCATATGAGGAAAGAAGCAAGAAGGCTAAGGTGTCATCTCAAGAAGAAAAGTATCTTGAGGAGGACGCAAGTCCACCCAACAAATAGGGACACATGCTCTATGAGACCGACTCATGCTTGCAAATAAGCTTTTGTAATTGTAACGGGTTTCCATGGAATGGGGGAATTGGCATTGATGAGCTTACCACTAACTCTGATGTAATACTTCTTATTGAAACATGGGAGCATGATGCGCAACGGATTCTTGGATTTGACAAATACGATGTGCAATCTTTGATGTGGGCCACAAATGCAAAGCAACGTAGAGACCAAGGAGGCGTAGCATGTATAATAAAAAAGGGTTTGAAAGATGTTTCCATTGTCAAATAAGATAATTATACACACTACTTATGGGTAAAAATCAGCCCACCAAATGGTCAAGTCATGTTTGTGTGGCTGGTGGCTACATTCCTTACTATGACTCCAACTTTTATGCTCGCTTGGATATGGATAGAGATCAGCCCTTTGTTGAACTAGAGGAGGACATTGCTCATTACAAGGACCAAGGTGAATTCATTGTCTTTGGAAACATGAAAGCCCACACAACTACGTTACAACACGACACAAAACAAGTCCACATGCCGCATGTCTCAAGAAGAATGGATGACTCATATATGTATAATTAAAGTCCTATTGATGCAAAGAATTAGATCAGCATGACCATGTATTGAAAGAGGAGAAATTTGACACCATGAGCTGGAATGTATGCAACATGAAAAAAGTATGCACAAACATGTCTTGGGCTGATGTATCTGGTAGCAATGTGGTTGCTAATTCCTCACTCATGCAAGATATGGGTCAAACAAAAAATGTTAAGAATATGGATGTGGAGGAGTTGAAGGAATGGGAATGATGTTCCAAGAACATTGTTATTCGTGGAATTCCCAAAGAGAAGCTAGAGACACCTCCTTCTCTTGCCACTGACATTGAATATTTCTTCAAAAACCCACTTTGGCATGTCTGGAGTTATGGTCTATGGAGCACATAGAGTGGGGAAGCAAGGAGCTCCTCGCTCGAAAAGATGGCCAATTGTATGCACCATGTCGGACGAGACCAAGAAAAAGATTATTCTTGATAATAGCTGGATCTATTTGAGGGATACAAAATGTTTTGTATGTGAAAATCGCACTATTAAGCAATAAAATATGTGTCACAAGGCATACAAGGAAAAGAATAAGAAATCCAAGGAGATCTATAATGAAGAAAATGTGCCCAAGGAGGAGGCAAGCCCCTCAAGAAAATAGGGATGCATGACCTATGAGACCGAGTTACAATTGAAAATATGCTTTTGGAATTGTAATGGATACTCATGGAATGTGGGGGTTGGTATTGCTGAACTAACAAACAAAGCCGATGTTGTACTTCTTGTTGAAAATTGGGAGCATGATACACAAAGGATTAACGGCCTGGAGAATTACAATGTACATTCATTGATGTGGTCAAAGTTGAAAGAATCTTAAGCAACGAAGAGGACAAGGAGGGGTAGCATGCATGGTTATTAAAGGATTGGAAGATTTTGTATCAACTGTGAAAGATGATAAGTACAAACGTTATGTATGGCTGAAAATTATGACACCAGATCAAAAAGGGTTTGAAAGATGTTTCCATTGTCAAAGTGATTAGTATAAACGCTACTTATGTCTTAAAATCAGCCCACCAAATGGTGAAGTTATATTTGTGGCTAGTTGCTACATTCCTCACTATATGACTCCAACTTTTATGCTCACTTGGATATGGATAAAGATCAGCCCTTTGTTGAAATAGAGGAAAACATTGCTTATTACAAGGACCAAGGTAAACTCATTGTCTTTGGAGGACATGAATGCTCAGAAAAATACGTTACAACACAACACACAACAAGTTGACTTGCCGCATGTCTCAAGAAGAATGGATCACTCCTACATGTATAATCAAAGTTCTAATGATGAAAAAGAATTGGATCACTATGGAAAGTTACTTCTGCATATGTGCAATAGTATCAGAACGCTCCTTGCAAATGGTGTATCTTTATGGCAAGGCACCAATGACTTTACATGTAGAAAGGACAATGGTGATAGCGTGATTGACTATATGTTGTTTTCAAAAGACACTCTAGAATACATACAAAGATTTACACTTTGTGAATGGAATCCGGAATCGGATCATAGGATGTTATGTATTGACCTTGAGTGTGGTAAAAGACCCCAGCATGTAGCCTCCAATCATGATGTGATTCGTTCATACCTACGTCTAGACTTCAAACGAGCACTTATATATGCTGATATGGTGGACCAAATGTTAAGCATGACAGAGCATCAAGAGAGCCCAACATTAGATTGCATGTGGAAATTTTTCAAAAAAGTAACTTGCTCTTGTGCAAAAGAGTGTTTTTCGGTGAAACACATGTCTTGAAAAAGTTCTAAGAAGAGTAGCACCAAGAAGAAATGGTCTGACATGGAATGTAGTCAAGTCCAAAAACACTTGCTAAGGTTGAATGGAAGCAAAGACAAGGAAGTTTATTTCGAACGTTCACACACATACAAAGCACTTGTTCAAAAAAGGAGGAGAAGGTGGAAAATCAAAAAACAACTTCTTTTAGTGCAAGAGAAAGCACATACATGTGGAAAATTTTGGAAAAATCTAAAAGGCAAGTGTGTTGAGAGCTTTGGTGACTTGACTCTTGAGGATATGTATATGCATTACAAGAACCTCTATGAGCAACCCAATGTTGATAAGATGGAGTGTTGTAGCTCCCTTCTTTACCATTGAAGATGTATGTTGCGCGCTTGAAAAACTTTCTACTAGTAAGGCAGGGGAGGGGGCCTTCAAGGTGTCAAGGCTGAAATAATTAAATGGACAAGCAACAAAACACGGTATTGGTTAGGCGATATGTTTAACCTTTCACTTCAGCATGGCATGCCTCATGATTGGAGTGCAAACTGGATCAAACCTTCGCACAAAGGAGGATATGTAAACAATGTGAACAACTATCGCACTATAATGGTTGGTTCTTTGATGGAAGAGTTATTTGGATGTATCATGGAGGTGGTGAATGGGCTGAAAAGAATGGCAAACTTGTGCTTGTCCAAGCAAATTTTTGAAAGTATCATAGCACTATTGATCCCCTTGTCACTCTTCAAGTTCTTATGGAAGCGTCTCAATTGAAAGGAAAAACGTTGTATTGTTGATTTGTGGATTTGAAGAAAGCTTTTGACATGGTACCACGAGGAAATGTTTGGAGATGTATGCAAAGCGTTTAAGTGCCGAGAGAATTTATGCATGCAGTCTTTCGCATCTACCAAAAAGTGATATGTCAACTACCTATGGGAGATGGAAGTTCAAAAATATTTGCAAGCACCTTTGGTGTCAAACAAGGATGCCCACTTTCCCCAACCCTCTTTGGGCTACTCATTGATGAATTGGAATGCATAGAAGAGATTAAGATCGGAAATGCAATGATCATGGTTTTGCTTTACGTTGATAATTAGTGCTCTTGGCACATACCTTAGAAGATGCACAGAAGCTTAAGAGTGTCTTGGAACGCTTTTGCCTACATAGCGGGCTGATTGTAAATGGATCTAGAACCAAGGTTATGCTTGTAAAGACCCTCAATGACAAAAATCCATGCATTGTACACAACAATGAGAAACTTGAACTAGTAGATAGCTTCAAGTACCTTGGCCTTGAGGTTCCATCCAATCATAAATGGAAGGATGCGCAATGTGTCGCTTAGAAGCTGGAAAGAGGGCTTATTATGTATTTGAGAACATGTGCAATTTTGGAGAGATCAAGTTTTGGGCTCTCAAATACTACCTCTTTGACACATTGGTGACACCGGTGGTTCTTTATGGAGTGGAGGTGTGGGGTGATGGTGTCGCGAAGTCTACTTGGAAAGAGTTTGAGAATGTCCAAAAGCGTTTTCTCACCAACTTTCTCCAAGTCAAGACACCCTACATGCTCTTACTTCTTGAGTCCGGATTGCTTCCCATTGAGGTCTTGGGCCTGCAAAGGGTTGTGGAGTACATGCTTAAGACACAACGTAGCCCTTTGTATCGACTTCCTAGATCGCATATGAAGCAATTCAAAAGGTCCAAAAGACATGCAAGAGCAAAATACTAAGTTCGGGGTGGATGATTGACATCAAAAAATGGTTTGGAATATGGGATGCATGGGACTTGGTCAAGGATGTGTCGATCGACTCCCAAGTTAATGAGGCCTTCTTACAACACCAATGTATCATGGCTTGGGAGAAATCCGGAGGTTCTCACTTTAGTCATTACGCCACACACATTGCCCCAAACTACAAATCTCTCTTCTTCTTTGAATGAGGTAACCAAACCCATTCCTACATCCTTGAGCCCATCCCGTTGAGTGCGATCTGCACCATTGCCTCCATTCGTCTTAGCTCAAATTCTCTACGCTGCTAGACAGTATGTTGGGGCACTAGCGAGGATTCTCATCGACTTTGCACCTTACGCCCTCATCAAGTGAGAGAGAGTGAGTGACACACACTACTTGAGTGCTCAGCTTTTGACCACATTAGGTCCTCTTTTCCCCATATATTCAGCCATGAGCTCTCCCTACATACCTTCCTCTCCCAACCACGATATGGACTCTCTATTATGATGCTTAGTTCAACCATTTTTGAGCATCGAGAGTCACTTATATGACCTCCACTCACACCAGGTGACATGTTCATTTGGTCCCATAGGTCATATTTGACCTCCGTGGATGATAAAAGAACTATCTCTCTCTCTCTCTCTCTCTCTCTCTCTCTCTCTCTCTCTCTCTCTCTCTCTCTCTCTCTCTATATATATATATATATATATATATATATATATATATAATAATTTTATTTTTATTTTTTTTAATCTCCCCCCTAGCGCAGAGTGCCTAGCTTCAAAGAACACTCGCCAGAAGGAGACTAAGGACAGCCGCGCAGCATGTTGGAACTGCCACCCCTGAGCCCTCCCTCTCTATGGCACCACTGTCATGCTATTTTCTATATCGTGTTGGAGCAGAGTGCACTCCTTTTAAGGCTCCGGAGCAAGAATATGCCACCACGTGTCTGGGGGAGGGACCGGAATCCCTTCCGCCATTATAATTTAGCATAGATATTTCAGGAGGTTTTGAAATTTGAGGTGTATTTTGGAAATTTCCATAAATTAGAGACAAACACATTCATTGAGTTGTACAAAAAACAAAGATGAGCCATGTCGAGTCCTCTCTCTCTCTCTCTCTCTCTCTCTCTCCCCCCCCCCCCCCCCCCCCCCCCCCCCCATGCTCCCTCTGAGGGGCCTCTATGTGTGTGTATGTGTGGCGGACAACCATCAACCCCATCGCAATCTCTCTCATTTTCTCTCGTTGGGTTAGCAGAGAGGCCAACGTCCATGCAGTGGACAATGGAGAGCTGCCGTCACTCATAGCTGTGAGCAATGAGCAAGCCTCTCTCTCTCTCTCTCTCTCTCTCTCTCTCTCGCTCTCTCTCTCTCTCTCTCTCTCTCTCTCTCTCTCTCTCTCAGTGCAGCCGTTTTTTTTTGACCTAGTAGACAACAGTCCACTCTTTTGATCATAACTTCTTCATCCGAACTCTGATTTGGGTGATCTATAGCCTCAATCGAAGAGCACGAAGTCCTCTACGTATTGATGTAAAGATAGAAATTTTCAGAGTTATGGAAGGCATTTCTGTAGCAGCATTTCCGAAGTGAACAGGTTCAACAAAATTGATTCTCATCTCCTATTTTACATACAATGTCTTCCGGCATTCGCAAGGGTTCTTCTTCTTCAACAAGTTCCACAACCATTGTGGAAAATGATCCAATATCTCCTAAGTGTGGAGATAGCAACACAACCATCCGACCAACGACATCAAAAACCATGATTTTGGCATACTTGGTATCATTGCAAGGCGTTTCTGTAACAACATTTCCAAAGTGAACATTGGAAGGTATTTCTGTAACATCATTTCCGAAGTGAACAGGTTCAAGAAAATTGACTCTCATCTTTTATTTTACATACAATGTCTTCCAGCACTCGCAAGGGTTCTTCTTCTTCAAAAAGGTCCACAACCATTGTGGAAAATGATCCAAGTTCTCCTAATGTGGAGATAGCAACACAACCACCCAACCAACGACATCGGAAACCATGATCATGGCGTACTTGGTATCATTGCAAGAGACCGTAAACAAACAAGGCGAAGACTTACGAGCACTTGCAATGGAGAATGGCACACTAAGGGTACTTGTGGTTGAGAATGAGAATCTCAAGAGGACACTTGAGATGCAAACAACACGTTTGATGCAACTTGAAGAGGAAGTCAAGGAATGTAAACGCTCTCTTGTGGACTTGAATGCTTTGAAGGAGCGGATGAGCAAAGTAGAGCATGACCATGTATTGAAAGAGGAGAAATTTGACACTATGAGCCGGGATGTATGCGACATGAAAAATGTATGCACAAACAAGTCTTGGGCTGATGTATGTGGTAGCAATGTGGTTTCTAATTCCTCACTCATGCAAGCTATGCTTCAAACAAAGAATGTTGAGGATGTAGATGTGGAGGAGTTGAAGGAACGGGAGCGGCGTTCCAAGAACATTGTTATTCGTGGAATTCCCGAAGAGAAGTTAGAGACACCTCCTTCTCTTGCCATTGTTATTGAAGATTTCTTCAAAACCCACTTTGGCATGTCCGGAGTTATGGTCTATGGAGCACATAGAGTGGGGAAGCAAGGAGCTCCTCGCTCGGGAGAACGGCCAATTGTATGCACCATGCCGGATGAGACCAAGCGAAAGATTATCCTTGATAATAGTTGGATCTATTTGAGGAATACAAAATGTTTTGTATGTGAAGATCGCACTATTAAGCAACAAAATATGCGTCGCAAGGCATATGAGGAAAAGAATAATAAAAACAAGGAAATCTCTCATGAAGAAAATGTGCCCAAGGAGGAGGCAAGTCTATCAAGCAAATAGGGATGCGTGACCTATGAGACCGAGTTACAATTGAAAATATGCTTTTGGAATTGTAATGGATACCCATGGAATGCGGGGGTTGGCATTGATGAACTAACAAGCAAAGCCGATGTTGTACTTCTTGTTGAAACTTGGGAGCATGATACACAAAGGATTAACGGCTTGGAGGATTACAATGTACATTCATTGATGTGGTCAAAGAATCTCAAGCAACGAAGAGGACAAGGAGGGTTAGCATGTATGGTTAAGAAAGGATTGGAAGATTTTGTATCAATTGTGAAAGATGACAAGTACAAACGTTATGTATGGCTGAAAATTATGACACCAAAAAGAGCACCGATTTTTGTAGCCGGTTGCTACATTCCTCATCATGATTCTCCCTTTTATGCTTTCATGGATAGAGATCAACCATTTTTTGATTTGGAAGAGGACATTGCTTATTTCAAAGGTGAAGGTGATGTTATTGTATTTGGGGATATGAATGCTCGCACAAAAACATTGCAACATGATACTCAACAATTTGATATGCCATACATTTCAAGGGAGTTGGAGGAAGTTCACTTGTATGATCGTACTTCAATGGATGAGAAAGAGCCGGATCACTATGGAAAGTTACTTTTACACATGTGTAATAGCACGGGTATGCTCATTGCCAATGGTGTATCTTTGTGGAGTGGAACCAATGGATTTACATGTAGAAGACATAATGGGGATAGTGTGATTGACTATATGCTACTCTCTGAAGCCATCATGTATCGCATAAAGAGTTTTATGTTTGGTCAATGGTCCGCGGAATTCGACCATCGCACCTTATGTATTGACCTTTCATGTGGAGAAGCAACTAAGCATGATAATCTCAGCCAAAGGAAAGAGAAGTTATCACTATGTATGGATTTCAAACGGGCACCAATGTACATTGAAATGGTTGAGCAAAAATTATGGATGACAAAGCTTCAATGTGATGCACCATTGGAAACTAAATGGGAAGCTTTCAAGAAAGCTATTTGTTCTTGTGCGGAAGAATGCTTTGCCATAAAGCATCTCCATGGTATCAACAAAGATAGATCACGCAAAAGGTGGTTTGATAAAGAATGTCAAGATGCTCGAAAGTCCTTGATAAAGCTTGATGCAACTATGGACAAAGACAACTATCAAAATCATTTGCATACATACAAGGCATTGATTCAAAAGAAGAGAAGAAGATGGGAAGTAAGGCAACAAGAATTTCAAGTCCAAGAAAAGGCACATGCATGTGGAAGATTTTGGAGAAACTTGAGAGGCAAGCGGGTTGAGAATTTTGGTAACTTGAGTCTAGTGGATATGTACACACATTGTAGGCAATTATATGAGCAAGAAACTACTGAAAAAATACCATTTTATGGTTCACTCCCATGTATGCCGTCTTTTTTTACTATTGAGGATGTATGCGGTGGGCTTGAAAAGTTGGCCACTCGCAAAGCGGGAGATCTTCAAGGTATCAAGCCGGAGATGATCAAATGGACGGGAGATTTTACCCATGAGTGGATGTGTGATATGTTCAACCTTGCACTTCAACATGGTATGCCTTATGATTGGAGTACTAATTGGGTTAAGCCTTTGCATAAAGGAGGGGATGTAAAGAATGTAAGCAACTACCGGACTATAATGATTGGGTCTCTTATGGCAAAGTTATTTGGGTGCATAATGGAGATGAAATTGAGTGATTGGGCTGAAGAGAATGACAAGCGTGCAAAGGGACAAGCAGGTTTTCGTCGATGCCATAGCACCATTGATCATCTTGTCACTCTTCGTGTTCTCATGGAGGAAAGTTGGTTGAAAGGCAAGCGATTGTATTGTTGTTTTGTGGACTTTAAGAAAGCCTTTGATATGATTCCACGTAACAATTTGTGGAGAAGGATGGAAGAACTCCAAGTGCCAAGTGAGTTTATGCTTGCGGTTTCTCGAATCTATGAGAAGGTGATTTGTCAATTGCGCATGGGAAGAGAAATTTCAGAAATTTTTGTAAGCACTATTGGGGTTAAACAAGGATGTCCATTGTCACCAACTCTCTTTGGTCTATGCATCGATCAATTGGAACAAATGGTACTTGACTTTATGCAAGAAGAAGGCATTGAAGAGGTCACTATTTGCAATGCGGTAATCATGCTTTTGTTGTATGCGGATGATGTAGTGCTTCTAGCACACACTTTAGAAGATGCACAAAAGCTTATGGTTGTCCTTGAGAACTTTTGCTTGCATAGTGGGCTGATTGTAAATGAATCCAAAAAAAAGGTTATGCTTGTGAAAACCAACCATAAGGAGAAGCCATGCATTGTGTACAACAACGAGACACTTGAAGTTGTTGAGAGCTTTAAGTACCTTGGCCTTGAGGTTCCATCCAATCACAAGTGGCATGAATGTGCTATGCGTCGTTTGGAAGCGGGAAAGAGAGCATATTATGCATTTGAGAACATGTGTAATGCGGGAAACATCAAGTGTTGGGTTCTCAAGAAGTATCTTTTTGATGCATTGGTGACACCGGTTCTTCTTTATGGAGTTGAAGTGTGGGGTGGGAGCATCTCAAAGTCTACTTGGAAAGAGTTTGAGAATGTCCAAAAGCGTTTTCTTACAAACTTTCTCCAAGTTAAGACACAAACACCATATATGCTTGAGAAGTGGTTTGGGAGATGGGATGCATTACACTTGCTACATGATGCTTCAATTGACTCTCAAGTGAATGAAGCTTTTCTACAACGCCAATGTATTACGGCTTGGGAGAAATCCGGTGGGTCACGCTTCATACATTACACCACCTATATTGCCCCCAACTACAAAACCATGTTCTTCGCTGAGAGAGGAAACCGTACTCACACTTACATGCTTGAGCCTATTCCCTTGTCCGCGATACGCACTATCGTAGCAATTCGGCTTAGCTCCCATTTCCTTCGATGCGAGATAGGGCGTTGGGGCAATGGAGAAGAGTCAAATCGATTGTGCACATTATGCTCACTGCAAGTTCGAGTATCTGAGTACCACACACTACTAGAGTGCTCAGCTTTTGATCACATCCGAACTTGCTTCTCTCACATTTTCAGCCATAACTTAGACCTACACACTTTCCTCTCCCAGCCAAAGTGTGGGCTCTCCATTGCGACTCTCATCACTACAATTTTGGAGCATCGAGAGTCACTCATCAGCCGTACAAATACTACATCACATGTAACTTTGGTCCCATAGGTCATATTTGACCTCCGAGGACGATAATAAAATCTATCTATCTATCTCTCTCTCTCTCTCTCTCTCTCTCTCTCTCTCTCTCTCTCTCTCTCTATCTCTCTCTCTCTCTCTCTCTCTCTCTCTCTCTCTCTCTCTCTCTCTCTCTCTCTCTCTCTCTCTCTCTCTCTCTCCCCCCCAGTGCCGAGCATCGAGGTTCAAAGAACACTCGCCAGAAGGAGACTAAGGGTAGTCGCCGAGCATGTTGGAACTGCCGCCCCCTCGAGCCCTCCCTCTCTATGGCACGAATGTCATGTTGTTTTTTGTATCATGCCAGCAGTAGAGTGCACTCCTTTGAAGGTGCTGGAGCAAGCATATGCCACAACGTGTCCGAGGGAGGGGCCGTAATCCCTTCCCCCATTATAATAGTATAGATGCAATATTTTTCTTATTTTTGCCAAACTCACATCACATAAAACATAAATATTTATGCAACAGCTCGCGGGATTTTTACAAGAAAGCCCCTAACTTGCATTGAACAACTAACTAACTAAACGATCCGAAAGCTCGTGAATTACATACATACAAAGCCAACCATGCCTACCAACATGTCCAAATCCCCTACCACAAGCTTGAGACATGTCCCTAGAGGACCCACAAAATAAAAAAAAGACACCAACCTTCGACACACAACACCATCCCTCAACAACAAGATCGATGCCACTAAAATCATGCAGGTTTGCCATCCTTGTACATCTCATCCGCTGAGCCAGACAACGAATCAATCATTTAGCTATCTACATCGCTAAGCCAGACAACAAACCAATCATTCAACCTAAAGCTGGCCACCAAACAAACCAACACCACACAAAGAAAGTCAAAAGAAGTCCATCGAACCATAATAAGCACAACCGCAACTAGCTCAGCAACATCTCTGCAAACCATCACCACATAATGAGAGGGAGGGGGTGATACCACAGGCTCGTTGTGCTGCCACCAGGACTCCATATGCCCCCAGCCTCCCACAGTCCCATCCTCTAAATGACCAATAGAACCTGGTGAGCAATAGTCTCTTCAAAAGAAAGAGGGCCCTTCACTCTCAACCCTTGGACAACCCGCTCGGAGCCCCTCTAGCTCATGTAGTGCATGCCAGAGCTTATGTGAGGAAGAGCAGGGATAGGGTTTGGCTTCACTTAAACTTAACCTTTGATTAAAATTCTATTAAACTTTCATGTTTTTTATTAAAACTCTCATTTTGACCTAGTCCTCCCTTTTCACCCGCCTGTTACTTTTTTGAAACCAAAATTTCTCTGTCAGGGTGGAGGGTACTTGCCTACCCTTGTTGTGGGGTGAAATGACACCTGTGATAGTAGCTGGTACACAAGGGGGCAAAGTCCTTCGGCACTCTTTGACACAAGATCTGAAATGAAGTGAAGGCGGTGGGATCAATGGTGTTAAAGTGAAGCACATTTCTTGCAAAGCTGAGACGTCGTTCGATTTATCCTTGTTTAATTTATTTTTTCCATGTCTACGTTTGTGTCCGTGTTTACTTTTTCCCATGTTCGAGTTCACTTTATTAGAGAGTTGCTTGGCCTTGGGAACAAGCAATCCCACATGGGTGCCTACTAAGAGCATAAGGCTACCAAATGTGAGGTCCCAAGTTCGAGTCTCCAACGGGTGCGATGGATGAACACGTTGACTTTTTTCCAATCGTTTGTCCTTCTCAAGATTCCCATAGAGACCTTGCAGGAGCAGCCATCAATCCCATGGCCTTGGGGTCATTAAGACCAACCCATGCTAGATAATGGTGTGGAACAACGTCGGTTATTTCTTTGTTTCTTTTGTAGTTTGTTAAAGTCACTTTTAGTGATGTTGCACATCCCTCAAGGTGGTGAAATCCTTGACAAAGTGATTCAATATTTGGCTATATTTGTGTTTCATTGTAAAGTTAAGGCTCTTTGTAAAAGCTTGGTGTTTTTTATTGTGGCCATCACATTGTGCATTCAAATCTTGATGGTAAATTGTACACCTTTTTACCCGTAGTATTTTCACCTATAGGAACCCCCTTTTCTTGAGCTACAAAAGCTTGATCTGTTGCATGATAGCACGATCCTCAATCAGGTGAACCCACACTTGTTCTCTAGGTAGAAAATGTCCTCATCTTTTAGATGCACCATGGAGACCTCCTAATAACGTAGCATAGCCTCGAATCACGGCTCCACAATTTGATTGTCCCTAGGATATGTATCTGAAGGGTCACTCAAGAAGATGGATAGTCATCCCTATCCTTTCAAAAATCAACCTTTCACTTAAACTATCTTTTCCTTGATATTAGATTCATGAACAGTGTTCGCAAAGTCTTTTTCCCTCTTGTAAAATCTTTCAAATCTACCAGATTTTTAACTATTTCCTTGTAATTTTTGCTGGTTTTTCTTCCCTTTTTATGGTTTCAAACCAATTAATCTCAAATTTGAACCGGCTTGAGGCTATTCTGAGGCAAACCTTTCCTGAACACTGCGTGTGAACGAAAAGGCTCAAGGCAACAAGTTGACTTGAAAATTATAATTTGAAGGTTGAGGCTCGGCCAGGTTGGCCTACTCCAATGCTACCTAAACAAGTGATAAAATCACAAGGCCTGGGACCCATTGGAATCTTTGCTTGGGAATCAATAGGGTAACTCCTACATTCAAGTCTATGATATTTTGATGTATGTGAGGTCGGGGCTCCTTGTGAAACGCTTGGTCATCAGTCTCCCTTGAATTTTCTGTGATCATGGCTCAATTTGTGTAATGTTTTTTGGCCTTCAGAAGGCCATAGGAGAGTGGGAGGAGAATTGGTGAACTTTCTAGATTGTTGATTAAGAATCACGGATTGGCAACACATGCCAGGTGAGCTTGTTTTATAATGTATATGGGTCTTTCCATCATTTCAACTTGGTCCCTTCTTTTTATGGTCAATTGACTTCCTTGTTTTATAAAGGTTATATTTTCTTTTTATAATGTAAATAGGTCTTTCTAGCATTCTAATTTGGTCCCTTTATTTAATGCTCACTTGAAATTTTTTCTTTTTTACATCTTTGTTTAGCTTATAAATTTTATATTTTTCTTTTATAATGTAAATGTCTCTTTTCATCAATGTAGTTTGGTCTCTTTATTAAATGCTCACTTGACTTAAAAAATATATTTTTTTGTTAAGTTTATAAATAGGTCTTTTTATTTAAGGAATTAATGACTTTCTTATCAACTTTTTGATTTAAAACATACTTTTTTTCTTGTAAATTTTCTTTTCATTTCTAACTTAGAATTATAAATTGTCCTTGAATAAAATTAAAAAATCACTACTAATATTTTATTTTCAACTTTTGGTTTTGATATGCAATTGTCACCTTGTTACTTTAGTGCATGTATTATTATTAAGGATTAGCTTTATAACTTTTTCACAACAACTAAGATTTTTTTTTTTGAGCTTTTTGCTTTGATATGTAAATGTCATCCCTCTACTTTAGTGCATGTATTATTATTACGGATTAGGTTTAGACATTTTCAATATTCATTTCTATCCTAAAGATATTATGGATTTCTTTCATTTAACAACATGGATCATTTTATTGTGTAATTTATTTTATTGATATATTTATACAAGAATTAGATCAATTCCTAAACTCTCACTAATATTTTATTTTCTTTACGTTTTCATGAGGTCAATTAATATAACACTCCTACATAAGGGCATGGTGCAATTCTTTTACCATTGAACTCAATTGTTGGATGTTCTCCATGTGGCATTTGAATGTTTTTGGATTTTAATGTGTGCATATGGGAGCCCCGCCCACTCTCTCACTTTGTTGGAGTCGAGGTAGCGTTCTCTCTCTCTCTCTCTCTCTCTCTCTCTCTCTCTCTCTCTCTCTCTTCTGTAGGCCGCCGTCAATGTTCACCTTGTTTTTTAATATAGCCTCTCACGTATTGTGAGATTTTTCAAAAAGGGCAAAAAAATCAGGAGGTCTTCTCATATCTTAGGGTTGGAAGGGCTCCTCTTCTTTCAAAAGACAGTAGCACCCTTTTGTATGGAAAGACATATTTTCATTTTCCATAATATTTTTTTATGACAGAATATCACAAAAGTCACAGGTCACTTTTTGTATGTTGGCAACATGTTCAGTGGAAAATATAAGAAGTCCCCAAGGTAGAGGAGCCCATATAGAGATGATGAGATTGAGGAGGTCACTATGCATCTGTATATGCACTGATCTGGGCTGTGGGAGGTGCAAAAGATGCCTGATGAGAAGAGGTTTTTTGTGGAAATGAGAACTCCTCTAGCGGACCTACACACACTTTGCACAATTTTTGAGGAAACTTTAGGATGCTTAAGCATTAGAGATGCCGCGTCACCAACAAAGACGGAGGTGCTCCAGTGTTGAGCCCTCGATTTGATGAATAAACAAGCAGCACGTGAACTCTCATATACCAACAACTTATTCATGTTTGTGTGCTTACTGGGGTAGCGTGTCTTTTCATTGGGTCCCAATCACTTATTGGCTCCTCTACCCTATTTACGAGCTTTGTGTAGGTCAAAACATTCTCCTATTTTGAAGAGTTCTTAAAATAAATGAAGGTAGAAGAGACTTCTATTTTTCATATTACTTCAATTTTGTCTCAAAACGACCTTTCTATGACCTCAGTTTGTTCCGTCTTGGGCAGCAGGTGTGGAGATCAATCCCTATTGGATAAATCTTGGAGGCCTCTTGAGATAGTTCCTTGATGTGAAACATTGTTCTTCTTCTCCTCCTCCTCTCTCAATATGGTGTTGGATCTCCATTCTATTGCCCAATGCCTACGGCGTCAAGTTTGAAGGTTCGAAGGGTGACTCTCCTACCACCAGTATTACTAGACCCCCGGATGGATGGCATGAAGGTAAAATAAAGCTAGATGTGCTTGAATTTAATAAGACCTTAGCTTTCAATTAAGATAATCAGGTTCATTCAAAACACTCTATACATCTTTTGCATAACTTAATTGAGTAACTTAGCTCATCCACTCTCCGAATTCATTTAGCAGCAGCCCATGCATCTAGTGGCTTAACTTTATGGGCATCCTATAATTTTTTTTGGCTTAGGGTTCCAAGAGCAGGTCTGTTGCCTACGAGGCCAGAGAGTGAGGAGGCTCAAGACCGGTGGTGTGGCAAGATATTGAATAGATGGGCGGGCAGCCCTAGGTCTAAACCCCTATCCTCATCATCATCGAGAAAAACAAAGTCATCATCCGTGGGACCATACATGCCATCCGTGTAATCATGTGACTCTTCCTTGTCATTAGAGGCACAAATGTTCACTAAGAACGTCACTAGACGTCTAGTCATCTTGGTCAAGAGGGTAGGCTTGTGCAATTGAAGAGACGTCCTCTACTAAGTATGGATCAATCGTGGTCAAGAGATGTATCAACCATTATAATTTGTCAAAATTTCTCTCACATGCTAGCGTATCTACCAACTCCCATTCACAGGCAAGCACCAGATAGACTATGTGGAACACATGTGAAAAGTAAAGAGGGTACCTCTCACCCAAGGTACGAGTGGATTCCTCTAGCGTACTAGCGATATCTATACACAAAGGTAGATGATGGTTAGTGTGAAAATATTATAAGGGTCAAGTTAAAAGGTCGCGTCCTTGTGCATAATGTGTTTTTATGGTTTTGGGTCATGTACTCGAATTTGTAGTTTTCCAGCTTTTTTGTTTGGTGGCTCTTGCTCTTTTACTTTTTTGATTTTTTCTTTCTTGAGTATATGGCTATATATATACATTCCCTAAGATTGAAAGATTGCGAGGTCATGCAGGAAGGTTAAGAGGGGAGTAAGTGAATGATGGATATCAACAAACACTCTCCCCTTCCTTGGATAGATCATACCTTTTGGAATGATGTAGTCACCTTTTGAAACGAATTGTTCTAAGTTGCTATAGGTGAAGACTTTGACCAATCAATTTCAACCGCCCTAGGCATTTTATCTCGTTTCAAGGGTGGTAAGATACTCTCCCATGATTTTATTTGCAATGTTGTTGTAGATGGTGAGCTTATAATGGGAGGTGCAAATTCTTTCTTGTTTGTATTTATATGTACAATTGTAGGTGGAGGTTGTGTTGAAGATTCTATTTTCGTATATGAACTACATGAAGAGCAAGAATTTTCTTTTTTTTTTCTATTTTGAGCTGAGCGAAACAAGCCTTTCTCGCTTGGGTACCCATACTAGCTCCAGGTCCGCGGTGTATAGTGTTCTGTAACCGGGTTTCCCTTTCCACGTTCTTCAATCGGCTTTATTGTTACAGGGTTTGACTCACATGGGTCAGATGACAGGTAAGAACACAATTTACGTTTTGACACCCAGATTTGATCATTTCCTTGATAGTAGCCTTGGGCTTCCAATAGTCTTTTAGGAATCCAACACAACATTTTCTTACATTTTTTGGAGTGAGTGGGGCGTCTCTTACAAGGTTCCTATTTTTTAGCATACAAATTTGGTGCTAAAGAAGCTTTAGGGACCCATTTGTATGTTTTCTTTGTTATATTAGGATGAGTCTTGTGTGTCTCAAGATTTGTTTCAACTACAGAACTTGAAGCTCTAGAGAGTTGGGCTATAGGTCATATGGTTCAACTTTCTGTACATGAAATGTTTTGGGTTTTATTTCCTTGAGGGGTAATATCTCAGGGACTATTGCTTGAGTGGCAGGGCTAAGAGTTGGTTTCTGTGTTGTGACACTCCCAGTCCCCCAATCAATAGTTCACTTCATCGCTATCATCCATGTGCGTCTTATGTTTATATTGCCTCCATAGTTCCTGCATGCATTACCAAATTGTTTTGAGCTACAAACCCATTGTCATAACTGACAAAAGTGTGCTAATACTTCCAAAAATCACAGTTTTTTTCTTGTTGACACACTTGACCTGGATAGTACTCTCAGACAGAGATGGATTTCCTAACTAACACCACACCCTATATGACAACAAATAATACATAGCACCCATGTCTCCAATAAGGCATTATATAGTACTTTCCCATAGGTGCTATTTAACTCAATAGGGCTTTGCAGGGGTTGTCAGAGTTCAACCAATCAGCCTCTGTTTTAACGTGAAATGCATGTGTGACTCCAAGATTGGCTTCTCATTGGTGTCTGATACGTTGTTGTCACTCCTTAGCCTCAACTTGAGCTTGTATCCTCTTTAACTCTATTGTGCCTTGCCTGCCTTTCTTTATGGATGGCATGTAGCTCCTCTTGGCTTAAAGGATCATAATATCTTTTAAATCTGTTTCCGTTGAGGATTTTAATGTTTTCAAATCCATCAAGAGTTTCCACGCGAATGGTACCTTGTGGGGTGATTTTGCATACTGTATATGGTCCTTTTTTTGCATACTATTACTTTTTCTTCTCGTTGTGTACTCTATATATAAGTACTTTATCACCAACAATGATATGTTTGTTCTTTAGATGATGGTCAAACCATTTATTTCTCCTTTCTTTCTCCACAAGTGCATTTTGCACAGCCAATTTCCTTTCTTCGTCTAGCCTCTCAAGGATATATAAACGCTCAACTAAAGGGTTACCATCCCAACCTTCTTGTGAAGCTACCCATAGATTAGGAATTACAAACTCCCATGGCATAACTGCTTCTTGGACATATACCATTTTGAATGGTGTACAATCAGTACAACTTTCCAAGAAGTACGATAAGTCCATGGAGCTAATGTTAGCTTTTAATCCCAATCTGTGCAATGAACTTCCATTGTTTTGGTCATAATAGAAATTAAGGTCTTGTTAGTGCTCTCAGCTTGGCCATTTTCTTGTGGGTAATTGTTAACCCTCACGGCTCACGGACACCCATCACCTACGATGGACGCGTATTATGTATTTGGTAGAGTCAGGTACCGGGCTTGTCGGACCAATAGGAAAAGGGTAAGAGTGATCGTCGATGAGAGGCGCACTTTAACTTGGACATTCAAGGGATTAGTTGGTTAAGCATGGGCGCCCAAGTGTGAATGGGGTGAGCTCCTATAAAAGCCAACTAAACCTAATTTTTACTCATTCTCTCATTTGTGCAATTGAAGAGTGCTCTTGCTCCGTCTCCATCTTCTTCTTCTTCACCTCCTAAGAGCCATCTCCATCTTCTTCTTCTTCACCTCCTTGTGTGTGTGTGTGTGAGAGAGAGAGAGAGAGGGAGAGTGTGTGTGCGATCGAGCATTACGAAGGCACGACGGTGACGAAGCGGTTGAGCGCGGCACGACTGCGGCTTATTCTTCATCGCTGCGAGGAATCCACCACGAAGGTGAGCGTAGAGCGGTGAGTGACACACCCTTTGTTCTCTTGAGCTTGCTAGTTTAGGCTTGTTGTGTGCTTGGAGCCGTTTGTGGCTCGCACACGGTGTATTGGCAAGTCCCTTGCTTCGACAGTGCGGCAAAGAGCGCACATTTTTGGCACCGTTGCCGGGGATATGCCCTACACTAAGCTCGGTTAGCACTTTACGCTTCCTTGTGGTGCAATTTCTATCATAGGAAAGGCAGGGAAGGAGTGTGTGGAGATTTCTGTTTTTTGCGTTTTCTGCATTTTCTGTCAAGTTTCAATTTCTGCTATTGTCTGCGTTTTTTCAATTTCTGCAATTTCTGCATTTTCAAGTTCGGCGTTTTCAATTTCCGCAATTTTCTGCATTTCTGCGTTTTTTCAAGTTTCTGCATTTCTGCATTTTTAATTTCTGCGTTTTCAATTTCTGTATTTTCTGCATCAAAAAAAATAATAATAATAATAATTTCTGGAAAAAAAATTCTATTTAAAAAAAACAAAAAACAAAAAAAAAATCGAAAAATAAAAACGCGAGCGAGCGGGCGGCTAAATTTTTCGAAAATAAAAAACGTGACTCTTAAAACGGACGGGCTGGTTTGTATAAAAGGTAGATCGGGATCGGGATCATTTTCCCAAGCCCAAGCCCAAGCCCAAGCCCAGGCCTCAGTCTTATGATATATACTAGACTCACTCTTATATATATACCCTACTCCCTCAAGAGAGAATGAGAGCATGTGGGACAAGTCCTCCACTCTCCTCCTTTCTCTTCCCACTTGCACCCTTAGACTTTCTAGTTTGGGCCTAGTTCCCTACTGGAAATTGACAGTTTTAGGGATTCCGAGGGCATAGAGTGACCAAACGGAGGGCTGTAAAGCACGGCACGACCCTCTGACCGATACGCTCGTTTCGAGCTATCACATGGCCCATTCCACGACACGCTCTAAAAAATCTAGCAAAAAAACAAACAAAAAACACGCTAAAAACTAGTCACAAGGCCTCCTAGAGCAGCTTTTTGACACCTTAGGGTATCAAAAGCACATGCACTTACGCTCTGGGCGGGTGCTAGAACACAAGCATATTGAGGGTGCCTCTGTTCATACGGACACCCATTACCCATCCACGATAAGCTCTAGACCCTCAGCGGGGACACAAGGTAGCACCACCCAAGACCCTAAAATAGCCGCTAGTGATTCCTCCTCCGACTCAGAAATCATGGAAGCATACCCTACCCAAAACACTGAGAGAGAAGGCCATGCACCTCCCGAAGCTCCACAGCCTAGTACTAGTATGTTTAGCCGTTTCATGGAAACATTAGGTAGAGCTACTCGCTCGGAACCTGATGCAAATGAAGCACACGAAGGGGGTGGGGAAGTGGACTCTCCTTTCACATCGCACGTGGACCCCACACCCCCAAAGAGTGTCCATGTGGATATCCTGCCAACTTCTTACCAAGAAGGCCCTGTTGAGCTGCCTCCTTTAGAAGTTCCCTCTAGAGTACCGTTGGTGACAAGTAAAACCACGGGGAGCAACATTGCTTCTACCTCACAAGAAACAGTTAACACGTCGACTCTAGAAGGATTGTTCATTAATGATCATTGGACATACGACCTCCACACTGAGGTGTTGACGGATCTACACTATGGCCACGCCTACCATGTAGGATGGATAGAGATTGTACAATCCACCTCTAGTGCCACGAGCATCGAAGATCAACAAAAAATGATCTGTAATGTTATCCATGGCATTATTCAATCAGAAAGGCAAAACCGAGGGGTAAATATACTCTCAACTGGCCCCATGAGATTTCTGGATACGAGCAAGGCTCAACAGCCTACTCTATCACAAATGGAGACTCCTCTAATGAGCCCCATGGACCCATCTTACGTCATTTCACCTGGGGTCTCTATGCAATCTGAGCCTCCGAGCGAAAACTTTAGCTTCCCTAACTTGGCTCAACCCTCTATTAAGGAAAACCCAGTGCTCACTCCAGGGATAAGCCTGACAGAGAATGTACCGATGACATCTACGGTTAGCGCAGTGCCACTACCTAGTGTCGTAGTACCTAATATGGGGCCTCGACCATATGTGCCTCTAGCCCCTTATGCACACATGGCCCCCACACCTCCAATTGTACCACTTGCTTATGCTCCTCGAGTGCCGCTCCCTAGCTCTTATCCGAGTGGACCTATGTCCGGTTTTGTTCCATATCTTGCATCATCCACACATATGCCAAGACCGGCACCCATCCCTCTCCCACATATGATTCCAAGAGTACCTCCACCGGCCCTGCCTCCTCACATAGGTGACTTGGCAGCATTTGCTCAAACCATAGGTCGATCTATCGCGGAAAATATGCGTCACGCATCTGATAGAGAGCCTAGAAGTAAGGCAGTACAAATTGCCAAACTCACGCAAAAATTCAATGGGGACGAAGATGCTAGAAAACACATTGAAGTGTTTGAACAAGTATGTGATTCCTTAGGGGAACGCAACGAACTACATAAGTGCAATGCCTTAAGCTTGAAATTAAGTGGGAAGGCTGGAGATTGGTATAGGACCCTAAGGGTGGACGAGAAAACAATCTACCCTACCCTTCGAAGTTTGTTTCTAAAGGAGTACATACGAGAAGGTGTGCTTTGGGGTGTAGCATCTCAGCTACAGAAGGCCGAACGTAAGGAAGGAGAGTCAGTAAGGGACTTCATTAGTCGTCTAAAGCACTTAAACTCTCGCTGCCCTGTAAATGAGCGCTTCAACAATAACCAAATGCTTTATCGATTCATTCGAGTGTTGAGGAATGAAGGAATCTATAATGGACTAGTGATTAGAGGTATCACAACCTGGGAAGATGTCACTGCCAATGCAATCCAATTAGAGGACAACTTGATGATAGCAGGCATGAGGGTGTCTACCGACACGAGATCCACTAGCTCACAAGCCATTGAGTATGAACCCATGACTGCAAAGCCCATTGCCAATGAGCCAAAGGTATTTGAGACATTCTTGACAGACCTCACCAAGGCAATCCAAGAGTCTCTTAAGGATAATCGACCCCCTCAAAATAGTCACATGTATCCAAGAAGGGAGCAACAATGGTGTTCCATTTGCTTAGGTCCACATAGCACTAGTGAGTGCCCTACGTTTAGAGTAAAATTTAATGGAACTTGCAACGCATGTGGTAGGTATGGTCACCAAGCTAAGGATTTTTTAATGATCAAACGTATGATGGCAAATAGACCATCTGTAGCCTGGACGGATGCGCCTCAAGCTCTTGTATTGATGCCTACTCCACCTGTTGAGCAACTACCGCAACACATGGTCCCTAGATCTCAAAATGTTGTACAAGCTACACCGCTACCACCTCCTGTGCTAGGACCGCAGCCCCCGCATCCAAGAGTCGCCCCTATGAACCAAGTGGGTTGTGAGCCATCAAATGCTTATGCAGATGGCTGTGAGGAGGAAATAGACACTAGTATTGCCTATGGACTTGATATATTAGAAGAGTGTCCTATATACTACATGGAAGATTGTTGGGGGCAAGTCAAGCCGGTTTATCAAGCTGCTGCTCTCGCATCCAAAGGTCAAAATACCAACACCCAGGCTAGGAGGCCACCTCTTCAATGCTACGAGTGTGGTGGACCACATCGAGCAGCGGAGTGCCCTATTAGGCTGCAAAAGAATGCTGCACAGATGCAAATGAATCAAGGGAGCACGTCTGCAATGCCAATACTCACATGTAATCGTTGTGGCATAGATCACTTGATTGCCCAATGCCCCTATAACCCAAATGCGCCTAAAATCACACCCCTAAATTTGGTCGAAATTGCTAGTGTGACATCGCCAATACCACCCGTCGCACCCGCTTATGCGATTACACGGTCCATGCTTCAAGGGACAGGACATATCCTTGAAGAGAGAGATACCGCGTCAGTTATCCAAGCAAAGAAAAAGAAGACACAAAGGAAGAAGTCGCAGAATACGGAAAATTCAAAGCCAAGTTCCAAAACAAACATAGGAACAGGAGATGACCCCGTGTATATGAATGACCTCGAGGATGATTCAGATTCAGTCGAGACAATGGAGACTAGAACCAATACCACAAAGGGAAAGACCGACAAAGAAAACCGTAACATGGAACCAAATTTAAACCGAATAAGAGAAAACCATAAAGAGCCTCTGAAAACACCACAAGTGTTTCCAAATCCAATCCAAGACCCCCAAGATAAACCGCAGGGGCAAAAAGGGAAGAATCGTAAAAAGAAGATTGGGACGTACCCAAACCCAGTAGACGAGATTGAGCAGGTGAAACATCTAAGAGGTTTAGTGGAGGAGACTCAAAGGAAACTAGAACCAGAACCCATGCATATCAAAATTCATGACACAGTGTTTTCCACGCAAGTTCATCCACCCCACATGAACCATAGACCGTTAGCCATATCTAGTATCATCCAAGAAGGGAGTGAGGACGGGACATCAGAAAGTGAGCATACACCCTTCTTGTTGGGAAGGATGTTTAACGAAGGAATACCTGATCCCATTGAGGAATATGAGATTCCATCCTCACCAGTTCCTAGTCAAGGACCTACACCCTGCAAAACGCCAATGAATGTTGCCAAACTAGTGGACTTCATGTCTTCTGAGGTCCGAACCACGATCATAGCAAAGTTGTATGGAGATCCTGAGTTATTCCTTGCACTTCGAGCATTCCTTAACGGAGAGCTACGAACGGGATTACCGCAGTTTGCGCAACCAAATAGGCCTGACTCGATTATGATTGATGAGGAAAATCATGTGCAATCACTTGACTTAGATGGACACGAGTCTGTGATCGAGGTACCCATTAACGAATTAGGGCAGTATTTTGAAGGCGACGAGTCTAATGCGACCCTACCCATCACTACCAAGGGATTAACTATAAAGGGAATTCTTGATGGTGGTGCGGGAGTTAGCATCGTTACAAAAGATTGTTAGGAATCCATGGGAAAACCCCGCCTCAGTGTTACTAACATTGTGGTAAAGATGGCAAATGGTACCATAGCCAAACCTATGGGGATGCTCAAGGATCTTAAGATCAAAGTTCTAGGACACAAGGTACGACATACGTTCATTGTAATGGATTTCTCTAAACACCTTATGTCATATGAAATGATTTTAGGATGACCATTCATGAGGGAAGCACAAATGGTTCACAATTGGTCTAAAAATCATGTCTATTTGCAATTCCAAGACTCTGTCCTTAGAGTGGATTTGGTGACTGGTAAGGTACACCCCTTAGGGACTAAAACCATTATTGATCATCGCTCTGACACCACAGTTCACTCGGCCCCACTACAATATTGTTACACTTGTAAGAAGGATACAGACATTGGCCAAGATTCTCCTTATATGGATATCCTACCTGGGATGACTGAGTCGGACAATGTGGATTGGGTCCACCTAGCATCAACCATAGACACTTGGGAAAATAGGGGGACGACCTGGGTAACACCTGAGGGGGATGAAATTCCTATACCCTTAAATATGCTACAAGCAATGCATATCGCTTCCGACAAGACTCATCCTAAGGTAACGAAGAAAACATACAAGTGGGTCCCTAAAGCTTCTTTAGTGACCATAGCTAGTGCAAAAAAACAGAAGCCTTGTAAGAAACGTACCACTCGCTCCAAGAAAAGTAAGAAAATGTTGCGATGGATCCCTAAACGACTATTGGAAGCCCAAGGCTACTATCAAGGAAATGATCAAATCTGGGTGCCAAAACGTAGATTGTGCTCTTACCTATCACCTGACCCAAGTGAGCCCAATCCCGTAGCTCCAAAACGAATCAATGATCGTGGAAAGGAAAAAATCAAAGAATGCTACACACCCGCTCCCGAGCTAGTTTGGGTACCAAAGAAAGAACGATTTGTTCCACCTAGCTCAGGAAGGGGGGAGTCCCATGAAGCTTCTAGCTCATCATGTAATACATCCATAGAGGTAAAAGCTTCTACACAGCCTCCATCTATAGTAGTGGACCTCAATGAAGCTACAAAAGAATCCACACCTCCCAGTGTTCAAGAATCACCTGATGAACCACTTCAAGTTCGATCCTGGGAGAGTACCTTACCACCCTTGCAACTTGACGAGGCACCTAGGGTAATAGAAAACTACTGGCAAAAATCCTCACCTATTACCAACTGGAACAATTGGTTTCAAAGGGTGACAAGCTCATTTCAAACGGTATGATCTACCCAAGGAAGGGGGGAGTGTTTGCTGACAGTCATCATTCACTTGTTTCCCTCTCAACCTTTTTCCCTGACCTCTTAATCACCAATCTTAGGGAATGTACATATAAATCTTTATACTCACAAAAACAAAAAATAAAGAGCAAGAGCAATTAGCAAACGAGTATGCACATTAAAGTCAAAACATTGACTCAGACCTACACATGTCACATCTGGTACAGTGAAACAGAAACCTATGCCATAAAACACCTTTGATCCTCATCACTTGAGTGATGGAGGGTAGGTAAGATTAGTACGATAGGAGTGTTTCTGTTTTAGAGTTGAGTGATTAGAAAAGTTCTCTTTTCCCACTGATGTGCCTCCTAGAGGTATTGTTTGTGTTTCATAGTGTGTACAAGAGCGTGTTGCTATTAATAGGATTTGGACCTTCATGGAACCTTCAAATCAAGCGCGACCATCAACACAAACAGGTGTTTCTTGTCCATTAGCATTGCCCTTATCTTTTTGCATCTATGATTGTCTGCTTTGATTGTGATTGGTAGCATAATATTCAACGCATTGGCTTAGTATCAAACATTTAATTCAATGTAATGTTTTGTCATAATCACTTGTTTAGGTGTAAAAATCAAGCAGTCCGACTAAGCTAGTTTGACCAAGCTAGGTATTAGAGATCTTCTCTTAATACCATGGGGAATGCCTTCCTAATAAGCAATGGTTACTTAGGTTCTTAATCCGATTTAGGCAGCATTGTATGAAATGTACTAGGGCTTTCTAGTGGGCTTGACCCTATTGACCTTTAGCTTAAGTATTATAAAGGGAATTTACTAATGTGATGAGCCTGGGGAGGGTAACAGTGTTATATGACCCCCCAAAGCTACAAAATTAAAATGCTGAAAATGAACAAACAAAAAATCAAAGTGCCACAATGTAAAATTTTAAGCTGGAAGAGAAATCTCGGCTTGATTTGGTACTTCACTCACATGTATCGCCTATGGTACTAGAGCCCTAGAGGTTCCCAGTGTGGGCGCTTTTCCTTGAAAAGCAAAAAACCCAAGGCATACAAAATAAGCACACACATCATAATTGAATCACTGTGAAAAGACCTTGGGGGGTCAAAGAAAAAGTAATCAGTCAGGCGATGATTTCATGAGAAATTCCTTTTATGGTAGCTTAACTACAAGGTTTTCTAGATATAGCCTCTAGTCAGCCCTCGAACATGAATACTTGGCTCTCACGATTAAACAACTTAATTGACCACAGAAAATTAAGAAGCTTACCCATGGTATTAATATTCGATCTCTAGTGCCTTTCGACCGTCAAATTAGCGACCCCAGACTTGTTTAATTTTTTACCTTTACATCTGTTTATGCATTTGATTACATTGCAATTTAATGTTCATTGCTAACAAATTGTTTGAAATTCTTTTACCAATCAATTTTTCTACCTAAAACTGCATATGCTTTTTAAGAGAATGCAATTACTGTGCCAATGTTGTTTGATTTTGCAGTGACTGAAGAAGGCTAAGGACATTCATCTCAAATGCTCTTCCACCTCGACGAACCAGCTTCAACTCAATAGCTTCCAAGGACGGAATCTACATCAGGAAGGGGGGCATGTTAACCCTCACGGCTCACGGACACCCATCACCTACGATGGACGTGTAAAGAATGAGGATGCAAGAGAGCTACACAAGACAAGCACAAAGCACACAGAGATGGAAGGCTTCTTCTTCTTCTTCACAGAAAAAAGAGTACAAAATGACTAAGTGCTAAAGCTGAAAAGTAGCACATATGTACATGCGGTCACTAAGTGTGAACTCACTAGAAGCGTACTAGGCTAGCACTATAAGTGTAGTCCAGCTGTAGAATCACTGGCAGAGATCCTCCGTGTCGGTCACCTAACGCGCCAGTGAGTAAATGCCGTAAGCGGCCAAGACCCGTAGTGGATGCCAGCTCAAGGTGTAGAGCTCAAAATCTCAACACTCCCCCTCGAGCTCTGCATGTCGCAGAGTCCAAGCATAGTCCGGAAACGTCGAAGCTTCTCAGCTCCGAGGGCCTTGGTAAAGATATCCGCTATCTGCTCCTCTGTGCTGACGTAGACCAAGTTGATGTCGCCCGCCAACACTCGCTCTCGAACGTAGTGGTAATGGACCTCTATGTGTTTGGTCCTAGCATGGAACACTGGGTTCCTAGCCAACTGCATGCTGCTGAGGTTGTCACAATGAATGACAATCTGCTGGTCCACCTGCACTCCCAAGTCCTCAAGTAATGTGCGTAGCCAAGCTACCTCGCACGCCGCAACTGCTGCACCTCTGTACTCGGCCTCTGTGCTCGATAAAGCAACTGTAGGCTGCTTTTTGCTGCTCCAAGTAACAGCAGCACTCCCAAAAGAGAACATGAAGCCACTTGTAGATCTCCTATCAACAATGCTACCTGCCCAATCTGCATCTGTATACCCATACAATGCTAATGGTGCATCTGCTGCATAGAACAATGCGTAGTCAAGAGTCCCTTGCACATACCTAAGTGTGCGTCGTACTCCATCCAAATGTGGCTTCCTCGGAAGTTGCATGAACTGACTCTCCAAGCCTACTGTGTAGCTCAAGTCTGGCCTCGTGATAGTCAAGTAGATTAGACTACCCACAATCTTCCTGTACATGTTGACATCCTCAACAACATCACCCTTCTCTGCACTCAGCTTTGCATTCACATCCAAGGGAATAGAAATTGGCTTACAATCAGCCATACCATACTTTGACAATATGTCCAAAGCATACTGTCTCTGTGATAGCCATACACCCTCTGGAGTCCTGATCACTTCAATGCCAAGAAAGTAGCGCAACTCGCCTAAATCTTTCATTTCAAACTCCTGTTTGAGAAGACCCTTCACATGGTCAATCTCCATAGCATTGTCACCAACAATAATAAGGTCATCTACATATATGGTAATGACCACAATTCCCACATCACTCTCACGTACATAGAGTAAATGATCAGCATGAGCTCTTCTAAAACCAATACTGACAAGATACTTGGCAATCCTGTCATACCATGCTCTAGAGCCCTGCTTCAAACCATACAAAGCTTTGAGAAGTCTGCATACATAATCTGGGTAACCTGGATCGACATAACCAGGTGGCTGATCCATATACACTTCCTCTTGCAACTCACCATTCAAGAAGGCATTCTTTACATCCATTTGATGCATAATCCATCCTCTGGATGCAGCCACTGCTATGACAGCTCTCACTGTCGTCATCTTTGCCACTGGAGCAAAGGTCTCCTCATAGTCTATGCCATACGTCTGTGCATAACCCTTTGCGACCAGCCTTGCCTTGTGACGCTCAATGTTACCATCAACCTTATGCTTGGTTTTATACACCCATTTACAACCAATAGCTTTCTTGCCACTTGGCAATGGCACCAACTCCCATGTGTCATTTGCTTCCAATGCAGCCATCTCTTCATTCATTGCATCATCCCAATGCACATTTCCAACTGCATCCTCAAAACATGTGGGCTCCACATCCTGTATCACCTTAGCCATGTAGGCTTGGTGATGCGCTAGATACCCATCATAAGTCAATTTCTGAACTGGATTTCTGACTCTATTAGATCTGCGCGGTCCTGGGTCACTCCTTTGCCCTCTAGCATCTTCTTGTACTTTCCTTACACCAGGTGTCCTGACAGCCGAAATTCCAAATTCCTCATCAAGACTTTGTTCAGAACCATCTGAAATCATGTCTACATGTGAAAAACCTGATGATGCATCAACCATAAAGGGAGGTTCATCAACCTTTTCCTTTTCTTTTCGTGATACATTTCCTGTACCTGTTGGTGGAGTAACCTGCGTACGTAGTCTACCATTCCATGGTTTCTCAACAGAGCCACGAGAAGAGGACTCTTGTGGTCCACTCAAAACCTGTGACTATGGCCTCACATTTTGTACAACCACATCATCTTTTACATCAGCCCCAATAGTGCCATGTGCATTACTGTACCAGCTGCTCATCTCATCAAAGACTACATCTCTGCTCACTCGTAATTCTCGTGTAGTAGGATTGTAGCACCTGTACCCCTTTTGTTCAAGGGAATATCCCACAAGAATACATTTCTCTGCTTTAGGATCCAATTTCCTACGCAACTCATCTGGTACATGCACGTAAGCTATGCAGCCAAACACTTTCAAGTGTGCCAAATCAGGCTTTGTACCTGTAAACTTTTCCTCAGGTGTTACATCATGCACCGCAGCTGTAGGTGTCCTGTTCATAATGTACACAGCTGTATTTACAGCTTCAGCCCAGAAATGATGAGGCATGTTCTTCTCATTCATCAATGCACGTGCAACCTCTGCAATGTGCCTGTTTTTCCTTTCTGCGACCCCATTCTGCTGTGGAGTATATCTGCATGTAAACTGCCTGTGTATACCATGCATTCGTAGAAAATCTGAAAAATCATTGGAGAAGTACTCTCCCCCTCCATCTGACCTCAATGTCTTGATTTGCATATCTGTCTCCTTCTCAATCATGACTTTGAAGTCTTGAAAGTGACCAAACACTTCACTTTTGTTACGCATGAAGTAGACCCATACTTTCCTCGTATGGTCATCAATGAAAGAGACATAATACCTGCAACCATGTATACTTGCAGTATCGGTTGGACCCCAAACATCTGTGTGCACCACCTCAAGTGGCCTTTTACATACATTGCGCTCATGTGGAAATGAGCCCTTTGACTGTTTTCCAAACTGGCATGCTGCACACACTTTATGCATACCATCCACCTTGAATTTGGGCAAACCTTTTACAATCTGTTTTGATTGCATGCTGCGCAATCTCTGCTCATTGACATGGCCAATGCGTTTGTGCCAAATGTCAACATCAGCCACAACACCTGTGCCCTGTGCAAATAATGCAGCTTTTACCTCAGGCATGTCTACATTCAGCGTAAACATTCTGCCCACACATTTGCCCTCTGTGATCAGCTTACAGCCATTCTGGAAATCTTCTACATAACAGCCATTTGGATTGAAGCGAACCTGCAAACCCTGCTCAACCATTTGTCCAACAGAAACAAGATTCTTTGTAATGTTTGGGACATGAAGTACATCTGCTAAGAACTTTGATTTCCCACTCTTCATATTTAGAGGTATGTCCCCTACATGAGCAATGGGGTGAGCTGTGTCATCTCCTGTCTGCACATAGCCGGACACATCTGGTTTGCGCATATCTCTAAACCACTCTCCACGAGACGTCATGTGATTAGAGGCACCTGAATCCACATACCAAACATCATCTTGGGTAGATTTCTCTGCAGTCATTGTATTCATTACATGTTGCATAACAAACATGCGCTCGTTTTTGTTGTCATCTGCATCTTTGCTAGTAGATGCATAGTTGCCCTGTTCTCTCTTTCTACTTGCTTTTCCCTTTGGACAGTCACGTGACATGTGACCTCTTTCACCACAAGTCCAACATTCTCTACTATCTGGAGTATGTTGCTGCCTGCTTGATCCTGCACCACGACCTCTTTGACTCCCCCTGCCTTGAGACTGGTTTCCCCTGCCACCTGTATTGTTTTGATTTGATTGACCTTCCAGAAATTGGCCCCTGCAACCCCTTGGGACTCGACCACGACCTCTACCTCTACCTCTGTTGGAGTTAGAATAGAAGGCCTGTTCAGAATTATTTCTGCCATGAGAAGAAGATGTGTCAAGGTTCTTCTCCTCAAGAATAAGCATAGAAATCAAATCTTGGAACACGGGGATGTCGTCTCTTGTATTCATGGAAGACCTAAAATGTACATACTCATCTCCTAGACCATCCAAGCATGCACGGACAATGTCATCGTCTTCCACGGAGACTTTAATAGATCCAAGAGCCTCAATGATACTCTTGATCTTCAAAGCATAATCATTGATGGAGAGGTTGTTCCTCTTAACCTGATTTAGCTCCGACTTTAGTTGAAGCTTCCTGGCCTTGGTGTTCACCTCGAACACTCTGCCTAAGTTTCTCCATGCAATGGCGGGGGTTTCAGCATCCTGTAGATAGCCCATCATGCCATCTGTGATGCTCATAGACAGCCAATACATCACTTTTCTCTGGCCTTGTTGCCAGTCCCTCAAAGCTTTCCTTTGTTCTGCTGTAGCATTTCCTTCGGGAATCTCTCGTTCCTTTTCATTGTCTCCTTCTACATAGTCCCAATAACCTTTTCCTTTTAGGAAATTTGTTATTCTGAACTTCCATGCAGGGTAGTTATTTTTCTCAAGCTTCTCAGTAACAATCTGACTGAAACCGTCAGACATCTTGAAGCAGTAAGACAAAATAGCTGCAATCTGCAAAAACCTGCAAATCTGCTGCACCTGCTATCGTGGTACCTGTAACGCTTTCTACACTCAACGAGTGTCCACAATCAAGCATACATACAACCACTATACTTGTACAGTAAATCTCTGTATACTGCACTTTGGAGACCTGTTCAGAAACTTGTGCGAAAAATCTGGTCGTGGATTGCGAACGAAGGGATTGTGATGCTCTTGCTCTCTTAGCCTCTCTTGCCTGCACCAGGCTCTGATACCATGTAAAGAATGAGGATGCAAGAGAGCTACACAAGACAAGCACAAAGCACACAGAGATGGAAGGCTTCTTCTTCTTCTTCACAGAAAAAAGAGTACAAAATGACTAAGTGCTAAAGCTGAAAAGTAGCACATATGTACATGCGGTCACTAAGTGTGAACTCGCTAGAAGCGTACTAGGCTAGCACTATAAGTGTAGTCCAGCTGTAGAATCACTGGCAGAGATCCTCCGTGTCGGTCACCTAACGCGCCAGTGAGTAAATGCCGTAAGCGGCCAAGACCCGTAGTGGATGCCAGCTCAAGGTGTGGAGCTCGACATCTCAACAGGACGCGTATTATGTATTTGGTAGAGTCAGGTACCGGGCTTGTCAGACCAATAGGAAAAGGGTAAGAGTGATCGTCGATGAGAGGCGCACTTTAACTTGGACATTCAAGGGATTAGTTGGTTAAGCATGGGCGCCCAAGTGTGAATGGGGTGAGCTCCTATAAAAGCCAACTAAACCTAATTTTTACTCATTCTCTCATTTGTGCAATTGAAGAGTGCTCTTGCTCCATCTCCATCTTCTTCTTCTTCACCTCCTTGTGTGTGTGTGTGTGAGAGAGAGAGAGAGAGGGAGAGTGTGTGTGCGATCGAGCATTACGAACGCACGACGGCGGCGAAGCGGTTGAGCGCGGCACGACTGCGGCTTCTTCTTCATCTCGGTGAGGAATCCACCACGAAGGCGAGCGTAGAGCGGTGAGTGACACACCCTTTGTTCTCTTGAGCTTGCTAGTTTAGGCTTGTTGTGTGCTTGGAGCCGTTTGTGGCTCGCACACGGTGTATTGGCAAGTCCCTTGCTTCGACAGTGCGGTAAGGAGCGCACAGTAATACGGTCCTTTATCACTCCATTTATAAAATGAGTATCATTGTCACTCACGATTTCAAAGGGACAACCAAATGACTGAAGGTTGCGTGCTGATAGTACACAAGTAAAGTGTACCGACCTTTTCTCCCTTGGTAACCCCACCAAAGATCCCTTTGATATCTTCCATCGTTTGTTTCTAAATGCAATGTTGTGACCTTCATCGTCCAATTGTCCTGTAGAAATCAAGTTTTTCCAAAGAGAAGGAACATGCCTAACGTCTTTAAACTTCCATTCATTTCCGTTAGCAGTTTTGACAGAAATTGTACCTTTGCCGACAATCTCACAAGCTTCATCATCTCCCAAGTATACATACCCAAAATTACCTTTGGTGTAATTTTGGAAATGCTGCTTGTGTGGTGTCGCATGGAATGAAGTCTTTGAATCTACTATCCAAGAATTAGGCACATTGTCTAATGAGAGAATTAGAGCATCTTCCTCTACTTTACCTGCCACATTGGCCTCCGATGTTGGCTTGTTGTCTTGAGACTCAGTCTGCACCTTCTTCTTCTTGGACCAACAATCCTTCTTAACATGGACCTTCTTGCCGTAGTTCCAACATTCAAGAACTGACTTTGTGTGTGACTTGCTCCGTCTTGAGCGATCACGGCCCTTTTGGTTTTTGAATCTCTCCTTAGGCCTTTCTCTTGTTTCCACTGACAGTGCAGCACTTGATGATTCTCTTGTGCTTATCCTTCGTATTTCCTCGCTTAGGAGAACACCCACAACATCATCTTCAAAAGAATCATCCAAAGAAGGACCCCACAAGGACTTTGTGCAGGGGAAAAAACAGTCGGTTTTGCTGAATTTTTAAATTTCACTTGCTCTCAGAATTTGAAAAGGTGATACAAAAAAAAGTTGTAGCTCGTGGGCTGAACTTTTGTCTCAATTTTTTTCATAGTTTTTTGAGCTACGAGCTGTGAGCTACGATTTTATTAGTGGACCCCAGTTTTCCCATGCTATGCAGCCACACTCTCTCTTCCACTTTATCATTTTCCTCTTTCACACACACTTCTTCACTCATCATCCCCACCTCTCTCACCACTCCTCTCTGCACCCTACTCACCTTCTCCTCAACCTTGAAGAATAAGAGAAACCATGGTGAACTCATACCTCCCACACACAATTCCATTCCAAAATTGACCACCTAGTCTCATTTTTCCTCCTCCAAATTACCCATATCTATAAAAAAACCCACAAAATTCATCCTCTTCTCTTAAAAGACAGCATCATGGTGGTTGATTACTCAACTTCAATTACCTTGTCTCTCAAGGAAGGTCAAGAGTGGAGAAAAAATGTACCGTCAAAGCTAGTGGACCGTCAACAAGCGTCAAAATTGGCCCTACTCAAGACACTTGGAGCATCAACCTTGTAAGAAATCCACCTTTTCTTACCTCTTAAGAGTTTTTCTTCCTTATTTGTATCCTACATGGATACTCCCATTGTAAATATCCAATTCCATTCGTAAATTAATAAAAATACTAACTCTACTAACACTAACCCACTATGAAAAGTCCTATCACCTCCATTTCTCTCCTCTCTCTTTCCCCACCAACTTCTTGATAATTCCAAGCAAAAGAAATTAGGTAAATTGCTGAAAATCTAACCCAACCATGGTTAGAGGAGTAACCCTAGCCTTCAAAATTGCTATAAAAGGAGGGTGTAGCTAGCACAAAAAAGGGGGAAGAAAGAGCACTATGCTATAGCTTGAGAAGCCAAGCTCAACCTCTTGAGAAGGAGCTCTTGAGTGGAATCTCATTGGCATTAGGCATATGTATGTGTTGTATTAGGGGTGATTAGCAAGGGAATTCTATGCCATTGTAAGAGAGAGTGATCATTAAATTGAGAGTAGGAAATCTATCATTTCTCCTACTAGTGTAAGCCCAACATTTGCTGAATCAAGGAGGGTGAATTTGGACTAAGCATGGATATCTTGTCTCCCTTCCAACGTGAAGTCATGGACAATAATGATGTGTAAGTGTCTTGGTGTTTTATTTAAGTTCTTGATAGCTTGTCTCCGGGTATTGTTATCAATTTAGCCATAAATCCCACATGCTGTAAGAGGGCGACAGGGTGGAGAGGACTCCCCTTGCCTTAAGACAGTGATTGGGGTGGCTTTTTTTTTGTGATGTGTTGTGGTGTAATTTACTCAGGCTATGTTGAACAAATACTAATCTCACTTTGATTGGTCATGACAGATTTGTAAGAAGGCATTAGTGCAACAAGCACCCCCTTCCCCCTTCTCTCTCTTTCTTACATATATATATTTATGTTTGCTTGATCATTAACGATACACTTCAAAGCAGCCCGAGCACCATCTCTCTCTCTCTCTCTCTCGTGTTTTAGTGTGTGAGAGTGTTCCATTGGTGTTAGGGTTAGTGTAAATTCCTTGCTTGTTTGTGGGTTGCTCTAACGATTCTCCTCTTTTGCGTCCTAGTTCTCTCTTAAACTAGGTGGTGCCCCTTGTGTAGTTGGGATTTGGCTGGGGGTTTGTTGTTTTGGTTTGTGTTGTGTTGTGCCCCAGCCCCATTGAGCAGCACGGGAGCCTTGAAGGGTGTCTAGAGGTTGCTCTTCTTGTTGCCCACCCCGGACCGCTTCAAAATTGGTGCCCCCACTGAGGAAAACAACTCGTGTGTGTTTTTTGTGTAGGATCAACTTTTAGCATAGTCAAATAGTTTGCATGAATCACAAGAGTTTGTATGATCCTTTCATTCCCATTGCAAGGCAAAAGATACACATAATTGTTAGTACTAAGTTGCAATTTCAACGGGTAATTCGTAGGATTTTAGGTCCTCTTAGGTTAGCCGAGATAAACACTTCGGTAAATCCTTTTATTTTGCCTCTCATTAGGTACGATATTAGCTTGGACGTCTATATTTTTGTGTTATTTTAAGCATTAGGACATGCATAGGCCATGGATAATGGCCCAGGAATAGAGGTTTTTCCCTTTCATTTTACTCCACACATTAGGATAAACGTTGCAATTAGTAGAAAGATCCATTTTCAACAACGAATGGTGTTCATGTTTGGTGCCCAAAGAGTAGGAGAAATTCTTGCATCACCAAACCCTATCATTCTACCTCTCATCAACTACCACACTTCTTTTGATGTACATGTGTTCATTTTATTTTAAAATGAAGTGCAGCCCGGAAAAATAGTGTGTATGTTTGTTTTTTCTTTGTCCAAGTTGTTACAAGAGACAAAAAACGATCATTTGTTCTAACAGGGAATGTGTGTGCAGTGAAAGTTCAATCCTTAGAGATCTAGCTCTATTACCAATTGAGATGCAGGAGCAAGTAGTAAGGTGTCTCCCTCATAACAGGAGGGTGGTGAAGTTAAGACGAAAGGTGCTACGTGTGGATTCCATTTTCCTCTTGTTGTTGGGCACTAAGGAAGATCGCATTCATCCAGCTAGTGTGTGCCCTAAGATTGGTAAATAGAGTGAAATTTGGCGTTTGGCGAGTGCATTTCACCATTGAGGAAGACTCTTCAGGAAACTTGCGGCCAGAGTTCATGCTTCATAGACTCACATTTGGTGAATTTTTCCCTCATTTGCGTCTTATTAATAGTCTTCCTTTCGCTTTCAACAAAGGAGATAGGGAGCTTTTCAGAGCTTTTCTTAATAAAGAGAGCATAGAGAATATTGAAAATTTGTATAAATTCTCATCCTTCTCTACTTTCTATGACACTTTCTTCATAGAGACATTGTAAATCTCTTTATGCTTTTGAATGATTTAACCATAATCCTAAGGAGTTTTTGTCCAGGAATTTTGTAGCACAAGTGGAGTCTTTAAATCTTGCAAACTTGATTGGACTTGATGAGGATTTTCTTTATGAAATTGTGACAAGGTTGCCTCACTCCGACTGTGTGGAACTCGAAGGAAAGGAGCTCCTAGTCAATTGCTACTTTCTCACAACCTTCGACGAGCATGAAGATCTAGTTTTTATACAAACCGCTTGTGCGTTGGGAATTGTAGAGCAAGTGCAATTTATCACTTGGGACGTGGTTGCTCTTTTGGATCCAAAAAATGAAGTTCTAGAGATTTTTGTTTATCGCCTTAGCTTTGAAGAATTTCAACCCTTCTTAGAGCTCATCAATAGTCTACCTTTTTGTTTTGATCAAACAAATCGAGACCTCATTGAAGCTTGGATAGCTGAAGAAGAAAACCTAGAGTGGTATTTTCTTACTTCTTCATTTGTAGGCGAGTTGTTCTAAATCTCTATTGTATCCCTTATTGTAACTCGTGTTGTAATCTTTCATAATAATGAAGAGCCAACGCCAAATGTCTGGATATCCTCTTTTCTTTGGAGAGCCTGGAGAGGATGCATAATTATTTTTAGCAAATTTCAAGATGTCTTGCCGCATCAAGAGAATAGTAACCGATCAAGAACGTGTAGAAATGTTTGAGGTGGTCCTTAGGAAAGATACTAGTACTTGGTTTGACTCTTTGCCTGAGGAAGTTAAGGGGAATTACACAGAAGTTTTGAATCGTTTTAAGAGATACTTCTTTGATCCCCAAAACACTCAAAAACTATGGCAAGATATTGTTTCTCATAAGCAAAAAGACTTAGATGACTACTACTTGTACAAGCAAGAGTTTCTACGTCTTTGGGCTCTATGGATACGAAATGTTGCTAACCCTGGTGATGGTGCAGAATTTTTAAAGAAGGAGAGGTTCATAGCCGGACTCTTTCCTGACCTTAAGGTAAAAGTTGAGGCGGGTGCACCTACTTCTTTTGATGCAGTAGAAACTAGAGCTGCTGAGAAGTATAGGAAACTCAAGTGCTTAAGGGGAGAGGTTCCAATAGAAGGTCTTAGACCCAAAGGTAAGTCACAAGCATCAACATCTAGGGAGCTTCCTGAGGTAACGGCTGAAGTGATTGAGAAGTTAAATGAATCCTTAAGCAGCCTGTCAATTCACCTTGCACAAGCTGAAGGTCCAAAGGGACAAGCAAAGAAGTTAGAAGAGAGAGAGCCACGAACTAGGAGAGTCTTGCAATGTTGGAATTGCGGGGAGTCTGGACATGGGATGTATAATTGTCCTTGGCCCTGTGGGGAGCCAGGGAGACCTAACTTGAATTACCAAGTGATGAATGCAGGTGAAGGAACTACTCAGCAACCACGGCTTATACAAAGGACAAATGGAGCAAGACCACCTCCACAAGGAGTGGAAGGAGTTCCACCTTTGCCAGACCCAAATGTGCATGTGGTAGAGGTGACAAATTCAAGAGAGGTTGACATGGAAGCAAATGACATTAAGCGTAGCCGAGGGAAAGGTAAGGAGAAAGAAGGAGTTACATCAGAAAGTGACCATGGACGAGAAAAGAAGGCAAAGGAGACCAAGGAGGCTAAGAGGACTCGACGTCATATCAACCTCCAAGACTTCCCTCTTGGACATGGAATGGCTCCATACAACCTGTTGGAAGACATGAGAGGTAAGGGTCCTGATATCTCATGGCCTCAATTTCTTGCATTATGTCCACAAGTTAGGAGGGATTTAACAAGGGTAATTAGCACTAGGAGAAAGGTAAAAGAGAGTGTGCCTGTTGTAAAAATTGCACAAGCTGAAATGAATGAGGACATTACACCTGTGCTAGATTGTTACATAAAAGGGAGATTGGTTAGGAAAGGTCTAGTGGATAGGGGTGCACAAATTTGCATCATGACAGAGGGACTCATGCAAAAACTAGGCATGCACATCCATGAGACACCTGAAATTAAGGTCAAGATGGAAAAAAATAGCAAGGCTAGGTGCGTAGGCATTTGTAAAAATGTTTTTGTGGAGGCCTTTGGCATTAAGAAGGCAGTGGATTTCTATGTCATGTCTACCAAAGGAAATGGTTACCCATTTATCCTAGGGAGACCATGGCTAATGAAAATGCAAGCTTTGCAGGATTGGGAGAGTGGAAAGCTCATTTGCAGGAACGACAATCATAAGAAGGTTATCTTTGACATGAAGGAGCAACGCCAAGAGGAGCTCCATGAAGAATCATCTCAAAGTGAGACGGAAGAAGGTTGGACCGATAGCACTTCAGAAGAAGAAAGTAGCGGCAGCATTACTGAAGAGGAGTCTTCCATCGAAGTCATGGGGTTAAGGTTTAAGCCAAGCAACCAAGAGACCTCTTGTCAAGGCTTGGAGGAGGTAGGTCCTCAAGAGAACAAAGGTGTTCAAGATGAAGAGATGCTGGAAGGTATGCTATCAACAACACTTACAAATGATGAAAGAGAGGAGTTCAAATGTGTGCTAAGTAAGTTTCCTAGGCTTTTTGCTAAAGACTACACTGACGTGAGTGGGGTAGATGTTGTTCAACACAAGATTGAGTTAAAGCCTGAGGCCACACCTAAAGCTCAGAAGCTACGAAGGCTAGTAGTTATAAAGGAGCAGGCTCTACTCAAGGAGGTAAGAAAGCTTCTAGCAGTAGGTTTCATTTATCCATTGGAGAATTCAAAGTGGGTCTCTCCTATTGTTGTCACTCCTAAGAAAAATGGCAAGTGGAGGGTGTGTGTGGATTACCGTCCCCTCAATGAGGCAACAAAAAGAGATCACTTTCCCCTCCCATTCCAGGATGAGATACTAAATGAGGTAGCTTGTCATGAGAAGTACACTGTGTGCGATGGCTACTCAGGTTACTTTCAAATAGGGATTGCATTGGAGGATCAATTGAAAACAACCTTTATCACTCCTTGGGGTTGTTATGCTTTTAGAGTCATGCCATTTGGTCTGACAAATGCTCCTGCAACATTCCAACATTTCATGAATATGGTGTTTCAAGCATTCTTTGGAAAGTCAATTAGGGTGTTCATTGATGATTTCTGTATTTATACCTCAAAATCATTGCATCTACAAAGGGTAGAAGAAGGTTTAAAGAATCTCTACGACATGGGAGGTCAACTCAACCCCGACAAGTGCCATATAGGTGAGGATGAAGTAATCTTGCTTGGTCATAAAGTTTCTTACAAAGGCATTGAAGTGGATCCTTCGAAGGCAAAGGCTCTTATTGAGCTACCATCACCCAAGAGTCTTAAGGAGGTCATCTCATTCACTCAAAAGGTGAAGTATATGTCACGCTTCATTCACTTAGCCTCGGAGTTACTTCACCCTTTGCAAAAGTTGACACAACAAGTAGAATTTGCATGGTCTGATGAGCTTGAAGAGTACTTTTGTAACATTAAAGCCATTTTGTCAGAGCTACCAACACTTATGCCTCCTTGTTGGGAGTACACATTCTTTGATAGCTCTAGTGCTGGGAAAGAAACAATTGGTGCAGTTTTGTTACAACAAGATCCCTATAGTACCAGGATGCGGCCCATCTACTTTGCTAGTAGGGTCATGAATGCTTTAGAGAGAGGCTACACGGAGGCAGAACTCATGATGCTTTCTCTCATGTTTGCGATAAGGAAGTTTAGATCCTACTTGCTCCCAAAACCTTTTGTAATCCTCACCACAGAGAATTTGTTCCCTTGGGTGTCATCTCAAATGAATCTTAGTACTAGGATCTCAAAGGGGATTATGGAGTTGCAAGAGTTTCAATACTCTTTCAAGGTAGAAGATAGTGTGCGTGCACAATTTGCAGGGATTCTCACTTATAGGGTGCATGAAAAGGAGATTAAGGTGCCTGAAGCAAAGACCCTACCATTTCCACCACCAAAAAGTATTCCTAATGCTTTTACCTTGTTCTTTGATGGAGCTTTTCGTCGAGCCACAGGAAAAGCAGGGGGAGGGCTAGTGTTGCTCAACCCAAGCGGAGAGGTGGTCACAAAAGAGAAGTTCAATCTACCAAGTTCAACTAGCAACAATGAAGCAGAATATGACACACTACTTCATGGTTTAAAAATATGCATTGGCCATGGTATACAACGTCTCATGGTAAAAGGGGATGCACTTCTCATTGTGAAGCAGATTTTAGGCATTTGGGCATGCAAAAATGAAAGACTAAGGTCCAAAGTTCATACCATCCGTAGGCTATTTAATCAATTTGAGGAGGTGCAATTATATCATATTCCTAGGAAGCAAAATGAAGATGCTGATTTACTTGCACAACAAGCCGTTGCATGTGTAAAGAAAGAAGTGCAGGTCATCATGGTGGCAGCTGCTGTGAAGCAACCGAGGTACCACGGATTGGAGTCATTGGCTCCCATCATTGGCTACATTTTGGAGGGTGAGTTTCCACCAGAATTCACAAAAGCTCAGAAGGGGAGACTCATGAAAGAAGGCAAGCATGTATCTCTTCCTAGAAGGCTCCCTCTATCAAAGAGGGAAGGATAAAGTGTGCAGAAGAGTACCAACTATCGTGGAAATTCCAGCCATTCTAAAAGCTTTGCATGAAGAGGCATGTGGTGGTCATTTTTCCCAAGAATTAACTGTGAAGAAGATTTTGCTTGCGGGGTATGTTTGGCCAAGTCTGCATGTGGATGTCCAACATTGGTGTAAAAGTTGTCACAATTGTCAGGTAAATGGGAATAGAAGATTGATGCATGGCCCGAGGAAAATAGTGCTTGCAAATGGACCCTTTGAAAAGTGGGGCATTGATGCTATGGGTCCTCTGCCTAGGACAAAAAATGGTAAACTCTACATTCTAGTGGCTGTAGACTATATGACTAGGTGGGTGGAAGCACAAAGTGTGGCAAAGGTAAATGAGAGGACAGTGAGCAAATTCGTCTACACTCACATTTGTTGTAGATTTGGCACACCTTTGGAGATTGTTTCTGATAATGGTCCAGGGTTTAGAAAGGGATTGCTCACAGAAGTCTGTGAAGAACTTCACATTCTACATCGTCACAGTACACCCTACTATCCCCAATCAAATGGTTTGGTAGAAAAAGCTAATGGTGTCATTGCAGGCATCATTAGAAAGATGGTGAAAAACAAGACAAAATTTTGGGATGACTTCTTGGATGGTGCCTTGTGGGCGTATCGAACCACATATAGGGAAGCCACGGAGTTCACACCATTTCACTTGGTCTATGGTCAAGAGACTTTACAGCCAATTGAGCTAAACATTCCAACAATGCGACTTCATGGCAAATCAGCACAAGATGATCAAGAAGCATGGATGGATCGACTTCTTACCTTAGCTGAGCTTGAGTGGAAAAGAGAATCAGCATACGAGTGCTATAAGAGGAAAGCCACACAGACAAAGGAGAAGCTTGACAAGAAACTGAAGGACAAAGGCATCAATGAAGGAGATCTTGTGCGAAGGTATGACAATCAACTCGATAATCGTTTTGATGCCAAATTTGAAACAAGATGGCAGGGGCCATACATAGTCAAGAAGGCTTTCAATTCAAGTTACTATCAACTTATGGACTTGAATGTTAAAGAGCACTCCAGGAAGGTAAACAGCTATCGCTTGAAGCCTTACTTGAGTCGCCTTCTACCAAAGGATCTACCAGAGCAAAAGGCAACTATCTCATGTAAGTATTGTTCCATGAAGCATGAGTGTAACACAAACCAAAATTCCAAGGGGCCAAACAATGAAGATCTTGTCAAGGACTCTGAAGCACTCTCTTTGGAAAAGATTCTTTATGATGGTACATGAATATATCATCATCCTAGGGGAGGGCTAATGATAGCCATTTTTTGGATCTCTGTAATTTTCATAGTGAGTTATCTCACCCTATCGAATCACTCAAACATTGTGGTTACCCTCACCCTTTCACTGTATATAAGTGCGTGTGAGTTATGGGACTTTTCCCATATCTCCTTACTGAAATAAAAAACCCTCAATTAGCTAGTCATTGGGCTAGTTGAGCCAAAAAAATAAAAAATATAAAAAATATAAGTATATTATGGCCAATGCGTATGTAAATATTTCTTTGTATATAGAGCCTAAATAAAAGATTTTTTCATAATTATTTTGGTATTTATTTAAATATTTCTACCTAGGTGTGTGTTATTTATGCTCTGTACATTGCCTCACCATTACCACAATTTTTCTTACCATTTTTCATACTCTTTATTCTCTTATATTTGGTGTAACTCCACCCCAACAAAAATCCAAAAAAACTAGTTTTATTTATGTGTATATTTTTTCACTATTGTGATTTTTCCCTTCCTACATCTATTTTGTTTTTTTTCTAAAAAATTAGAACACCAAAAATATTTATCTTTTTATGGTAGCCCCATAATGAGAGAGATTTCTTTTGACCCCTTTATATTTTTTCCACTTATATTATTTATATTTGACATGTACATATTTTTTAGACCCCTCAATATTTGATTTTCTTAGTTGTACTATTCACTTATATCATGATCTCAACAATATCTTCAATTATAGACCTACCAAATAAGGTCAAGGGTAGGTGGCATGCATACTTGCACTATGGAGGGCTCACTCTTGGAGGTATTCAAAAGAATCATCCAAAGAAGGACCCCACAAGGACTTTGTGCAGGGGAAAAAATAGTCGGTTTTGCTGAATTTTTAAAGTTCACTTGCTCTCAGAATTTGAAAAGGTGATACAAAAAAAAGTTGTAGCTCGTGGGCTGAAATTTTGTCTCAATTTTTTTCATAGTTTTTTGAGCTACGAGCTGTGAGCTACGATTTTATTAGTGGACCCCAGTTTTCCCATGCTATGCAGCCACACTCTCTCTTCCACTTTATCATTTTCCTCTTTCACACACACTTCTTCACTCGTCATCCCCACCTCTCTCACCACTCCTCTCTGCACCCTACTCACCTTCTCCTCAACCTTGAAGAATAAGAGAAACCATGGTGAACTCATACCTCCCACACACAATTCCATTCCAAAATTGACCACCTAGTCTCATTTTTCCTCCTCCAAATTACCCATATCTATAAAAAAAACCACAAAATTCAGCCTCTTCTCTTAAAAGACAGCATCATGGTGGTTGATTACTCAGCTTCAATTACCTTGTCTCTCAAGGAAGGTCAAGAGTGGAGAAAAAATGTACCGTCAAAGCTAGTGGACCGTCAACAAGCGTCAAAATTGGCCCTACTCAAGACACTTGGAGCATCAACCTTGTAAGAAATCCACCTTTTCTTACCTCTTAAGAGTTTTTCTTCCTTATTTGTATCCTACATGGATACTCCCATTGTAAATATCCAATTCCATTCGTAAATTAATAAAAATACTAACTCTACTAACACTAACCCACTATGAAAAGTCCTATCACCTCCATTTCTCTCCTCTCTCTTTCCCCACCAACTTCTTGATAATTCCAAGCAAAAGAAATTAGGTAAATTGCTGAAAATCTAACCCAACCATGGTTAGAGGAGTAACCCTAGCCTTCAAAATTGCTATAAAAGGAGGGTGTAGCTAGCACAAAAAAGGGGAAAGAAAGAGCACTATGCTATAGCTCGAGAAGCCAAGCTCAACCTCTTGAGAAGGAGCTCTTGAGTGGAATCTCATTGGCATTAGGCATATGTATGTGTTGTATTAGGGGTGATTAGCAAGGGAACTCTATGCCATTGTAAGAGATAGTGATCATTAAATTGAGAGTAGGAAATCTATCATTTCTCCTACTAGTGTAAGCCCAACATTTGTTGAATCAAGGAGGGTGAATTTGGACTAAGCATGGATACCTTGTCTCCCTTCCAACGTGAAGTCATGGACAATAATGATGTGTAAGTGTCTTGGTGTTTTATTTAAGTTCTTGATAGCTTGTCTCCGGGTATTGTTATCAATTTAGCCATAAATCCCACATGCTGTAAGAGGGCGACAGGGTGGAGAGGACTCCGCTGGCCTTAAGACAGTGATTGGGGTGGCTTTCTTTTTGTGATGGGTTGTGGTGTAATTTACTCAGGCTATGTTGAACAAATACTAATCTCACTTTGATTGGTCATGACAGATTTGTAAGAAGGCATTAGTGCAACAAGCAACCCCTTCCCCCTTCTCTCTCTTTCTTACATATATATATTTATGTTTGCTTGATCATTAACGATACACTTCAAAGTAGCCCGAGCACCATCTCTCTCTCTCTCTCTCTCTCTCGTGTTTTAGTGTGTGAGAGTGTTCCATTGGTGTTAGGGTTAGTGTAAATTCCTTGCTTGTTTGTGGGTTGCTCTAACTATTCTCCTCTTTTGCGTCCTAGTTCGCTCTTAAACTAGGTGGTTCCCCTTGTGTAGTTGGGATTTGGCTGGGGGTTTGTTGTTTTGGTTTGTGTTGTGTTGTGCCCCAGCCCCATTGAGCAGCACCGGAGCCTTGAAGGGTGTCTAGAGGTTGCTCTTCTTGTTGCCCGCCCCGGACCACTTCACCACCCTCGCCGTCGGCGGCTCGCCGGAATCTAGTCTAGAAAGATAATCAGCAACCGCATGCTATGCTCCTGGACGATGTATTACCTCAAAATGAAATTTTTGTAACAAGAGCACCATCGAGCCAATCTTCCTATCAAGTTCTGCTGGCCACATGAAAGAAAAACGCCGGTCCAACAGATAATGATGGAACTTTTTCAGGGAATAAATCATCCCTAAACATTCTCTTTCTGTCACTGAATAATTTTTTTATGAGGATGATAATCTTCATCTTACATAATAGATAGGCCGAAACCACCCGTGAGTTTGTCCTGCATCAGCACACTGCCAATAGCCCGGTCAGAAGCATCCACAAAAACAGGAAAATTCTGACCCCAATTCGGATGGATCATGATCAGAGCGTTGGACAACTGAATTTTTAATTTCCTAAAGGCCAGATCACATTCTTGCGTCCATTCAAAAACTTTGGCATGCGCTGCCTGATTAATAGGGATTGCCAAATGCAGGACAAACCTCAAATGCCTCCCATGCCAACGAGCTTGGCCCATAAATATTGCACAACACTGCTTTAAATTCACAGGCAGAGGTGCTTCCATAATTGCAACTATTTTATCCTGATCAATTGAAATTCCATCCTCACAAGTTACATGACCCAATAATCTCCCACTTCGCACTGCAAATGCACATTTTAGAGGATTTAAACTAAATTTTCCCTCTTGACATTTCATAAAACATTACCGCAATTGCTTCAAATGCTCTAATTGCGCTCCAAAGACACTAAGATAATCCAGATTTTTTCGCATAAAACCTGCCAAATAGAGACCAAAAATTTGAAGCATGTCCCTTTGAAAAGTTGAGGGTGCATTCTATAATCCAAACCACATTACTGTGCATGCAAAAACGCCCCTATTTTAGCCTGATCACCTATAACCATCCAAATTTGGTTATATCCATTGAACCCATCCAGAAAAGAATACATCTCGTGCCCTACCACATCATCCAAAATAGAATCCAAAAATGGAAGAGAAAAAGGATCCGAAACAGTAGCTGCATTCAACTTCCTATAATCCACACAAATGCAAATTTGCTTGTTTTTCCTTGGTACCACCACAATAGGAGAAATCCATTTGGGATTATCAATAGGGGTAATAAAACCCCCCTGCAATAGACGATCAATTTCCACCTTAACTTGCTTCGCTACATTCAGATTCATCCTATATGAATGTTGCTTCATTGGCACCGCATCTGGTTTTAAATTAATCGCATGCTGATAAAACTTTGGATCCAGTCCTTTCATGTCTGCATAATCCCATGCAAAAACATCCTTGAATTCTGTCAACAAATTAATCAAGTCTCCTCGAAAACTTGCCTCAAGTTGTTTATTAATATGAATGGGTTGAGACTCCACTTGATCTCCTAGAAATACCTTCTCCAATTCATCTTCCTTTACCCTTGTAATTTTACCCATATGTGCTTCAAACGCACGTTCTTGCCTAATAATTTCCTCCAATGATTCAGAAAGAGGCAATACTTTTTCTTGCTCCCCCGGCTCTACTATTCCTGGGACCCCTAAAGATTTCCCCTCCGAAATCATAGAAACATCTACAAGATAGAGGGTTAGCCTTTAGGATTTGTTCCTCTTCATCCTCTTCTAATCCTTCCACCATATTCACTATCTCCGCTATCACAAGACATACTCCCTGGACTGGTTGTTTGCATGTTCCCAACATCACCCGAACTTTCCTACGACCCTTTTTAACTGTAAGTATATTTGCCTCCCAATTATGCTTTATCCTGGCTTGACGTAACCATGGTCTCCCCAAAATAATATGATAATCCTGACTGTGATGCTCAATATTTAAGACTACTACGAAAACAACAAAAGACAAGCCAACTACATCCAACACAATGCCGCAAAGTAATCCTACTGGCTGTACTCTTCTCTAATCTGCCATGCGAACTACAAAGGGTGCAGGTTCCCAATCACTAAGACCAAAGCGCTCACAAGCCGCTTGAGTATTAATATTCACTCTTTCACCTCCATCTAATAGCACCTTGTCGATGTATGTGCCATGATATCTTACTGGAAGCTCCAGAATACGAGTATCCGTGATCCTAGTTGTCGGTAGCAACGAGACTGACTCATCCCCCTCACCCTCAGCTACTGCAATATCAACTTCTATCTCATTCATTGCTTTGGCCTTTTGACTTAGCAAAGCATTATGAAATTTGGAACCAATTTCAATAGCAAACCCAATCGTACTTGTAATGGTGATTCTAGAACCTCTTTCCAAACTGAATCCCAATTATCATCTTTCATAGTATCTACCTTGTTTCGGACTCTTCCCTCTTTTGTTTTGAGAGAAGAGGTCGATGGTCTTGATGTTTGCAATGGTGGTACTGAATGTGGCATCCAAGTTACAGTCTTTTTCCGTACATTCTCTTGAGTTTCCCAATCCAGAAGCTTAACATCGTATGTTAGTACCACATTTTTACCAGAATGAGTAATCAAAGAAACCACCCGGATCTGATTCCTCCAGCCCCTCAATCTGAACCATAGCCACACTCGAATGCTTTTTAGCAGCACGTTCTTGTTTCTTCCGATCATACTCCCTAGCCTTTGAACACTCAGACCACCAATGCCCATCTCCCAAACAGAAAAGGGAGGTCTTGGGTCGATTAGTATCTTGGCCACCTTTTCCGCGACTGCGACCCCCTCCTTGACCCCATCCACCGGCTTGTCCTTGAAAGAGCATCTCTGATGTATAAGCATGAGCCATCGCCACCGCAGGCTCTTGTCCATGCCCTGACTGTTGTGTGTGCCATGTAGAAGAATCCTACAACCACAACCATTGTAATAACATTCCACTGTATTATGAGTGTTCGCTGTGCAAATCGCACACCATTTTTTATTCATTGCACACTCTTGAGCGGCATGTCCTGGATTCCGGCACTAAGTATACCATAGTTCCTTCAAACTTTTAACTATCGTAAAAGATTTTGTCGATCTGGATGCAACACCTTTCCCTTAACACTGGGATTTTCTTCGAGTTGCTTCCTCCGATTCTTTCATTGAACCACTGTTGCCTAAATCTAAGGATTCTGAGTTTGCAGTCTCCGACTCCGAACTATCACTGCCACTTCCCTGAGACTTATGATGAGATTTCTTGCGATCCTTTTTCTTTGATTTCTTTGGGGATTCTGTATCCTCAAAAGCCTCTCCTGCTACAACAGCCCTTGCAATCACATTATCGAATGGAGTGGTTACCTTATCTACTGTTTCCATAGCAGTTCTGAGATCCTTATTGAGTCCTTGCAAAAAATAATCATTTAACACCTCGGCTGTTGGCCATTGTGCCTGAGGTACCCGTGTTGCAAAAGCATCCGGAACTTTGGAGCATAATCCTCCAATGGCAACGACTTTTGTTGTAGCGTCCGAAGCTTTTCCAAATGTTCAACGATTGTCTTTTCCATTCCAAATCGTTGCAAGAACTCTCTGGACCCTTCGACATACGTTTGAAATTTATCGTCAGAATACTCTAACAGCCATTTTGTGACTTTCCTGAAAGTGTAGATTCAAACACCGATTGTTGATAGAGAGGAACCATACTACGAGGATAATTCAATCCATACACTTTATTAAATTGTCTCAAATGTGCATCAAGGTCTTCCTTTGAAAGACCTCAAAAGCGGCTATACTTAATCTGACCACCCACCACTGGCTGTGCCATAGTCCCTTGCCCAACTGTACCCCCTCCTGGAAAAAGTTGTCGAACAATAGGAGGGAGGGAAAATGGCGGGGAAACCCTAGGACTTGTTGGGGTATAAAGTCCAATGTGGTTGCCCAGGTAAGTGGGCAGGCCGCCAAGTATGTACACATATTCTTTTGTAAAAACCTAATAAGAACTGACTATGCTCTACACGTTACAGTAGAGCGAGTTCACCATATCGTCGTGCTCTTCTTCTCGCACTCTCTCTCGCGTCGCACTTTCGTTCGTACTTCTTCAACTGGTATCAGAGCTCATATCGAGGCTCGAGGCAGCATTTACAGGTAGCCAGAGTCACCTGCTTAAATTGGAGTGATATTCGACAGGCGAAGACACGGCCCCAACTCCTGTGGCAGTACCTGAAGGGTTTGGTGTTCTCAGAATTTCATTCTGAGGTCATCTCGACCACCATTCGGCTTCGACAAAGTTCTGCGTAGGCCATTTTCGGCTACGTGGTCTCGGCGGGTGCAGATCCGACTCTGCAAATTTGGGGTTTCGGCTTACGACTGTAGGTACTGAGGATATCGGCACTCCGAGAGTGCTAATTTGTGGCATCAAAGGACAACTCACAGTTCTTGGAGGCGTGTCACATACGACACGGGCGCATCTACACACATATTGTAGGCGACATCCATACTAGCTCATCAGGTAGCTTGTGTTTGCTACTTGATATTCCAGATTTCATCCTGACATTGCAGGTACTTCCACATGGGATGTATTGTCAGAGATGATGTATGTCTGTTGAGGGTTTGCTGGCTGTAAGTCACGCAGCAAACAACCGCCGCAGCGGTTACAGCATACAGTGGGAAATTTGTGGATGTATGACTTTGTTGGAAGTCTATGTACTGTCAAATTTACTGCAGCCTTTGTTGAGGGTCGAGTGAGGTTTTATTGAGCTGGGGGATTCTCAAATGTTGAGATCCTTTCGGTGATACATGTCTTGGAGCGATCCCTCGAGCACCCTTAGATAGGCAACTAGGATGTATTGACTGTGAGTTAGACAGTTGGGATTGCATCTTTGCTTTACTACTGTTGAGGCATTGTCGCAGTCTATGCTTACAAGATAGAGGCAGGACAGTGAGAGACAGTACAGGTGCAGGACAGGTTTACCCACAACTTACAGTGTTAGAGAGATAGTGGTTTTTTGAGCTATTTTTGGTCTATTTTTTAGTACACCAAAGCCATTTTACAAAGGAGACTCTGCCAAAATTTCTGCAAAATCTGAAGCTTTCTTGGTTCATTTGACAGGTTGATATTGGTTCAGAGGTCAGTTTACAGGGGAAACTCTGCCGAAGTTTTCCCAGGAAAGTCAACTACTGTGAAGTGTAGCTATGGCTGGATCACAGGACACTGCTCTTTACAATATCAAGAAGCTGGATGGAACCAATTTCCCATTGTGGAAGAAGCAGATTTGGCACTTGTTGGTACAAAAGAAGCAGATAAAACCTATAAAGCTCAAGGGGATAAAACTAGAAGATATGGACAAAGATGACTGGAGCGAAATGGATGAATTGGCACTTTCTACCATTATGCTGACTTTGGCAGAAAGCATTTACTTCAATGTAGCAGACGAGATGTCGGCTTATCAAGCATGGTTAACGCTGAGTGATCTTTATGAGAAGCAAAGTGCAGCTTCACAGGTATACTGGCTTAAGAAGCTTGTTGACTTGAAGATGAAAGAAGGGACACCTATGTCCAATCATCTGAATGAATTCAACACAATCTACAGTCAGTTTCCAGCTCAAGGTGTCAAGTTTGATGAACCTGTTAGAGCTATGTTCCTGTTGATCACATTGCCGAAAAGTTGGGACACTTTTCGCACAGCTTTGAGTAATTCTTCACCTCCAGATGGTCTGACCATAGCAGGTGTAGAAGGCAGTTTGCTTACTGAAGAAACCAACAGAAAGAAAATGGACAAAGGCAAAGGAACAGCCTTAGTTGTCAGGGGAAGGACCAAAGAAAAGTACAAAGGTGGAAAGAGGAATCAATCTCGTATCAAGTCCCGCAGTGCTAAAAGCAAGAGTGACATAGAATGCTACCATTGTGGCAAGAAGGGTCACATGAAAAGAGACTGTAGAGAATGGAAAGCAGAAAAAGGAAAAGAGAAAGCTGAAGACCATGGTGAGAAGAACAAGTCCTTAGTGAAGATTCAAGAAATAAATGTGACAAACACTGTTGTAGAGGATGACAGTCTAGTGTCAGGAGACATCTACTTCTTGAAGAATACAATGGACTCAGCTCTTCTTACAGCATCTGATGGACATGCAATGAGTGACTGGATCATAGACTCAGGGGCATCACTTCATGTGTCTCCAAACAAGGAGTGGTTTACCTCTTATGTGACCACTAAAGGTCATGTTCGGCTAGGCAATGGGCAGACATGTGATATCTTAGGTGTTGGAGATGTTCAATTGAAGTTTTAGAATGGCTCTTCTTTCATGCTGAAGAATGTGAGACATGTTCCCGCAATTACAAAGAGCTTGATCAACACAGGTTTACTTGATGATGCTGGCTACGTCACCACTTTTGGACAGAACGTGTGGAAGATATCCAAGGGTTCTATGACATTAGCACATGGAGTAAAGTCTAGAGGACTTTACATGATTTATGTATCAAATGTCTCTAAAAATGTAATCAATGTAACCGAGCAGCCGAACGTTTCTTTGTGGCATAGCCGGTTAGGACATATGTCCAAGAAGAGAATGGAAATCTTGTCTCATTCTGGTTATTTTCCTGGCTTGTCATTTAATGACTTTGAATTCTGTGAACATTGTCTGTATGGTTAGCAAACACAGAAGCCACATAAGCATAGAAGCAGTAGAAGAGATACACAGTTGGCACTTGTTCATAGTGATTTGTGTGGACCTATGCCTAACCTATCTCTAGCGGGATCTTCTTACTTTATGACATTTATAGATGATTACTCGAGGAAAGTATGGGTTTACTTTCTCAAGCACAAGGATGAAGCGTTTAGTGTTTTCAAAACGTTTGTGACACTTGTGGAGAATCAGAGTGGCAAGAAGCTTAAATGCTTACGCACTGACAATGGTGGAGAGTATGTTTCAAAGGCCTTTCAGGACTTTTGTAAGTCAAAAGGTATAAAACGTGAACTTACTGCTCCTTACAATCCTCCTCAAAATGGTGTTGCTGAGAGGATGAATAGGACCATACAAGAGAAGGTCAAAAGTATGTTGTCTAATGCACAGCTGCCAAATGGGTTTTGGGCTGAAGCTGTATCAACAGCTGTTCATCTTGTAAATAAATCTCCTAGCAAGGTTTTGCAGAAGGATTCAGTGCCAGAGATGGTATGGTCAGGCAAGGTTCCCTCATACAAGCATCTCAGAGTCTTTGGCTGTGAGGCATATACTCACGTTCCAAAAGAATTTAGGAACAAACTTGAGCCAAAGAGTAGAAAGTGCATCTTTCTAGGCTATGGTAATTCTGGTGAGATGGGGTACAGAATTTGGGATCCCGAATCTAGAAAGGTTGTCCGCAGCAATGATGTTCACTTTAATGAATCCAAATATCATTCTAAACCAGAGAAGGTTGAGGAGATTAGAAGAGTTGTCTTCCAAGAAGATGGACTTGCACGTGCAAGACAAAATGTCAGGGCTCAAGAGGAGCAAGGACAGGATAGAGTGGAACCACAGGTTGTGGCTGAGCCTGAGCCACCTATTGTGCGTAGATCTGGACATATCACGCGACCTCCTGATAAGTTTGTTCCATCTATGAACTATGTCATGTTGACTGATTGAAATGAGCCTTCATATTACAAGGAAGGAGTGCAAATGAAGGACTCCAGGAATTGGCAATTGGCCATGCAGTCAGAGATGACAGCTCTACATAAAAACCAGACATGGAAGCTAGTTAAATTACCACAGGGCAAAAAGGCTCTACCCTGTAAATGGGTTTACAGGTATAAGATCACCACTCATGATAGTGAGCCAAAGTACAAAGCAAGGCTTGTTGCCAAGGGCTTTAAGCAAGAACAAGGCATTGACTTTGATGAGGTCTTCTCTCCGGTGGTCAAGATGACTACATTGAGATGCTTTCTTGCATTGGTTGCCATATTAGATTTGGTGTTGCACCAAATGGATGTCAAGACAGCGTTCTTGCATGGTGATTTAGATGTGGAAATTTACATGCAGCAGCCAGAAGGGTTTGTTGAGAAAGGCAAGGAAGATTTGGTATGCCAGTTGTTAAAGAGTCTTTATGGCTTAAAACAATCACCGAGGGCATGGTACCATAAGTTCCACAAGTTTATTCTTTCTCAAGGCTACAAACGTAGTGATTTCGATCACTGTCTATATACAAAGAAGGCTAAGGATGGCAGTTGGCTGATCCTTATTTTGTATGTGGATGACATGTTGATTGCTGGCAAGAACTTGGAAGAAATTTCAGCTTTGAAGTCAAAGATGGCAAAATCGTTTGACATGAAAGACATGGGTGAGGCAAGTCATATACTTGGTATGCGCATTGAGAGAGACATATCAAAGAAGTTGATTTGGTTATCTCAAATAGAGTATATTGTGTAATGTGAATGGCCTATGAACTTAGAGAATAGCGGAATTAAGAGAATTACAGTGAGCAATTTTGAGAGCATAGAGGGTGAACTTAATTGGTAGTAGCAACTCTATCATAACACTTAATTAACTAGGCATGAACAATACTTTTACAAGAGAGAGAGTGTAGAGAATATGACAACAGTTGAGGACCGGATTTATGTGGAGCCGGTCCCCCCTCCAAAAGGCATTTGTATTATAGATTCTCTCATTAAGAGACTTGGTACAATACAATCTTTGTGTTCCTTGAGACCTCCTTGGCAATATGAAGATGGAAGGTTCACACACCAAGATTTTGCATAATTTCAACAATCAATCTTAGCTTGGAAACAATCAAGAACTTGTGAACATCATTAATCTTTGTGTTCCCTAAATCATTTGAGTGCATGAAGATGTATACTTTTTATGCATCAACTTGTGCTTAAAGCAATAATAATCTACCTTGCAATACAATTAATCTACTTGCATTAAGTAATTAATCTACTTACAATAAACCATTAGCCTTCTTGCAATAAGCATAACATGCACTTGTAGAAAGCATTAACTATCCCAAGCCTCAGTCCCAAGACCTCAAACACCTTCGAAGGTGGAGAGAGCTAGCAGGGAATGAGGGTAGGGAAGAGGAAGAAGAAACATTTCGTAGGAGAAAGAATTAGTTCCTCACTTATCATACTCTTGTTGCTAGCATACATAATAGCATAGTAATGAAGAAGAAGGAGATGACAAGCTCAAGCATTGAAGCATGGCTCTTGGTTGGATTTGCACTCCATAGCCAAGAGTGTTGGTGTAGGCTCTCAACCTCTATTTGCTTGGAGAGGGAGTTCTTGCACTTTGCATAGCACACAATGAGAGTGTTTGTGAGTGTGTGTGGGTGAGTATACCCCCTAAGCACCCCCCTAGCTTGCTTGGGTCGACCCCCCCTTGTAGCTCATGCTTGAAGCTCATTGGACCCCTCCAGGCCTAGCCAATCACCAGCAGGAGCCATAACAAGCAACATGGGTAGCCTTGGGACAAGTGTCCCCCTTTCCCCTTTTGAGAGAGAGGACTTGATAAATGAAAAAACAATTAGATAATTCAAGTAATTTATCATTGGAACCTTTTGAAGCCTAGACAATAGGCTTCAAGCAACACATGAAGGTAACATGGGTAGGGACCTGACATGTGTCCTTGCTGCCTCTTCAAGCTGGGGCTTCCCTTGTGAGTGTGAGTGTTTGTTCTCTCTCTAATCCCTAGGAAAAGGGCTCGCCCCCCCTCTTGTAGGGATGCTTTTGACTTTAGGAGCTCAAGCACCTTAGTCATCAAGCATGACAAAGCACTTGGACTAGGGGGTGTTCCCACAAGCATCTCAGGCAAGCATCTCAAGGCACCTCAAGCACCTTAATCATGTATCAAGTCAAGCACCTCAAGCATGGAGCCATTCAAGCACCTCAAGCATCTTAATCAAGCACCTCAAGCACGACAAGCACCTCGAGCTTAGGCCGGGTTCCCACATCAAGCTCAGCCCTAGCTTGCTTAAGGTCAAAGGACTTTTACACACATTATTGGAGTTCTTCAATGAAGCTAACCCTAAGGTCTTATGCTCCATTGGTTAGCCTTGCTCTTTGATAGACCATCTCTCATTTGGGCCCCTTAACCATTGGCCCCGTGTTGAGATAGATCTATAAGCACATGTCTATATGCTAACCCTTGTTCCCGTGTATTCTCCCACATTAAGTGATCAGTTTAATATGAGAAAATCATTTGGGTTGGATAGATATTAATTTTTATGACATATTGACAAGGTTTTGCAACGTTTCAATATGGAGAAGGGGAAGGCATTGAGTGTTCCATTGCCACCATATGTGAAACTTAGCAAACAAGATTGTCCTGTGTCTGAGGAAGAACAGGCTGAAATGGATAAGATTCCATATGCGTCTGCAGTGGGTAGTTTGATGTATGCAATGATTGCTACTCACCTAGACATTGCATTTGCAGTGGGAGTAGTAAGTCGATACATGTCAAACCCAGGCAAGAAACATTGGGAGGCAGTGAAAGGAATATTGAGATACCTGAAAGCTACAAAGAGTATGCGTATATGCTATGGGAGTCAGGAGCTAAGTGTAAAGGTTTTTATAGACTCAGATTATGGAGGTGACTTCGACAACTGAAGGTTTACGTCAGGGTATGTCTTTACATTGGCTGGTGGAGCAGTATCATGGCGTTCTAGATTACAAGATTGTGTTACTCAGTCTACTACAGAGGCTGAATATGTTGCAGCATCAGAGGCATGCAAAGAATCAATTTGGCTTAATCGACTAGTAACAGATTTCGGAATCAAAGAAGAGATGCCTGTGTTATATTGTGATAGTCAAAGTGCTATACAATTGGCTCGCAATCCAGTTTATCACTCAGAGACAAAGCATGTGGATGTGAAGTATCATTTCATCAGGGAAATTCTCGAGGATAAGCAACTTCAGCTTGTCAAAGTTCACACCATAGAAAATCTTGCTGATCTACTTACAAAAGGACTTCCCTTAGAGAGCTCTGCGCATTTTCACAAGCAGTTAGGTGTAGGGTAGTACATCACTTCTCTACATCTCTTGTATATTAGCTTGTATAGTAGCTTCTCTCACACTTAAAGTACCACATTGGACTTTAAGTGCGAGGTTGTTGGGGTATAAATCCCAATGTGGTCGCCCAAGTAAGTGGGCGGGGCGCCAGGTATGTACACATATTCTTTTGTAAAAACCTAATAAGAACTCACTATGCTCTACACATTATAGTAGAGCGAGTTCACCATATCTTCGTGCTCTTCTTCTCGCACTCTCTCTCGCGTCGCACTTCCGCTTGTACTCTTTCAGGACTGCTTACCAAAGTTGGTGGTGGAGAAACATGAGTGAATGAGGGAGAGCCTACAGCCGAAGGACATGAGTGACTACATGGAGTACGCCACGCACGTCAAAAATGCCTACCACGCACCTAACTTGGAGATGGAGACACATGTTCCTCAACTTGCGGTGTAGAAAAAACAAATTCATCTGAACCGCCTGTCCTCCGACGTCTCCCCAAAATTGGAACCATAGGGTCTGGAGGACCGTGCAACCTAGTGCCCATGCATGTTCACAGTAGGTCACACATCGGGCATCATGGTCTCCAGATGTAATGCCTAATGCCCCACAATGGAGAAATAAGCATTACAGGAATGGATACCCTCACGATGCCTTACATTTTATAAACATCAAAGTATACGAAGGCAGAATAGAAGACAATACACAGGAACAGAAACCATCTTCTTCATTGATATGTAATAGAACAGAGAGTTACAAGAGTGAAATATATTGATGGCATGAGAAAGAGATATCCACAAAGACTGGTATGTGCCCCCCCAAATACACCCGTTGCTCCAGCGCAGATCGGGAACAGTTCAAAATCCCATCGTGTCTCATGATATCCCATGAATAGCTCTCCCAAAGCCGCATGACTCCCAGTCCGCAATGTCCATACAACCGTAGGATCACAATGTGTGGCTTACGTTGTAACACTGGGGACATACGCTCTGGAACTACATGTGGAGTAGGTATTGTCATTGGGCTTGGCGTATAGGAATCCCTTGGGTTCCAAGTTTGGTACATTGTTGTGCCATGTGGTGGCCCAAAGTTCATATGTGTGGCCCTAGGCATAGAAGACATAGGGCGTTTCATGCTAATGCTAGCTGGTATGGTCCCATTGAAATAAGAGCTTGGATGTTGTGGTTGTGGAGCATAATTTATTGAAACAATGGGATGGGTACGAGCTATATGAGTACGAGGACCTATCGGTGCATGCAATTGATACACACTTGTAGGTACTGTTGCACGCATTGGGCTACCATGTAGCGGTGCTTTACGAACAAATGAGATCCATGGCGTTTTTATTGTCATTCCCGTCACTAGGGCAGGCATGGTAGCCGTGGTTTCATCAAGAGAGAGATGAGCTAAACTTGGAAAGATAAAGCTATCACTTGTGGGCTTAGATTGTACTGAGACCCCTAGAAAAAAAACATATGGAGGATCCATTGGTGCATACCAAGGGAGTCTCTATTTGCGATAAAGTTGGTTGCCTAGTCTTCTCTGTATCTAAGAATCTCATGAGACTCGTTGAAGGCATGTGGATCCCTTTGTTCTACCTCTCTAGCTCAATAACCCCCTCGATGACATTACAAACTCTTTGTTGTTAATCCTCTATGCTATTAGCACCCATTGTGGATTGTAGGACATCTAACCAATCCACGTGATAGGTGTGACCTGTGTATAGGTTGGCTAGAGTTTTCGTTTATATTTCATACTCTTGGATCTCATTTAGAAATGCTCCATCTAGGATTGAGGTGTTAGGGGTGTCCTTTGAACTAGATGCAATGTGTCTCTCTATGGGTTGACCCTTAGTGGTTTCTAATTCAGAAGGAGCACTCGAATTCTTACCTAGCATGGATGTTGACATAGGGGCATTTGCTTTAAGCTATCTCCATTACTCCGTCTTGCATAGGCTCTCTATTTACTTTTCCATAGCCGCAATGATATATCGCTCAACCTCTTGCACTTCGTCAAGGCTTCTACCATCAAGTAATATCACCTCGGAGGGGAATAGCTCTGAAGGGTCAGGTGGTTCAGTGAATGGAGTATTCACGTACACACTCTCTAGGAGCATGGGATCTATGTTGTTCATGAATGGTGAATTTACTTCCCCACCCCCTTCATTCCCATCGTTAGCTCCATGTTTGGAGCGAGTGGCTCTACTAAAAGTTTCCTTCAAGCCGCTAAGCACGCTCGGCCTGGACCGTGGAGCATGGCTTGCATGTCTTGGTGTGAACTATCACGATTAGGCATCAAGTAACCCTCCATGACTTCGTAGTCAGAGAAAGGGTCACTAGACGCAATATATGGGTCCTGAGTGGTACTACCTTGGGTTTCTGCTGAGGGCCTAGAGCCCAAGGTGGAGGAATAATGAGTGTATGTGTAAACAAAGACACTCTCTATGTGCTCGTCCTCTAGCACACGACCAAAGTATAGTTGCATGTGACCTCAACACTCTAGAAGTGTTGGTGAGTGCCCGTGAAGGCCGCTCACCTAGTTTTTAAGGTGTTTTACAACCCAATTTTTTTTGTTATTTTTTGTCCTTTTTCCTAACCAGGCCACAGAATATGGTGTGTGATAGCTCAAAATGAGATCCTTGGCTAGAGAGAAGTGCCGTGCTTTACATCCCCCAATTCAGTTAGGTAAAGATGTCGAAATCCTATAAATAGTCTTCTCTTAGGTGGGGAGAGAGCTATAATTAGTAAGTCCAAAGGATGAGTGTGAAGGGAATAGTGGAGGACTTGAAGAACTTGTCCCACATGCCCTCCCTTCACTTTAGGTCCTAGTATTTATATATAAAGTAGTGTGTATAGTATATCATAAGACCGAAGACTGAGGCCTGGGCTCGAGCTCGGGCTCGGGGTTCAGATCTCGATCCCAATCCTTCCTTTTAAGGTAATTTATTTGACTTTTCTTTTTGGTCTCAATATTTTTGAGCATTTTATCTATTTATTTATTTAAAAAAACTTTTTCAAAAATTGTCAAAAACACTTTTTTCAGTGAATAATGCTGCACGTAGGCGCCCAGCTTTCACGCACACACAACAGCTCTTTGTACCTCTGTATAACCTCCTGACAACTAACACAGCTAATTAATATTAATTGCCTTTTCTCACACACTGTCTAACACAGTACACTACACACTCACAGTACAATCAACCTTCTCACTATCTACTCTATTGCTCACTGTGTACACTAACTAACATGTCTACTAACATCTGCACATTACATATCGTAGCAAATCTAACAAAATACATGCACATTTTAACACTAACAAATTCTAACAGACCTGCTAAACCTGCACATTACAGCCTCTTAGCAGATCTACACAGACTCAGACAAAAGCTGAAAACAGATAGAAGAAAGGATTCCAAAGGTAGCACGGAGTGCTCCTCAAGCTTAGTGCAAGGCAGTCCCCAACAACGTCACCAAAAATGTGCACTTGCCGCACGTGTTGGAGACTGGGAACTTGCATGTGCACTGTGTGGGATCCTTGAAAGGCTGCAAGCACCCAACTAGATAGTCCTAGCAAGCTCAAAGAAACAATGGTGTGTCACTCACCGCTAAATGCTTCCGTCGTCGTGAAAGATCTTGTGTTGCGAAGAAGAAGGAGTCTCCGCCGATGCCGCACTCAACCACCTCGCCGTCACTGATGCCACCACAATGCTCGATCACTCTCTCTCTCTCTCTCTCTCTCTCTCTCTCTCTCTCTCTCTCTCTCTCTCTCTCTCTCTCTCTCTCTCTCTATCTCTCAAGCATATACACAAACACATACACACGTGAGCACTTGAAGGAGAACGAGACATAGATGGAGCAAGAGCACTTCTTAGCTTGCACATCCAAGAATGAGGATGTTTAGGTCATATGGATCTTTTATAAGAGTTTTTTCCATTCACACATGGGCGCCCACAGTGGCGGATCCTTGAAAAACTACTGTAAAAATAAGATAAGTGGTCCATCTCTCATCGATGATCACATACACACCTATTGCACCGAGAATCATGGTCCTTGACTCAATCAAATAAATAATAAGGTGTCCGTCGAAGGTGATAGGGTGTCTGTGAGGGTTAACAAATGATCTCCTTCTAGCTTTGTAATCAAGTGAAACATCTTTTATTCACATACTTAATGAAGTTTAGAGCCTCATCACGTGCAACACTACCCTATTATTCAATCTGTCACTAGCCAATTCTGTAGAGAGAGAATGCATCCATTAACTCATCATTAAATCATGTAAAAAGGTGAAATTGTTTGTCTGGATTCCCTTGAAATTGGCGGGATCTTGGTTTCATTGGAGTGATTACCTTCGATGGGATGTAGCCGTCCAAGCAGCAGCCTTGCCACACTAGAGAGCCCTTTTCACACCTCTCTCCCCGAATGGTTCACCAACCCTGTTGGATTGTCATGATGGCACTTAGTGGTCCATAATGGCCACCGTGAAATGGGGCAATAGGGTTGCTTAGCAGTTGCACATGACCAAGTGCTTATTCTCCATCTATCTATTAATTGACTCTATTTACCATAATTAATATTTTTTTATTAGAAAAGTTGTTTACAGTTAAAATGCATCTCCGGATTTTAGTTTTCACATACAAAATGAAAATTTACAGGTCGAAATAACTATTAGATTTTCATAGTAATTTTCACAAAACTAGTAAAGTTTTGAAGCCAGTAAATTTTCAATAACATAGTTTTTCTATTTTTTTAGAACAAGGTGAAGAGGCATGAAGGCCTCATAAGTTAAGGGGGGACGAGGGAGAGTAAGTTTAAATAAGTGCCTATAGTCACATGGATTTTTTTTTTGTTTTATTATGAAACTGTATTATCTATTTTTAAAAAATGGCTCCTATTGGCTTGGACTGCATTTTATTTGTGAGTTTTTGCAATTGAAACCTTTTTTTTGAGCTTTTGCCACTACTTTTTGTTTCATTGAAGATACACATTGATATATGGCCTCCGTCACAACAAGAATCACTTACTAAAAAATGGATGGTAAACCATATTGGTGACATACCAGTGAAGATGATGAAGTGGATAGTGGAGAATGTTGCACAATACCAAGTGTAAGAAACCAACCAATAATCATTACTACAATATCCAAAAAGATTACATAAACGCGAGAGCCAACTCAGAACAAAATGATCATACTCTTGTAAGAGCCCCCTAGGACATACATTTTTGAAGATAAATTCAGGGTAATGTTGAATTGGGTGAACAATGACCCAAGTGTAGGTGGTTGACCTATCAAAAAGGTAAGAGTTACTATATCCAAAAATATTACATAAATGGCATTGATAAAAGAGCTTATATCAATTCATTCTCAAAATAGGATACACCTTATGTGGCTAACCCAATTTTCCCATAGTAGAGTAGCTTTGCATGCTTCCTTTGGTGCCATGACTAGGTCTGCAAGAGAAATTCCTTGGAGAGTGTAACAACTACATTTTCTACGATGCATAACCCCACCTTCACTTTCAATGGAAGGTATGTCATGACAATAGGACAAGTTGTTTTCTCAATTATGGGTTCTCACGAGACATCCTTTTTTTCCTAGTTCTAGAGACATAGAAGCTACACCATCCACCATGCTAGCATGCATGATCACACCCTACTACACTACCTTATGTACTAAAAAATCCACCCCATCATTTTATACACCTACATATTTTTTTGGTACAGCTATTTGGGTGAAGTTTTTCTCTTGGGCTAGGTTTTGGACTACCACCTGGCATGCCGATGCAAGGTGGAGGTGATGGTGCCACAAAGCATTGTGCAAGAGATATACACAATTTATACATAGTGAACCCCCCCACCCCCCCCCCCCCCCCCCACTTGTGGACTCAAAGTACATGTTATATCCATTGGACGTTGTCAGGAGTTTTTTGGAACAAGGGATTGTGCATATGTACATATACATGCATGGTGCATCGAATAAAGGATTGCCCATTTTCTAGAGCCAGGTGGTTATGTGGGGCCCACATGTGTACAGGTAGGACAGTGTGTACATAGTGCATCGATTTTCACTATTACCAGTACCACTGTGTTTTTCTACAATAATGAGGAGTTTATAGCGCGTAAAAATTCTCGAGGAAGCTATCCGCGGGCCGACGACGTGAGGTCAGCAGGTGCGTCAGATGGCATCTATTGGCGTCAGGAGGGCGAACGAGGTCAATATTTGCACGCGGATGAAAACGGACACAACGTGGGTGTTTTCTTGTGAGAGTTATGCAGAAAGGTCATCATTAGAACCACTTTTTGGGGCCACTTCATGTGGTGGCGAGATGCATTATTGGAAAAAAGCTGAGTGCCAGGTGTGCAAATGATGCAAAAAGGTGACAACTATGCACTGCGAGGTCAGTTTTTGGCCTGTTCGGGGTCCGTTTGAGGTCATCTAAAAGGCCAAGGGTGCCCAACTAATAAAGCTAAGTGTGGGAACTGAAAAAACTGAGAGAAGACCAGAAAAAACGTAGAGAAGAGAGGAGGAACAGCCGCAGGTGTGTTTTTGCTCATTTTGGAGCCTGTTTTGGCCGAAAATTGCTCATCCGAGGTCGGATTTGAGCACTTTGACATTGTAGACTGGGGTTTTGGGCCGTTCCGGACGCGATGGCGCTATCCATTTTGCCCAATTCCTCACTCTTTTCCTGCTGTTTTTCTGTGTAAGTCTCTCCTATGAGCGAAGTTTCTGCTCCAGTTTGTGATTGTATCTGATATCTTTTACCCATATTGTGTGAGTTGTTTGCCCCATTGGTGTTGGCCCAAGCTCATTAGTATCTAAACATCAGAAATTTTCCTCTTTTGAGCTGAGTTTTTTGGGTGTGGTTGTGTGTGTGTGTGTGTGTGTGTGGAGTGGGCAAGTGGATAGTCTCTCTCCTCTCACTCTAGAGGTGTGTTCCCTGTCTCGGCCAGGTGTGTTGTGTAAGCCGAGTGGTGCCCCATAGTGTGTGTGTGTGTATCTTCCCAAGAGTGTGTGTCGGGTCGTTATAGAGGCGATGTGTGTGTTTTCATCCCGCTCACATTCTTTTGGTGCCCCCACGGAGGATCTTCTTCAAGTGCCTTCTACTTCGAGCTTCGAGCTTCGAGATTGGGGATTACAGGGTGCAGATTACAGGTTACAGGTTACAGGTACAGGTACAGGTGATTCACACAGGTACAGGTAGCTGGAGTACAGTGATATACTAGCAGTGGTGTCACTTGTAGTTGTGGGTATGCATCATTTAGCGCCTGCTTGAGCGCATTGTCTACTGGGTTGTACGTTACTTGTGGAAACTGCCATTGTACGCATTTGTGGAGCCATACTTGGTTGTATTTGGCAGTCCCAGCCATTTCTGAGACTTGGTCTGGAAGATAGTCATTTCTGAGACTTGACTATATGCGATTTGCATTAGCCTTCGTGTGAGGATCGATAGCGTGAGGTTTTTATTGAGCTGGGGGATTCTCAAATGTAGAGATCCTTTCGGTGATACAGGTAGCTGGAGCACCCTTTTTGTGACCTCGCCATAGGCTATGTACTAGTGAGTCCTACTTGATGCTCGAGTTCTATTGTTGGCAGTTTATGCATACAGATACAGTCTATATTTTGGGTTCTCATTGCTCTACTTCTGGGAAAACTCTGTCAAAATTTTTCCAAGTTATGATGGCTGGTCTTTTGGTCTTTTGAGCCATTTTATGTTGTTATGCTGTTGAAATTTTGGCAAAATCAGAGGATAAGACAAGTGTGCTTTCTTGGGAGCTTCATGGTTGGCTTTAATGGATGATCAAAATGGACCTCAATTCACTCCATTTCATTTAACTCAGAGAATCCAGATAAATGTTCATGTGTCCAGGAAGATTTTTTTCCAGCAGCGCATAGTCTTTATGTTTGGGCCAAGAAGATTGAGAGAGATCCTGGAATGTCCTTTGCCTGTTGTAATTCCGATGATCAACTATGAAAACTCATTTGATGTGCATGTGTTTGTCCTTATCTAAAGTTGAGCTCCATTGAAGTTTCTGGGGATTGGGTAGTCAAAAATTTTGGGTTCTTGCACGTGTGTTCAAAGGGGTTCTCAAAGCATTGTAACTTGGGTAGCCATGGCTTTCTCTTATCCGGAGTTTCATGGAAGAAGTGATGAAGATGTGGAAGAATTTTTGGAAAAGATGGAGGTTGCCTGCATTAGCAACCAGATTCATGACCCTGTGCAGATGTTACGCCTTCTCCAAATTTGTTTGAAGAGTGATGCACGAGTTTGGTCTAAAGCATTTGAAGAGGAGTTGTGTGCAGCAGATCCACCTATAAGATTGAGTTGGGACAATCTAAGGCATGGATCGAAAGTGGAGTTTGTGAAGATAGAAGATCCTGACAAAGTGTGGCAAGAAGTACAAGGTTTGGTGCAGAAGGAACGTGAGCCAGTAGATGCGTACATACGTAAGTTTTCATTGGCATGGGAGCGAAAGTGCAAGGCTTTAGCACCACAGGTACCCCCGCCTGACATGATGAAGAAGGACAGGTTCTTGGCTGGTCTTTGGGAGAATATACGTTGGAGAGTGGAGCTAAAGAAGCCTAGGACATATGAGGATGCACTAGAGGTAGCAAGGAACAAAGAGTGGAAGCTGAGGAAAATGATCCAGCTAGGGGTGGAGTCTTTGCCAATGAGGTCTGAATTTCAGCCTATAGAGTCTTTACAAGGGCGCATGTTAGGGGTTCATCATGAACCAGTGGTTCCTGTTACTACTCAGGTTATGCCAGCAGTGGTCACTACAGCAGTGCAAGATGATGGGCTAAGGCAAGTGTTAAGGCGGTTACGCCGCTAGCGGAAGCTAAATAGCGAGAACTCAACCAACAACAGAATTTGTCAGACGAGGACGGAGCTTGACCCGCAAGCGCATGGAAACAACTAGGTGGGTGTCAAATCACCTACTCGACCTTCTAATGACAATCACTACTAAGGAAATCAAATCTAAGTTCTAAAACACGCAAGTGACTGAAATCCGTACTACGAACGAATGCTATACGAAACAGGATCTAGAATCATGGAATCGATCTCAAACTCAAGGGGAAGTCTATGCACTAGGTAAGAACAACACCCTAAAGACTTGAACTGCAAAATCAACCTATAACCACTCCATGCGGTAAACGCGTATGAAGACAGGCCGAAAAATACAGGTGACCGAAACTTGACCCCGATGGTACGAATGTGTAGCTCTACTCGTTGTGGTTCTATAGATATGTTGCACGCTCTATTCCGACACACGAGTTGGAAGAAAACTCACACCGAAGCTCGTAGGAACTTACCACACATAGAAGTCGATAGCGCGCACTCTTGGTATCTGTGCGTAGCTCTCACCGTTGCTAACACAATGGTGGTGTCGCTTCTCCAATGGCGGCCCCGTAGCTCGCGTAGCAAGAGGATAAGACTCTCTCCCTCTCTCTCTCTCTCTCAGACACAGTCACGGGGCCCAAAACTCACTTTGATTAATAATTGAATCTTCCTTTAGGTTACAAAACTTTGGCTTATATACCTCAGCCTCGGAGGTGAGAACATCTCTAATTATTTACATCAACAGGTGAAATTACTTCGGGATTACAAGCTGGAAACTCAATTGAGTCCCGTTACTTAATGAATGGCTCAAATCAAAATTAATGTCGGAAAGACATTTATTACAATCAATGGTTACAAAATGATGGGTGTGAGCAAAAATGCGGGTGTGATCCTCTGCTGGCTCAACACTCCCCCCCTCCGCATTCATGTCGTCCCTGACATGACTTTTAGGCTTGATCAATAAAGTCCTGTTGTCTTGAGCATCTGCAAATGTGATACGTAGCGTAGGTTGCCGATGGTCAAGGTTGGGCCGAATATTTTGCTTTGGTGAGTGAAAAATCCGGTGTAGAAAGCTTCTTCGAATGTTTGCATGTGGAAGCTAGGTAAAAACATAATTCTTTGGTACAAGAGATGTAACACCTTTGGTGATGGTTGCAATGAAAGATCATACATCATATCCGTCACTGTGTCGGCCGTCAATAGTAGACTCGAGGTCGTGGCTTTATCTGGCGCGAACACTTCAATGCATGCTAAGAGAGTCCTGCAGATTTTCTTTAGCATCTGACACGAAAGGTCAGGAGAGCCAGTAAAGAGTTTGATGGTGCCCGTTAGGGTTTTCATCATGTAGGCTTTACCTATTCTCTCTCCTTCCTTTGGTCCTGGCATCCTGGGATAATTAAGCCAATTTGGCTTCTTTTCTGTAATCCTGCCATGCGCTTTCCAGTTTCTGACTCTTGGCACCGGGCAGAAGGTTGCATCCTCCCGAATCTCCTTTGGAGCCTCTACCAAGTAGATGAGGTAGGCTGGGTATTTGTTCAGCCAACCTTTCCTCCATCTAGGTTGAGAATCTACAATCTTCTTTGATTGTTCATCCTTTGTGATGTCGCCTTCGTAAAGAGCGACATACTGCTCCTCCTCTATTCTCTTTTTCGTCTTTATCACTTCAAATTTCATCAGAGGGAAAAGCAGGCTGGGTTGCATCCACTCTTCATGGAGCACTTTTGTGTCTAAACCTTGAAGTCTAATGGAGAATAGGAGTCTCCTTTCCCATTCCATTTCCGCCTTGGCACTTTCCTCTGTTGACTTTTCTATTTGGTCCTGGAGCCTTTGTTCTTCTTCTTCAGAGATTCCTGAAGTCGAGGCCACTTCTTGAACTGGGGCTGGATCTTCAATTGTGGTTGCCTCTCCAGTTTCAGGTAGCTCTATGGCTGCTCCCCCTGCTTCTTCTTGTGGTGTCTCTGTTTCTCTTCTTTGTTGCTCTTGGATGTCTTGGAGCTGTTTGCGGAGGGCCTCATTTTCTGTCCTTAGTGTTTGGTTTTCTGATGTGAGCCTCTCCTCTGCAGCCAATGATCCCTCCGCCATGTGCAATCTTTGTACTTGCTCTAACCTCAGCTCTCTTTGCAAACTTCTGACCTGCTCTTCCAGAGCTGGTACGAGGGTTCCCTCTTGTTCTGTTCCTGCTCTGCTAGCTCTAGGGGTGGTCCTGAGTCTCATGATTGTCCTTTCTTGAAGTTCGACTCTTTCCCTTAGCTCAATGAGCTCATCCTTGGCTGCCTCCAGCTCATCTTCTATTCGCTCCTTTGCTTCCTGTGAACTTGTTACCTCTCTTGAAGCTTCGGCTAGTTGGAGTATCAAGCCGTCTCTCTCGTTTTCTGCGTCGTAGAGTGATGCTTTATGACTTTCAGATTCAGTCATAGCATTCTCTAACTTCTTCTGCAACTCTGCTTCCTTTTGTTTTGCTGTCTCAAGTGCTACTTCCTTTGCTCTGGATCTTTCTTTAATCTTGCTGAGTAGTTCATGCACCATGTGCATGTCTTTTTCATCTTCATCTGTCAACTTGATAGCTCTTTCTGCCACCACCTCCAATGGCTTCGGCTCGTCCATTTTCTCTTTACTCTCCATTGTACCCTTTGTCTTTTCCTTTGTCCCTTTCCGATCATCTTGTTTCCGTAGGGATATCCCATAAACTGCCTCCAGGACCTCTTCTTCACTGTATCCGATCGCGACCAGATCCTCATAATCATCTTTCTTTTGCTGAACTGGATCTATCTCCTTTTCCTTGGTCCCGGCCTCCGGCTTTTCCATAACTTCTGTTTCTATTTCTATTGTGGTTTCCTCCACAATAATTTCCATCTTCTTCGGGCTTGGTACAACAGTAAAAGAGGGCTGATTGTCCTCAGTCATCTGGGCTTTCCCTTTGTTTGCTTGCCCGTCTTTCTCTTGAGGTTCAGTAGACTCATCTACTTTCTTCTTCCCCTTGTCGTCCTTTTGCAGCTCAGCTTTTAAAAGTTGTACTTCCTCTTCAGTATAAGGCTCGACAGGTTGTTGCTCCAGTATGGCCTCCGACTCCTCATAAGCTCTAATATATTGATCATATTGATCAACATGTGGCCTGGCTGAGCTGGTTCCGACTTTACTGGGGTCTGGCACCCACATTTCTTCGAAGTCCCCCTTTAGAGCTCTTTCTGCTCTGAACTGCTCCACCAGCCTTTCCATTCTTGCGGCTTTTTGACTTTTGGTTTGCTTGGGATCGGCCTTCTTCTTCGCTTTCTTCTTGAGCGGCTCGTCCACAGCCTCCTCAGGTTCTGAAACTATTTCTAGTTTTCGGTGTGCTCTTGTGGACACCCTCTTGGATACTTCTTGTTGTTCTTCCTCCTCATCGGCTTCTCTAAGCCACTCATTCTGGGAGGGAATCTGTGGCCCTTGATCCCTAGCTCCAATAGCTTCATAAGCTATTCTTGTTAGGATTTCTCCTCCTCCTATGTACTTTGGCTTCTGGTTGTGCATGGCGATTACTTGCTCGTGGATGTATTGAGCATAGTTCACCTCTTTTGGCATGTTGCTCTTCAGTGCCCATGTGATGGTTGTCGCAATGGCATGGGGTGGTGTAGTATACTTCTGCGGTCTTTTACTGCACACATGGAAAAACTGATTTTATAATCGGCAAAGGGTTGCTGCTCGTTGATCTGCCATATCTCCGTAGGTTGTATTTTGTTTCTTTGATCCATAGACCTCTATGGCCTCCCTTCTTTCTCTGACAGAACTCCCTTTGTTGTGCAGCTTCAATGCATCTGCAATGAGCTGTGGAGTGATCTGTACTTCAACTGTTTCTCCATCCATGGCTGTCAACGTGGCTTTCCCATCCTTTTGAATGGATGTTGCCAACTCATACACTCTTCTTGTGTCTACACCTGATGGTCTCGAGGTGAAGAACCTGTGTAAGTCAGCCTTTTCCAGGTATCTGCTTATGTTCTCTGATCTGCTATAATCCACTAATTCTCGTGGGATCATAGGTACATCGATCGATTGCCCTTGAGGATCTCTGAAAGTCCCCTGGTAGATCTTTATTCCCTCTTTTTCTAGTACTGCTTCCTCCACCCAAGTCTTGGTTGGCTTTAGGGTTTCTGTTGGAATATCAAAAGGTTCTGCTTCTGCAAGAGCGTCCTTGATGGTTGGTCTTTTTCTCTTAGTTGCCGATGACTTAGCGGAATCCATGGATCCTGTAACTCCAATTACAGAAGTTAGCGTCTTTTTAGTACTGAAAGCCGAAATGAAGCTTTTAACTATTCAACTGACTTGAAAATTGAAACATGAGCTATTCAGGGCCTAAGGATGCAATGTAGGTGAAAAAATATGCAAACTGGGCTCAAAAACATGCTTGAGACATCATACGCGTATGATGTCTTTTGTGTCAGAATGACTTCATATTGGTTGTGCTTGTAGCTGATAGTGTATACATGAGTGTCATATGCTTGGATTTGAGTTTGGATACCATTTGGTCAAGTTTTGGCCAGTTTAGTCCAGTTCAGGCTCTTGGCAAAATTTTGAAAGGGAAATGGATTTTATGATCCAAATTGGGTAAAACTTGGTGGATTACTTTCAAATGGCATGTAGAACACTTCTGTTTGGTGGGTGAAGCCCTAAGGTGCCAAAATGACATAGTGAGACATCATACGCGTATGATGTCTTTTAGTGCATTTTTGGACCAATTTTCTCTATAAGCTTGGTTTTGGCTTTAGATAGGCTTATTCAGTGGATTTATCAAGTTTGGATAGAATTTGGGCTAAAAATGGCTCTGGAGACATCATACGCGTATGATGTATTTTTTGTCAATTTTTCATGGGATTGGTTTTGTGGACTCCCCATGTGCTAGTGAAGGACTGTTTATACTCAAATCTTGGTTTGGACTTGAATATGTTGGATTTGGGACAAAACTAGGCTTTGTATGAAGGATTTTCTCTTAATTGGGCTAATGGGGTGATCCACTTGACCAAATGGTTCCAAACTTCACATGTAGCATGTATTAGATATATATAATGGATGTATGATGACAAATGAGCATTTTTGGCTCTGTAAGTGCAAATAGACATCATACGCGTATGATGTCTTTTGTGTCAAAATGGTGCTTTTTGGTTCCATATAGCTGGTAGATGTGTTAATCAACAATCCTACAAAGTTTCAATGAGTTTGGAGTTATTTTGACAAAATTAGGACCAAAAATCAATTTTATGGCCTACTTTGCGTCTTTTTGGTTTTCCTTGGGTTTTCTAACTCCAATTCTCATGATACTTGGTTCATAGGATGTGATTAACATGTGGAATGAGGCTATGCACTCAAATGTTGAAATGAATGTGAAAATCATGCTGTGAGACATCATACGCGTATGATGTCTTTTCTTGAAATGTTGGTCTTTTTGTGCAAAGAATGCTTTGTGCTAGTGCCCTAAGCCCTGCTAACTAGTTTTCAACTTAAAAAGTCATCAGTTTAGCTAAAAAGCCCCCTTATAGGCATTTCAGTCTCCGAAGTCGTCTTTTTGCCTTGGAGTTGAATTTCTTCAACTTTTCTTCTTGAGAGTTGCATTTCCAGCTCATTGGATATGTTGTGAAGCCATCCAGTTGGTTGGACTTGACTTTGGCTCCCCGTTCTCTATCTTTATCCATTTGGTTGCTTGAAAGCGTCTTTTTCACCATCGGTAAGTGAATCAGCTTTCTTTTGGGTTTTGCTTGCAAACATAAGTCATCCATGTATAGTTGAAACTGCTCGTGAAGTTTCATGTCATTTGGTCGTCAATTTTAGCCGTTATGCCAAAATGACGCTTTGTGTGTCCGCAGCCGAATCGGTTGTTCTGACTTACTTTTGGTGGTACAAACCTGGAGATACTCCATGGTTGCATTGCCCTCGATGTTGTTAAGCTTCTTGAGAAGTTTTGTGTCGTTCCGACAACTTTTTGCTGTTTGCCTCTTGCAGGCTCTGTTGACCTAGGGTTTTTCCAGTCGTTCTTTCTCGAGCTTTGAGTGCTAGAAACTCATCTCCTATACTAGGGTAACCCACCTCTAAGTTCTTGCAAAGTTTGGCTAGGCGGTTGTGCCCCTACCTAGCGTTCTTCCCCATCCCCCGTCTGCTCTTGTTTCTTGGTTTTGGTGAGTTTTCGCGACAAAAGTTAACGATAAGCATCAAAAGCTTATGGCAACGAGTCTACCTCTCATGTCTGGTGTCCTCTGAGCTCTCGTAGCAGTCGTAGAAGGCGGTAGAAGGTCGGATGCTCCTGTGTGCTCTTTGCTCTCTCCAAGAAGGTAATAGTGGAAATGAGCTTGATAGTGAAGTGAAAAATACTTAACTTCGGGCTTCCCGGATCACTTGTTACCAAATTTGACATGTGCTCCTATCTCGTCGTGAAATGCACTTTAGGATTTGAAATTTCTCAATTTGGACTCCGTTTGACCTGTTTCTGAGAAATCTGTCCACTTTGCCAAAATTCTATCATTTCGGGCTTTCCGCAACTTTTTCAGAATTGTACCCTATTTTTATCCTGGGTTGCCCTTGTCATTAGGATCATCACCGTCTATTCTTTTCTTTTTTCCGATCTCATTTCACCTGCTTTTTTATTTTTCTTTTACTTTTATTAAGAAAATCATAAAAAATAAAGGAAAATAGTAAATTGAAGCCAAAAAATTCCAAACATACATGATAAATAGCTGGTAACCCTGTGTATATGAATATACACTTCTTTGTGATTTTTGGACTTGGATTACCACTTTTTTCCACTTTTTAGCTCCAAAAACACTCTTATTTAGTGATATTTACACATCTAGAGACCCAAATTCATCATTTGATCTCTTCTTGTTGCAAAACAAGGTATATAAGGGCATAAATATTATCAATATCCGCAATCAAACATAAAAAATTGCAAAATCATGTAAGACATTGCCCTTGTAATATAATTTTTATTTTTCTTTGTTTTTTCCGCTTGTAGCTGCTTTGTAGCTCCTGTATACCTCCCCCCCTCCTAGTCTGAGTCCTCTCGGACGACTATGAAGTGTCTGTGGGTGAAGCATTGTAGTTGGTTTGGTCTTAAGTTCCCAATGTAATTGTAGAGCGATGATACAACAGTCTTTCCAATAAAGCTGCTCTTTGTTTGATTGAAGGATTGGTGGTCGGGTTTTGGGTTGGTTTTGGCACTTCGGTATTTGAATCAGTAGATGGATTCTTCGTTACCTTGTTGTCTTTTTTTACAATCCAAATCTGCTTCCGCTTTGCTTGTGCTTGCCACAAACTCTTTGCGACCCAAACCTGCTTTGTTCTGTGTGTTGATTCCCTCGCCTTGAAATACCTAGGAGTTTCCGTTGATTGTATTGAAGGGAGTTCCTGTTTACAAATCTTTGGGATCCAAATTTGCTTGCTGTAGCTTTGTGCTGTCATGACCTTCTTTGGAATCCAGATCTGTTTCACTTTCCTTGATTGTCGTGGATCACTCCGTTGTCTGGTATTGAAGACTCTGTTTTCCACCTTTGTGTTCTCTGGCACAGCCTTTTTTGGTCTCCATACCAACTTTGACTCCGTTTTCTTCCAAGGTTGAGCTGTTAGATTATTGCTTGTCTTCCTTATCCACTGTTGAGAATTCCTTGTCGACGAGCAATTCAGTTGAGTAGAAACTTTTGGTTGCCATTGCTTCTTCTTTTTCTCTGTTTGTTGTTTGACCTTGTCCGTGGAATCTTCCTTTGGAGTTGGCTCTGCTCCTTTGGTGAACTTAACTGATTGACTTTCACCTTCGTATTTGATAAGCACTGATTTAGAACTCCAGTCAATCATTGCATTGTATTGCTTCTGCCATGGTTGTCCTAGCAATAATGGATGTTGTGTAGCTTGGTCTTCAACCACGTAAAACATATGAGGATACACATATTGGTTAATCTGTATATGTAAAACTGTGCATCCGACAGTTTTGATTGAATTCTCATAGTAACTCTTTAACTCTTGCTTGGCAGTTTGTAGTTTAGTGTCATTTGTCAATTGTCTATACAAACTGAGTGAAAGTAGGTTAGCTTGAGCTCCTGAATCCAATAGTGCTCTGGCTTTGATTTGGTTGGTTCCTACTTTGCATTCAATGATGGGTTCTTCTTTGTCATTATCCATTTCTGTTATACTGACTGCGTTTATTCGTATTGCTCCTTCATTGCGCTGTTTCTGACGCAGTAGTCTTCTTTTCTCCATTCTTTCCTTCGCCTCTGCTTGCGCTTCCGCCTCAATCTTTTTCTTTTTCTGGACACGCAGCTTTTCTTTGTGTATTTTGAGAAGCATGTCTTGTGTTAGCGGCAACAGATACTTTTTCACTCTGCATCCACTAATCCAATTGGGCATTTCTTCTCCGTCTAATGTAGCAAGCTTGACGGCTCCACTTGGTGATAGATCTTTAATCACCAGAGGACCCATCCCTCTCTTTTTAAGCTTCTTAGCATGTTGTTTCAGAGTGTAAACTAGGACATAGTCCCCAACTTTAAACTCTTTAGTCCGCACATGCTTATCAAAAAATTCCTTTTGTCGCCTTTTTTGAGCGTAGATGGAAGCTACTGCTTTTAGGCGAAGCTCATCTAGCTTTTCCAGGTCATCTATTCTATCAGAGAGCTCGTTCCCTGTCCACTCTAGATCCTTAGCCACCCTTAAGGTTGAAATCAAGAATTCTATTGGCAAGATAGCATTTAGTCCAAAAACCATGTTATATGGGGTCGTTCCTATTGATGTTTTATATGCTACCCTATATGCCCATAATGTTGAATGCAACTTCTGGTCCCAGTCAGTTCTCGACTCAGATTCAATCTTCGTGAGGACCGTACATATGGTTTTGTTTGTTGCTTCAGCTTGTCCGTTTGCTTGTGGATGATACGGGGCTGATTTCCTATGGATTACCATGAATTCATCAAGAAGGATCTCTATCACTTCATTTATGAAATGTGTGCCTCGATCACTCACAATTTCTATTGGCAATCCATATCGTACAAAGACGTATTCATATAGAAATTGTGCCGTGGTCCTGGTATCTGCTTTTTGAGTTGCCTTTGCTTCGACCCACTTTGTTAGATAGTCTGTAGCCACAATAATGTATTGTGTATGAGTCTTATATGCAGGAGGTGAAATGGGTCTGACATAATCAATCCCCCATTTTGCAAAAGCTCTTGCCCCCATCATTGGTCTAAGCGGCATATCATCTCTTTTAAGTGGTACTTTGGTCTGCTGACAGTCATCACACCGTTTAACGTATTCCTCAGCGTCCACATGTAATGTTGGCCACCATATTCCTGCGGCTAAGACAAGTTTTGTTGTCTTATCACCTCATGAATTCATCAAGAAGGATCTCTATCACTTCATTTATGAAATGTGTGCCTCGATCACTCACAATTTCTATTGGCAATCCATATCGTACAAAGACGTATTCATATAGAAATTGTGCCGTGGTCCTGGCATCTGCTTTTTGAGTTGCCTTTGCTTCGACCCACTTTGTTAGATAGTCTGTAGCCACAATAATGTATTGTGTATGAGTCTTATATGCAGGAGGTGAAATGGGTCCGACATAATCAATCCCCCATTTTGCAAAAGCTCTTGCCCCCATCATTGGTCTAAGCGGCATATCATCTCTTTTAAGTGGTACTTTGGTCTGCTGACAGTCATCACACAGTTTAACGTATTCCTCAGCGTCCATATGTAATGTTGGCCACCATATTCCTGCGGCTAAGACAAGTTTTGTTGTCTTATCACCTGAGAAATGGCCTCCACCTACTCCTCCATGAGCTTGCTCCAGGATTATCACATACTCAGACTCTGATGCGCAAATCCTAAGCTGGTTGTCTTTACCTCTCTTATAGAGTTGATCTCCTATTAAAGCGTAATCTCTAGCTTCTGTCTCTACAGATTTCTGACGAGCTTTTGACGTTCCTTCTGGGAAAGTTCTATTTGTGAGATATTCAACAATATACTGACTCCATTCTGGTGCGATCATCATCTGATATAATGTTGAATACTCGGCCGGCAGTTTTGATGAACATACAATACATACTGTGACATATTCATGTACGCTTTCTTTCATTCCTGGCCAATAGACTCCTAATTGTAACAAATTCCTATATGTGTTCCTTCTTGAACAATGAAATGCACATTCTTGAACATGTGCTTCGCACAGATATATATTATATTCCTCAGGATTGATGCATAGTCGTAAAACATGATCATTCCCCAATTGATACAACCTTCCTGCAACCAATTGAAGATTCTTGGATTGCTGAATAGCAATATGTTTCAGGTTGTATTCTCTTCTATCGAACTCTCCTCCATAGGTTAATAGGTCAACGACATTTTGAGACCACTTAGGTATCATTTCTATGTTGAACAAGTACGCGTCTGGCATGTCGTCGTCTACTCCTATAGGGTCTTCTCCATTCGTCAATCGCGAAAGATGATCAGCTCTAAGATGTGTTTTTCCTCTCTTCACTACTACCGTGAAGTCGAATTCGAGTAAGATAATGAACCATCTCACTATTCTCCCGGTATTGCATGGTTTATTCACTAGGTAGAGCAAGGCTTGGTGATCCGTAAAAAACACAAACTTGTTGGCTAGAAGATAATGCCGAAATTTCTTCACAGCATATATCATTCCTAATCCCTCTCGCTCTGTTGTGGTGTAATTCTTCTCTGCATGGTTGAGCTGTCGACTGGCGTAACAGATAGGAAAATCCATGTTTCCTTCTTCTGGCTGAGCCAGAATGCATCCTATTGCATATGCAGAAGCATCTATGTGCACATGGAATATCTTCTCCCAATCTGGTGATTTCAAGACTGGAGCAGTAATGAGTGCCTCTTTCAATTTCTTGAACGATTCCTCACACTCCTCTGTCCATTCAAAGTTCACTATTAGCCTGTAAAGTGGTTGGCCTATTATAGCGTACATGTAAATGAATCGTCTATAATATCCACAATGTCCCATAAAGCTCTGTACTTGTTTCGCATTGGTTGGTCTAGGCATATCCACTATAACTTTTATCTTCTCTAAATCCGTGGATATTCCGTTTTGTGAGACAATATGTCCCAGAATTCTGCCCTGTCGGACCATAAACACACATTTCTCAGGATTGAGACAAATGCGATATGTCCTACATTTCTCAAATACTTTTCTTAGGTGCTCTAGATGCTCATCTCTCAGTAGAGAATGTACACATAAGTCATCCATGTAGATTTCTAGAAACAACCTTAAGTATTCTTTGAAAGCATGCGTCATCAGCCTCTGGAAGGTTGCGGGAGCATTGGTTAGACCAAAAGGCATAACCCGATAAGCATAAATTCCCCACTCCATTGCAAAAGATGTTTTATGTTGATCGTCCAATGCTATGGCTAGCTGGTTATATCCTGAAAAACCATCAAGAAAGGAGTATGCTGTTTTCCCTGATACACGCTCTAGAACATGATCAGTTATCGGCAGGGGATAATTGTCCCTGATTGTTGCAGCATTCACTTTCTTTAGGTTGACACACACTCGGAGTTTTCCGTTCTTCTTAGGTACTACCACAATCGGAGATACCCAATCAGTGTGTTCAATCTCGTATATGAATTCAGCTTCCATTAGCTTATCTATCTCTTCTTTGATTCGCTTAGCAAACGTATCATTATATGTGTATGGTCTCTGTCTGCTAGGCTTTGCGTCTTGTTTCAGTGGGATTGTGTGTTGGCATATCGATGGGTCAACTCCCTTTAAGTCCTTATAAGACCATGCAAACACATCCCTATACTCTCTGAGAAGACTCAAAAGTCTCTCTTCCTCGCCTGGAGACAAATCTGTGGCTATGTATACCGGTTTAGGTGGCTCACCTGGAGCTGCTAAATCAACTTTTTTTGCATCCTCCGGTCCGTCATAAGATTCGTTCTCCTTCCTCTCTCGAATAGGTGGGGTTAATATCACCTTCCTATCCTCTATTGTGAATTTCCTATAGTGAGAGGGAACATCCATGTTTTCCTTGATTTTGGCGTTTTTGTCCTCTCCACTCTCAATTTCTGTCGTCCAAACTTCCTTCAGAGTTTTCTTGAGCTCTCTGTACTTGTTTCTACGTTCTAGCTTGGACTCCGTGTGTTCTCTGTTGCACTTGTTCTTTTCTGATTTTTCTGTTTCAGTTTTCGTTCCATTATTTTGAACTTGATTTCTTGAGCCTCTTTTGTCTTTTCGTAAGCTCTTTTGATCACTGCCTCTCATTCTTCCAGAAATCTTATCCTTAACACAATCTTCAGCCTTTACTAGCATTAGGAATTGATTTTTTCCTCTTATTCTAGGCATCGGATTGGTTCTAGCCCCTTTTGTTTTTTTCTTTGCTCTACAGTGTTTCTGGCGTTGTTTTGTTTGGTTCGGAAAATCATAAAATCGGACATCCCTTATAGTTTCTTCGTTTCCGCTTGAATTGTCCATTGACTCGTTGTCTGCTTCATTTCCCCACTCTGGATGATTGGGAATGTCGTGAAACACCTCTTCTTCATCTTCCTTTTCCAGTGTATCGTTCTTTTCAGTTTCTTTTTTTAGTACAGTTCTCAACATGAAATACGGAACCACGTCGTACCCGTCCTTGTCGCAAAATTTCGTTGTGGGACCATCCGGAATTGCACAAACATCTAGGGTTGCTAGAATGTGTGTCCACTCTAATGGTTCAAACGTGTCCTCTGGAAAGGGTTCTCTTACATAAGTTTTGTCTTCGATAGCCCTTTCTAAAACACATTCTTCTCGTTTCAGACTTCCACATTTCAAAGCTCCACACATCCATAACTCCTTGGGTTTACCTAACCAAGCTGGAAATTCGGATCCCGCCAAAGTAGCTGAATCAAACTCCTCCACTGGTGTTCGGTTCACATCTTTGTAGCTATGGTCTTTCAGGTTCACACGTGTAGTGGTTTCCATACTTCTCAGGTATATGTGATCGTAGCCCCAATCCTGGACCATTTTCAACTGTCTCATGAATGGTCTTCCCAGTATGATATCATAGTTATTCTCCTTGCCAAAATCGACAATAGCAAAAGTATGTTCGTATTCAATGCCGCAAGAAGTCACTACAACTTTCTCTAATAACCCCATAGGTTTCTCCATGTGTCCATCTGCTAATTGGAGTTTCAACTTAGTCTTCCTTATTGCTGGTTTCCCCCATTTTTTCCAGATTTCTTTTGTAGCAATGGCTACCCCAGCTCCGCTGTCTAGTATTGCCATTGTGTTCACTCCTTGGAATTCAACTGGTAAGGTTGTATTCCCCTCTTCACCTTCGCAATACTCTCCGACCTTGTTTAAGGGTACAGGCTTAGCGTTCTTTTGTGGCTTGCTCAGCTCCTCAATGCTCTCTTGCAATCTCGATGTTGGATCTTTTATCCCGAATTTCTCCAAGCATTTTCCTACAGTGGTCCACATATGTGGTCTTAGCCTCAAAAGCTCAGCTAGAGTGATAGTGCATGTCACTGGTGTTGACAAAATCTCTATCAATCCTTGCGAGTCCATGACTTTTTCTGATGAGATTTTTCTTGAGGGAAGTGCTCTAATCTCGGATTTTGCTTCATACTCTCCTAAGTATGAAGGTAAGGTTTTCAGTGAATGAGGTTTGCTCTCCATTGTTCTAACAGAGCCCCCATCTCCCCAGTAAGATTGCAGATCCAAGTCCACTTGAGATCCTGCCTCAAATTCCACTATGGGAGGATTCCTGATGTCCTTTTCCCAATTGGTCTGATTAGCTTGGCAACTTAGCTCGTTTGCAAAGTTTGCCTCCCTCACTTGTTTCCAAAATTCATTGTAATCATCATCTCCTCCGTAAGACCTCTGTATGACTGGATGAAAACACTCTATCTCCTGATCGGTTGTGTTCAATATTATGCGGTCATCCTTTTGTGTATTTTCAGGCTTTTGTGCACTGGGAGTCTTTTCAGCTACCCGTGAAACGATAGTCTCTTGCTGAATTGGGTTTTCCTTTCCACAATTCATTGTTTCTTTTGGTGGTTCTAATAAGGCTTGTGCAGTCTCGATCATTCTCTGGCACATTTCAAGTCTCTGCTTTTCCAATTCTGCGTTTGGGTATGTCATCCACCTCTGTTCTTGTGTTTGGTTGTTCTTTAACCTAGCTTCGTAAGCTCTCATCAGTGCGTCCAATGGTTCGTGTACCTTGTTGACTAGCTTAAGCTCGTTGTTTCTTTGATACTCTTTTGTTTCGTTCTTTCCGGGCTCATCTCTCGTTTCCCGTTTTGACTCTCAAGTTTTTCTAATCTAGCTTTAGTTTGCTTTAGTTCCTCAGCTAGAATAGCGTCTTCACGTTCTTTTCTCAACTTCATGCGTGCTTTTCTAGCTTTCCATGTGTTTTTTTGACTCCGCGGTCCTTGACTAACTACGTCAGTCGCTAACTTTCCATTCTCAGGTTCTCCAGTGGTTTTCTTAGCTTGAGCTCTAGTAACAACTTGCGTTGGTATCAGAGTTTCATTTTCAGACCCACTGCTGGTAGGAATAGTTTCTAGCATATTCAATGTCGTCTTTTGCACTTTGTTTGGATTCTTTGAACAATCCTCAATGAAGTGAGTAACCCCACACTCAGTGCAATAAGCGTTAATTCGAATGATTTCCGTATGTGGGCAAACATTCATCAGATGGTCACCTCCACACTTGTAACAGGGTCCTAGTGCTGGTCTTGGTCCCGCTTGATTCGTCCTTTGTGGGTAGGATGGTCTTTGTCCTGTTAACCCTCCATGAGCTATGAACATCAAGGTTCTTGCGTCCATATTGTATCTCTCTTCATCAGAAGCACTGGTAACTGTGGGTATTCCAACATTCCCCATCATGCCCCATGGTTCTGGTTGTTTTGGTTCTTCTGGTGGGTAATAAACTGTCGGAGACATGTGTGCACCCGATTCTTCATAATAGGCTTGAACAGGCACTAAGGCTTGTTCTTCCTGATTCTCTAAGGTTGGTGCATATCTAATGCCCACTGGTCTTGCTCCTGGCAAAGGTGGTTGTTGTCCCAATACCTGTTGCGGTCTTTCTATCCCCATAGGTCCAGGTACATTTCCCGTTGGGTATCGAGGTACTGGATGTATCTGAGGTGGTGCTAATTGAGCTGGAGGTGCATACTGGCGCTCCCTTACATACCCTTTGTTGTAATAACACTCCTCTGTTGGATGATTTGTCCATTTTTGTTCAATAGCACACCATTTCAGTGTTTTTGGCAATGGTTTTTGGTATGGTGCCATCCTTTTTAGAGCATCTTCTATCATTTGCTCTACATTTGGCATGGTTGTTGTTTGAACATTCTTTTTAGTGGTAGTCTCGCTCGCTACGGAGGAGGAGCTACTGGATGCAGAATCTGTATCCGCTGACACCTCTCCATAAACCGTACAATTATCCACTAAGTACAATGCCTCTCTTGTTACTTGCTCGAAACTTGTACAAGCTTTCAAGTGCAAGTCCTTCTTGAGAGTGTCGTTTCTCAATCCCTCAATAAAGAGAACAGATAGTCTGTCATCTTGTGGTCGTTCACGTACTGGACATCTCTCAATGTATTGTTTGAAGCGAAGTGAAGCTTCCTTCACTTTTTCGTGTTCTCTCTGTTTAAAAGCATATATTTGTGAGACCGTATTGTGCTTAATCCCTCGTTTTGAGAATTCCTCAGCAAACTCTCTTAGCAAATGGTCAATGTCATGGAATCCCCCAATGTTCATTGGTTGAAACCATGTCAACGCGGTACCTTCTAGAGTAAGACCAAATCCCTCGTATTGTGTATGGAAATCTGTTATCTGCTCAGCTCTTAAGACTTGCTTAAAGAGTGACACATGTGCATACGGATCCCCTGAACCACCATACTTCTTTTGCACACACTTGGCTACTTGAGATGGTCTCATACGTCTATGATCTGCTACCAATCTCATTGCTCCTGTGTCTCGGCTAAAGTTTTCTCTAGCATCATGGACTTCATGGGTTACCCTTGTCATCTAGATATCTATCTCCGCTATAGCTCACAGGCACTAAGTCCTTGAACTCACTAGGTCTATCTTCTATCTTTACACAATAGCGGTCCATTCCATCTTTGTAGATCTTGGCACCTTGCTCATTGTCGTACTGGTATTTTATGAACAATAGCTTCATGGTGGCGGAAGGGTTTGATGATCCTGCTGCCATATTTTCTCTGTTGTTCCTGTTCGAGTGTTCCAAGTTTTCGGTGAAAATCTCGTAAGATCTCTCCGAAGAAGTATCAGAGACACTTCCTTCAAAGATCGGCTCTAATGGTTGCACCCAACTTTGGTTTACACTTCCCTCGGTTGATATGACACTTGCTGGTTCCCCTTGTTTTGGTTGATTATTCCGGAGATTCCTGCCCGATCTCAAATTCATCAATTCCCCTGAAGGACTTTAACTTTTCCGTCTCGGCAATTTGTTTTCCCAGGTTTTTGTGGTCAGAATTGATCCAAACTGACTGATACTTGGTCAATTGTTCAATCTTGTCAGTTGGACAACTTCTGTTTCATCAAGTGAGAATTTTGTTGCTGTTATGCTGAAAAAGACATTATACGCGTATGATGTCTTTTTTCACAGATTTTGACTATTTTGGTTATGCTCACTCTCAGTGGCCCCTTTATGCTCTGTTCACTCACAAAATTCAGTTTGAACTCTGTTTGAGCAAGTTATGGCTAGTTCAGGCTTTTCTTGGCAATTTTCCGCTTTTGACTTGTTTTTTGGGTCAATTGTGATCCAAATGGTATGAAACTTGAAATATAACCTCTAGACAGCTATTACAATGGATCTGTGTTAGCAAAGTATCAAAATATGTCCAAAATTAGGTCAAAGACATCATACGCGTATGATGTCTTTTTCATCAATTTGGGTCCAAACTTGATATTTATGCTTTCTACAGTGTTTGTAACAATCTTGTCAGGTCAGATTTCAAAAATAAGCAGTGGATGTGCCAAAAGACATTATACGCGTATGATGTCTTTTGTCCCAGATTTTGACTATTTTTGGTTTTAAGCCTTCTCCAATGCTTATAATTGAGTTTCAAGTGTTTTTGTCAGGTCTGAATGTAAAAACAAGATTTGAATCCAAAATTTCCTATTCTTTGCGTTTCTTGGACTCCGACTTGTCTTTTTGGGTTCCTTTGAGTGTTAATGCTCTTGTTTTAAGTTGATCTCAAGGTAAAACCCCCCTTCTAAACACTCTGGCAATGTCAAATTTTCAATTTTAGTCTCTGTTTAGGTCTTGAGACATCATACGCGTATAATGTCTAAAGTTGCAGGTTTCCAGTTTTTCAGCACAGAACTCTTCCAATAGCTCTTGTAAGTGCTTAGCAACAATCAGTTACACAGAAAATTTTTCTGAACTTTGTTTATTGCATATTTCACTATCAAAGCGACTTTTTCAGTGATCTAACATGCAATCAAACACATCAAGCAAATAGAACACCAATTGATAGCTCTAGATCAGGATCAAATCAGGCCCTACCTAAGCTACTTCTAATCATAAAATGGATTTTTTGCAATTGAAAATATAAAGAGATTTACTACCACACAAGGAGTAGCAAATGCTTTTTATGTCATCAACCACTTAACACCATCAAAAACAATCTAATCTAAGCTAAACTAAAAATACTGTCAACACGGAAGACCCAGGAATACCCCACTTCCTAGTATCTCTCGAGACCTTCGGAGTCCACCACTCCTAGATCTTTTCTAACTAAAGTATACAAAGTAGTTTATACGACTCACCTCGTAGGATTAGTCTAAGGTCACCTACTTAGGGCTCTCGTCCCTGGCAGCGGCACCAAATGTTAAGGCGGTTACGCCGCTAGCGGAAGCTAAATAGCGAGAACTCAACCAACAACAGAATTTGTCAGACGAGGACGGAGCTTGACCCGCAAGCGCATGGAAACAACTAGGTGGGTGTCAAATCACCTACTCGACCTTCTAATGACAATCACTACTAAGGAAATCAAATCTAAGTTCTAAAACACGCAAGTGACTGAAATCCGTACTACGAACGAATGCTATACGAAACAGGATCTAGAATCATGGAATCGATCTCAAACTCAAGGGGAAGTCTATGCACTAGGTAAGAACAACACCCTAAAGACTTGAACTGCAAAATCAACCTATAACCACTCCATGCGGTAAACGCGTATGAAGACAGGCCGAAAAATACAGGTGACCGAAACTTGACCCCGATGGTACGAATGTGTAGCTCTACTCGTTGTGGTTCTATAGATATGTTGCACGCTCTATTCCGACACACGAGTTGGAAGAAAACTCACACCGAAGCTCGTAGGAACTTACCACACATAGAAGCCGATAGCGCGCACTCTTGGTATCTGTGCGTAGCTCTCACCGTTGCTAACACAATGGTGGTGTCGCTTCTCCAATGGCGGCCCCGTAGCTCGCGTAGCAAGAGGATAAGACTCTCTCCCTCTCTCTCTCTCTCAGACACAGTCACGGCGCCCAAAACTCACTTTGATTAATAATTGAATCTTCCTTTAGGTTACAAAACTTTGGCTTATATACCTCAGCCTCGGAGGTGAGAACATCTCTAATTATTTACATCAACAGGTGAAATTACTTCGGGATTACAAGCTGGAAACTCAATTGAGTCCCGTTACTTAATGAATGGCTCAAATCAAAATTAATGTCGGAAAGACATTTATTACAATCAATGGTTACAAAATGATGGGTGTGAGCAAAAATGCGGGTGTGATCCTCTGCTGGCTCAACAGCAAGACATGAGGCAAATGGTAGATTTGATGAAGAATCTCAGCCTAAACATGCTAGGTCAAGTGGGAAATAATCGAGGTCGAGGGAGGTTTGCAAATTAGCCAGGAGGTGAAGAAAGGCCTAGGAATGGTGTTGGACAAAGCAATGGTAGTTTTTGGAGGCAGACGTCCACATGTTATAATTGTGGAGAGTTGGGTCACATCAGCCCGCAATGTGATAAGCCACCAAGGATGGGGGGAGACATGTATCCATTGCCAAGACACGTGCTAACTAGGTCAAATGATTATGGCATCAAAATTAAGGGAGATGAAGGAACCAGTGGACTGACCCAGGAGGAAAAGGGAAAGACAAAAGTGCTAAGTGTAGTCACTTTGGAGAAGGCATCAAAGCTAGAGGATACATTAGTGATGCCTATTGGGAAGAGTACCACGGAGGATAAGGAAGGAAGAAGTGCCCCAGGTCCTAGTAAGAAGAAAGGAAAGAGCCATGAAGGCGAGGATGTCAAGGCCAAGAGGAAAAGGAGAGCTCGTCGAAAGTTTCATGTTTCAGATTTTCCACTAGGGGATGGGCAATTAAGCTATGACTTGAGGGAGGATCTGACGAGTAGGAAGGTAGATGTTACTTTTGGGCAGCTGATAGAGATGGTGCCTAAGCTAAAGCGACAGTGGAAGAGGATGGTTAACCCAATGGAGAAAGAGCCAGAGAGAGGTTCAGTGAAGGTGTTGACAATGGACGAGCTACCAGACATTTGTCCAATAGTAGATGTGTGGCATAAAAGGAAAAATTTGGGACAAGGTTATGTGGATGGCGGAGCCCAAATATGCGTCATAACACACTCATGTGTTGAGAAGATGGGTCTCACAGTGGCTGGGGTGTCAGGTTTTCGGATCAGATTGGCAAACCATCAAAAACTAAAATGCTTGGGTGTTGTAAAGAGCTTAGAAGTGGAGGCATATGAAGCAAAGACAGTGGTTGATTTTCATGTGATGCCAGCAGGGTTGGGAGCATATCCTATTATACTGGGCAGACCATGGTTACGTGCAGTGGGAGCTGTTCAAGATTGGCGACATGGTACGATTAGCCTCTATGGAAAGACAGGTACCAGGAAGCTTTATAATATGGACACAAGGAAACGATTAGAGGAGCTTTATGAAGATGAGGATGAGTCTAGTGATGAAGACTCTTCCACGCTGACAGATGAGGACAGTGATAGCACTACCAGTAGTGATGAGGATGCTGATGTTGCATTTCTTTTGATGGACAAAGAAATCCAAGAGATTGGTTTAGTTGCATTTGCGAATGAGGTTGAAGATGAAAGTGAAGGGCCTTATGAAGTGATTGAAGGGCTGATGCAAACCAAGGTTGAGTTGTCAAAGAAGCAGGAATTAATGACACAAATGATTAGTGGAGACCTCTCAGCTATGGAGAAGGATATATTTTTGCATATGCTGGCTAGTTTTCCTGATTTGTTCATTACTTCATATGAAGAGATCAGAGGGTTCAAGGGTGGAGAGATGCATATAGAGCTGAAAGAAGGTGCTAAGCCAGTGCGGCAAAGGCTAAGAAGGATGGGTCAAGAGCAAATGGAAGCCTTGCGGGTAGAGGTGGACAAGTTATTGAAGGTAGGGTTCATAGTTCCAGTGGAGACCACAGAATGGGTGAGTCCAGTTGTAGTCAGTCCAAAGAAGGATGGGAAGTGGAGAATTTGTGTGGATTTTAAACCCTTAAACGCAGCCACTAAGAAGAACCCATATCCTCTTCCATTCATCGATCAGATCTTGGATTCAGTGGCAGGTTATGAGAGGTACAGTGTGTGTGATGGTTTTTCACGCTATTTTCAATTGAAGATTGCTCTTAAAGACCGCACAAAGACAACTTTTATTACGCCATGGGGCTGCTATTGCTACACAGTATTGCCATTTGGGTTGTCAAATGGACCTTCCTTCTATCAAGAGAGAGCAAATTGGGTGTTGAAACCATTCATTGGTAGTTGTGTTAAAGCTTTTATGGATGACTTATGTGTCTATAGCAGTAGGGCTGATCACCATGAGAAGCTGCAGTTGGTATTGGCTCGATATGATGAATGTGGAGGACAACTAAATCCAAAGAAATGTCATGTAGCACAGCCAAGGGTGAAGTTATTGGGCCATATGGTGTCAGAAAATGGCATTGAGGCTGATCCAGACAAGGTTAAGTCTATTATTCTTCTTCCATCACCTATGAGTACGAAGCAATTGGCAACCTTTATACACAAAGTGAAGTACATGGCACGGTTTATTCCATTGTCTTCGCAGCTTCTTTATCCATTACAGCAAGTGGCAAAGCATGATCCATGGCAATGGGATGACAAGTGTGAAGAAGTGTAAGTCTCTCCTATGAGCGAAGTTTTTCCTGCTGTTTTTCTGTGTAAGTCTCTCCTATGAGCGAAGTTTCTGCTCCAGTTTGTGATTGTATCTGATATCTTTTACCCATATTGTGTGAGTTGTTTGCCCCATTGGTGTTGGCCCAAGCTCATTAGTATCTAAACATCATAAATTTTCCTCTTTTGAGCTGAGTTTTTTGGGTGTGGGTGTGTGTGTGTCTGTGTCTGTGTGGAGTGGGCAAGTGGATAGTCTCTCTCCTCTCACTCTAGAGGTGTGTTCCCTGTCTCGGCCAGGTGTGTTGTGTAAGCCGAGTGGTGCCCCATAGTGTGTGTGTGTATCTTCCCAAGAGTGTGTGTCGGGTCGTTATAGAGGCGCTATGTGTGTTTTCATCCCGCTCACAACGTTAGCAAGGCTCTCAGCCAACCCTTATGAGTTAAGTTATGGAGGCCCATGTAATATAGATTCTTATTTTCATGTGAATCTGATAAGAAAAAATACTCTAACTAGTATCTATCCTTTCCTATTTTCCCTAAAGAGAATGCTTTCTTGGCAGTAGTGGATTCCGCCCACCCCTTAGATAAGGGAAAAATTTCTAGCTAGTATCTATCTTTTGCTATTTTCCCCAAAGAGAGTGCTATCATGCCCCCCATCCCAAACAAAAAAAAAGACCCTCCACATCACTTGTCGCTTGTGCCTTGTATTGCTAAACCAAGTTCACAAGTATAGTCACCTTTTGTCAATGGGAGAAATATGGCTATTGTGTACTAACAATGACTCAATGGTCTGATGTTGTACCATAGTCATAATTTTTCCATAGACAAAGGTACAAAACTTACATGCATTACAATGTAAAGGTGAAAAGTAGTTCCAAACAACCATACTATGAGAAACATTGTGTAAGAATTTCCATGGGCCATTCAAATACGTATCATACAACACTAGTGATGCTCTTAAAAAAAAGCACTACTTCTCTCTGCACCACCTCTAACAATTTAACACCATCAATTTTTGTGGTAAAGACATAATCATCTACCATGTAGCTATGATATGTTGGAAACAACCTCTCCAAAATCTTCTCCCCACTCACTCTATTGTAGCTTGGTACATCATGACATACACGATTCCAAAGACACATAATTTGTAAGACTGAGCACTTATTTCAATAGACAAGTTGCAAATATGATATTACTAGACCATGAAAGAACCTTGCCATAGAAGAAACGAAAAAAAAATCAATAAAACAATAGTGATCTTACTCTCTCTCTAGTGAAGGATGATGATATGCCTTGGAGTCACATATAAGTGTCCAAGTACAATGAATCACAAGCCCCACTCTCAACGCATCTACACAAGGAACTCCCGTATGCATCTCCAAGGTATTCCCCTATGTGCTCTCTTTTCGTTTAGCAGAATTTTTTTGAAAACAAACTCTCCACATTCATCATTAAGACCTCCACAAGAAACTAAGGATGTTCAAAATAGTAAGAACACAACCCAAAATCTTATTAAATACACTTTAAATCACTTTTTAAAGGGCTGTTTCTCATTGTTACTTAGTGTATAATAGATGTTTGATATCTCTAGTCATTTGCTTGCAAACGGATGATCAAAGAGCTCAATAGCACTTATGTTATATGCAAATTGCAATTATAAGACGATAGTTTTAAATAGACAAAAAAGCTATTCTATTTTTTAAATACACTAAATACACTAGACGATAGTTTTAAATAGACAACAAACCTAATCATTTTTTTAAATACACTAAATACACTAAATAGCTTTAAATAGACAACAAAACTAATCTATTTTTAAGTTTCCATGTAATACACTAAAAAACAAATTTTCCAGACACCGTTTCTCATTTTTCCTTTGTGTAAGCAAGTGTTTGAGCTCTCTAATCATCCGTGTACAAGCGGATGATCAGAGAGCTCAAGAACTCTTTTTCAAGTTAAAAAATTATATATAAAATTGGATAGAGTCTACTTTATTTTAACATAAAACCTTCAAAAAACCCATATCTACCTTCAACATGAAGGCCTTCACAAGAGATTAAGAATACTCAAGAAAGAAAAAAGACAACTAGAATAGTATCACTAAAAAAGTGAGAAATAGCTCACCAATCATCCGAGTGCACGTGGATGATCAACGAGCTTTGAAAAATGTTGATGATGTTGAGATTTAACTAGTTTTTTAAGGCATCACTTCATTTTTTAACCTAGTTCATAGTAGGTGTTGAGCTCTCTGATAATCCGCATGCACGCGGATGATTAGAGAGCTCAACATCTCTTATATTAAATGAAATTTGGACAAAATAGTTGAAAATAGGTAGCCAAAATAATCTAGTTCATGTTTTACTTTAATTCTAGTATATTAATTTAAAAATCATGCTCCGATTTAGGGGTTTTTATCAATGTAATAAACAATATAATGGTGTGATATAGTTATTTATCATATTTTTTGTTTTTTTTGCAAAAAAATAATAAGCCAAAAAGTGCCTTTCAATTAGAAAGACACACACAAATTTGCAAAAAAAAGAGAGATCGGAGCCTTCCCGTTGTCCGCGTGCGCGTGGACGATTGAAGGGCTCCCCCCCCCCCCCCCCCCTTCTTTTTTCAAATTTGTGTGTATTGTGTATTGTGGGATAGAAACATACATGATATTAGTGTTTCACTTCACTAAGAAATTGTAAGATAGAAGCAGACAAACAAAAAAAAACTAAAATGTCTCACTAGAAATGCATATATGCATAGAGCACGGTCGACTGAATAGATAGTGATAGTACCGAGACACATGGGAGCCACTGATCCCATTAGCTTCCCCCCCATCCCCCTTATCAAGGCACGTTGTGGACTTGTGGTTCTCTACAATTTATTTATTTTAGTGATGGTATACACATGCGCTAATGTAAACAGTAAGCACAAGTTGTAAGCTGAAAGGTTATTTTTGCTTGCAGGGCCACCGCTCATCGATAATTATTGACAAGCAATGCAACCTACTCTCAAAAAGAGCCGCAAATTTGCATGGTATAATGATGATCACAAGTTGAAGATGCTACTGCATGATGATGGTGATGAGCAGGGATCGAGCTTGTGTGTTGGGTCGCTTGTGTGAAGATCACCCTAGCCTCTTGAGCACAATCCCCATATATCTGTGATGTCATCATTTTCATGCTAATGTCAGTCTATTTGCAACGTATAATAATGATCAGAAGAAGAATCTGCACCTGCATGATGATGGTGATGAGCAGAGATCAAGCTTGTGTGCTATATCGCTTGTGTGATGATCTCATGCTCTGAATTTTGGGCTCCCGGGTCTCTCAAGTGCAATCCTTATCCAACATCGTCACTATCATGCTAACATAAGTCTATACTTCTTAATCAATAGATTTAGGTACGTAGAGCTCAATACACCTAAGCTGATCATGTATAGCATGTGCAGGTGCAAGAGATTGTGCAAGCTTGGTAGGAAGGGAAAAATGCTGGCTGGTGTGAGCAGCAAAGCAATATTGGCGGCAATGGAGTGCCCCAAGAAGCGAGGGCGTTTACAACCAGTGCTCAAAAAAAAACTTTTTTCAAAAACTTGGCAAACCTACATATGAGAAACTGACAAAATCTGAAGGTTTTTACACCAATTAACAAAACTTTTAAAATTTTGTAGATTTTCTCACTTCAACTATAAAACTTAGAAGTAAATCTCAAAATTTGTTACACTAAACCTAGGTTTTTTTTGAGCACTGTAAATTACAGCACACTTGAACAAATATAAAATTCTAGAAAAAAGGGGGGGGGGGGGGGGGGGGGGGGGGGGGGGGTTGGCATGCGCACGGACGACGATGGGGCTCCTGCCCCCCCTTTTTTTTCAGTTACAAACAATCTTTGCTTGGTACTGCATGGGTTGACTCCACAAATGCTATCACCAATGCTTTCATCTTGACGGCGTTGTTTTTTAGCAAGAAGCTCTGTGCTGTTTTCAGCAGGTGACGAGGTATTTTGCATAAACTAAGAACATGTTTGTGCAGGCTAAGACTGCGTGACAAAAGATAGCAGGGAATAACTAGTTGTACGTCTCAGGAATGCAGAAATCTCCCGTGCATTTTGGTTGTTGATAAGAGGTAACTTGTTGTTGGAAGGGGATGAGTAGGCGCCCGCGTGTGAGAGAAAGATGGACGAGGCTCTGATTCAAGAGAAGATGCAGAGAAGGGGACTATGTGTTGTTTTTTTTTTTTGGGTGGGGTGGAGATATGGCTAGCGTCTCTCAGGCTAGAGAGAATGGCACCCGTGGTGCTAGATGTTGAGGGTGGTCCTCTCCAGATGGCATAGGAGTACTCCCGCGGAGGTCACCTAATAAAAATGTAACCTATCACGTGAGTTCAACAGAAGGGTATTTAAAGTTCTTGCAACTTACAGAAGGGCGTTATTTTTCCAATTTTAAAAAAAAATTACTGATTTTAAAAGAAAAGGGTACATTATATTCGTTAAAAAATTCACAAATAAGGGGTTTTACAAACATGTCTTGAACACACGTTGGTGCAGCCAAAGTGTATCGACGCTAGAAGATGGCATGGACAGGTGTGTATAGGCAAGTAGAAGCATGGCAAAGGATGTGAGCAGCTAGGAAGTTCATGGGATGACAGGTAGCAGCGGGAGTCTATGCATGATGCGGCTTATAGGCCAAGAAAGGCTCCATAATGTGCTAATTGGGGTAGCAGGTGAAGGAGATGTAGAGTGCAACTTTTGGGTCCAAAAATGAAGAGCTTGAAGTGCTGAAGGAGCAGGTCCAGACGGCTCATCAAACCGAGCTACGGAGCCCAAGTTATTGAAGGTTGAAGTTTTGATGGTTTGCAGATTCTTGCCGGATAGGGCAACTGGTGACAAGTGATCCAAGTGTAACTTGAGGTATAGATGTGTAGAGCTCAACTCATAGAGCCTACTCGTCTTTTCGGACTGTGGATCGGAGCTCTGGATTGCAAGTTATGGTCAGCTGAAGTTTTTTCGGGGGTCGGGTCTGAGCCCACTTGGCCACATTGGAGTACGCGCCATCTGGCATCTTCTGAGCCTCGAAAAAGTTCTAGAGCAGAGTGTACACCATATGGAGCTAGCAAGAACTACTGACTGCACGCCAAACGGAATCCGGAGCAGAAATATATAGAAGTCGGAAGATTGGTTGTCTTTGCCCGAAGTTAATTGCAGATGGTTTGATCGTGTTTTGGTCGCATTAGATCTCGGGCCTGGAGGAGTCAAATAACGGTGCGGATCATGGAGGAGCAGGGCGGCAGTGCACGATTTCGCTCGGGCTTTGCGGCTCAGCAACAGAAGGTGGGAGCACAAAATGGGGGCCAGGTCAAGGCAGATTGCAAAGTTTTTTTGGTTAAAGGAAGAAAATAATGACTTTTTGCAGCCCTTGGGGCTCAAGTCTTAGGGGAATGCCATGTGGGAGGGGCCTAAAACCCACATGCGGGCGCGGGACCGTTGAGGCCAGGCTATAAAGGCTGAGGCGTGGGCTCCCATTAGCACACAAGGAAGGAGAGAGAGGAGAGCTCTCTTGGGCGCAGCTATGGCGTCCGCGCACATGGCGCTACTGTGGGCGTCCGATGGCGATTTTTGTGGCAATGGCCGGCGGTGCTGGATGGTGGTGGCACCCATGGGCAACCCTAGCTGGTAATGTAGTGATGACCTGGCAAGCCTTGCTAGAGGCGGGTCCGTGGCTCCAAATTTTTGAGAAGGGGAGAGAGAGCAATAGCGAGGTCGCTATTGCCTCCCCCCCTCGTGTAAGAGATCGAGAGGTCCCGCAGCAGTGTGCAAGGAGGTGCCGACAAGCAAATGAAGTGCAAGGAAAAGCGAGTCCGAGCGGCCGGCAAAAAAAGTGAAGGGAAAGGGGCCAAAGGGCCAATGTGTCTAGCATGCAAAAGTTTCCAAGAATAATTAAGCCAAGTGTCGGCAATGCATAGAACTTCTAAATGGAACTCTAAAGAGAGTGCAGGACATGGAATCACACCACCATTTTTTCTTTTTTGGACTCCTATGCACACCCCTATAAAAGGGTGTTTATTTTCATTTGTAAGGGTCTTTTTTTGGGGCCAATGTCTTTTGTCAAGGAGGGCTTTGGGCCAAGGAGGGTTTTTTTGCCAAGGCTTTTGGAGCTCTTATTTTTGGTTGCCAAGGTTCATGCCGGCGGTGTGTTGGATGTACATGATATTGCCTATGCTAGTAGACTATTCCCTACTGTTTCAAGGCGTCATTCCCCCATGGAATCACACCACCATTTTTTCTTTTTTGGACTCCTATGCACACCCCTATAAAAGGGTGTTTATGTTCATTTGTAAGGGTCCTTTTTTGGGACCAATGTCTTTTGTCAAGGAGGGCTTTGGGCCAAGGAGGGTTTTTTTGCCAAGGCTTTTGGAGCTCTTATTTTTGGTTGCCAAGGTTCATGCCGGCGGTGTGTTGTATGTACATGATATTGCCTATGCTAGTAGACTATTCCCTCCTGTTTCAAGGTGTCATTCCCCCTTTCCCCTTCTCTTCTCTGCTAGTGTGCGTGTGTTTCTAGGCGTGTGTAGGCGTGTGTGCCCCCCCAAGGTTTGTCGTGCAAAGAGAGATAGAGAGAGGTTGTGTGTGTGCGGAAGTCTATGAATTGAGCAGAGCGTAGTGATTGAGTCTGTCTGGTGAATTGCAAGGCGTATGTGCGTATGATTGTGTGAAAGCAATGGTTTTCTTGCGGGTAGTGTTGAGTTTTGAAGGTGAACTCTAGTGGATTGGGGCGCTGTGTATACCCTGGGCTATAGTGAGGCATTGTGTATTGTGCTTGGTGTGTTCCCCTTTCCCCCTCTCCATCTTCGGGTGCCCCCACTGAGGAGTTGTCTGATGCTCCAATTTGCTGTTTAAAGTGGTGTTTTTTTGCCAACAAAGCGGTTGGCGAAGGGTCGAGATGTTTGATGGTCGAGGTTGAAGCTGATAGAGATGGTGGAGCCAGGTTTTGGCCCCATATTTACGAGCGTCGAAGATCCCAAGGATTGGTTAGCAGATTTCAAGTTATGGTTGTTGTCGATGCGTATGTGGACGGATGCACAGAGATTACAGATGGTGCCGTTGTTAATGCGAGGACGAGCCAAGGTGTGGTTCGATGGCCTAGAGAGAAGTGATAGAGAATCATGGCAAAAGTTGCAGAGTCAGTTTCTGGAGCGGTTTCGAGAGGTGATCATAGCAGAAAAAGATGGTGCAAAGCTGAAGGCGGTACACCAGGATGTAAGTAAAGATTTCTCTCTTTTCATTGAGCAGTTTGAAGCTTGTTGGAAGCAGTTAGAGATTGCTACTGGGGTCAAAAGCAATCAATCTTTGAAGCTGTCAAAGCTGTTAGAGTGCTTGTATCCGAGGATTAGGGAAAAGGTCAAAGATGGTGCCGATACCTATGAAGACATGGTCTATCTGGCAAAGATAAAGAGAAGAAAGGTGAAGCGAAAGTTGGAGTTGGTAATGCTAAAGCGAGCAGATTATATGCCTGTTGCAGAGGTGGCGAAGTGCTCTTTGGTCCAGCCAAAGGTGGTTCCAATTGTGCGAAATGCAAGGCCTGTTGAGGTAAGACCTACTATTGGTTATGTTCCTTGGAGGTTTCCGGTTTGTGATGTGCCTGTGCGGAGGGTGGAAGAGCTTGTCAACGAAGAGAAGCTCCATGTCGATGTGAACCAAGATGCAAAAGCGGTAGCGGATGTGGAGGTTCCAGTACGGATTGAAGAGGTAAAGCATGGTCTTGTTGAAAGTTTGCATGAAATGGTAGCAGAATGTGATCGAGATGCAGATACCGAGGGTTCAAAAGCTGATGAAGAAAGTGAGCAAAGTTGTGAAGATGGTCAAGATTTTGTGGAGCAGCAAGTGGATGCAGATGCTGATATGGAGTTGGTATATGATGCCGATGCCGATGATGATACAAGCTCGATTTGCTGGAAGACAAGCGAGGAGGATAGTGCCGATGAGTATACATCCTATGACGAAGAGACGGAATTTGATGAACCCAAACTGGTAAAGGTAAAGCTGCCCTCTTACATGTTTGATGATATGGTAGTAGACCATGTGCAAGAAGAACAGGGAACAGAGCAAAGCGAGGTGCTTGATGAAAGCCAAAAGATGCGGTCTAGACCTACAGATGATGGAATGCAAGTGAAGGTGGTATGTGGTGCCATGCTAATGGCTGTGCTGATGAAAGTAGCAGTGGAATGTGCCATGGTGGCACAGCAGATGCACCATTTTGCCAAGAGAGATAAAGCGGCCGTGTCTATGGCAGATCTGGAGATGAATGCGATAGAGGACGAGTTTCTCTCTTCCATGGAGGAGCATGATGCAGCTGTAGGAGAGGTGATTGAAGAGCAGGAGACTGAAGCTGGACAGAAGGAAGTGCTGAGCGACCTTGAAGGGCCAATCGATGACGAAGGGCTTGATGACAGTGTAAGTGAGTTTGAAGAGGAGGTGCAAGAGAGCATGAAGCCAGTGAAAGAGATGTGTTCTATGGCCTATGAAGGAGGTTCCCAAGATATGTCCAAGCTTTCAAAAGAGGTATGCAACCCATGGTTGAAAGGTATGCTTGTAAGTGCAACTGTACAGTATGTTATCCGTCAGGTACGGGGTTCCTTTGAGAGGAGCTCTCCTTTACATGGCTGGGAGGGAGGGTCAGAAGTGTTGGTTCATACAGATGATGTGGTTGTAGAGCCATATAGGGTGATGAAGCAAGATGATGTTCGAAGAGGTGCTAAAGTTCTATGGGCCTTTTGTGTGCATGGATGGCTACGTGCTTGGGTAGGGCACTATTGGAGGTTGTTGCAAATGGATGAAAGTGAACAGAGCCAGGTGTTTGATCCAGGTGGAAGCTATGTTATGCAAGGGGTGCGGCAATCCACTTGAAGGTTTAGGTGATAGAGTGCAATAAAACATTGTATATATGGTTTGAGTTTTCTCATAATGTGTGCCAGGTTTTTGCAGTTTATAGTGAAATAAAGCTTTTATGTGGTTGAGCATAAATGCTCAACAGGGGGGTGGGCAAGGATGGTGCAACCAAAGTGTGTCGACGCTAGAAGATGGGATGGACAGGTGTGTATAGGCAAGTAGAAGCATGGCAAAGGACTAGAGCAGCTACGAAGTTCATGGGATGACAGGTAGCAGCGGGAGTGTATGCATGATGCGGCTTATAGGCCAAGAAAGGCTCCATAATGTGCTAATTGGGGTAGCAGGTGAAGGAGATGTAGAGTACATCTTTTGGGTCCAGAACTGAAGAGCTTGAAGTGCTAAAGGAGCAGGTCCAAACGGATCATCAAACCGAGCTACGAAGCCCAAGTTATTGAAGGTTGAAGTTTTGATGATTTGCAGATTCTTGCCGGATAGGGCAGCTGGTGACAGGTGATCCAAGTGGAACTTGAGGTATAGATGTGTAGAGCTCAACTCATAGAGCTTACCCTTCTTTTCGGATTGTGGATCGGAGCTCTGGATTGCAAGCTATGGTCAGCTGAAGTTTTTCCGAGGGTCGGGTCTGAGCCCACTTGGCCACATTGGAGTACGTGCCATCTGGCATCTTCTGAGCCTCGAAAAAGTTCTAGAGCAGAGTGTACACCATATGGAGCTAGCAGGAACTGACTTCACGCCAAACGGAATCCGGAGCAGAAATATATAGAAGTCGGAAGATTGGTTGTCTTTGCCCGAACTTAATTGCAGATGGTTTGATCGTGTTTTGGTCGCATTGGATCTCGGGCCTGGAGGAGTCCAATAATGGTGCGGATCATGGAGGAGCAGGGTAGCAGTGCACGATTTCACTCGGGCTTTGTGGCTCAGCAACAGAAGGTGGGAGCACAAAATGGGGGCCAGGTCAAGGCAGATTGCAAAGTTTTTTTGGTTAAAGGAAGAAAATAATGACTTTTTGCAGCCCTTGGGGCTCAAGTCTTAGGGGAATGACATGTGGCAGGGGCCTAAAACCCACATGCGGGCGCGGGACCGTTGAGGCCAGGCTATAAAGGCTGAGGCGTGGGCTCCCATTAGCACACAAGGAAGGAGAGAGAGGGGAGCTCTCTTTGGCGCAGCTATGGCGTCCACGCGCATGGCACTGCTGTGGGCGTCCGGCGGCGATTTTGGTGGCAATGGCCGGCGGTGCTGGATGGTGGTGGCGCCTGTGGGCGGCCCTAGCTGGTGATGTAGTGATGACATGGCAGGCCTTGCTAGAGGCGGCTCCCGCGGCTCCAAATTTTTGAGAAGGAGAGGGAGAGCAATAGCGAGGTCGCTTTTGCCTCCCCCCCTCGTGTAAGAGAGAGGTCCCGTAGCAGCGTGCAAGGAGGTGCCGACAAGCAAATGAAGTGCAAGGAAAAGGGAGTCCGGGGGGCCGGCAAAAAAAGTGAAGGGAAAGGGGACAAAGGGCCAATGTGCATAGCATGCAAAAGTTTCCAAAAATAATTAAGCCAAGTAGTGGCAATGCATAGAACTTCTAAATGGAACTCCAAAGGGAGTGCACTACATGGAATCACACCACCATTTTTTCTTTTTTGGACTCCTATGCACACCCCTATAAAAGGGTGCTTATGTTCATTTGTAAGGGTCTTTCTTTGGGACCAATGTCTTTTGCCAAGGAGGGCTTTGGACCAAGGAGGGTTTTTTTGCCAAGGCTTTTGGAGCTCTTGTTTTTGGTTTCTGAGGTTCACGCTAGCGGTGTGTTGGATGTACATGATATTGCCTATGCTAGTAGACTATTCCCTACTATTTCAAGGCGTCATTCCCTCTTCCCCCTTCTCTTCTTTGTTGGTGTGCGTGTGTTTCCGGGCGTGTATAGGCGTGTGTGTCCCCCCAAGGTTTGTCATGCAAAGAGAGATAGAGAGAGGTTGTGTGAGTGCGGAAGGCTGTGAATTGAGCGGAGCATAGTGATTGAGTCTGTCTGGTGCATTGCAAGGCGTATGTGCGTATGATTGTGTGAAAGCAATGGTTTGCTTGCGGGTAGTGTTGAGTTTTGAAGGTGAACTCTAGTGGATTGGGGCGTTGTGTATACCCTGGGCTATAGTGAGGCATTGTGTTGTGTGTTGGGTGTGTTCCCCTTTCCCCCTCTCCAACGTGATATGGTAGTTCTACACATAGTAAACCCCCCGAGGGAGTACTGGTACTAGACGCAGCTGAGACACAAATACCGTAGGTAAAGCTCTCGGGATGCCATTGATTGGGTTTTCACGCAAGGCGCTTTCATGAGCTTGAGTCTAGGCCTACTCGCCACACCCACTCGGATGGGAATCATTGATTGGGCCTTTCAACCCAAACGGCTTGTGAATGTTTCCCAATTTTTAATAAATGGAAATCCTCGAAAAAGAACTGGAGAGAATTTATAGAACCAACAAGTTCCCTCTCTTCACGTCCTAATTTTTTACTGCCATGTCCTATCCTCGTACCCTACGTTACCTTTGGGGACTAATATGCGGTGTATGAGAAGAGCGGATTTGAGCGGCTGAGACTGTAAATGGCACCTGTAGGCCCTTTTTCGTGTTGCCATCTCGCCTCCATCATTGCTATTTGTGACCTTCTCTTGATAGCTACACCTTCGAAATATTGCACAAACACCCTTGTAAGTGCTACATCCCCAATTGTGTCGTGTTGCTAGTGTCTTCAGAGGGCTCTTATTTCCATCGTTCAATTAAATTGAAGCCAACAAATACTCATGTCCCCTACATATTATGTATTAACCTAGTGTAGACATCATCCCATCAGCTCTCGGGGCAGGTGATCATCCTAATGACACTCCCCCTCACATATCAAGTTCTTGAAGGCTAATTGCAACTGCAAGTTGTCGACGCTTACCTCTCTAGTGCAGACTTTTTTGCTTCAACCTATGTACATGGAAAGCTCATTGAACACAAGTATATATATACACACACATATGTACACACACCTAATGATCCTCCCCCTCACCTTAAATCGAGTGGCTGAAGACTTGTAGCTCAAGGGCGATCATGACACATAAAATGCCTTGAGATATATATAGGTCTTCAAGTTGAGGATGCTCGGGAATGCCACTTCCTGAACCCTCAAGGCTTCCTTTTCTATGTCAGAACATGCTTATGATTGCAATTTATAATGGTTTTATACACAAATTTATAAGCTGTTGCAACATTGTTATTGTGTATTTATTTTCTCTATGTACTTGAATATCCGCTCTTTTAGACTCATTTTGACAACATGTGGCACTAGTCAAGATGTTGATATGGGCATAAGGATTCAAGATAGCATAGTTAGTTCAGTAGGAGTTGTTGAAGAGTGATGTGCAATGCCTTGGATGACTTGTATGTCAAATGTGGTGTACATCAGAAAGCACAAAAATTGGTTGAAGAGTATCAGCTCTGGCAGTAGTCTCTTGACACACACTACTTGCAAGATATGCCCAACAAGGTTATGACTAGAAAGCTATGGGTTTCTTTCCATGGATGCAAAGCGAGGGCATCCCTCCAAAAGAAATCACCTATGCTTGCATCTTGATGGCATGTGGATTAGGCAAGATACTGGTATGGGCATAAGAACTCAATATTATATAGCTAGTTGTTTAGGGGTTGTTGAAAAGAAACCTAGTGCTTGTCAATGTCTTGGATGACATATATGCCAAATGTGGCATACACTAGAGATCACAAGGAAGTGTTTGAGGAGGTTTGCCTCTGGGATGCAGTCTCTTGACAAACATACCATAGGATATGCTTAGAAAGGGTACGGCCTAGAAGCTATCGGTTGCTTCCAATGGATGCAAAGCGAGGGGTGGCATTAGGCGATATGTTGATACATGCATATGATATAGTTTTTTAGGGGCTGCTCAAAAGAAACCTATTGCTTGGAAATCCCTTGAATGACTTGCAAGCCAAATGTGGTGTACATCAAAAAGCCCAAAAAGTTCTTGAGTAGATTATTCTCTAGGATTCCGTCTTTTTAACACATACAAAATATAGGACATTCCCAACGAGGGTACATCTAGGAATATTTCAATGATTAAAGCATGTTGGTCCAATTATCTTAGCTCTGGTTAATACTATGGTATAAATTGAGGCCAGCTCAGGCCATCACACTCTTTTCTATTCTTGCATATCAATCCACTGATGCTTCTGTGTATTGGAGTTGGGATATTCACATATATGGCAAAGTTTTTAGTGATGTGTAACTTGCCCTACCTTTGCGTATCATCCTTTCTTGGATTGTTCTGATTTTGAGGTAAACTCACCTTGGTCTGGGGTGCTCTCGTTAATATGTATGCCAAGTGTGATGCTCTACATCAAGGAAAAGTGTCTTGGAGAATCTCCCTTCTCCTAGCATTCTCTTTTAATGCTCAAAAAACAAAGTGTACTTAAGCTAGGCAAGGTTGACAAGCTCTAAAGTATTTTGAACAAATGAGCCTTAAAGACATCCTTGTAGTTGAGATGGTCTATGCTTGTATCCTTAAGACCCTATGTTGTGATCATTGACATCACATCCAAGAAGCACTGCGTGCAAATCTCTTAATGAATTGTCCTTGTATGTGCCTAAAGTAGTTGAGAGCTAGTTGGTATTTCATGTTCTGGCCCATCTAAGGACATATCCAAGAGATGTCATCTTGAACAAGGTTCTCATCAACAACTTGTTATGCTTTTAATATCTCTCACAATGATACAATGTAAGAGACCCCATTCTAGATATGACATTTTCCCTATTAACAACCTTTGACAACCAACCTCCCAAAAATTAATTTGCCCATGTATTTGACTTACCTCTTGCGTTATGATGCATGTCCCTAAGTTGCAACCACATGTGGAGGCCTTTGGTGGAGAGCCGATGAAAATTGTCTCATACATTTTTTTCTACCACTTGCATGTCATTCGCTTCACATCCATCAATCATCCAAGTATAATGCTCTTGATCTTATGCATGTCATATTTGTTTTCCCTGATGTTTTCAATGCATGTATGGACTCATCCACTTAAACTCAGTTACTTTATGCATTGAGCACATTGAAAAAAGTGATTGCATTCACAAGAATGCCTTTGTGTAGTTGCACAATCTACTAATGTAGACTTTACTCATGCCACACTAACATTTGAAGCTATCGTTAGTGTAATACGAGCATTAAAAAGATCCAAATTATTGTTTTAATTTCAAAAGCTCAAAAATAAAAAGCTCACAAATATAAAATCCCCATTGGCTTGCCTTAAAAAAATACATTAATTAAAAGATTCCTTCAAGATTCCCTATGTCCTCATCGCCTAGCCCTCACCTCGGACTCATGTTGCCAAAACCTTCTCCCGCCTGCATGTTGCCTTTCCCTACCTCTTGATGCGTCTTTGTGAGCCTGCAAATACGCCTTTCCCGTGAGCTTGCACCTAAGCTTCCCCCGCCATATGTGGATAGGTGGACTTTCACCTAAAGAGAAATCCCCCCACATCATCTCCACTATGCATGTGTCAAGGAAGGACACAAGAGTTGTAGAGAGAGGGGGGGGGGGGTAAGGGGGGCAGATTATATTCGGCTATGTCTTATGAAGAGTCCGTAGTGTCACGGATGCTTGAGAGTCAATCTTCTTTGAAGAAGAATCTAGAAGGTTCTAGAAGAACTAGAGGATCAATAAGGTTAGATAGAAATTTCTAACCTCGTCAAGTAACCTCCTCAATCACTAGTATAAATAGGGGTCTTGGGCCACAAGCCCCTGAGTCTTGCCAACACTAGTTGTGAGGATCCTATGAGGAAATCCCTCTTCTAGTTCTTGTCTTATGTTCAAGTCTTATCCTTGCAATCAATCCTTGTCGTGTACTCAAGTCTTGTATCTAACTCTCTTAATAAAGTATTAATTCCTACAATCAAGATTAAGCTTATCATCAAGTCCCAAATTCTTGTACATTGTGAACGCCTCCTCTTTCTCTCTTCTAGCTCTATACACACTCATAACAGTTTGGCAAGACTAGGATCATAGCTTGCCTAGCCATGCAACAACAATCTATTTTGGAAGGCATTGCATACAGCTTGCAAAAGGTGCAAGAACAAATTCACAATGTACATGCACGATGGAAAACGGAGCAACCACACTTGCTAAGTACAGCGCTGCTAGACTTTCAATGCCGACTCCAAGAACTACATAAGACCAATATATGCCAAAAGACATGCATGATTTTGATCTAGCCCAATGGAGCAAGTAAAGCAACCCCACTTTTACTGAGTTTAGTGGTGCAAGAGCTTCAACCCCCATCCCATTCCCAAGAGCTTCAATCCCCATCCCAAGAACTTCAACCCCCCGTGCAAGAACTCCATAAGGTAACTATGTACCAAATTCCACCCATGATTTTGGACAGTCCAAAGGGAAGTCACACTTGCCAAGTCTAGTAGTACAAGAGCCACAATCCCCATTCCAAGAAGCCAATATGTGTAGAAATATGTCAGTGATTTCAGCTAGTTCACCACAATAAAGGAAGGAGCCTAAAGACAACCTACTTGAAAAGTATGATGGGATAGGATCAAACTTTAGAGGCTTCTTCCAACAAGAGGAGCTATTTATATGCATGAAATCAAAGCTTTACCCGGATGGTGCTTCCCAAATTAGTCTTATTCCTGCACTTCTCTCAACACGCTTTGTAGAAGTAGTTCTTGAAACCAAGATTAGCAAGCTACCTTGAGGCTCTTACCCTTCTTCATTAATTAGGAAAGGAATGGAAAAGATTTTCTTTGAGGATATTTACCACTATCATGGACTTCCAAGTGACATTGTTTCAAATCAAGGACCAAAGTTGATATCAAGCTTTTGGAAATACTTGTTCAAGCTTCAAGAAGTAAACATTAACCTCTCTTTATCCAATCATCCACATAGTGATGGACAAACAAATGGGTTAAATCAAGCCGTTGATCATTATCATTGATGCACAATCAACTATCATCAGTACCTAATGATGGATGTCCACATGAATTATCGAGTGAAGAATCTAACTGCCATAGATTTAGCCACACATCTACAAAGCATTCACAAAGAATTGTCAATAAATATCAGAAGAGCTCAATAGAGGTATTGATGGGAGAAAAGCGAACCCCGAACCCCGACGGCCTCTAAAACACCGGGGACCGAATGGCGCGCCTCGAGCCTGTCATGGTAAAGCACACAGGGGGCACCACCTAGCTTCAGCGGCTAGGACGCAAACAACACACCACCATAACAAAGTTTTCATCCAAGAGAGATGGATGCTTGGGAGTAATGATGAAGAGGAAAGGGAATGAGATCAAGTGAGAGAGAGAGAGAGAGAGAGAGAGAGAGAGAGAGAGTGAGGAAGGGGGTATAGCGGCTTAGTACTTAGGCACCACAAAAGGATGGCGAATCCGCACACCCTTCACACATACACAAGCTCACTCCAAACACAAAACTAGGTGGCGATTCCGCACACCTCACATGGGCAAAACATTGCAAGAAAACATACTCACAAAACCTCAAGATTTATTTAGAGAATAAGGCGATGAAATGGGGAGCATAGGGTAGGGGAATGAGAAGGGAGAGAGTGGTAGAGCACATGGCAGATAGGTGGGAGTTGATGGCGAAGACTCGCACGAGGATTATGGCCATCATCCTTCATTTAGTTGCCCTTCATCTTCCATAGCCAAGGGTGTAGAGGTCATGCTCAAGACGAGCATGGTGATTGCGGTGATGGTGATGGTGTGGGTGTGTGTGTGTGTGCACTAGGCACACACAGTGCATAGTGTTTTCTTTGGTGATGTTGTGTGTTTTTGTGTGATGGTGACCCCTCTTTATATAGGGGAGGAGGGGGGAGAAATTCTAGAATTTAGAAATGAAGAAATCATTATCTACATAGGCCATGTGACTGTGGGCCCCACTTTTCTAGCTATGTGTATATGTGCCAGAACAGCAGTCTCATGAGAGAGAGATGGGTTGATGAAAAAAGTGAGAGGTGACATGGAGAATAAAGTAATTACAAGAGGGGAGAGAGGGGAGTGTGTTCAGAGGTGAGTCTGTGTGCAGATGTGTGTGAACACAAGAAAAATCAGGTAACCACCGGGTAGGGATGGGTCTGTGGGCACGTTTTTCAGTGAAACTGAGTGTGTGTGAGTGTGGGGGAGGTTATTTATCTACAAGACAAGAGACATGGCGCCCTTTAGAGAGAGGGGCGGGTATTTGGGTCATGGGATATGATAGGAGAGAGAAAGAGGGGGTGGGGTATACTATTTTGGAAGATAGGGTAAGTTGCATGTGAGTTGGTGCATTATTGGTGAGTTATAATGCATTATTGGTGAGAGGTGGGGTAGCTTGAGGGGAGAGAGAAAGGAGAAAGGACAAAGGGAAGAGAGAGGGGATTGACCTTTTGAGTGGAGGAGAGGAAAAGGGACACCCGGCGGGGCAACAGTGAAGAAAAAGGAGGCAAGGTGGGGATGGGCTACCCCGCAAGCATGAGGTGGCCTAGTTTACCTTTCTTATATATTTACATAATCATACTTTATTTTTTCCTACTTTTTCCAATGCCTTTTATCACTCCCTCCATAAGAGGAGGTTTTCATGGGGTGGGGACGAGAGAAGAGGGGTATGGGAGCTTGGCTTGTGAAAAGCCCCCATCATTAGCCCTCCCCTTTTGGTTAGAGGCATTCATGTCTCTAGCTAATCTGTTTGATCATTATCGTCAGAGGTGGCGGCTGATGGTGTGTCCTCATGTGGAATGTCAATTGGTGGAGCCTGGTCAAATCGAAGAAAATAAGGTTTAAGTCACCAACCATTTACCCTGGTTTTATGAAGTTTTCCATCAGCCTCCATAAGCTGGTAGCTTCCATTGGCATACTTTTTCGTGATGATGAAAGGACCTTCCCATCGGAGTAGGAGTTTCTTATCCTTGCGCGTGTCGAAGCGATTGTTGTAGCGGAGCACCAACATTCCTTTCTTCAATTCTTTTTTCCGGAGATGCTCGTTAAAACTAAGTCGTCTATGCTCTGCTTGTGCTGCATAATAATTTATTGCCTCTTCTCTGCCCAGCTGCAGTCTTTCCAAGTTGATGATGTGATCTCTCAAATGCATGTTGGGCTGTTGAAGCTGGCTTGCCATTACTCTGAGACTTTGTAGTTGCACTTCAATGGGCAAGATTGCTTCCTTACCAAATACTAGATGATACGGTGTGAATCCCAAGGATGTACGAAATGAAGTTCTGTAGGCCCATAAAGCTGGTAGTAGATACTTATCCTAGTCTCCAGGATGATTGTTTACCTGCTTGGTAATAATTTTAGAAACCATTCCATTTACCTTTTCAACTAGGCCATTACATTGAGGGTAATATGGTGAAGAGTGCCTCCTTGTAATGCCCAGTTTCTGCATTAATTCTCCTACCAAGTCTGCTCTGAAACCTGGCCATCTATCAGAGATGATCTCTAAAGGTGTTCCAAACCTACAGCATATGTGCTCATAGATAAATTTAGCTACCTCTACCGCTGTGATTCTAGTGGTGGCTATAGCCTCTGCCCATCTAGTCATGTAGTCAACCCCCATGATAATGTAGAATTTTCCTGAGTTGGCCCTAGGTAATGGCCCAATGGCATCGATACCCCATTTTTCAAATGGGCCATATGAGAGAATAGGTGTCTGTGGTTCAGGCATAAGTGACCTAGTGCCGGCCTTTTGACACAACTTACACGTTTTGCACCAGTGGTGTACATCACGGTTGAGGCTAGGCCATATGAAGCCTGCCTGCAAGATTTTCCTACTTGTTATGTCTAGGGCAAAGTGACCACCACAAACCCCGTCGTGACGACTAGCAATTACTCCCATGATTTCCTGAGAGAGAGGGACCTTCCTGAGTATTTGGTCCTTACCCTTACAGTACAAACCGTCATTGATGAGTCGATACCTTGTGGCCTTCCGCGTCAGCCATTGCTTCTGTCCCTTTGTTAAATCTGATGGGCATTCTCCTGTTTCCAAAAAATGCATGATGTCTAGCAAGGCATCACTACCTTGAAATAGAGGGAGCTTTAGCTTTATTGCTCCAACCACCACTTCCTGTAGTCTTTCACTTGCTAGGGCATCTGCTTCTTGGTTTTGAGCCCTTGGGATATGGTGTATTTGAACTTCTTCAAACTTACCCAACAAGGTTTTTACACCACTTAAGTGAGTCCTTAAACTAGGATTCTTGCATGTCCATGCTCCATTTACTTGCCTTACCAAAAGTAGAGCATCCCCAAATACATTAAGGCGTTGTACACCTTGTGAGACGCACCATTGTAGACCCTTGGTTAGTGCTGCATACTCAGCTTCATTGTTAGAATGTGAATCTAACAATTGGCCCAACGAAAATACCTTTGTCCCTTTGTCATCAAAGACCACTATGCCTGCAGCTGCTTTGTCGGACGCTCGCTTGTAGGCTCCATCAAAGTAGAGAGAGTATGCTCCTTCTACCATCGGTGGTACTGGAGGTAATCGGACTTCTCCTTCCTTAGATTGCTTCTCCTTCCTTTCAAAGACTTGGTAGGTCATGAGTCCCCCCAAACTTGCCCTTGTCGTGCTTTCTACCTGTACCGTGTAGTCAAACTCTTGCAGACGAACTAGCCATTTAGTAATTCTAGCAGACACATCCATGTGTTGTACAACATAGGGAAATATTTCATCCGTGGTTAGAATCACAAATTGCTCAGGCAGCAAATATGACCTAAACTTTGTAGTTGCAAATCTAAGAGCTAGGACTAAGTGTTCCACATGGGTGAAACCTTTCTCTCCTGCTGTCATCATTCGACTAGAGAAGTAGATTGGCCTCATGAAAGATGTCGTCGTACCCTTTTGGAATAGCACAGTCCCCAATGAGTCATCACCAACACTTGAGGTGACATAGAATTTTTCATACCACTTAGGTGGTGAGATAGTTGGCAGAGTGGCTAAGACCTCCTTTACCTTGTTGTAGTGATGTTCACTTTCCTCATCCCAAGTGAAAGTTGATCTTTGAGTGAGTTGTTGCAGTGGTAGAACAAGTTGTGATAGTAGATGTATGAATCTACTTAAGTACTTGACCTTCTGTAGAAAAGAGACCAGTTGACGTGCGGTCGTTGGTGAAGGTAGGGCTATGAGTGCGGACACCTTACTTGGGTCGGCGTTGATACCTTTTGCTGAAATTTCATGGTCTAGTAGAATGACTTTACTCTCCCCAATGTGGCATTTATCCACATTTAATTGCCCACCTAGGCTCTGCAACTAGGCCAAACCTTCAGTTACCTTTTCTAAATGCGAAATACGGGAGCTATATATACAAAAATCATCAATGAACACTCTTATGGATGTTCCAAAGAACGGTTGAAAAACATATGTGACATATCTTTGGAATGTGGCAGGTGCATTTTTCAGACCAAATGGCATAACCCTGTATGCAAAACAACCCCATGGCGTGATAAAAGTGGTTTTTAGCTGATCTTCCAAGGCTATGCGTATTTGAAAGTATCCAGAATAACCATCGCAGACGGTATAGCATTCAAAACCCGCTACTTCATTCAGAATTTCATCCAAGAAAGGGAGAGGAAAGTGGTCTCTCTTTGTAGCTGCATTTAGTGGTTTGTAGTCAGCACAGACCCTCCACTTACCATTCTTTTTAGGCGTCACCACTACGGGTGACACCCATTCTGAGTTTTCTACAGGATAGATGAATCCCGCCTCCAGCGGTTTCCTTACCTCGGCCAAGAGTGCCTTTTCTTGTATGACCCCCAGTCGTCGTAGCTTTTGCACAACTGGTTTTACCCCTTCCTTCAGCTTAATATGATGTTCCACCACTGTAATGCCTGTGATTCTTTCATAGTTGTCAATGAACAGGTTAGGAAATCCCATCAACATTTGCAAAAAACTATCTTTCTTCTCAAGTGTTAATTCCGTAGACAACATACCCTTCAACCTACTTCCTCCTAGGCTATGTGATTTTCTCTCCTCTTCATTGGGTTTCCCTTTTGGTGATGGATCACCAGTTGTGCTTACCCTTTGTGGATCCTTCATAATGATACCCATCACATCAATGGAACTGTCACTTTCGTCGGTGGATGTGGTCTCCTCCTCAGAACTAGAAGATTCGCTAGTGGTTTCATCTGCCGATGTTTCCAGATTCATTTGCTTCTGCTTGCCAATCCTCATGTCGTAGTAGATTGTCTCCCCTTTCTTACCGGTCATGCGTAGAAGGCCAGTACCCCAGTCCTGTTTTGCCTTCATGGCCATCAACCATGGCCTTCCCAAAATTAGTGGATAGCCCTCCCCCTTAGTAGGCATTACAAAATCATCTACCTCTACCTCAGTGTTGAAAGCTTTGATTTTCACGGCACTTACCACACCCACACACTTTACTTTTGCGTTGTTTGCCATCTTTGCCTTGCATGGAGAAGGCCTGTCAACCTCGAGCCCTAATCGAAGCATCATAGCTTCGCTCATTACACAGATTTGTGCACCTCCATCAATGTAGGTGTTTCCAATCCTCTTTCCTTTTATGTTTACGTCGACAATTGGAAGGATTTCATCCATGTTGCATCCCGAAATTGCTCCGGCTACCTTTGTTTTGGAGCGTCTTGTACTTACCATTTTAGACCATTGTCGCTTTACTTTTGGTGCAAGATGTAGCAGTTGTGGCCATGTAATCTTCGGTCCTTGCTCTGCCACATCCAATGTTAGATCATAGGGCTTAGAACTTTCCCCTAGCTGGAAGTCGGTGATGCCCAATTTCTGTCGTGGCCTGGATGGTCTCTTGCTAGTTTCTCCTCTCATGCTTCTCTCATCATCTAATTGTGTAGCTTTCTCCCTCCTAGCTCTTTTCACAGTCATGGCTTCAAGTGGTTCTAAAAAGGTTACCTTCTCCTTACCCCTGTCCCTCTCCTTTGCTCTCGGTGGATCCACTACTATGGATTTTCCTTTCTCTTCTAGCCTTATGATGTTTACAGGGCGATCAGGTGGTGGGGCTGGTGGAAGAGGTGGGATGGATGCTTGTAGTGGTGTCTGGGGTGGACGTAGAATTTGAGTTGGTGGGGGTGGTGCTCGGGGTGGGGGTGTTCTTTCTCTAGGGGGTGACAATTGGTTCCTCCTACCTCCTCTATTATAGTTTTGTTGTGGTTTGGGACAGTAGTACATACCGTGACCGTCTTCTCCGCATTTGTAGCAATGATACTCCCTGTTTTGTCGTCGTGCTCTTCCAGGGTCTTGATCTCTTTCTTGACTCCTCCCTTGTTGTATTAAGTGGACAGACAAATTCTGCAGTTGGTCAGTAATATGGGCCAACATATCTTGTTGGTCATCTCTTACCCCAAGAGCCGGTGGTGGTGGTGTAATGGTGGTTGTCGTAGTTGCTGGTCAACGCGATGTTCCTGATTCTGGTAACTCGGTTTCTTTGGCTTTCATTCGCAGCTTCTTGTCTTTAAGTCGAGCAATCTCAACGGCTAACTCGTACGTAGCCGGGAATCTACCTTTCACCTTCTCCTTGAGAAGCGGCCATAAGCCATGCGTGAACCGATCTTTTTTTAGGAAATCGGGTGCAGCTTCCCCCCTAGCCAGTGACTCAACCCACCGTTCCCACAAATCCACAAATTTGGACTCATAGGTGGCATATTCTAAAAGACCCTCCTGCTTCAAGTCTCTCAACATGTCCCACAAATTTTCTGAAGTGGTACCTCCCCCAGAGCGCCTCTTAAAAGCGGTTTTTAAGGGTTCCCAGTCATCTTTGGTTGCTTGTGGAAGTGCATTGTACCATGATCTAGCTTCTAGCTTCATGAGATGCTTAAAGATTCTAACCCGGGATTCATTCGTATCTTTGTTGCTCACTACAAATGCTACTTCAAAGTCATCTAGGAAGTCTGTTACCAAATCCTCCCCCTTCTTTCCTTTAAATGTTGGAAATACTACACTTGCCATGATTACTGAGAGAGAGCTAGAAAGACACACTGCTTAACTTGCAAAAGTTTTTTTCTTCTTTACAAGGAGGCGTGTATACCCTCTTATACTAGGACATAGATTAAAACTTCAAACGGTACATTGCCTTGTACCAAAGGTAAGACAAATGGTTGATCTGATGCCAGAACCTCAAAAAACCGCTCCCCACCTAGCATGGTGTCAATGACGTGCTGGTAGTGAGCCTTCAAGTCCAGTATTACCTTGATTGAGCATACACGTGTTGGTATGTGTGATCTGTCTTGAGGTAGGTTGTACTGATTCATGTGAAGCTTAGAGGTGCTTAGTCACTGTCCAAGCTTGTGGGAGAGGGTGGTGTTCTTTCCTGAAACAAACTCAGTAGATCCCTAGTTTCTCTAGTGAGAGTGTGAGCCAATGCTTCCGTTATCTGTGCTGCAGCATCAGGTGCGACTTGAAAACTGACTGTGATAATTACCTCGATGACTTGAGTTACCGGATTCTCAAAGTAGAATAGTGTTGATTCTCTATTGTGTAGAGCTCCTTCCATTTTGTTGTTGTGGGTTGGTTGTAGGTTGCGGACATGGTTTGGACCTTCTCCTTCTTCTTCTTGGCACTTGGCCTATGTATATCCACTGGGTTTGGCGTGTTGGTTGACTCTCCCACTGCAAATCGATTACCGTTACGCCTGGCACTCGAGCTTCGATGGAGATGCGGAGTTCGTCTAGTTGTGCTTGGAGCTCTTCTTCTTCTGTCGTCCAATTAGCAAATCCTGCAAGCCATTCATCCATTCACAATAGTTTAGGGGTTTCAGTCTTGTAAACTGAAAGGTTTCATGAAAAGATCCTCAGTGGGGGCACCAAATGATGGCAGCAAAGCGAACCCCGAACCCCGATGGCCTCTAAAACACCAGAGACCGAATGGCGCGCCTCGAGCTGTCATGGTAAGGCAAACAGGGGGCACCACCTAGCTTCAGCGGCTAGGACGCAAAAAAAACACCACCATAACAAAGTTTTCATCCAAGAGAGATGGATGCTTAGGAGTAATGATGAAGAGGAAAGGGAATGAGATCAAGTGAGAGAGAGAGAGAGAGAGAGAGAGAGAGAGAGAGTGAGGGAGGGGGTATAGCGGCTTAGTACTTAGGCACCACAAAAGGATGGCGAATCCGCACACCCTTCACACATACACAAGCTCACTCCAAACACAAGACTAGGTGGCGATTCCGCACACCTCACATGGGCAAAACATTGCAAGAAAACATACTCACAAAACCTCAAGCTTTATTTAGAGAATAAGGCGATGAATGGGGAGCATAGGGTAGGGGAATGAGAAGGGAGAGAGTGGTAGAGCACATGGCGGATAGGTGGGAGTTGATGGCGAAGACTCGCACGAGGATTATGGCCATCATCCTTCATTTAGTTTCCCTTCATCTTCCATAGCCAAGGGTGTAGAGGTCATGCTCAAGACGAGCATGGTGATTGCGGTGATGGTGATGGTGTGGGTGTGTGTGTGTGTGCACTAGGCACACACAGTGCATAGTGTGTTCTTTGGTGATGTTGTGTGTTTTTGTGTGATGGTGACCCCTCTTTATATAGGGGAGGAGGGGGGAGAAATTCTAGAATTTAGAAATGAAGAAATCATTATCTACATAGGCCATGTGACTGTTGGCCGCACTTGTCTGGCTATGTGTATATGTGCCAGAACAGCAGTCTCATGAGAGAGAGATGGGTTGATGAAAAAAGTGAGAGGTGACATGGAGAATAAAGTAATTACAAAAGGGGAGAGAGGGGAGTGTGTTCAGAGGTGAATCTGTGTGCAGATGTGTGTGAACACAAGAAAAATCAGGTAACCACCGGGTGGGGATGGGTCTGTGGGCACCTTTTTCAGTGAAACTGAGTGTGTGTGAGTGTGGGGGAGGTTATTTATCTACAACACAAGAGACATGGCGCCCTTTAGAGAGAGAGGGGGGTATTTGGGTCATGGGATATGATAGGAGAGAGAAAGAGGGGGTGGGGTATACTATTTTGGAAGATAGGGTAAGTTGCATGTGAGTTGGTGCATTATTGGTGAGTTATAATGCATTATTGGTGAGAGGTGGGGTAGCTTGAGGGGAGAGAGAAAGGAGAAAGGACAAAGGGAAGAGAGAGGGGGTTTACCTTTTGAGTGGAGGAGAGGAAAAGGGACACCCGGCGGGGCAACAGTGAAGAAAAAGGAGGCAAGGTGGGGATGGGCTACCCCGCAGGCATGAGGTGGCCTATTTTACCTTTCTTATCTATTTACATAATCATACTTTATTTTTTCTTACTTTTTCCAATGCCTTTTATCACTCCCTCCATAAGAGGGGGTTTTCATGGGGTGGGGACGAGAGAAGAGGGGTATGGGAGCTTGGCTTGTAAAAAGCCCCCATCAGTATAAAGCGAGCATGGACAAACATCAAATGCAACATCCCCCATACGAGATTAAGGATCAATTGTGGATTCTCCACCATGATCTAGAAAGCATTCACAAAGAATTGACAATAAATATCAGAAGAGCTCAATAGAGGTATAAAGCTAGCATAGACAAACATCAAATGCAACATCCACCAGAGGAGATTAAGGATCGAGTGTGGCTTCTCCACCATATTCTACATTCATCTAACCCTTTGCAAAAGATGAATTATCAAAGACTTGGATCATTCAAGATAGTTGGCCAAGTAAACATAGTCACATATCATCTCCAATTTTCGCAATCTATGCACTCATCCAGTCTATGCAGACTTATCCAGTCCTCCATTTTTCAGTGTTAGAGCCTTGTCATTGTTCCAAACTTCATGAGAATCATCCAAAACATCCATCAAACCTTGCTCTTATTCTAAGAAGCAAACTCGCTCCTCGTGGAACTCGTCGCTAGAGGACGGGGTAATGTCAGAGATGCTTGAGAGTCAGTCTTCTTGAGTCCCCTACAAGAAAACACTAGAAGGCTCTAGAAGAATAAAGTGGAAGATTCTAGAAGATTGAGTAAAATTCTAGAAGGTTCTAAAAGATGGCTTGCATCATCACTTATGTCATTGAGTACATCATTGCTTATGTCATCGCCTACATCATCGCTTATGTCATCACCTACACCATCACTTATGTCATCGCCTCCATCATTGCCTCTACCATCACCTATGTCATTGTTTGAATTGTCACTAGAAGAATCTACAAGGATCTAGAAGATTCTAGAAGTTTCTAAAAGTATTAAGAAGTTTCTAGAAGCTTGGAGAAGATTTCAGAAGAATCTAGAAGTTCTTGGAAAGCTCTAGAAAGTTGAAGAAGGATGTAGAAGGTTTTAGAAGAGCTAGAAGGATCAAGAAGGTTCTAAAAATTTCTAAATTCCTCAGGTAACCTCCTCAAGCACTAGTATAAATAGGGGTCTTGGGCCACAAGCCCGTCAGTCTTGCCAACACCAGTTGTGAGGATCCTATGAGGAAATCCCTCTTCTAGTTCTTGTCTTATGTTCAAGTCTTTTCCTTGCGATCAATGCTTGTCTTGTACTCAAGTCATGTAATACAAGTCTTGTATGTATCTCTCTTTATAAAGTATCAAGTCTTGCAATCAAGATTAAGCTTACCATCAAGTCCCAAGTTCTTGTACATTCTGAGCGCCTCCTCTTGCTATCTACAAGCTCTATACACACTCATAACACCTACCTCTTCTTTGAGAGAGAGAGAGAGAGAGAGAGAGAGAGAGAGAGAGAAAGAAGATAAGAAGAAGAGATTCTACTGCCATGTGCCTTACGAAGCATCCCTACCTATGCTCTGCTACATGAGAGAGAGAGAGAGATCCCTAATTGAGAGGCATGGCCTCCACATGGCATGCCTCCCCCTTCTCACTCCTCTACCTCTAAGTCTCCTCAAGCATCTTGTCGTCATCTTTACTAATGGGGCATGTTTTGATTTTCTTCCAATTGGTAGACCCTACTCACAAATGGTTTATATATTACAAAGGGCCCTAATTAAATAAGAAGGTAAAGGGTGCACATTGCAGAACATTAACATTTTGAAACAAAATGAAATAAAAAGGAAGTAAAATATAGACACATTAAAAATTAAAACAAAAGAATAATTTAATGTGTTCTTATTACACGAAAGGATAGATTTAATAAACATAGAAAATAATAATATAATTTAGTGTTTGAACTCTTTAAATGAAAGGACCCTTTATCAATATTTCATAGAGTGTTCAAAAAAGTCTTTTTGCCTGAGCAGTGCGTTTTTTCCTTATACACATGCAAACTAGAAACACTATTAGAATTTGCAAGATATTTGAACTATTTTTTAGTATATTTTATCGGAATGTTTTTTCCTTTACCATTTTTTACAACCGAGTAATCTTGTTTTTCAACCAGCTCAATGCTAAGCTTAGGTGTACCTTTCTCGAACACTTTCCTCACATCTTGGGATCAAATTCCTATGAATATATATATTGTTTAATCTTTTGTTCTCTAAAATCTTTTTCAACCATGCCATAAAAGTAAATGCATCTTTTGAGAATAGCTTTCTCTTCACAAAACTTTTGAGCACATACTGGGTCTACACGCTAATTCAGCAGAATCTTGCCAGATCCCCCTATCGTGGCCAAGAAAAAGACTCCCTCTCTCTCTCTCTCTCCTCTCTCTTGTATCTCTCCTCTGTCTTCCCACAAGTGAGCGCAGAACCCTCCCCCCTCCAGGCTTGCTTCCGAACAGGATCTCCTCCAGCTCTGCAAATCTGAGGTCGAAATCGCCAGCACCTGCTTTTTCTGCACGAAACAGCTTCCTAAAAATGTAAATGAGATTCCTTGCGAATCTGATCCGATCGGCTAATTCGAAGGTTTTTTTAGAAAAAGGCTTCGTGCCATTCCTGCAGATTGCCTCTCTCTTTCTCTGTGTTATCAGAGGCCCTCTCTCTCTCTCTCTCTCTCTCTCTCTCTCTCTCTCTCTCTCTCTCTCTCTCTCTCTCTCTCTGGTGCAGCATGTGCCATTTGCCCCCTTCGTCAGTCTTCTCTTTCCAGGCCCGTGCGATACAGACAGAGAGATAGCCGCAGCGAGCTCCCCCAGCTTCGTCGTCTGTCGCGCAACCTAGCAGAGTGTCCCAAAAAATATATATATATCTCTCTCTCTCTCACCTTTACAGCTCTCCGTAAATCTATCCTTCTCTTTCCTTTCCTCTTCCATTCAAAACCAAAGGATCTCCCAAGATTCTCATTAAAACAAATGTGCTCAAAATTGGGGACGCTTATTATCATGGCTAATGGCTTCAATATCACTTTTCAATACATAGTATCTTCCCAAGATGCTTCAGCATCTCGAATTAGCTTCAAAAGCACCCCTAATCCCTAGGATTTGACCTAAGCGCGGAGACACTAAAAAGACAAGCTTAACCACTAGGCTATTTGCCTTGGCTGCCCTTAGGGCTCCCGTAAGCACTAAAAAAAACAAATTACCCCCCCTCCCCCCACCCTTCCCTTTTCCTTTCCTTCCCCCCCCCCCCCCACCCCCCCAAAAAAAAAATAATTAATTAATGGTTTGCAAAAAACTCGTTTTGGCTACTACTTGTCTATCAATACAAGATGATAAAACTAGAATTTGAGTTCGGTATATAGGCTTCGAAAACAATTGCTTCATTAATTTTAGACATAATTGCCTTTTTTGCAAGGTAATTACATGGTAGGCACTCAAAAGCGGATCTCAATTGTCAAAAAAGGAATAAAGATTAGAAAGTCGTGAACAATCCAAACAAAATAGATAAAATGTATTTTGGGAATTTTCACAAATTAGAGGGGTATCTCTTTCTCTCTCTGTCCTAATGAAAATTGGAAGAAAGTTAAGAAGTCCCAATTCCTGTAATTTTGGTGAAGTCCCGATTGTGATTGGCGGTTTTGGGAGTCGTACTGGGTCGAAGTTGCACTCCATTAATTAATTTGCCATGAAGATTCCTTCAACCGCTTAACTTTTTCAATAGGGAGCTCAATTGGAGCCGATGCACATGCTCCGCTCCTCGCCCTATCCCACTGTGTCCTCCTCCAAGCCGGCCTTGCCATGCATTGAGCATAAGCTCTCTACCCCTCGTTTAGCTCATGCTATCTGTGTCTCGTCCTCGTCCTCATCCTCTTCCTCATCCTCTTCCTCTGGACTCTCCCTACCCGGCTCTGAGCGTCGCTTCTTTCTTCTTCATTGTCATGTCTCCATCATGCCTATCAGTGCCATTTTCCATTGTACCAAGATGGAGACAGAGAGAGAGTCGCTTGCGGATCTAGGCTACCCACACCAAAGAGTGGAGGACCTGCATGGCATGCTGACACCCAACCTATCGGCACAGAGTGGAGTACCTACACATCCGGATGGAAATAAACGGATAAGACCTGAGCTGTGGGCCATAGCCGTCAAAGGGTGCATCACGATGACGAACTCATGAGCAGCCTGATCATTGGCGTGAGAGAGAGAGAGAGAGAGAGAGAGAGAGAGAGAGCTCCCTATGTTTGCCTCTACCTGCTCCTCCGCTGGCCTGCGTCTCGCTCGTCCTCCAGTGCGCAGATAGCCTACCCCACCTCCTGCTCCACTGGCCAAATAGAGGCGACGCCCTAATCTCCGACGGCTGTCATGGAGCCAGGCTGCCAAAGAGTTATTATTATTCTTCTTTTCTCTCTCTCCTACATGTGGCATCTCCTCCCCTTTTCTCCTCATAGGGTTGGGAGCATCTGCGAGATTCCTATTAAAAGAAACGAAAAAAAAGATTGTAGGGACATATTGGGATTGTTTGATTTTCAAATTTTAATTATGTTGAGTTTTAATGACTCGTATATAAGTGTAGGATCTTCAACCTTTTCAATATCTATGTATAAAAATAAAATATAACTTAGTTCTAAAGATTGTAATTTCAATCAACGTTCAACTCATCCGTTTTCGATTCTATTTGCATACCTACATGTAATCTACTCTGCTTGCTCTTTGAAGTATTTTGCAGTAACTTTGATTGGAGAAGGATTAGTGAACATTCTAAGTTGTCAGAAGCCTTTCACACTATTTTGAGGACGCTTTCAACGATGAGTTGCAATTTTGTGTGCACTTTGATTGATATTCTATCATGTGGTCTAAGGCTAGTGTAATACTTCCATTTTGTTTTATTGGATTCCAAGATTCTTTGCTTATGAAAATGCCGATCTAATTAGCATGGTTTGTATTTGTATATATTGGCTCGCAGACTTGTGTATATAGACTATTTTGTCGTATTTGACACCCCGACATAATCTCCATGCCCGAATTGGATCGACTCCCTATGTATTAACATTAGTATGTTAGTGCCCAAATAGCTATGCTACATTCTCCCTGATGCATCAATTTCCCTTGGCATCGTTGTTGCTGAGGATCGACTACAGGTTGGTAGAGTGAGCTTTTTTTAGCTTAGAGACCCTATATGATGGCTAGAGTTTCGTCATACTACATAGACACTTACAATAGAGCAGCCAAAATTTAATTTTTGGTACTTGGGAGGGCTAAGAGTAGAAACTAAGAGTAGAAACTATTGTTGATTATTTTATTTGGAGGTTTTTGAGTGTTTACTACTGGTTTTAAGTTGAAACATTATGTCCATTGAATTGTCACTCATGTCCTTCTGAATTGTCATCACAAGATTGCATTCATTAAAAAAAAACAATTTTAAACTTTTTCATTTCTTTCATTGAAGCTCACAGGATAAATTTGATACCGCCCCCGAAACCAAAGCCAAAAAAAGTTACCAATTGTAACTTCATTTGACTCGTAGTTACACACTACCGTATGCTAACACAATTTTCTCAAATAGTTACCACTAGGAGTCATGTTTAATTTTCATAATATATATTTATATACATAATATTTATGTGTCTCTTTCTATGTATATATATATATATATATATATATATATTAATTATATGCGCATATATACACACATAAAAAATGTATATATACATATATATAAAAACTCAATTAGAAATGTTACCAATTACAAATGTTACCAATTGGTAACTTAATGTTTTGGCAATGTTACCACCATTACTTTTATAAAAAATTCAATTTATACACACAAAATCATCACCTAGTAACGTCAACCAAAGCTTTGAAATAGTGCAAAACCTTACAAATAAACCTACATATAGTGAACTTTGGGAGTCTAAAGCGACTGCCAAACTATGAAAAGAGCATCAAGACACCACTCAGAGATAGTCTAAAAGTGTGCGCCAAAAACATGGTGTTACATGGATTCTGATCCATTGGCAAAATGCAAAAATGTTAATCAATTTACCATAGTTTGTAGAGGCTTTGTAAAGGTTAATCCAAGAACCTTGGACAATTTGGACATCAAAAAAGTAACAGAATCATCACAAAAGTCTAGGACTAGCTAGCTTGAAAATTTGAAGAAGTGATGAATTGAAACATCACTAGGTAGGCAGGCACGCATGTCTCATTAAGGGGAATCAATCAAGATACCTCACTTGAAAAGGCAGAAGGCAAAAGATGGTGTGAATTTGGCATTGACGGGTGGTTAAATACCCCTCTAATTTGTGGAAATTTCCAAAATACCCTTGTATCAATATTTCCTAATCTTTATAACTTTTTTGACAATTGAGATCCGTTTTTTGAGTGCTTAGTATGTAATTGTCACAAATTACCTTGCGAAAAAAGGCAAGTATGTCTTAAAATAATGAAGCAATTTAGCTCCAAAGCCTACATAACCAACTTGAATTCTAGTTTTAGCATCTTGTATGATAGACGATCAATCTTTTTATACCATCTCGTCAACCTTATATTATGGAATGCATTTTTTCTGCGTGCAAGCATACAAATAATCTAAGGGGCCCCATCGTGTTTTTATATGCCGGCTTTGTATATATGTGTGCACATGTGATTATATTGATATTATGTTTGTTTCTATGTCGTCTGATATGTGATTGCATCGTCCTCAGGTTTGTTTCTATGTCGTCTCTAGAACGGCCTCGCGAACCGTCTCTAAGGACAATGTGATGTGGTTATTTCTAACCTTCACATTTCGACATGTTTCTTGAGTTGATGTTCTTTACAGAATTTAAATCACATCAAGCAGTATGTACGGGGTCTCAACGATATTGAAGTTGCTCTACCAAAGAATTTGCTCTACCAAAGAATTTGCAGTAGCTCAATCGTCTATATCTTGGATTATAAGAAGACCCTTGAAAGGGCACATTGTAAAACAGGAGTGATGTAGCTCCTTTGAACATTGTAAATGTACATTTATAATATTTTAATATACGGTGGGTATATATAGAGCTGTGGGTTTTTCCCTTGAGCCCCCAAGGGTTTTTTCATCCACAGTTAGGGACCTTCATTTGAGTGGGGGTGTTGAGCTATATATAGTGTCTCTATATATAGCACCGTGGTCCCCTCTATATAAACTCATCTGGTGTAGTCATTGTACACACTTTGGGGTTTGCATATGATGGTGTCATCTCTCTCTCTTCTCTTCTACGTGTGCTCTCTCTGCCGTGTTCAACAATCGGCACAACAAAATTGGCTCATGCTATCTCCACCTTCCAAGAGCATGAAGCCAAGCCAGCCTATTAACAAGCAAAAAAAAGAGAAGATGGAAGCATAAACAATAGCTACAGTGAAGAAGAGGGCACTTGAAAGAGCATTGAGAGGGTAGTTAGAAAATCATACTTGGAAGCCTTTGAGAGAACCTATCACATATAGTGCAGCATGTATCCATGTATTGTGCATTTTAGCACACACTTACTAATTCTTAGTACACACATACATGCACATGTGCATCCATGGCTATAGCAGTCTACTCATAGAATAACGATTTCTTAGGACCCCCCCCCCCCCCCCCCCCCCCCCCCCCCAATGGTTGTTTGCTTTACCTCTCATTGCTACTCTTAAGGGCAGGCCTTGTGATTTTATCACTTGTTTTCTATCTCATATATTTAAAGTTCATCTCAAAAGATAAACAAAAGCAAGAAAACCTCAGGATGTGAAGGTTAAACTTGGATGCAAAGTTGGAAGGTGAAACTTGAGTACAAAGATTCAATCTTTGCATGGGGAGTTCTCTTTGTGATGATTGATCTCTCTCTCTCTCTCTCTCTCTCTCTCTCTCTCTCTCTCTCTCTCTCTGTGTGTGTGTGTGTGTGTGTGTGTGTGTGTGTGTGTGTCTCTCTCTCTCTCTCTCTCTCTCTCTCTCTCTCTCTCTCTCTCTCTCTCTCTCTCTCTCTTATGGATGCACTAGGAAGAGAATGGGGTATAGGACGGTCTCTTTATTTAACACTTTAAGAAAATACTTCAAACCTACTCAAGCTTTGACCAAAGACTATAATGGTGGAGTACACAGCCTAGACATGTCTATATAAAAATACATTTTAAAGAGTATATGCTCATTTTACTAGATCTGGTTGGAGTTATTCTCCCTCTCCAAAATCACTCTTCTAATTTTCAAATATTAAAAGTTTCGCTCTCTTATTTCCTCTTTGTATTTTCTCTCTTCTTCCTTCTCTCCCTCTAAAAGTTTCCCAAGATCTCTTCTACTACTAAAATGTTAGGAAATAAGACGTAGCTAAATAGATAATTGAGTAGATTACTTAATGGAGAGAGACAAATTTATATACACGAGATTATGGAGTAGAGAGAGAGAGAGAGAGTACACACGATATACGTGGTTCACCCAATGTGGGCTACGTCCACGGGAAAGCAGCCACTCAATGGCTTTAGTACTTCAAAACAAGAAGTAGTTTACAAAGGGATTATACCCTCAATGGAGCTCCCGCTTTGCTTCACTCTCACCACCTCACACTCACCTTGTTGCATCAACTTCACACTATCAAATGTGTGTAGAAATGGCCTCCTTTTATAGGCCAAAAGGGCTGCCCTCTCTTATGAGAGACAGCCATGTGTAGCCGCCCTTGTGCGAATAAGTCCAAATCGGACCCTCCAATCCGCCCATGTGTGGCCGCCCTTGAGAAGACAAGTCTGCTTTTGAATTTGGCCACCGGCCATTGACTTCCGGCCACCGGCCACCGGCCATTGACTACCGGCCAACCGACCGGTTGTTTTGCAACCACTTTCCGGCCGCCGTCCGGCCATAATATTCCGGCGAAAAAGAATATTCCGGCAAAAAGGAAGGTCTCGGGGGCCTCCGCCCCTGAGGCCTTTAAATTTGCCCCTGATTCTTGTCCATGAAAATTTTGGTTTCTGGTGAGTGATTTTCCTTCACGCACGATGGCTTCTCCTCATAATGGGGGCCTTACAAATGTGCGCTTTTACCACAGAAAATTACAAGGGTAAATCAAGCTCCATACTTAACAATCTCCCACTTGGAGACTGATCTCCAAACCAAACCTGTGACTGCTTTCCATTCTGGCTTCTTATCCTTGAATGCCAATTGAAGATGAGCAAAAGCTCAACTTCTCCTTGTTAACCACCTTTGTAAACATGTCTGTAGGATTTTCCCTTGTATGCACCTTTCCTAGCTTTAGTTGTCCCTCTTCCAAAAGAGTGCGTATGAAGTGATATCTCACCTCAATGTGCTTTGTCCTTGAATGAAAGGCTGAGTTTTTCGCAAGATGGATAGCGCTTTGGCTATCACTGTACAAGACACAATTGGCTTGTTTGAATCCAAGCTCTTCTAAGAATCTGTGAAGCCATAGAATTTCTTTGCTTGCCTCCGTCATTGCTACATACTCTGCTTCCGTGGTAGAAAGTGAAACCACTTTCTGCAGCTTTGAAGCCCACCTTACTGCTATGCCTCCAACCGTGAACACATAGCCAGTAGTGCTCCTTCGAGTATCTTTGTCACCTGCCATATCTGCATCAGCATACCCTTCTAGAAAAATATCAGTTCCTCCAAAATACAAAGCATTTGTTGTTGTCCCTTTTAGATACCTAAGTATCCACTTCACAGCTTGCCAATGCTCTTTACTTGGGTTGTCCATGAACCTACTCACAACTCCCACTGCATGTGCAATGTCTGGCCTTGTCCAGACCATAGCATACATTAGAGAACCTACCGCTGCAGCATATGGAACTTTAGACATATAGGCTATCTCCTCTTGTGTCTTTGGACACATATCCTTCGTTAGTTTAAAATGACCAGCCAAAGGTGTAGAAACTGGTTTTGCATTTTGCATTGCAAACCTTTCTAGTACCTTCTTGATGTAATCTTCTTGAGATAGCTTTATTGTCTTCTTCGTCCTGTCCCTTGATATTTTCATACCAAGTATCCTCTTTGCAGCACCTAAATCTTTCATTGAAAAAGATTTGGACAGCTCCTCTTTTAGGTCTTTGATGTCCTGCATGTTAGCACTTGCAATCAACATGTCATCAACATACAACATTAGGATGATGAATTTCCCATCTCCCAAATTCTCCGTGTAGACGCAGTGATCCGAGTTGCATCTTGTGAATCCATGATCCAACATCCATTGATCAAACTTCAAGTACCATTGTCTTGATGCTTGCTTTAAACCATACAAGCTCTTCTTTAATCTGCAAACCATTTTCTCCTTACCTTTTACTTCATACCCCTTTGGTTGAAGCATGTAGATTTCCTCCTCTAAGTCACCATGAGGGAATGCCGTATTTACATCCATTTGCTCGAGATTTAGATCATGAGCAGCCACAAGGCTTAAGACAAGCCTAATTGAGTTCATTTTTACAACAGGAGAAAATATTTCATTGAAGTCAATACCTTTCTTTTGAGAAAAACCTTTTACCACAAGCCTAGACTTGTACCTTTTCTTCCCACCTTCTTCTTCCTTTAGCTTGTACACCCATTTGTTATGAAGTGCCCGCTTACCTTTAGGCATCTCAACCAACTCCCATGTTTGGTTGCGATGTAGTGAGTCCATCTCCACTTGCATGCTCTTCGTCCATTCTTCTTTGGATTCATGTTGCATAGCTTCTTCATATGATTCCGGCTCTCTAGAATCTGAGATCAAGAGATGGTTGAAGGAAGGAACAAACCTTTCTGGAGGTCTACTTGCTCTTGTAGATCTTCAGGGAATAGGTTGAGGCTCCTCATTTGGTTGACGTTGTTGCACATTGTCACTGTTTGCAGTCCTTGAGTCTTCACCGTCCTCAAGCTCCATGTACTCATCACCTGTTTCTTTTGTTTGTTTTCTTTCCAAGTAATCTTTGTACATATTTTGTTCGTTAAAAATTACATCCCTACTCCTTAAGATTTTACCATCTTCAGGATTCCATAGGCGATACCCAAAGTCTCCTTCTCCATAGCCAATGAAGAAACACTTTTTGGACTTTGCATCTAACTTTGATCTTAGCCTTCTATCTATGTGCATGAAAGCTTCACACCCAAACACTTTGAGAAATGTATAATTCACCGGTTTACCTGTCCATGCCTCTTCTGGAACTCCCCCATCCAATGCCGTTGAGGGTGACCGATTGATTAAGTACACAGACGTACTTACAGCTTCCGCCCAAAGCTCAAGCGGTAGGCCTGCATGTAGCCGCATGCTTCGTGCTCGTCCCATGATTGTCCTGTTCATCCTTTCCAAAATCCCATTTTGTTGAGGTGTCCTTGGGGTTGTCCTTTGACTCCGAATGCCATTGCTAGCACAAAAGCTTTCAAAAGCTTGGCTGCAATATTCGCCTCCATTGTCGGATCTGAGGCATTTAACCTTGGTACCTGTTTCATTCTCCACAAAGGCTTTCCACCTCTGAAATATGGAAAATACATCGGATTTATTCTTCATGACATAAACCCATGTTTTTCTAGTCGCATCGTCTATAAATGTTACATAGTACAATGAGCCACCAAGTGATGGTGTACTTGCAGGACCCCAAACATCAGAATGAACCAACTCAAGTTTTTTATTTTTTCTTTCATTTCCTGATTTTTTAAATTTTACCCTCTTTTGTTTACCATAAACACAATCTTCACAGAACTCTAAGTCCACTTCTTTCAAACCTAGTAGAAGCTTCTTTGTTTGAAGGATTTGCATTCCTTTGGCACTCATATGCCCAAGTCGGTAGTGCCACACCGCACTGTCAACTTCTGTAGTTGCTACACACGCTGAAGGTTGCGTGGTAACAGTACACAAGTAAAATGTACCGACTTTTTCACCCTTGGCAACCACCAAAGATCCCTTTGAGATCTTCCACCGTTTGTTTCCGAATGCAATGTTGTGACCTTCATCGTCCAATTGTCCTGTAGAGATCAAATTTTTGCGAAGAGAAGGAACATGCCTAACATCTTTAAGATTCCATTTATTTCCGTTAGCAGTTTTGACAGAAACTGTACCTTTGCCGACAATCTCACAAGCTTCATCATCTCCCAAGTATACATACCCAAAATTACCTTTGGTGTAGTCTTGGAAATGTTGCTTGTGTGGTGTCGCATGGAATGAAGCACAGGAATCTACTATCCAAGAATTAGACACATTGTCTAATTAGAGAGTTAGAGCATCTTGCTCTACTTTACCTGCCATATTGGCCTCCGATGTTGGCTTGTTGTCTTGAGACTCTGTCTCCTTCTTCTTCTTGGACCAGCAATCCTTCTTGACGTGGCCCTTCTTGCCGCAGTTCCAACATTCAAGAACTGACTTTGTGCGTGACTTGCTCCGCCTTGAGCGATCATGACCCTTTTGGTTTTTGAACCTCTCCTTAAGCCTTCCTCTTGTTTCCACTGATAGTGCAGCACTTGATGATTCTCCTGTGCTTCTCCTTCGCATTTCCTCGCTTAGGAGAACACCCACAACATCATCAAACTTAAGAGTATTTGTGCCAGAGATAGAATTACTTACAGCCATCACAAGGCTGTCCCAACTTTTTGGTAGAGATGATAGTATAAGGAGAGCTCGCACTTCGTCATCGAAATTGATTTTCACTGATCGAAGTTGACTTATGTTTGTGTCAAAGTCATTTAGGTGTTCTGCAACTGAACCATTCTCTGCCATCTTTAGATTGAACAAGCGCTTCATAAGAAATACCTTATTGGATGCCGATGGTTTCTCGTAGAAGTCGTCAAGTGACTTCATCAAGTCCTCCGTGGTCTTCATCTCCGAAACATTGAAGGCCACCGTTGACGCCAAGCTTAACCGGATTGTTCCCAGTGCCTTTCGATCAAGGACAATCCATGCTTCATCTGCCATTGTTGCGGGCTTCTTCGCAAGATCGCCTAGTGGCAAATAGAGGTCGTTCTGGTAGAGATAGTCTTCAATCTGCATCTTCCAATGTTGGTAGTTTTTACCGTTGAACTTCTCAATCTTGAGCTTCCCTTCCTCCGCCATAACTCCCACTCAATTCAAGGAATGCTTTCCTTGAGATAATTTATCTACGAGCAAACCTTGCTCTGATACCAGTTGTTAGGAAATAAGACGTAGCTAAATAGATAATTGAGTAGATTACTTAATGGAGAGAGACAGATTTATATACACGAGATTATGGAGTAGAGAGAGAGAGAGAGAGAGAGAGTACACACGATATATGTGGTTCACCCAATGTGGGCTACGTCCACGGGAAAGCAGCCACTCAATGGCTTTAGTACTTCAAAACAAGAAGTAGTTTACAAAGGGATTATACCCTCAATGGAGCTCCCGCCTTGCTTCACTCTCACCACCTCACACTCACCTTGTTGCATCAACTTCACACTATCAAATGTGTGTAGAAATGGCCTCCTTTTATAGGCCAAAAGGGCTGCCCTCTCTTATGAGAGACAGCCATGTGTAGCCGCCCTTGTGCGAATAAGTCCAAATCGAACCCTCCAATCCGCCCATGTATGGCCGCCCTTGAGAAGACACGTCCGCCTTTGAATTCGGCCACTGGCCATTGAATTCGGCCACCGGCCATTGACTTCCGACCACCGGCCACCGGCCATTGACTACCGGCCAACCGACCGGTTGTTTTCCGACCACTTTCTGGCCGCCGTCCGGCCATAATATTCCGGCGAAAAAGAATATTCCGGCAAAAAAAAGTCTCAGGGGCCTCCGCCCCCGAGGCCTTTAAAGTTGCCCCTGATTCTTGTCCATGAAAATTTTGGTTTCCGGTGAGTGATTTTCCTTCACGCACGATGGCTTCTCCTCATAATGGGGGCCTTACAAATGTGCGCTTTTACCACAGAAAATTACAAGGGTAAATCAGGCTCCATACTTAACATAAAAAGTGCAGATCTTCATTCTTTATCCCCCCCCCCCCCTCTCTCTCTCTCTCTGTGAAACGCCTTGTGATCTCTCTCTATCCTCTCTTCTATTTTTATGCTAGGGCACCCTTTTGCAAAGTAGCCTACAACATATCATTTAGATATTTGTAATGTCATCTTCTACTACCTATTCCTCCATAGCTATAGCATCTTCTTCTAGATATGCAACCTCTTTCTCCATAGTTACAACCTCGCCTTCTAGATCCAAAACCTCTCTCCATATCTATAACCTCTACTTATAGATATTCAATCTCTTTCTCCATAGCTCCAACATCTCCTTCTAGATCATCAACCTCTTTCTCTATAGCTCCAATATCCCCTACTAGACCAACAACCTCTTTCTCCATAGCTCCAATATCTCTTGCTAGATTAGCAACCTCTTTCTCCATACATCCAATATCTTTTTCTAGATCTACAACCTCTTTCTCCATAGCTCCAACATCTCCTTCCTTGAGATAGGTTCCATACGCCACTTTTTCTCTCTTCCCAAGCTTGCATCTCTCTTTTGAATTCCTTTTTGTAATCTCTTTCTTTATGTGTAGCTTCAACTCCCCAAGTCTAGCTCCCTATCACTTTCAAGGACTCTTTCAACATTTCTTGCAACATCTCCTTTTGTAATCTCTCTCTCTCTCTCTCTCTCTCTCTCTCTCTCTCTCTCTCTCCCCCGAACTATGCACCATGGAAGTAATATTTAGAGCAGGAGTGTGCATTTTCATAGCTACCAAAGGATTACAATGTAGTAGAGATTTTCTTAACTTATTATAAATGTCTACTTTACATCGTGCCAATGGACTAGAGATCTACTTTACATGGTCCCAATGCATTGGAATGCAAGGGGTGTATGCAAGGCTTTTCAAGGGTCACATTTTCAATGCTAGAAGAGGATCCTTGGGTAACTGTGAGTTCTTGCAAAATGTGTGTGGTTAGTGTATTTTTCCACAAATGAAATTTGCAATTTTTTGTATTTTGAAATTAGAAGGATTTTTTACTAAGCATCTCTTCTTTTAGATGATTCTATAAACAATAACATTGGAAATTGTTATCTATGACACAAGAGACTTGAATCCAATGTATTTCATGAATGGAGCATCAATGTAGGTTGCAAGTATGAATTGGAATGTTCTTGGAAGAGGTAAAATGCTGATTTCTCATATTTCAATTAAATTCATCCATGGATTCAAGAGGCTCACACTATATTTATATTTTGATTTTTTACGTCTTTGTGTTCATGTTTCATGGACATTATGTTTGCAATATTTGAATGATCATGGTCTAGGGAGATATAATCAATCTCTTAGTGGCTGTTGGAGGTCAACAACCAAACATTGAAGTGTGAAACCAAACCTCAACAACCAAGAATGAGTTACAGGTGTTAATTAAAGTTAAAAAAAAGAAATTCTCTGTAAATGAAAGGCAAGAAGAAGGGGCCAAAAAGGTAGAGCAATAAAATAGAAAGGGAGGAACCCTTCATCATGGTGGTGGGAGAGAGACATGAGAGACTAGCTTTGATTCCCATGTATAATCCACTTACATAGAAAATTCGTATGCTAAGCCAGTGGGCTCATGTACTTGATTAATGCATTACATTGTTTACCATCTTATAACATCCATCTCTTTGCTTGCTTTACTCTTTGTCATTATCTTGAAGTAATTTATGTTTTCATTTAATTAGACCACTTTGTTTTCCATGTACATACCAATTATGTAGAAAACTGATCTGCCAACGTTGCCAATGGTCTCATGTACTTGGTTAATGCAATACAATTTTTACCATGTTACAATGTTCATCTCTTTACTTGCTTTGCTCTTTGTCATTGTCTTCAAGTACTTTATGTGGTCATTCAATTAGTGGTTAGTTGTGTGCACTTATCAAGAAGTACTGAAGTTTCTCCCATTTTATATGCCCCACCAGAAGCTCTTGTAGTTTACACATTCCTCCACATAACTAGACATAACTAGATGTGAATAGTGGCTAGTCAAAGGTTGGTCACAAGGCACTATAGGACAAAGGAAAGCTCAATACTGGTATTTCTAAATTAATGACATCTAAATATAAAATATGGACATAACACGTTTTTGACATAGTACAATTAACCTTTATAGAAATTAGGAAGAGAATGGGATATATGAGTACCTCTTTTACATTGTAGTTTAAGGAAGTACTTAAAACTTCATCAATCTTTGACCAAAGACTGGAATGGTGGGGTGATCTAAAACTAGTCTATTAATCTATATTTAAACAAGTTAGTGTTGGCCCTTAAGACATATACACAAAAGTGCTTTGGATCAGGTTAGTGGCTTCGGCTACTAAAGTAGATTGTGGCATATTTTGGTAATGTGACCCTAATTTTTGTATACAATATGAAATAGTCACGGAAGGATGGTTCTAATATGTGAAAAAATGATAAGACTAATATTTGACCTCAAAGGACCGAAAAGAAGGAATTTTCTTTAAGAAAGAGAAGTATAAGCATTAAGTTATAGTTTATTGCCTAGATGAATAGCATAGTGAATGCCATCAATCTTTCATCAGATATTGTAGAACCTTCACAAATATATTACGTACCTTAAAAACAAATTTTCAAATAAAGAGCCTACTTTAGAAATATACGACCTATATTTATAATTTAATAAAATTTGTATGATTTGACAGTTTGCCCTGAAAGATCAACTTGGAATTGTGCTAAGTATGGAGCCGGATTTACTCTTGTAGTTCTTCTTCTTAAACATCACGTTTATAAGGTACCCACTGACACGGGGATAGTCGTACCACACTCTAGCTCACCCAAGGCTAATGATGCCCGAGTTTCGGAGTAGAAAATAAAACAAAATAAAAAAATTCTATTCTTCTTGCCTGTTGCTGCCGCCACCCCACCTTTCCCTTGTTGGCATGCATGCAACTATGGCCGCCCCCCCTTGGCATCACCTTCTTCCCCCTCTCTCCTCTATTATCAAGACAAACAAGCTCTGTCTCTCCCTTTCTTGGCGACTCTCTCTCTCTCTCTCTCTCTCTCTCTCTCTCTCTCTCTCTCTCTCTCTCTCTCTCTCTCTCTCTCTCGTTACTCACCAACAACCACACGCTCCCTCAGTCTCTCTGTGGCCTGCTCTCCCTCCTTCAGCGTCTCATCACCTCGTTGACTCCAGCTTTCTCTCTCCCTGTCTCTGTGTCGGCAGTCAGGCCAACCCATAGGAGGGTGCAAAATAGAATATATCTCTCTTAATACCCACCACACACACCCACCCATACCCATACACACACCCTGTTACACTCTTCCTCCCTCTCTCCTATCTCACGCTCACTACCCCTTCCCCTCCCATGCCACCAACCCGCAACAACAAGATGGAGGGAGCTCTATATAGTAGAGAGTTAACACTATTCTACTTTGAGAATCAGGTAACTCAAGTCACCGACGTAATTATCACAGTCAGTTTCCAAGTCACACCTGATACTGCATCACAGATAACATAAGCACATGCTCACACTCTCACTAGAAAGACTAGGGATCTACTAAGTCTGTTTCAAGAAGAACACCACTCTCTCCCACAAGTTTGACAATGACTAAGTAACTCTAAGCTTCACATGAGTCGGTAAAACCTACCTCAAGGCAGATCACAAATTCTGATACAAGTACGATCAATCAAGGTAATACTGAATTGGAAGGCTCACTACCTGCACATCATCAACACTATGCTGGGAGGAGAGTGCTTCTTTGAGGTTCTAGCATCACATCAGCCATTTGTCCTACCTTTGGTACAGGGAAATGTACCATTTGAGATTTTAATCTATGTTCTAGTATAGAAAGGGTATACGCGCCTTCTTGTAAGAAAAAATAAAATAAAAATCTTTTGGTTGTAAGCTAAGCAATGTATTTTTCTATCTCTCTCTCTCAGCAATCATGTCAAGTGTAGCATTTCCAACATTTAAGGAAAGAAGGGGGAAGATTTGGTAGTAGAGTTCTTAGATGACTTCGAAGTAGCATGTGTAGTAAGCAACAAAGACACAGATGAGTCCCGGGCTAGAATCTTTAAGCGTCTCATGAAGCTCGAAGCTAGGTCGTGGTACAACGCACTCCCACAAGCTACTAAGAATAATTAGGAGCTCCTAAAAACTGTTTTAAGAGGTGTTTTGGGGGAGGTACCACTTCAGAGAAGCTGTGGGACCAGTTGAGAGACTTGAAGTAGGAGGGTCTTTTAGAGTATGCTACCTATGAGTTCAAGTATGTGGATTTGTGGGACGGTGGATTGAGTGACTGGAAAGAGAAGAAGCTGCACATATTTCCTCAAATAGGACCGTTCATGCATGGCTGATGGCCGCCACTCAAGGAGAAGGTGAAGGGTAGGTTCCCGGCTACGTATGAGCTAGCCGTGGAGATTTCTCGCCTTAAGGACAAGAAGCTGCGGATGGAAGCCAAATAAACCGAGTCAAGAAAAGCAGGAACATCACATCAACTACCAACCATGACAACCACCACTCCACCTCCACCACCACTGGCTCCTGGGGTAAGAAATGACCAACAAGATATGTTGGCCCACATTACTGATCAACTACAGAATTTTTTTGTCCACTTGATACAACAAGGAAGGAATCGGGATAGAGATAAGGAATCAGGAAGGGCACGATGACAAAATAGGGAGTTTCACAACTCCAACTGTGAAGAAGATGGTCACGGTATGTACTACTGCCCTCAACCGCGACAACCCTATAATAGAGGAGGTAGGAGAAACCAATTGTCACCCCCCTAGAGAGAGATCGCCTCCACCCCAAGCACCAACGTCACCAAGAAAATTCTAAGTCCACCCCAGGCACCACCACAAGCACCCATTCCACCTCTTCCACCGGCACCACCACCTGATCACATTGTAAGCATCATAAGCTTAGAGGAGAAGGGAAAGGCTGTAATAGTGGATCCACCCAGAGTAAAGGAGAAAGGCAAGGGTAAGGTGAAGTGAACCTTTGTAAAATCATTTGAAACCATGACTGTAAAGAGATCTAGGAGGTAGAAAATTGCACAAGTTAATGATGAGAGAAGCATGAAGGGAGAGACTAGAAAAAGGCCGTCAAAACCACGACAAAAAATAGGAATCTGCTCACCTTAAGGACAAGAAGCTGTGGATGGAAGCCAAAGAAACCGAGTCAACAAAAGCAGGAACATCACGTCAACTGCCAACCATGACAACCACCACTCCACCTCCCCCACCAATGGCTCATTGGGTAAGAAATGACCAACAAGATATGCTGGCCCACATTACTGATCAACTACAGAATTTTTTTGTCCACTTGATACAACAAGGAAGGAATCAGGAGAGAGATCATGAACTCGGAAGGCCATGAAAACAAAAGAGGGAGTATCACTACTACAACTATGAAGAAGATGGTCATGGTATGTACTACTGCCCTCAACCTTGAAAACCCTATAATAGAGGAGGTAGGAGAAACCAATTGTCACCCCCCTAGAGAGAGAGCACCTCCACCCCAAGCACCAACCTCACCAACAAAAATTCTACGTCCACCCCAGGCACCACCACAAGCACCCATTCCACCTCTTCCACCAACACCACCACCTGATTGCATTGTAAGCATCATAAGCTTAGAGGAGAAGGGAAAGGCTGTAATAGTGGATCCACCCAGAGCAAAGGAGAAAGGCAAGGGTATGGTGAAGTCAACCTTTGTAGAACCATTTGAAACCATGACTATAAAGAGAGCTAGGAAGTAGAAAATTGCACAAGTTAAAAATGAGAGAAGCGCGACTAGAGACCCATCACTAGAAGGTCAAAGCAATAGAGAGGAAAATAAATCACCTGGCTTAGGAGAGGATAGGTTGAAAAGTATGTTGGAAGAGAAGGATAAATTTTTGCAAATGTTGATGGGATTCCATGACCTTTTAATTGACAACTATGAAAGAGTCACAGGTATTATAGCGGTGGAGCATTACATTAAGTTAAAGGAAGGGGTAAAGACAATGTGCAAAAACTACCACGGCTGGGGGTAATACAAGAAAAGGCACTCCTTGCCGAGGTAAGGAAACTACTGGAATCATGGTTCATTTACCCTATGGAAAACACAGAGTGGGTGTCACCCGTAGTGGAGACGCCTAAGAAGAATCGTAAGTGGAGGGTCTACGTCGACTAAAAACCACTAATGCAGCCACAAAGAGGGACCATTTCCCTCTCCCTTTCTTAGATAAAATTCTGAACGAAATAGCTGGTTTTCAATTCTACATAGTGTGTGACGGGTATTCCGTCTATTTTCAAATACGCATAGCCTTTGAAGATCCACTAAAAACCACTTTCATACACCATGGGGTTGTTTTGCTTATAGAGTGATGCCATTTGGTCTCACAAATGCACCTGCCACATTCGAAAGATATGTCACATATGTCTTTCAGTTGTTTTTGGAACATCCATAAGAGTGTTCATAGATGATTTTATTATATATAGCCCTCGTATCTCACACGTAGAAAAAGTGATTGAGGGTTTAGCAAGGCTGCAAATCCTTGGAGGGCAGTTAAATGTAGACAAGTGCCACATTGGGGAAAGTAGAGTCATTCCCTCAGGCCATGAAATTTCAGCTAAAGGTATCAATGCCGATCCAAGTAAGGTGTCTGCACTCATCGCACTACCTTCACCAACAACCACACATCAACTAGTCTCTGTTCTACAGAAGGTGAGGTACTTGAGTAGATTCATACATCTAATATCACAACTTGTTCTACCACTGAAACAACTTACACAACGATCGACTTTCACATGGGATGAGAAGAGTGAGCATCACTACAACAAGGTAAAGGAGGTCTTAGCCACTCTACCAAATATCTCACCGCCTCAATGGGACAAAAAGTTCTATGTCACCTCAAGTGTGGGTGATGACTTCTTGGGGGTAGTGCTACTCCAGAAGGATGCAACGACATCTTTCATGAGGCCAATCTACTTCTCCAGTTGCATGATAACAGCGGTAGAGAAAGGCTTCACCCATGTGGAACACCTAGTCATGGCTCTTAGATTTGCAACTACACCGTTTTGATCATATTTGTTGCCTAGGAAATTTGTAATCTTAACCATGGATGAAATGTTCCCCTATGTGGTACAACACATGGATGTTTTCGCTAGAATAGTTCAAAGAACTTTTAACACTAACATTTGGAGGTCTTTAATGAATCTAGCATTGAGGGCTTTAAGCTCCATTACCTTGCCTTGCTCTTTGACATACCATCTCTCATTTGGACTCTTTAACCTTGTCCCCGTGTTGAGATAGATCCATAAACACATGTCTATATTATAGCCCTTGTTCCCATTTATTCTCCCACATTACTTGATCGATTTAATATGAGAAAATCATTTGGGCTGGTTATATATTTTATTTTTCAAATTGCTTCTCTTTTGGACCATTGAGTGGCCCTTTCCCTTTCCCTCTATCGAACACAAGATACATACCTTCCATTTCTCTTTGTGGATGTGGATTTTTAGGAGCATAATGCCCCTTTTCTCTGTAGTTGTAACAATGATTAGGGAAATACATAGCTCTGCCTGTTTCTCCTCTTGGTTGAACTCTGACCATAACACTTAATCACAACTCTTGCATCTGCTGTGAGATAAGTCCTACATATTATGAAACCGCTTCATGTAACACTTGCCATATTTATTTTTGCTTGATCCTCCATATGTGCCTCACCATGTGGACTTTGTGGTTGGGTAGACGCCACCGCTTCATAGCCTAGAGCGCCCTACTCAATATTCTTCGTAATCTTGCATCTCTTCGCTTGAGCAATTACCAGAGCTCCATTGTGGTTCTTTGCACTATCAAAATCAACCTTCTCTTGCACCTTGGGGTACAACCATGCCATGAATTTTTCTAGTTCAAAATACTCTCCATTGTCTAATTTCATATAGTTCTATCAATTTTGTCCAAACCTCTCAAGAAGCATATTGAGATCTTCACTTATATCTTGCTTGAGGGCCTTAGCTTCACATCCATGTCGATCAGAGAAACCTCCTTGCAAAGATCATGTGGAAATTGTGCTTGCAGAGGTAGCAATGCTTTCCTAGCCTCACCTTCCAAGGCATCAAACCAAACTTTAGCTTTACCTCACATTTTGAAGGGAATCGTTTGTCTTTTCTTTAATTGTTTTGCATATGAAAGTAGGGCATGTAAAGCTCAAAATCTACTATCCATTCATCTAGATTCTCCTCAATTGTGAAAATTGGACCATAACTTTGCAAGGACATTGTTACCACCTTTGAAACCTACTTATTCTTCAACCAAGGAGACATCAAATTCTCCTCGATGGGGGCACTAGAAGATGGATAGTGGAATAAAGGAATATACCCAACAGTACATTGGTACCACCTTTGAAACCACTCAATGATGGTTGAATGCGTGGGCTCAAAATTGAGACGCGAGAGAATCCAGTGCTGGTGGGTTTCAGGGACGCTCTTTCCACCATCAAGAAACCCAGGAGCAAGAAAGAACCGTTTCTTAAGAGGGCTACTATCATGATGGCCATGAGAGCACCAACCCCAAACATTTATGTAGCTTCAAAACTTCTAGGGACACACAGTAGAAACTTCTACGCAGCAAGAGAGAAATTAAAAAATGAATCCTTGCCATTGCATTTATGCGAGCGACAGGCACGCACAAAGGATGCAATCTCTTATGAGGTCAAGGAATTGGTGCTCTCCTTCTCGACAGAGAATACGCGTGTCTCGCCGAACAAGTAGGATGTGTGTCGAAGACGAATCAAGAGAAAATTTTGGCAAAAGCATCCCGTGCATCTTCTAGAGCAACCCCAGGTGAATGTTTGCTGCATTCTGATGTTTTTCTACATTCTAATGTTTTTCTGCACTTTGAAAAGCGTCCTGAGATTACATTAGCTTCATTCCTATCTTTCTTGTTGGCGTGTTGTAAGTTTTTTCATAGCTGTAAGATTAGGTGGGATAAATATGGTAATCAGCCCTATGGTGGCAGCCACCCTCTAGTTTTCATGAGTCCTACCATTGGAGTGATATGCGTCAGGCCATCAGTGCTGATACAAGCTTAGTTCTTGCTGCATATCTACAGGAATGGTTTTCATAGTCACCAGATTGTGTGAGGTAAGGGTGGTAGCTATCAATTTTAAGGAAGAAGTCATTGATATGATGCCCTGTCAATCGGCATGCAGCTTATAACTTGGGATGTCCACCTACTATATGTATTAGTATCTTCGAGAGTCATTGTCTTGGTGGCTACCCAATCTGTAAGACATATTGAGTGTAGCTACTTACTAGTAGGCATCCAGGATGGTAGTTATAGTGTTGCTTGTAGTAGAAATTTGTTGGTCTGGTAGCTAGGTTTTCCCAGGTGGTGGGGTTGTAGTAAAAAATTTATTGGTGTGGTAGCTAGGTTTTCCCATCTGGTGGTGTTCGAGCACAATGTAGCAATTCAGGTCAAGAGGTGGTTATTTTCCCTTTTCACATGACTAGTATGTCCTTGGTAGCTACCTTTTGTAAGTACCTTGCTTGGTAGTTATCCCATTATTTGTGGTGGGGTGTGCTCATGAGGTGGCTACAATGACATGGATTTCAGTCTTTCTTGAGAGCACCACAATTATGGTCTAGGTAGTGACGCGAGCAAAGCGAACCCCAAACCCCAGACGGCCTCTAAAACGTCTGGCATGCCTCGAGTCTATCACGGTAAAGCGAACAGGGGGCACCACCTAGCTTTGAGCGGCTAGGACGCAGACCACGATGATATGAACACTGCAAACTTACACACACAGAGAGAGAGGAAGAGAGAGAGAGAGAGATTGACAAATGATGAAAACCCTCGGGGTTGTGAGGGAGAATTATTTCTGCAGTATTTACAACGACCTTCCTTCCGGCGAGGCGGCACACCGTGGTGATAGAGAAGTAGGGAGAAAAGATGGTGCAAAGTACTTGGTGCGTTCTCTAAGACGACTCAATGATTGTGAAGCTTGCTACCAAGAGCGTGTGTACGTGTGTGCATCGACCATTGGAGTCGAGAGGTGGACGTGGCTCCCTTCGTATGGTGCAAATCCCAAGGCAAACCAACACACAAGCCCCCTTCCCCGTGATGCCAATAGTGTCAACTCTTCCCACTTACACTCTACCAAGTACTGACCTCTCGTGAGCCGCCCCCCCGATAGTGACCTCTCAGTGCCAATTTATAGGTGTTGGGTGCTTGGATTATGGTAATCCCAGTGTGATTAGGATAAGCTAATTGGGGAGACAAAGCAAGTAGTGGGCCCGGTGTGGTTGACTCTTGCTTTGTTTTGGGAGGTTATTAAAAGATGAGAATCTCTAGGTGGGTCTTTGTGACCATCACCTAAAGAGAGGGAATTTACAAAGTGGGAATTTTACAATGGCTTGGGCGAAAACTGAAGAAATGATGAAAATGACCTATAAATTACTGAAAATGGTGTGGTGGTTGCGTGTTGCCGACGAATGGGTGTTGCAGGTGCGTCGGTGTAGCGCGTACTTCTTTTCGGGGTCGGCCAGAGCATGCCTTCGGCGCATTTCTCCTTGTTTTTGTTGGCGGCGCGTGCTTTGGGTCCTCCTTCCTTTTCGTTGTCGTCGTAGTCGTGGAATCCTTTGGTTTTTTTTGTATTTGTGGTGCATATATGCGTGTATATGTACGTATAGGTGTGTGAGCGGACGTATGTGTGTATGTATATAGATGTGGGTGTGCATGCGTGAGTGTGTGTGTGTGTGTGTGGTTGTATGTGTGCGCAAGCGTGCGTGGGAACGAGCTTATTATGTATATAATATATATATTATATGTTTTATCTTTTTTTTTTTGTCTCTGTTGACGATTGGCGGCCTGCTACGCGAGGATGAGGATGGGGGGGGGATGGTGTGTGTGTGTGTGTGTGTGTGTGTGTGTGTATAGAGAGAGAGAGAGAGAGAGAGAGAGAGAGAGAGAGAGAGAGAGAGAGAGAGAGAAGTTTCCACTATGCCTGTACAGACACGAGAGGGGGAGAGAGAGAGAGAGAGACTGCGGGCAGCGGGCTGGAGCCGTAAACAGAGCGTGAGAGAGAGAAGGGGGGTTGGAGGTGGTGAGGGAGGGAGAGGATGAGGGTGTGTGTGTGTGGTGTGTGTATAGAGAGAGAATGTGCTCCGGCTTCTTGTGCTACGCCTTCGGGCTGAGAAGAGCGAGAGGGGGAGAGAGAGAATTGTCGGCTGGGGCTCAGCGTGCAGAACGCGCGAGAGAGGAAGAGGGATGGGGTGAGGTGGGTGTGGATAAGAGAGAGAGAGAGAGAGAGAGAGAGAGAGAGAGAGAGAGAGAGAGAATCTCTATGGTGGGTGCCCATCATGGGGGGGGGAAGAGAGTGTGTGAGTGAGGGGGCGGGGGATATTATTCTCTGTCTTGCATGGTGTCTCAAGGAAGAGAGGAGGGGAGCGAGTCAATGGTGTGGGGGGGGGGGGGGGGGGGGGGGGGGAAGAGGATGGGGATAGCGGGCCAAGGGAGGGAGAATGGGGCCGAGGGTGAGGCAAGCAGGTGGGGAAGAGAGAGGGAATATTTTCTGTCTATTGGCTTGCATGGAGAGCGAGGGAGGGAGTGTGGGAGGGGCGTGTGTGGATAAGAATACGGGAGAGAGCGGGTTCGTGTGCGGCTATGGCTCGACACAGCGGGAGCGAGAGAGAGAAAGCGAGAGAAGGGGGTGGGTGCTTGAGCCGCTCCTGGCCGAGGGTGGCCAATAAAGAGGGGGGGGGGGGGGGGGTCATTAAGGGTCAACGGGGTGCGGGTAAGAGAGAGAATATTAGAGAGAGAGAGTGTGTGTGTAATCGGCCATTCGTATTTTGTACGCTTGATCCTCGATACCCAAAGCACATTTCCAAATCTCCACATTCTATTTTTGACCACTTCTAGGGTGGTACACGCATCACCACAGATCAAGCACCATAAATAGACAGTTACTGCATGTCCCAAACTTCTCGAGCGGGATGAGAGGACCCATACTTATCGCTTGCATTATTTACATTCTAGAAAGCTCAAACACATTCTCTAGAACCAAAATAAGCCACCTAGAACCATACCCAAGGCCCCGATACCCTATACAGACATGTACATGTGTCCGACTGCTAGCGTGTGAACCTGACTATTCACAATGTGTACACGTTGCATCTTTTTTCGAACTTGAAACCACTTTGCAAAGCTCCCAAATACATGTATTTACATCTTTTTGTACATATGACCATGCATATAAACGCTACTTTGTACACACCAAAAGCGGTCTATCAACGTGTCAACATATACGAAACTTTCAGATTTTGCGATGACATTCTGACGTGGCAGCTGTACGGATTTTCGCAAAACACGCTGACAGCTTTTGGCGCTAGTGCTTTTGAGACCAATTTTTACGTTTAGAGGTGAAACTCCGACAATGAGAGAAGTGTAACTGGGCGAAATGCTATAACACGCACTTAAACACACGAAAGACAAAAAAAATTCAAAGATTATTGGATTAGTACAAAATCACAAAGCTTTGATACCAATGTCAAGTGCAACGGAATTGAAATGGTGACAAGATCTAGACTTTATACTTCCATGAATCTTTACTTCTTTCCTTGCTTAAATGTGTGCTACTTGGCACGAATGATGGTTGCTTTTATTTCTTTGTAGAGAGAGAATGAAAGAGGTGGAGATGTGTAGAGAGAGAGAAGAGAAGAATGACACCCGATGGGGTCCCAACCAACCCCCTCAAGGCCCCCCCACACCGTTGCCGATGTGGTTTTTGCTTTTAATTGCGTAAATAGAAAATGTACAAACATGTAGTACCTCAAATGTAGACTCTACCGACTCAAATGGGGAATGTCGCCACGATAACTCTAAAAGATGAAGCACCTGTGGGTTGATTTGATGCACCTTGGGATCCGTATGAGTGAGGGGTTGTTGATGGCCACCAAGGGACTGATTCGCAGTCTTGATGTGAGACGAATGAAGGGCTGGAAACACAAACGATGATGGAGCTGATAACGACCAGCAATGGGGAGCATTCGATGCGGTGAGGGAATGGCAAAGAAGAGGCTCAATGGACTGCCAAAGGTCCGAGTTGGAACAAGGAAGATAGCATCCGCAGCTTAAAGCAATATCCAACGAGGAAGAGGGTTGGAAACTGAAAACGCTGGGCTGATCTGCTACTATAGAAAACGTTGGGCTTGTCTACAAAGTGGAGCAAAAACGCCAAGGCATATACATGCAAGACACTAGGTTGATCTGGCGCTCCCAAACATATGCAAAAACGCTGGCCAATGTTTTGACTTTTGAGTGTCAGGTCGGGAAATTTTAGGTCAAGTCGAGAAAATGTGCAAATGTGCGAACATGGTAGTTTTCAACGATAACTCACTATTTTGTGACACATTTGAGGGGCAGACTGGACCGACACGTTCCTCTACGTGCACGTCATGTCAGATGCCCACCAAAGTGTAATAACATCTCTCAAAACGCTCGTACAATCCATTTATGCAAGAGGGTTCTAGAACTAGAAAACCTAATCTAATGGACTCATCCGGACATGCCCCTCCTACGAACAAGCTCTCAAAATTTTCAATACTAATCCTCCTAGGATTCCAGACACTCCTATCTAGGATATGTACAGAATTGGCTCTAGAAGTCGATGAAGCATGTCCATGTGGCACACAGAGCCATGTACACGTGACAAAAAGCATCAGATATGAAAAACTGACAACAAAAAAGCAATTTCCTAAACTTGGATTTTCCTTAAAAAATCCGTTGTGAATTCCGGGATGTCCGTACAGCTTGTCACATTAGCTTGATTTACACAATTGGCTTCTAGAAGTGTTTTGAGGGGTTTCTTAGGCCCCAGGGGTCGGTTTTTGTAAGTTGGACAACGTTAAGATTTTGATTCCTAACCCACTTTGGGTTTTAAGCCCCTTGACCGACTTCAATAAGTTGTCAAGTCTTCTTCTTCTACTAGGGTTAAGGCCCCTCGGCCGGAACCTACAAAACTCAGTAAAGTTAGTTCAAAATCCGAGGGTCATTCCAAGAATCCATCAGTGTCTCTCATTCCATAACTGCAACACAGATGTTTACAGATACAAGTAGAGGGCGTCAAAGAGGGGAGAGAATTTGTGTGGGGTATAGAGGATTCTTACTAACAAAGAGATTGGCATGGACCACCTTCCTAGGGAAAGAGAGCCTCTTCCTAGGGAAAGAGAGCCTGGGACTGGCCAAACGAACAAGGTAATCAAATGCGCCTATGGTCTCAACATAAAAACCCTAACCCTAAAACCCGTATCAGGGCCATTCACTTGAGATGTTATAACTTTAACAAGAGAATAATGCCAAGTAATCGAGGCCTGTGCTATTGTAAGGCCGGTGGTACTGTGTGCCCATCATCTCAAGAAAATGTGGCGGCAATCCTCTACTGCCCTGGAGAAGTGGATTCAAGTACCCCACGCACTACAAAGAGTGTGAACTAACTCAGTCCAAATACCACTAAATGTATCTTCAGGAGTGGAAGGTTGAGAACCAATAACATGCGAGCATCTAGCTTTCCAAATCATCCACAAGGTGACTGCAACTACAAGGTGACTGTAATTACAGTAGCAAAAGTCAGCTCACAGGGATTGAGACTCAAAAGCAAGTATAGTATCTGGAAACATATCCAATGTGCTACATCACCAGCACCACGAAAACGGAATTCTCTCATTGCCCCTCAAAAGTAAGGTGAAAACTCAGGAACTTAAAAGCCAGCAAATCGAACCCTAACATAGTAGGCCACAAACTGCACGTGAAACCATATGTGCATGTGGGTAAAACCCAAGGCAGTGGCTACTAGTCTCATCTACATGTAAGGTGAAGCACGAACATGTCCAATAACAGCCAATCCCATGTCCCCACTGGCAAACCAGCATGAGCCGTCAACCACATGAAGTAGAGTATAAGGCGGTTGATCCTCAAATGGCAGAGGAAGAACCAAAATCTATATATGAAAGCATGAGATAGGCCTGCATCAAGCCAACCCTCTATCGCTGCAAACAATATGCAACCAAGGCAAGCAGTATGACTAGCATCAAACATACCCTACCCTACACCATGAGTAGGCAGATCAGCAGAGCCCTGCATCGTCAGTCTCTCGCATCCAAATAGTATGTCTCTATGCAGACCAAACTTATCAGCGATGGACCAAACAACGATGTCGTGACCACTCAGTAATGCAGTGGAGCCCTGCATCGTCAGTCTCTCTGATCCGTATATGTATCTTTCTATGCAAACCAAACCTAATTGCAACAGACCATTTAAACTTGCAAGTAGGCTATATCTTTCATCCAACACAAGCAAGCCATGTGACATATCAATACACACCATTTGCTAATAACAAATTAGAAAATGCAGAAACCCCTTTTTTTTAACATACTGATGCAGAGTGCAAGGCAGCCACAAAATGATTCCCGTGGTGCACTGCATATGGATGTTTCAACCCTACTGGCTACCTTAAAAGTACAACATAATGTGCATTGCACTACATGATGTAGCTTTAAACTAGATGAGTCCAAGACAAAACCAGATTCACCTTTGAAGAAAAGTGCAAGGTATAGACTCATGCTAGTCACCCATAAAACGATAAAACCATCAGTTCACCATGCATAGTATTGACTAAATAATACAACATCCTCACTAAAGTCATCTGTGCCCAATGCATAATGCATGCCATGTTCTTCCATCATCGCATTCACTGTTGATCAACCATGACGTAAATGCCTTCTTCAACAGAAATCACCTGCCAAAAGATGTATAGCATAAGCTTTGGATAAAAAACAGGCCTTACAGGTCTATGCAAGGTAGCAATCTGCAAACCAAAAGACAACCTTCTTATCATGCACGCATTCAAAGGAGGAGACTTGAACCTTAAATAGCCTGCATCACTTTCATTTGTTGACCTTGTACTATCTCTCAAGCCATGGCTGACAAAGATGGCTCAAAAATGAGTGAAAAGCAGTAGACTGTAGACAATTTCTTTAACCACTTCCACTCATTTGTTCGAAGATCAAACATGAGAATATCCATCAGTAATCCTTTCATGTACATGACCCCATTTTTTCCCCAACACTGGACAAAATCGAAGTCAATACACTGTTCAAATTCACGAAAGACTAGAAAGGGCATTGTTGTCACTTCCTCCCATTCATCGCCTAGCGCAAGCAACTTCCAAATGCGAATAGTTGTGGGTTGCTCTTGGTAATTATTATGGTGCCAAACAGGACCTACCCCACCCACCATGTACAAGCTACCGCTAACAACCATTAAGAAAGCTTTCAACAATGTTAATGGATATTCAAGCGTCGGCACTTCTACCTCCGTCCAAGTGTCTCTGAGGAAGGCAAAAATCACTATAATTCCTTTCCGCATCCATAGTGAATATAACCTGGAGTTCCAAGAAAGGATGGTATCATTATGAAGCTTACATCCGACAGGCATGATAAGAGGCAACCCGCAAAACCATTGTGAGGATGCGGAGCTGTAAGTCATTAGTATGGCTTCGCTTGCAAGGGACTTTGGCGCGCAGTGATTGAGAAGGAAGAATTCATATGTACCAGATACAGCAATGTACTTCAACCCAAATGCTTGTACTGTGTCATCGCAAACCATTGATCTATCTCTGCAAGATGGGGCAACCTTCTCCATGATTTGGTGATGGGGTTGCAGATGACGAAGTTGCAACCGGAGCCGAAGCAGAGCAACCCACCATCAGATGCAACGGGGTTGGGCAAATGAGGCAAATAGGGCTGCACAAATGCCAGTGACAGAGTGAGCCAAGCTTCTCCATCAGCATCATATGCCCAGGCAGATAGCTGGCTGGGTATATGCTCAGATGCAAACCCAAGCTGAACATGGGGATGAGGCAGGAGGAGGATGCCAATGTGAGGGCAGTATGGCATTGGCGATGAGACCAACGCTCTGAGCATCTTGCATGCACATCCTGCGCGTATTATGTCGTACACGCTGAGCCTCTGCAGCACATTCTCTAACAACTCCTTTGGCAGATGCTCCATCGCCAACTTCCAAGAGCCTCTCTCTCTCTCTCTCTCTCTCTCTCTCTCTCTCTGCAATGAATCGTGCCGTAGTCGAACTTTCAGCTTTAAGCCTTGAGGTAGAGCTCACGTGACGTCTTCGTGGCATTCACAATTTGTAAAACTAATTGACACCTCCTGGTGACCTCCAGGCTCCAACGGCTGATCGTGGGCGATTCGGATCTAGGGTTTCTCAAGGGTCTCGAATCCAAGGCTTGACCCCATGAACCCTATCTCCTTTGAGTTTGACTCTAATGGCTCAGTTGTTGTTGAAGGGATTGTGAGTATTAAATTTATAGATCAAGTTGTTGCCACACCTAATTCATGCTTAGTTCACATCGAGTTCACACCAATTTTGGTGTGGTGCACATAGCCAGCCTCCCAAGCTCACACCAATTTTGCTATAGTGCACACTCAATTTACACCCTATTTAAAATCAAGTTCACACTCTGTTCACAAACACTTAGTTCACACCTAAAAATGTGGTCCGATGGCTCAATGTGGACCATTGATCCCACCTCTTAACGAAGGTGTCAAGCATAATTTTTATTCCTTTTGGCACCCATCAATATGTAATCAATTCCACCAAAAGTAAACTTCACTTTGCTTTTTGTCACGTTTTCTGTGCTCATTTTGTTTTTTTCGCATTGTTTGGATTCGTTATTTACTCCATCTAGTGCTTTCTTGGAAGTCTATTGTATTCTCACTAAGAGGTTGTTCCTTTTGTCTAACATGCCGTTTTCATTGGCAGGCCTCGTACTTTTATCACTTGTTATCTCATTCTCGCTAAGAGGTTGTTTCTTTTGTCTAACATATCGTTTTCATTGGCAGGCCTCGTACTTTTATCACTTGGTATCTCATTCACACCGCATAACAATCAGACATGATGGTAGGAGGAAGTTCAAAAGGAGAAAATAGCTTAACATATGTGGTTGAATCAAGAAACACACATAAACCATAGGTATCAGCTTTAAAAAATGATTAAATTGAGCAATAGTCATTTTCCATCGTGGAGTTGGGGAATGAGGGAAGAAGCAGGGCAATTTGGCAATCATTTTTCAAGGAAGAAAGGGGGTTCTGGTGATCTTTGTAGATTCGGTTGGGGAGCTATATTGGGAGGAATATCTATGTAGAGCAGTAATCTAATCAAAATGAAAGAAAAAGTCTAGTGAAGAGGTTTTAATCCAAACATAGTCCAGTTTTATATTGTCTATAAAGGATCCTTTGATTGCAGTTTCTTTGCAGAAGCCTAGCTTACAACGGGGTCGTCAACATGGATGTTGAAGTCTCGAACGGTGATGCTAAGAAAAATGTCTTAAGTTTGTTTCCTCAAGCTCTCAAGTTGTGTAAATTGTAGAGAAATGGCAAGAGCCTAAAAGGTCATTGATAGACAAAAATGTTATGGTCTAGTTGTTCTTGCCTAGCAAACTTGGGCTTTGATAATTCTCTTAAGACTGAAGTGTTTCCTTGGGACATAAAGCTAGATGAGACCTGTAGTATATGGATAAACCAAAGCAGATGTACCAATGAACATGATTAGATTTTGGTGCAAGGAAATTGGTTGCAATTGTTGTCTTGTTTCGCGAAAGACAAGTATGTCAGATAATGTGAATGTTGTATTGTCTTTCAAAAGGGAACTATTGTTATAGCAAATGGCTAGGTGGAGTAGAACCAGCATAAGACATAGTGAGCATTTCGTTAGAATAGATTTCTAATGAGCATAGCAAGAGTGCTTGAATGGAGAGAGCAACAAAAAACATAACACCTAGTTAGATAGGCATGAACAATACTTCAAAAAGAGAGAGAAATTAAGCTATTGACAACAGTTGAGGACCAGATTTACATGGAGCCGGTCCCCCCTCCAAAAGGCTTTGTATTATAGGTTTCCCCCATTAAGGGAGACATTTTACTATGCAATACTTTGTATTCCTTCAATAACAAATCTTCAAGCACCAAGCTCACACTTATAAAACACAACATCAATTCCCTCACTGTCTCAGACACAAGACCTCACACACCTTCGAAGATGGTGAGAGCTAGCGGGGTATGAGAGTAGATCGAGAGGAAGAAGGAGTATTCTTACGAGAAAGAAGTATGTCTCCTCACATAATCACTCATAATAACTTAGCATAGCCTAGTAATTAGAAATGGTATAGGAGATGAGCATGCATTGGAGCTTGGCTCTTGGTTGGGTTTGCATCACAAAGCCAAGAGTTATTGGTGTAGGCCTCCCTTCTCACAAGCTTGGAGTAGATGATGAGCTTTCCATTAAATCTTGAGAAGGAGAGAGAGTCTTCTTTTCTTCACACATGAGCTTGTGTGAGTGTGTAAGTGATAATGCCTTGCAAAAATTATCCCCCCCTCTCTCTCTCGGTCGACCCCTCTTGCTAATTGCACCTGTTGGCATCCCATTCGCCCCTATAAAGCTTAGGCAATGACAATTAAGAAGCATAAGTGATAGCCTTGTGATATGTGTCCCCCTTTCCCCTTTTGTGAGAGCTTTAGGTATTTAAATAATGCAATTAAACTCTCATTGGACCCCTTAGTCTTCTAGCCAACAGGAATCAGGCAAGCCATTGGGCTGTTGAATGCTCATTGGACCCCTTGGGAGACTGTCCAATATTTTTCTAGAGAGCTTAATTTCTATTGGTTCTTTTATCAAGTGTTTTTAAATGATTAAACTAAATTTAATCTAGCCTAATTCTCATTGGTCCACCTCTATGGCCATCCAATAGGATTTGAATGCACCTTGGGGCAACTGGGCTAGGGAGCTGACATGTGTCCACTATGCCCTTTGTGTAAAGGGAGATTGCAAGAGTGTGTGTGTGTGTGTTTCTCTCTCATCCCCTACTAAAAGGGCTTGCCCCCTCAAGGATAGGGATGTGGGAAGACTTTTGAGTCTTCCCACAAGCATCCAATATTTCCTAGGTTTTGACCATTGGACATAGCCTTTGAATTTTGGAACCTTAGCATTTTCAGGAAGTCTTAATGGGCTGCACCTTAAGGTCTTTGAAGCCCATTGGTGCACATTGCTCTTTTGCAGATGCCCCCCCCTTTAGATCCCTATTGTGACCAGTCCGCCAGCTTAACCAATATTCTAGCTCTCCCCTGGTACTTCCCCATATTAATTGATCAGTTTAACATGAGAAAATCATTTAGGAGAATTAGATATTAGGTATTATGACATTACCTCTCTCTTGAAATCATAGTTGTCCTCGACTATGGGTAGAGAAGATAAATCCTAGTCATTAGTCCTTTCTCTAGCGGTAGAGGATCCCTATCTTACCCTACGACATCATTCCAGAATGGATGACTAATGGGTGAAAGCATGTTAAGGTGCCGTGCTTTTCGTGCTAGTTAACATATGCTAACAAGAACATATTATAAGCATAACACATGGATAGGACAGTCATGTTTTTCAAGTGTGTGGGCGACCATCATGAACTATACAAAGTGTAATACTTGGACTTCGAAAAAATGAATCGTAATATTTTTAAAATCTCTAACAGTTAAGCTCAGTCATTGAGGTAGTGGTGTAGTCATGAAGCATGGAGGGAAGCACAGCGCAGGGGCCACAGGTCAGAGAGAGGGAGGAAAGCGATTGTGAGCTGCAAGAAGGTCTGCAGTCAGAGGCCAGCAGTCAGCCCAAGTGGAGGAAAGCTCACCAGTGGAGCCAGCCACCTCCGACAACAATCTTGACAGTACTCCACCAAGAAGGAAGTCGAGGGGCAAAGGTTATGTTGCTTCTCCTCCACCCTGCAAAAGATTAAATGCTTCTAATTCCCAAGGATCCCCAATGTCAAAGTACATGCATGCAGGGAAGGGGAAGCAGGACTCAGGTACTCTCTCTCTCTCTCTCTCTCTCTCTCTCTCTCTCTCTCTCTCTCTCTCTCTCTCTCTCTTCAATGAGGGGGCCACATTTGGAAGTTGTAAATCAATCAAAGCATGACACATTTCTCCAGCATGCCCCGACTACTAATCTGTTAGTGAATCCTATCACCCATGAGAAAAATGTGTTGCTAAGCATATGCTGCAAAATCAACACAGAGGACTATGCATTCAGCTTATATGCTTGTTTTTGCAGTAACCCCTAGCTGAAATCTAGTTGTGGATTCTCTCACACTGATCAAGTGCTTGTGCATTGCCTTAGGCATTCAAGGTGCATGCTTAGATGATTGCATCTAAGGAGAGCCTGTGCAATTGCCTATGTATAAATTACTTGACAGCCCTATTCTAGTGGGGTTTTGTAAGTTTTTAATCTTATAATTCTGTGTGGTGTGCAAGCCGATGGAAAGATCCCAAGCTGAACATCCAACTGCACGAAAAGTTTTGTGTAACAGCAAAAGAGTTTAATGTTGTCCATGGCCTCTCCATGGACGGTGACGACCCCAGATTGGTGAAGGGGGAGCAGATTACAGATTTGGAGTGGTTCACTGTATTCAGAGAGGCGAAGGATCGCAACAAATATCGCTTCAAATGCAGTAGCATTCATGGCGACATGTATGACCAAGTACTTCAGCTGCACTACATGGTGTACCAGAAGCCCCCCACCAACATGGAAATTAATTCGGCTTTTGTGAAGGGTTTTGTAAAACAATTCAGTCCAGTGGAAATTGCAAGTGGCTCAATCATGCAGTTCAATTGGGCCGAGTTTGCTGTCCAGCATTTGCAGGACCTTCGAGAAAAAGGATACTACAATGCCCATGTTGAAAAGTGGAGGGTGCGTAATACCCACCCCTCAAGTCAAAAAACGGAGGAGGGCTCCGCGGAAACAAAGGACGATTGCGATGGCCAAGTAGCTTCGAAAGTTGTTTCTGCTGCCAGGGCAACACCCCTCTCTATTAACAACTCTCACAAAGTGACAACAAGCATGTCATATTTCGGGCTCTCTGATTTGCAGCACATCATGAGTGCAAATGACCATCTCAGAAATCGACTGCAGGATGCTAAAAACAACAACTCAAGAATGCGGGTCAGGAGCTTGAAGCTGCAAAGGTTCTGAAAGCAAGCCATGATATGGTCAGCCCTGTAGTACTTGCTATGAGATATAAGCTTCATGATGCTAAGAATAAATTGCGGTGTTTAGGCCTCACTGACAGTGTGGATACAAGGAGAGAAATAGAGCTCAAGATAAAGATCGAGACACTGAAGGAGACACTGGATGGTTTGGGGTTTCCTCACAATGAGGACACCCCCACTGCTATTGATATTGACATAACATGTCTTCATGTAAGTGCCGATGGTTTTTGTGATTGAACCTTATGTTTTGAATATGTGCACAACTATCCTATGTACTTACCATGCCTCTGTTTTGATTGGTTTGTAGATTAATGTGGAGGTACAGGAAGCGAAAGTGCACGCCTGCAATAGTCAATTGCAGCTGCTCATGCAAATAAGTAGGATGATACAAGGCTCCTTCATCCCCACTGCTCTATGCAAGATAGCTATGGACACTTTTACAGAGTGTACAGGAGGGGTAAGCGATGGGACAACAAGCAACGTGTGTACTGGCTGTGGTTTGCCACTAGAAGTACACGAAATCAGTGCAATGGTCAAAATGCCATGTGAGCATACCTATCACCTAATATGCTTTGTTGTTGCGTGCTCCCTAGGGACCGAATGTAGAGCTTCCACTACCAGCAGAGGATACCAGCTGAATGGTGTGGCAAGGTCATAGGGCAAGGACCTCCAATCACACAGAGTTCTGGTAAGATAATGTTAAGGAACATTTATCTAGCCTTGATTCCTACACTAGCCATGTGTATGCTAGTTAGCATAGAAGGTATGCCAATTAGCTTATGTAAAGAATGAGGATGCAAGAGGGCTACACAAGACAAGCACAAAGCGCATAGAGATGGAAAGCTTCTTCTTCTTCTTAGAAAAGAGAGTACAAAATAACTAAGTGCAAAATCTAAAAAGTAGCACATATGTACATGCGGTCACTAAGTGTGAACTCGCTAGAAGCGTACTAGGCTGGCACTATAAGTGTAGTCCAGCTGTAGAATCAATGGCAGAGATCCTCCGTGTCGGTCACCTAACACTCCAGTGAGTAAATGCCGTAAGCGGCCAAGACCCGTAGTGGATGCCATCTCAAGATGTAGAGCTCGACATCTCAACACTCCCCCTTGAGCTCTGCATGTCGCAGAGTCCCAAGCATAGTCCGAAAACGTCGAAGCTTCTCAGCTCCGAGGGCCTTGGTAAAGATATCTGCTATCTACTCCTCTATGCTGACGTAGACCAAGTCGATGTCGCCCGCCAACACTCGCTCTCGAACGTAGTGGTAATGGACCTCTATGTGCTTGGTCTTGGCATGGAACACTAGGTTCCTAGCCAACTGCATGCTGCTGAGGTTGTCACAATGGATGAAAATCTGCTGGTCCACCTGCACTCCCAAGTCCTCAAGTAATGTGCGTAGCCAAGCTACCTCGCACGCCGCAACTGCTACACCTTTGTACTCGGCCTCTGTGCTCGATAAAGCAACCGTGGGCTGCTTTTTGCGGCTCCAAGTAACAGCAGCACTCCCAAAAAAGAACGTGAAGCCACTCGTAGATCTCCTATCAACAATGCTACCTGCCCAATCTGCATCTGTATACCCATACAATGCTAATGGCGCATCTGCTGCATAGAACAATGCGTAGTCAAGAGTCCCTTGCACATACCGAAGTGTGCATCATACTCCATCCAAATGTGGCTTCCTCGGAAGCTGCATGAACTGATTCTCCAAGCCTACTGTGTAGCTCAAGTCTGGCCTCATGATAGTCAAGTAGATTAGACTACCCACAATCTTCCTGTACATCTTGACATCCTCAACAACATCACCCTTCTCTGCACTCAGCTTTGCATTCACATCCAAGGGAATAGAAATTGGCTTACAATCATCCATACCATACTTTGACAACATGTCCAAAGGATACTGTCTCTATGACAGCCATACACCCTCTAAAGTCCTAATCACCTCAATGCCAAGAAAGTAGCGCAACTCGCCCAAATATTTCATTTCAAACTCCTGTTTGAGAAGACTCTTCACATGGTCAATCTCCATAGCATTGTCACCCACAATAATAAGGTCATCTACATATATGGTAACGACCACAATCCCCACATCACTCTCACGTACATAGAGTGAATGATCAACATGAGCTCTCCTAAAACCAATACTGACAAGATACGTGGCAATCCTGTCGTACCATGCTCTAGAGCCCCGCTTCAAACCATACAAAGCTTTGAGAAGCCTGCATACATAATATGGGTAACCTGGATCGACATAACCAGGTGGCTGATCCATATACACTTCCTCTTGCAACTCACCATTCAAGAAGGCATTCTTTACATCCATTTGATGCATAATCCATCCTCTAGATGCTATGACAGCTCTCACAGTCGTCATCTTTGCCACTGGAGCAAAGGTCTTTTCATAGTCTATGCCATACGTCTGTGCATAACCCTTTGCGACCAGCATTGCCTTGTGATGCTCAATGTTACCATCAGCCTTATGCTTGGTTTTATACACCCATTTACAGCCAATAGCTTTCTTGTCACTTGGCAATGGCACCAACTCCCATGTGTCGTTTGCTTCCAATGCAGCCATCTCTTCATTCATTGCATCATCCGAATGCACATTTCCAACTGCATCCTCAAAACATGTGGGCTCCACATCCTGTATCACCTTAGCCATGTAGGCTTGGTGATGTGCTAGATACCCATCATAAGTCAATTTCTAAATTGAATTTCTGACTCTGTTAGATCTGCGCGGTCCTGGGTCAATCCTTTGCCCTCTAGCATCTTCTTGTACTTTCCTTACACCAGGTGTCCTGACAGCCGGAATTCCAAATTCCTCATCAAGACTTTGTTCAAAACCATCTGAATCCATGTTTACATGTGAAAAACCTGATGATGCATCAGCCATAAAGGGAGATTCATCAACCTTTTCCTTCCCTTTTGGTGATACATTCCCTGTACATGCTGGTGGAGTGACCTGCGTACGTAGTCTACCATTCCATGGCTTCTCAACAGAGCCACGAGAAGAGGACTCTTGTGGTCCACTCAAAACCTGTGACTGTGGCCTCACATTTTGTATAACCACATCATCTTTTACATCAGCCCCAATAGTGCCATGTGCATTACTGTACTGGCTACTCATCTCATCAAAGACTACATCTCTGCTCACTCGTAATTCTCATGTAGTAGGATTGTAGCACCTGTACCCCTTTTGTTCAAGGGAATATCCCACAAGAATACATTTCTCTGCTTTAGGATCCAATTTCCTACGCAACTCATCTGGTACATGCACGTAAGATATGCATCCAAACACTTTCAAGTGTGCCAAATCAGGCTTTGTACCTCTAAACTTTTCCTCAGGTGTTACATCATGCACCGCAGCTGTAGGTGTCCTCTTTATAATGTACACAGCTGTATTTACAGCTTCAACCACTACAAGAGGTTGTGTGCTCTTGTGACGCTGTTAGCGACGGAAATACACTGGGTTTTTATAACCCCCGACGTCACTAAAACCGTCGCTAATAGCGTCGCTACGAGAGCGTCGCTATAACCGTCACTATATAGAGACGCTCATAGTGACGGTTATAGCGACGTTTACACAGAAGTCTATAGCGACGCTCATAGCGACGCTACAGAGCCATAAATAGCGACGGTTTAGCGACGCCTGAGAGAATTTTTTTTTTGGTGACAGGGCATTGAATGCCCTGCCACCCATCAACCATATTGTACTTGATTCACTTTTTTAAAAAAGTGCAAGGGTAGATAATAGACCCAAAATAGTCACCCACAAGACGCATTGTTTGCAAAATTGACAAGCGTAAAATTGACAATTGTACACATCATAGGCAAAATGAATTGATTGGCAAATGTAATAATGACAATTGTACAACATCATAGGCATAAAGAATTGATTGGCAAAATGAACTGCGGTGACAAATGTAATAATATACATGGTTCAAAAAGACGTATAAAATCCGTCTCATGATACATAAGCTATGAGAAACCCTAAACTAATGCTATCTAGCTACGGCTAAACTGACGTCGTCTAGTCAGACGTCTCATCGCGTCCAAGCAGCGTATCTGTCGGATTCTGCAAAAAAAGACAATAAGACAGCTTTCAGTAAGTATAAACATATAACGACATTTATAAAACAATACAAAAAATAGAAAAGAGTAAACCCTAATACTAACCATGCCGCCGCAAGAACTGAGAATGTCCATCAGGGCGTTTAAGCCCTTCCTGCCTGCGTACTTGCGCTCGTACGGTGTGGGATCACGTCCTCTCATCAACCACTGTCAAAACATACAAAGAATTCATTATGTTAGAATTAAAAAACTCATCAATCCTAAACTATCGAACATTGTTGTGCGCTTTTCAATTGGTTGTGCAACCATCTTAAGCTCATGAAGGTTGGTAGGCTCTCCAGAACCGTTGGATAGTGCATCGGTGGTCGTCTTCCCCGTCTCCACTCGATTCGTGCCCTTTGTCGCTCTTGCTTTGCATCCTCATATTGTGAAATCCACTTTTGCATCATTGGATTGTGAAGCATGCAAAATCGGTTGATTTTAGCCTCTAGATCTTCCGTCATCTTCTTCTCAACACCGAGATTGCACATGACAATCCCAGATATGCGCTCATCATCTATGGTTCGCCATAGCGTGTCCCGGGCTTTATCAAATCCATCTAGCCACTCTCCAATGTACACTAGGGACTCTGATACCAACCAACCTTTTGCCATGCTACCCTCCGGACGTGCCTTTTGACGCACATATCCCTTAAGCGTTTTCATGAAACGTTCTAAGAATAACATCCATCTGGAATGAACTGTGCCAGCTATTTCCACCTCATCAACTATGTGAACAAGAAGATGCACCTGAATGGTTAGCATGGTAGTAGGAAAATGTTTCTCAAACATGCACACAAGCTCCGCAGCATTTAGTTTGGCGAATGGTATGAAGTCTACGTTGATCTCCTTTTGTGAGATCCATTGCACCAGCTTTGCAAGTTTGTAGATTGTGTTACGGATGTCGAAAGACAAACATCCCTCAATGGCAACCGGTAAAATAAACTGTAAAGTATGTGCAACAATGATATTAAAGTCCACATTTTATGCAATGATATTAAAGTCCACTATGAACGTACCTGACACATTTTATGCCAATCGTGTGACTTCAAACCGGTAAGCTTTCCTTCTTTAGTAAAACACATTCGGAGCGAGTGCATTACGCCAGTGGGGGTCCGCAAAGATCGAATGGTCTCTTTTACTTTGCGTTCTTGGGCTCCTGTGAAAATCCATGGTGCTTTAGGAAGTTTTATCGATCCATCAGACGCTGTTTGCGGCCAATATTTCTCCATACGATCCACATTTCTAAGGTCAACTCTGGCTCCCAAAGTATCTTTCTTACGGGTCAGATGGTCCCATAGTAGATTACCCACATTCTTGAATATATGCATTGGATCGAGCAAGTGATTGATCATGAGTCGGGGCCAGTATGGTAACTCGTACCATAGAGATAGTCTCTTCATCCCTGGAGGCAATCCGTCATCGCACATCTCCTTCTGCTCTAACCATGCTTGTGCAGACATCCTTGGTGGCTCTCTTCCCAAAAAGCCATCGCGTAACACATGATTCTCTGGAAGATACGCTTGATGACCTTCGTAGATTTGCTTCTTCAGTGAGGGCGCCCTACGTGCATTCAGTCTAGGTCCACATGTGACACATGCTCTGTATCCGCTTGTTTGAAGCCCTGCATGTATACACATGATAATAGATCAACTATGGGAAAAAACAAGATTTACAGTGTCTGAGTGAGGAGTGTCAATAGATCACCTGAGCATTCTGTTAGCCCGGGATAGTCATGCATGGTCCACATTAGAATGCCTCTGATCAAAGCATTCCGTCGTCCTGTGTGTCGGCTCATATCCACCACCTCTATGCCAATCCACAATTGTTGTAGCTCTTCCAATAGTGGACGAAGATACACATCCATATTCTCCACTTTATATCGCCCTGGCACAATCAAGCTTAGCCATAGGTGCCCCTTCTTCGTAGTCAACCACAGGGGAATGTTGTAGTTGACGATGACAACGAGCCATACACTGTAAGATGTTGATCTTTGACCAAATGGATTTACGCCATCCATAGCAAGGCCTAAGCGCAAATTTCGAGCTTCCCTGGCAAAATCCGACCATGTTCCATCTATATGTTTCCAGGCTGCGCAATCTGCAGGAATTCGTAGCACACCATCCGAAGATTTATTCTCCTCATGCCATGATGCTAGGGCGGCCATGGACTTACATTCGAAGAAATGCTTGATGCGAGGAAGCAGAGGAAAATGTCGCAAAACCTTTTGTGGAATTTTTGTCCTGTGGAGATCTACTCGATATCTTTCGGAATCACATTTCGGACACTTCTCCATGTCTATGTATTCCCCTCTGAAAAGAATGCAGTCATTAGGACAAGCGTGGATAGAATTGTAATCCATCCCCAAGTTTCGCAAAATCTTTCTTGATTCATCTCGGGAATCTGGCATCACATTGTCAGCTGGTAGTATGTGCTCTTTAAGCAATCTACACAACATAAAAATATGATACAGTCGTGTAAAAATCTATCAGATCATTATACATTTAGAGTTTTATTAAAGTAAACTAATTGTAATAGATCACCTGAAAAGCGCTGTGACGCTAGTGTCACTCCATCCAAACTTTGCCTGCATGTTGAGAAGAACCAGGAGTGCTTTCAATCTAGACATACGTGCTCCATTATACAATGGCGTATCGGCTTCACTTTTCATATCATCATAGATAAGCCTTTCTGAATCCATGATCGTCTCAATCATTTCATAAATCTCGGGCTCAAACATTGCCTCGTTGGGAATGTGCTCTGCATGATCATCCCCCGAGCTGTCAGAGGCTACATCTTGTGGCCTCACATATGCTGCTTGACCAAAGCGCCTGCGAACACGTCTATTGGGTTGCAAGATTGCTGCTTGTTGGCCAGCGTCAGAGTCCGACGAGTTATAATTGGCAACAACTCGATCTATAATAGATGGATCGAACTCGCCAAATTCGCGAATGTGCTGCAAAGAAACACGTCTTGTCCGTCGCACAGCATGCTTGCATTGATTACAAGGACATAAGACCCTCGTTGAGAGATAGGTGTTTTGGTTGAACGGTCCCACATCCTCGTCACTACTCATAATGAGGATAAAAATCTTATAACCTGGACAACAAATTTAATATTCTATTGGCATTCTTCGTCTTATCTCTCTCTCTCTCTCTCTCTCTCTCTCTCTCTCTCTCTCTCTCTCTACCTCACATTCTCTAGTCATGTCCAATCCCCGCACACCTCGGTCTAGAGGTGCACGGAGATCAGAACCACCGGGCTATAATCTCGTCTTTATTGGTCAATACCTATATTTGTGGGTACAATAATTCTACAGACCCACGTCTACATGATACTGCATGTAGTGGACAAAACCCCTTTGCCTCTTCTCTAGCTGTAGCACTTCACAGCATCTTAACATCTTTTCACAGTAGATCTTTTCACTGTTCGTCTAACTCTAAACCCTAAACCGTAAGTAATTCTTGCGTGGACTCGATCTAACGTAAATAAGCGTAAATCTAACTAAAAATAAACCTAAATCTAATTTAACGTAAGTCTACATCTAACCTAATCTTTAACGTCTTTTGGGATAGTTTCCTACGACGTTAAAACTCTCTTCTTCTTGTGTGTATGTGTGTGTGTGTGGGTAAACCTAAATAAACCTAAATAAACCTAAGTCTAATCTAATATAACATAAATCTAAATCTAACGTAAATTATGTTATATTAAAAACAAAGAACTAAACTAATAGGGATTATAAGAACCTTAAAACTAATTTAACACATAATTTTTCACATAACTCGGCAAGAGTTGGCATTCTCATCACTAAAGATGTGAGAGTTAACTCCGGCGGTGACGCTGCCTCATCTCCATCCACATCTCACGACAACAATTGGCCCTTTAGACCGTTCTTGCTCTTGTTACTAACTTTGAAGTTGCTGTTGAATGACTAGAGGTTGTCTAGATGGTCATTGTGTCGGGGATGTAGTGACTCTTGCCGCCCTGAAGATCCACCTTCTTCCCTATCTTCTGAAGACATTTCACCAGTGCTTTTGGATCGACGAAGCCCACCATGAGTGAAGGCAGCAATACCCTATATTCCATTGAGGGCTTTCTTCACCCGCTTCATGCAGGCATCACAGTCTATGGAGACCTAAATCTAATCTAATATAACGTAAATCTAAATCTAGCGTAAATAAACGTAAATCTAATTAAAAATAAACCTAAATCTAATCTAATTTAACTTAAATAAACCTAAATATAATTTAACGTAAGTCTACATCTAACCTAATCTTTAACGTCTTTTAGGATAGTTTCCTACGACGTTATAACTCTCTTCTTCTTGTGTGTGTGCGCGTGTGTGGATGTGTGTGCCAATAAAAAGAGATAAATGGTATAACCTTTCTATCACCCATGCCAAGTATGATAGATTGGTTATGCCATTTCCCTCTTGAATAATAGGTCTTGAGTTCAACTCCTCGTCGGCTAGATCTTTAGGTCTTTTAATTTTAATTAGTTTCCTACGACGTTAAATTAGTTTCTCTCTCTTTCTCTCTCAATGTGTGTGCGTTTTTTTGTTTATGCATGTTTTCTCTCTCTTTTCCTCTCTCAATGTGTGCGTTTTTTGTTTATGCATGTTCTCTCTCTCTTTTCCTCTCTCAATGTGTGCCTTTTTTGTTTATGCATGCTCTCTCTCTCTTTTCCTCTCTCAATGTGTGTGTGCATTCTTTGTTTATGTATGTGTGTGTGCGTTTTTGTTTATGTTTGTACTCTCTCTCTCTCTCTCTCTCTCTCTCTCTCTCTCTCAAAAACACTATGTGTGTGTGTGTATGTGTGTGTGTGAGAGAGAGAGAGAGAGGGAGAGAGAAAGAGGGGAAGGGAACATGAGAGTGAGGAGAGGGAAGGAGGATACCTGGCTCTCCTTCCTCTCCTCGTGTGTGTGTGTGTGTGTGTGTGTGGAGAAGAAAGAGAGAGAGAGAGAGAGAGAGGGAGAGCGTTACCTGCTCCTTGCTTGAGGGCGCCGAAAAACTCAGATCTGAAATCTGAGTTTTTGGGCGCTCTCTGTTATTTTTTTAGCCCAGTCGGCGTCGCTATGAGCGTCGCAAATTTCTTTGTAAATTTGCGACGCTCATAGCGATGCCGGGAATTTTTTTTTGAGCGTCGCTGTGTGAACGTCGCTAATATGAATAGCCTCTTGTAGTGAACCCAGAAATGATGAGGCATTTTCTTCTCATTCATCAATGCACGTGCAACCTCTGCAATGTGCCTGCTTTTCCTTTCTGCGACCCCATTCTGCTGTGGAGTATATCTGCATGTAAATTGCCTGCGTATACCATGCATTCGTAGAAAATCTGAAAAATCGTTGGAGAAGTACTCTCCCCCTCCATCTGACCTCAATATCTTGATTTGCATATCTGTCTCCTTCTCAATCATGACTTTGAAGTCCTGAAAGTGACCAAACACTTCACTTTTGTTACGCATGAAGTAGACCCATACTTTCCTTGTATGGTCATCAATGAAAGAGACATAATACCTGCAACCATGTATACTTGTAGTATCGGTTGGACCCCAAACTTTTGTGTGCACCACCTCAAGTGGATTTTTACATACATTACGCTCATGTGGAAATGAGCCCTTTGACTGTTTTCCAAACTGGCATGCTGCACACACTTCATGCATACCATCCACCTTGAATTTGGGCAAACCTTTTACAATCTGTTTTGATTGCATGTTGCACAATCTCTGCTTATTGACATGGCCAATGCGTTTGTGTCAAATGTCAACATTAGCCACAACACCTGTGTCCTGTGCAAATAATGCAGCTTTTACCTTAGGCATGTCTACATTCAGCGTAAACATTCTGCCCACACATTTGCCCTCTGTGATGAGCTTACAGCCATTCTAGAAATCTTCTAGATAACAGCCATTTGGATTGAAGCGAACCTGCAAACCCTTCTCAACCATTTGTCCAACAGAAACAAGATTCTTTGTAATGTTTGGGACATGAAGTACATCTGCTAAGTACTTTGATTTCCCACTCTTCGTATTTAGAGGTATGTCCCCTACATGAGCAATGGGGTGAGATGTGTCATCTCCTGTCTGCACATAGCCTGACACATCTGGTTTGCGCATATCTCTAAACCGCTCTCCACGAGACGTCATGGGATTAGAGGCACCTAAATCCACATACCAAACATCATCTTGGGTGGAATTCTCTGCAGTCATTGTATTCATTACATGCTACATAACAAACATGCGCTTGTTTTTGCTGTCATCTGCATCTCTGCTAGTAGATGCATAGTTGCCCTGTTCTCTCTTTCCACTTGCTTTTCCCTTTGGACAGTCACGTGACATGTGACCTCTTTCACCACAAGTCAAACATTCTCTGCTATCTGCAGTATGTTGATGCCTGCTTGATCCTGCACCACGACCTCTTTGACTCCCCCTGCCTTGAGACTGGCTTTCCCTGCCACCTGTATTGTTTTGATTTGATTGACCTTCTCGAAATTGGCCCCTGCAACCACTTGGGCCTCGACCACGACCTCTACCTCTACCTCTGTTGGAGTTAGAATAGAAGGCCTGTTCAGACCTATTTCTGCCACGAGAAGAAGATGTGTCAAGACCAAGGTTCTTCTCCTCACGAATGAGCATAGAAATCAAATCTTGGAACATGGGGATGTCGACTCTTGTATTCATGGAAGACCTAAAATGTACATACTCATCTCCTAGACCATCCAAGCATGCACGGACAATGTCATCGTCTTCCACTGAGACTTTAATAGATCCAAGAACCTCAATGATACTCTTGATCTTCAAGGCATAATCATTGATGGAGAGGTTGTTCCTCTTAACCTGATTTAGCTCCGACTTTAGTTGAAGCTTCCTGGCCTTGGTGTTCACCTCGAACACTCTGCCTAAGTTTTTCCATGCAATGGCGGGGGTTTCAGCATCCTGTAGATAGCCCATCATGCCATCTGTGATGCTCATAGAAAGACAATACATTACTTTGCTCTGGCCTTGTTGCCAGTCCCTCAAAGCTTTTCTTTGTTCTGTTGTAGCATTTTCCTCGGGAATCTTTGGTTCCTTTTCATTGTCTCCTTCTACATAGTCCCAATAACCTTTTCCTTTTAGGAAATTTGTTATTCTGAACTTCCATGTAGGGTAGTTATTTTTATCAAGCTTCTCAGTGACAATCTGACTGAAACCGTCAGACATCTTGAAGAACTAAGACAAAATAGCTGCAATCTGCAAAAACCTGCAAATTTGCTGAACCTGCTATCGTGGTACCCGTAACGCTTTCTACACTCAATGAGTGTCCACAATCAAGCGTACATACAACCACTGTACTTGTACAGTAAATCTCTATATACTGCACTTTGGAGACCTGTTCAGAAACTTTTACGAAAAACAGAGCGAACGAAGAGATTGTGATGCTCTTGCTCTCTTGCCTGCACCAGGCTCTGATACCATGTAAAGAATGAGGGTGCAAGAGGGCTACACAAGACAAGCACAAAGCGCACAGAGATGGAAATCTTCTTCTTCTTCTTAGAAAAGAGAGTACAAAATGACTAAGTGCTAAAGCTGAAAAGTAGCACATATGTACATGCGGTCACTAAGTGTGAACTCGCTAGAAGCGTACTAGGCTGGAACTATAAGTGTAGTCCAACTGTAGAATCACTGGCAGAGATCCTCCGTGTCGGTCATCTAACACGCCAGTGAGTAAATGCGGTAAGCGGCCATGACCAGTAGTGGATGCCAGCTCAAGATGTAGAGCTCGACATCTCAACAGCTTAGTGGGTATGGTGTCTAGCATATTGTGTATGGTAGTTGTCAAACCTAGTTATGCTAGTTAGCATACAAGGTATGCTAGTTAGCATATAAGGTATGCTAGTTAGCTTAGTGGGTATGGTAGTTGTAAAACCTAGTTATGCTAGTTAGCATACTATGAGATATAACTAGCATACATTGTCATGGTGGTAAGCATACTGTGTATGCTAGTTAGCACATATATTTATCCTAGCTAACATATTGTGAATGCTAGTTGGCATTTTGTGTATGCTAGTTAGCATACTGTGTATGCTAATTTCTATGCTAGTTAACAAAATATGCATGCTAACTAGCATAGAGAGTTTCCCAACTCGACACAAAGTATGCTAATTAGCATACCCTATATGTTAGTTAGCATTGTGAATACTATTTGTCATTTTTTGTATGCTAGTTAGTATACTGTGTATGCTAATAAGCATACCTTCTATGCTAGTTAACAAACTATGCATGCTAACTAGCATAGAGAGTTTCCCAGTTAGACACAAAGTATGCTAATTAGCATACCCTGTGCGCTAACTAACATACAGGGTATGAAAATTAGCACACACAGTGTGCTAACTAACATACATGGTATGTTAATTAGCATATATAATATGTTAATTAGCATTATTTTTATGCTAATTAGAATAATGTATGATGGCTAGTATGCAAGTACGCTAATTAGAAAAAAGGTATGCTAATCAGCATGCATAAGCATACCTTTTCTTATAGTTATCATACTTGCATGCTATTCATCATACACAATGTTCTAATTAGCATAAAAAGTATGCTAATTAGCATATTTTATATCCTAATTAGCATACCTTGTTAGCTAGTTAGCACACATAGCTAAACACAATGTTCTAATTAGCATAAAAACTATGCTAATTATCATATTATATATGCTAATTAGCATATTATATATGCTAATTAGCATACCTCTTATGCTAATTAGAACATTTAGTATGATGGCTAGCATGCAAGTATGATAACTATAAAAAAAGGTATGATAATTAGCATACTCAATATGTTAGCTAGCATTTGGTGCATGCTAACAAGAATTCAAAGTTTAGTTAGCATACCTTCTTTGCTAGCTAGAAAAATGTGTATTCTTGTTAGCATACCTCTATGCTAGTTAGCATACATTTTGAGCTAGCTAGCATAATTTGTATTATAGTTAGCATACCTCTTTGCTAGTTATCGTAATGTGTATTTTAGTTAGCATACACAATATGCTAACCAACAAAAATGGTATGCTAATTAGCATACACAATATGCTAACCAACAAAAATGGTATGCTAATTAGCAGAGACGTTATGTTTATTAGCATAACTTATCCTCTAGTTAGCATACCATCTATGCTAGCATACATTGTGTGCTAATTAGCATACATTTATGCTAATTAACATAGCATGTATTCTAATTAGCACACCATCAATCATAAGCATACCATTAACATACACACAATTTTGCCTATTAACATTTTATATATGCTAATTAGCATACATTCTCTGCCAGTTAACATACACACTATATTCACACTTCCTTGTTAGCATATTTTGTATGCTAGTTAGCATATTCATCATGGTGGTTAGCACACTTTGTATACTAGTTAGCATAATTAGCATAGAAAATATGAATGTCTACAGGATATAGATGCCTACCATTCATGGAATGCTACTTGTCACATTATACATACAAGCAATCATAAAGATATCGATGAAAATTAACGGGTGAATGGAATAAACAGGTATCAATGATTGAGGATATGAACCTGACAAGACACCTGTCAATCAAAGGAAACTCTGTAATGATGAATCTAATGAGCTGGATAGACAGCATGAAAGGGCAGACGTAATGCCACAGCATGCGACAACACATGAGGCTGCTGCAGATGGTAAAGAAATAGATGATGATGATGAAGATTTTATCATGATTACTCATCCCAAACCCAAGCCCCCTACAAATGATCAAACAAGTGTCTTAGAGGAAACAATTAGGAGTGTGCAGGAGGAAGGTAGGAGTGCTCAAGAGGAAGGTTTCAGTACTGACAGTGGGCTGACTGTGCAAGATGCCAGTGATGACAGCCCCCTTCAAGGTTTTGTAAACAAAGTGAAATTAAAGAGAAAAGGTGGCTTGGAACAGATTCTTGAAGAACCTGGGGACGAGAAATGTGTTGCTGCCCCTCCGAGAACCCTGGATGACATAAACGAACACAACAGAGGTGAAAAGAAAGCCATTCGCTCACGTTCTTGCAAGAAATTATATTGAATCTGTTCCCTATTGTGTCCAAGTTATGTCGTGTTAGCAAACTCCACACCCTGTGGCATGTATCTCTCTAGATATTTGTAATGGAAAAACTCTTTTCAATATTATTTTACTGTGCAACAGTTCAGTAGTTTTTGCTTGTCCTTTATGATGTCTTTATTCGATACCATTTCTATGTCACAGGACAAGAGAAATTGCAGTTAGTTGCCCTGCATGATTTGAATTATGCCATTGCATGCAAAACCATACGAAAGCGGCGTATTGCCAAGGCTAGACAGCTACAAAAAGAAAAAGCCGAGATTGAGAAGCGACTGGCTAGCTATCTTAAACGCTTAACAAAAATAAATGAGTACTTTAGTTATGTTCATCCCTTGGGGGAAGTTATTTATGCTGAGTGGTATGCACTGCTAGACCCAATATGCGTGCCAAAGCCATTGCCAGACGAGGGGCACGCTTTGGTTCTTGATTTAAATGGCCTGCTTGTTCAAGTTGTAGAGCCAATGCATGGTGACATTACCCCTAAACATGTAGGGGCAATGATAAAGTACAATGTGCAAGATAGGAGGTTGATATTTTGTCGCAAAGATAGCCACAAATTTTTGGATTGGTGCCTCCGTTTTTTCCATGTGTATATATGGAGCACTAGCATGGCACCTAAAGTGAATGCAATATTAGAAACAGTATACAAAGAGCAGCGGGACAAGCTGAGAGGTGTTTTTACACAGAGTCATTGTACTGGCCAGCCTTGGCAGATATATAATAAGCCTGTATTCAAGATTTTTTTGAAAGAACTGCAACTTTGGCCTCCAAAACAGTCTAATTATTGACGTTGTATGTAGAAAGTGTGCAAGAACCCTGAAGGAAGTTGGCTTGTTACTCCTAAGATAGAGGACCAGACCAAAGAACAACGGAAAAACTTCCTGATAGATACTTTGAGTAGCTGGATGTTCCTATGGCTGCAATCAGAGGATTGTGCAGAGTATACAACTGAAAATGCGTTTGATATTGCCCCAGATTTTTTTCCACTTCAAGTGATCAGGAAGCTGGAATCAGAAATGCACCGGCATACAGTAGCCCAACATAATGAAGCCATGCATAGGAGACAAAGGGAGGCTGATGAAGAAGCTGAAAGAAATAAGAGAGAGAGGCTACAGAGGGAAAAATTAGAGAAGTAGCAGCAAGAAGAAGAAGAAAGAGAGTTGAAAGAACCAAAAGCTCAGCAAGAAGAAGAATTCCAGTGAGACCCAAAAGCTCAGCAAACAAAGAAGCAAACGGACACTGGGCAAAAGCGAGTGTACAAGCACACTAAACCACGATCTTATCCATAGTAGAAGGCTCTCTGCAGTTTTGTAACATTATGACAAAAATTTGTAAATTGCCTTTCCAATGTTTGTAACTATTCTGACATTCACTCCAGATAGTAATGATCAGATCCTGTACTATTCTTGTTTTGAAGACAATACTATGTGTACTATTGGCGTCTTGAAAACATTGAATTTGTATACATTCTTGTTGGAAATCAGCAAAGGTATTCTAATTAGCATACTCATAGTAGCTAATTAGAATACATTCTAATTAGCATACTGAGCATTTTTTTTTGTGCTAACTTCCACTCACAACATACCATAGTATGCTAATTAGCATACACAGTATATAGAAACTGCCATGTTTTCTCCTTGAAACTAGCAATGGTATGCTAATCAGCATACTGTCCATGCCAACTAGCATAAACAATATGCTAATTAGCATTCCTCCAATTAGCATACTGTGGATTTTTGTTTTTGCTAACTTTCACTCACAGCATAGTATGTTAATTAGCATACACAATATATAGAAATCTGCCATCCCTTCTTGAAACCAGCATACAGTATGCTAATTAGCATACATGAAATGATTATTGGCATACACAGTATACAGAGAGCTGTTATCTCTTCTCCTTGAAACCAACGAACCTATGCTAATTAGCATATTGTTAATGGTGTAAATTATGCTAATTAGCATACCCATAGAATGCGAATTCCACTCACAACATAGTATACTAATCAGCATACAGAGTGTACAAAAAGCTGCCATCTCTTCTCCTTGAAAACCAGCAAAGTTATGCTAATTAGCATATTGTTTATGCTAACTAGCATATATAAGTTTATGCTAATCAGCATAAACAGTATGCTAATTAGCATTAGCACACACTGTATACAGGAAGCTGCCATCTCTTCTCCTTGAAAACCAGGAAAAGGTATGCTAATTAGAACATTTTGTATGCTAACTAGCATTAACAATGTGCCAATTAGCATACCCACAGAACACAATGAGATAGGTTGTACAAATGATCTCTCTTAAACTGAGACCCCTTTGTGATAGACACCAAAGCCATGTATACACAAAGCACACAAGAGACACAAGATACCCAAGTTTTTGATAAAACCACATTATATCCGAGCAAGAAGTATATTGAAGATGCAGTGATTACAACTTAAAAGCTGAAGGGCATGCTATTATAGATTGCTTCGTAGCTTTCTGGGTTGATTGTGTACACCTGCCGTCTCCTTGGGATGTGCTCCATGGGTATTTTGATACATCGTACCAAATATGAAAGTATGTGGATGATGGGCTGCTTGTGTTCTAGCTTGAAGGTGTATGCATCCAATTGCTCGTAATACAGACCTTGCACAACATATGAGCCTCTATCAATTGCATTACAACTCATCGAGGTACCCCTTCTCCACCTTCTCCTTTGCTGCAACACACTTGACCAGGTAGAAATCCACATCCTCGACGTTGGTCGAAGCATCTGGATTTACAGCAAATGTGTCGCCATCACATAGAGTGCTACTCAACACATCATGATGACCTTCATATGTGAAGTCATCGTAGGCAACTGCTTCATCTTCCGAATCTGACACAACCGCATCAGGTAATGGCAGTAGAGTATGATAATCCCAAGGCTGCATGTGAGCTTTATTGACACATCGATTCCATCTTTCGTGCATGCATGCATCACAGAAGCATGCCAAGGCTCTTGTTGCAAGGGCAGTTGGATCCCCAGGGTTGTGGCCACAAAAAGCATGCAGAGAGCAAGTTTTTGCCATAGTGGCACAATTCCACTTCACCTCCCCGTTCACTTCCCCCTCTTTAACCTCCCAGAACACACGGGCACATTCCCTTTCTTTTGAAGGATAGTGTGAAGGTACTCCTTGTGACAGGTTGGCTTGGCAATAAGCAACCACATCAGCTGCACACCGCAAAATAGCTCCATTAGGTTTTAGCTGTTCATGGGTGAAGGTTCTTTTCACAACTGCTCCTGCACCATCATGCTCTCCCTTGCCGTTCCCCGATCCAAAGAAGAACTAGCTCATCCCCATCTCTGTGAGTTCACCATATCTTGCAACAAAGTAAAAAGGCCTGGCTCCCTTGAACTGTGAGGCCGCACCATCCGACCACACCCAATGTTGCTTAGGAGTGACACCCTCTTGTTGCAACCAGTCACAAACAATGTGTCATGCACCTTGTCATCTGATATGAAGAAGTGGATGGTTTTGAGTCCCTCCCCTGCCCTACAGTAGTATGTTATGTGTACAAAAATGGTTACTTGACTAGAGTGCCAATGCATTGATTGAATCTCATTTTGTTCCTTGAAGGCATAATTCTCTGCAAAATCAACAACTGACATGACGACATCGTCCGAAAACCGAAGAAGGAAATCCTTGAATTGTTGTCCTTGCCATCGATCCACATAGTTATGAGTGATAAAGAGCTCCAACTTGGTCTTCAAGAGTTGAAGAAAATCTCAGCACTGCATTTCTTTGTGCAGAAGATCTTTTCTTTTGTTACTATTTCCATGCTTGTCTTGAGCTTGTACATATGCAAATACTTTCACATTAATACTATTACCTGGCTTTGCTATCGCCAAGCAACATAATTCCAACATATTCACTCCACATGTCAAACACTCTCCCATCAGGCATTCCCTTCTATGGAAAACTGCATCTGCGGGCTTTGGACACGGGCTTTGGACAGAGAACAGACTCCCACATATGTGTGACACCTTTGAAAGTGTGATGTGAAGCCAAGAAACCCTTGATAATGTTCTCACCTGGGGCACAGATACTGCATATACAATCACAACCTGCTCTATGTAGCCCAAAAGCATGAGAGCGCATGTGGTTCAGTGTGTCCTTCAAAAAAGACATCTGCACATGGTATTCGCAACAACATGTGTATCTATCCTTCAACAGCCTACAAAAGAATGGCTTCAAAATCTCAAACATTCTCATGCCAATCTTGCAATCTGGATGTTTTTCCTTGAATCTACGAAAGAACTCAACCTGCAACATCCAAATGATGATCAGTATTCAGATTTCTAACTAGCAGGGATTTCAAAATGACGTGATCACACTATAATTTCAGGTTAATAACAATAGAAATGCAAAATAACAAATATTATGTTAATTGACATTCATCTTTTTTGACCTGCAAGGAGACTTGGAGACCGGCTCGAGGCCCACCGGGCAAAGTAAATGACCCGCCGGGCCCGCCGGGTAAAGCAACATTCCCGCCGGGCCCGCCGTGGCTATATAAACACGACGCCGGTGCTTGTCTTTTTCACAAGAGAGGTACATTGAAAAGTCTTCTTCACCAAACTTTCTAGCAGCTTTCCACATTCTCAAAGCATTGTATCAATAATTTTTTAATCCCTTCCTTATTTTATTGATGTTTTTTTGAGTTTTTTGCGTTAAAACTTAAAGGTATAAAATTTCTTTTATCAAATCATCGTATGTGGATGCACTGGCATATGGTTGCAATTGCGGCTAGGTGTGTCATTGCAAAAGCGTACGATGATTATGTTTTATATTGCTCCCAGTCATTCATGCTTCGGCACATGGTTGCAATTGCGACTAGGTGTGTTGCTGCTAGAATGACAGGAGCATCTGTTTGAAAGAAGTCACCGTGCGTGGATGCACTGGCACATGGTTGCAATTGCGGCTAGGTGTGTCATTGCAAAAGCGTAGGGTGACTATGTTTTATGTTGCTCCCAGTCATTCATGCTTCGGCACAGGGTTGCAAATGCGACTAGTTGTGTTGTTGCTAGAATGACAGGAGCATCTGTTTGAAAGAAGTCACCGTGCATGGATGCACTGGCACATGGTTGCAATTGCGTCTAGGTGTGTCATTGCAAAAACGCAAGATGACTATGTTTTATGTTGCTTCCCGTCATTCATGCTTCGGCACATGGTTGCAATTGCGACTAGGTGTGTTGCTGCTAGATTGACGGTAGCATCTAATGGATGAATGTGTGCTCAAATAATTTCATAATTTTTCATATGCTTGAATCTTGAAAGAAGACATCGTGCGTGGATGCACTGGCACATGGTTGCAATTGCAACTAGGTGTGTCATTGCAAAAGCGTAGGATGAGTATGTTTTATGTTGCTCCCAGTCATTTATGCTTCGGCACATGGTTGCAATTGCAACTAGGTGTGTTGCTGCTAGATTGACGGTAGCATCTGTTTGAAAGAAGTCACCGTGCATGGATGCACTGGCACATGGTTGCAATTGTAGCTAGGTGTGTCATTGCAAAAGCGTAGGGTGACTATGTTTTATGTTGCTCCCAGTCATTCATGCTTTGGCACATGGTTGCAATTGCGACTAGGTGTGTTGCTGCTAGAATGACAGGAGCATCTGTTTGAAAGAAGTCACCGTGCGTGGATGCACTGGCACATGGTTGCAATTGCGGCTAGGTGTGTCATTGCAAAAGCGTAGGGTGACTATGTTTTATGTTTCTCCCAGTCATTCATGCTTCGGCGCATGGTTGCAAATGCGACTAGGTGTGTTGCTGCTAGAATGACAGGAGCATCTGCTTGTAAGTTGTTGTACGGTGAGGCATTGTCACATGGTTGCAATTGCGATTAGGTGTGTCACTGCCCAAGCGTACGAGATCTATGGTCTATACTGCACATTTTCTTTCACGTAGAAAAGATCCAAATGGAGTGGCACATAGTTATATTTCACAATGTGTTGTTTGCAATAATACCATTGCAGGAAAAATGGATCCTTCTGCTACTTCAATGATAGAGTTCAAAAAGAAAATTAGACAATTGTTGATTACAATCGTCAGTGCACTAGATCCCGACGATATAGCGTAGATTGTTGTAGATGAGTCTAGATTGCAATCATTATACAGTGAGATTGCCTGCAAAATTTTTTTGTTATATCCAGACAAAACAACCGAATCAATAATCTCATTACTGAGCAGTTGGGTAGGCAATTTGCCCAAGGTGGCCTCTGATTTAAAAGAGGAATGCCCTCAAGAAGTACACAAGGGTAAGCTAGAGCATTGAAAGGCGAGATGGAGAGCTGAAAAGGAGAGTTCAAGGCGAGCATCCCACATAGACACACAGTTTGGCCTAAGCAAGAAAATGCGAATGGCTATCACCAGAGTTATGGGGAGCAGCCAAGCTGGAGAACCGTTTATTGAGGAGGCTGCCATTGAGGGAACATCGGGTTCTACTGCTTCTGCCAGTCACCTGGAGAGCAATATATACAATTCTGAATGTAGTATGACTTTGGGCATTCCAAATAAGTCCATTAAGAAGATCAAGAAAGTTGGGTTAGGGGCTTATGGCACAGGGTGGCAAGTTCAAATCAAAGGGATCAGTTTCCTTCCTGCAACGAATACTTATTGTGCCAAGGAGTTCAAAGGATAGGCCAAGCATCAGTGGAAAAGCTTTGCATCAAAAAGTGGAGTAGATCTCAACGATAGAGGGATTGTGAGGAGTATTTCCCACTCTGTAACGTTTCCATGGTTTCTGATATTCCCCTACTTCAATGGGGGAACTTTAGGTGATCTTATGGAGACAGTGCCCCTTCCACATGGCTCTTTCACGACGCTTGTAGCGCATCAAGAGGGGAAAGGAAAGATCCCTAAAGACTTTAAATGGGAGAAACCCTCTGAAGAGAAGAAAACACGTATCAAGAGCCTGTGCAATCATGCTCCCTCGTTGATCCATGCCTTGGTAAAGGCATTGCGATTCGCACATGATGAGGGAGTGATCCACAATGATCTCCATCCATGGAACATCATGTTGGACTTTACCAAGGATCTCACTCCCCGTATTGGAATAATTGATTGGGGATTGGCTCTGCGTGTTGGCTTAGAGACACAAAAGACCAACAATACCGATGAAAACTGGCAAAAGCTTCATCCTTGGTGAGCTCCTGAGTTACTAGATGGCAAGAATTTATGCCCATGGACCAAGGCCACAAATGTGTACGCCATATGATGGATGATATGGCAATTTTGTAAGTTTTGTGGAGAGTTCTCTGACTACTACAGCACAGATTGGTTCAAACATAAGGTTTCAGTGGAGGTACAAGCCATATCTAGGATTGTTGTGGAAGGTTGGGTGAGGAAGAAATCCACAGACAGAAAGACCTTGGCACTTTTGGACGAAGAATTAGAAAGATTTGAAGCCCAGCCAGAACGATGCTTACGCCCTCCCTCTGAAATGAGTGTAGCCTTTTTTTGATGGATATATGATGTACTTTATAAAGCAAGGTTTTCTGAGACTTGTGACTTATAAAAGCACTTTTAAAAATTGGGTTTTATGCACCATGGATGATGTATGAGTAATAAAAACACTTTGTTATATCTCAATAGACAACAAATTTTCTATGAGTTTTGTTTTTTCTCTTAAGTTTCAAGCAATAAGCCATGTGGAGTCACTGATTGTCATTCATTGATTTAAAAAATGGTGGTTACTCTTATATCAATTGATTGTTGTAAGATGGTGGTTATTCTAATATCAATTGATTGTCGTAAAATGGTGGTTAAAATTATAGTAATTGATTGTCGTAAAATGGTGGTTACTCTTATAGAAATTGATTATCATTAAGTTTGTATGCCGTGACTGAAGTATAGTGTTTAATTAGGATATGGATAATGATAATCAAAGGGCTAAGCGCACTTTTGAGCGTCTTAGATCCATGTGTCAAGGCGGTGGAGTGAACGACACCGCTCGAATTGCTGCTCCTTGCTCCCAGTGGGCCAACCCAGTGGGTACACAATGGAAAGAGGTGAACACTAGGATTGACCGAGAAATGGTGAAATCCATATGGCCAGGCGTTGCAGATGACAACATCAAGAAAGGCCGACTCAAGCTATCACAATGCATTAATGCAGACATACGAGACAATGGAGAGAACATATATCTCGATGTTATGGGTCATCCTATGCATCATATGGATTGTCCATTGTGGTTTGCCAAGATGTTATACATGCATTATGTCTTGGGTGAAGCAACGGACTTTAGCTCAAGGACACCTCACATGACGGTTGAGGACATTCGCAGTACTCCAATCACCGTCACACGGCAAGAGATGTCATTGGCACTAGAAGGTGCATCAATGGAAGTGCACCAAGTTAAGGAGGAGCTTCAAACACAACTCAGGCAAGCATCACAAGCTACACAAGGCTCTGATGCAGAAGAAACCCTAAATAGAGACTTGCAAAGGGAGGTGAAGGTGCTATCTCACCACGTAAAAGAGTTAGAGGCGACTATAAAAAAACAAAATGCTGCCACATTGATTGAGCACCCAACATCTATTGAGGCCCCTCCAGCTTCTGGTGAGCACGGTGGTCCTTGCCCCATATGTAGATCATTCTTTCATGAGTGGTGTGGTCACTTCAGCTTGCCATGCGTACATATGTATCATATATCATGCTTGATGTAAAGCATGATGAATAACTTTCATTGTGCTATATGTGAGTTTGAGATATCCAAAAAGCTATATGCAATGTTCAAAATGTCTGAAGACTATAATAAGCTTAAAGGTCAGCGTGAACAAGAGAATGAAGATATTCTCACAAATATTTCAATATCACTTGGATAGTTTTTGTAACATTTGAAAACATTTACTCGTTGTCTTGCGAGAATTTATTAGTGAATTGTGAATTGTCTTCACTTCAGCTTCAATTATGATATGTGATAATGCAACGATTTGTTAGGGCTTTGTATATTATGAAGCTTTAATAGTGATGTGTGGCCTTGTAAAGGTTTTTAAGGGCTTCGTTTATTATTAAGCAAATGTCTACACCTTAAACTAAATATAAAAAAAGCTTATAAGATAAACAGTTTCTGAACTTAACCAAAAGTCACTCAATGGATTCAATAATCTATTAATTAAACCACCGTCGCTTGCTGCGATGGGTCAAAGTTGGTTCAATTTCCAAATTCTCTTCAATCTCTTCTAAAGTACATGTAGTTTCTACTTCATGAGATTCCCCTTGCAGCTCACTGTCTTTGTCCACCTCATCATTGGTTACATCATAAGTCCAGTGCGGCATCTCCTCTTTGTAGTTCTCAGCTTGCACTCTTGCCAATAGCCGATGGTTGCAGTACATATACACCAATTTTTCAGCTCTTGAATTTAGAAGGCGGTTTCTGATGGTGGAATGTACATATTTATATGTACTCAAGTTTCTCTCAGAACTTGAATTGGATGCACATTGGGCTAGGATTCTAACAGCTAGGCGTTTAAGGGTGGGTGCACTACCACCATTCATCATCCACCACTTCCACGCTGGTTGCTCCGTGGCAAGTTTCTGCACAAATTATGTACCAAACTTACCCTCTTTGAGTTTAAACTTCGTAAGATCAGTAACAGCTGATGCATGCTCATCAGGATCACCATAAAACCTGCCTATCACATCATAAAAGTCTTCCAGCACCTCCTCATCAAGTTTGTATATTTCCATTGCGCAATAATCTGTATCCAATAAGAAATCTACGCTGTGTAGTGGACTATGTGCTCCAACCCATCGACCATGCACATACTTTCTCAAAATTTCTCTCCTCTTTTGAGTGAATGGTGTCTTCCAAGGCTTCACAATTGGCTCCTGGGGCTCCTCTGGATTTGCAAGGCTTTCTTGAACAGTCCACCAAGCCATCCACACCTTACCTATGTTAGGCAAGGCAGAATCCAGTTGGCGTAATGGGAGCATAATTGGCATCATGACATTGTGCACATCCACCACATCATCCCAAAAGTGGCGATCAGCTAGTAGATCTTTGATCACCCCTATTTTGATTTTTATCTTCTCCCTTTGACCAACCTCCCATTCTGAAAAAGTGGCACAAACAAATGTCTCCATCACAGCATTCTTATTTTTTATTAGTGATTCTACCGTATAGTAGTTGGTGCAAAATCTAGTTTCGCACGGCAGTTTTAACATAGTAGACATCCTTTGACCGTACATGTCAAGAACCCTTTGACGCTTCAAAACAAACTTGACTATTAAGCGAGCTTTGTCTACTATCCATTTGAACCACTCTTTGTCCTCCCTCTTGTACCAATCTTGTAATACCAAGTTCAAGCTGTGTGTACTGCAACCAGCACTATATAGGTGAGAGAAGCGACTTTCAAGTATTCTACCTGCAGCCCTGCAATTTTTGGCATTGTCCATGATTACTTGGACAACATTTTCTTTTCCAAGTTACTCAACTGCGTCGCCAATGATGTCAGCTATAAAACTGCCAGACTTTATTTGACTAGAGCTATCCACAGCTTTGACAAAACATTCACCACGAAGATATACAAGCATGATGTTGATCAATGGCCGCCTTTGAACGTTGGACCAACCATCACTAACTATGGTGTATCCAGATTTTTTTGTTGCATTTAATATTACCCTTTGAATATCCTGTTGTGTGCTTGTGTAAAATTTATCCAACAATTGGTTTCTCATATGGTGATATGTTGGAGGGGTAAATCTAGCACCATACTCCCCAATGCATTTCCAAGCTGACTTCCATGCATCACGGGTGACAATGGCCAATGATCCCCCAGTGAAATAGACGGCTTTAGCTAGTGCAAGTTGTGCTTCTTCTAAGGCAAGTGTTTTGAAGCTCGTCTGTAAGCTAACCTGTCTACTTTTTGACGATCCTACCTGAAAGTCAGGAGATCCATGGTTTGGAGGTGTACTTCCATCGATATGAGAAGTTGGTTCCCTACTTTGAGTGCTTCCATTGGTGGGCGTTACACCCAATGATCCCTCATACTGGTTTGATCTTATCGATACGGGGGTGTGATGGTCGAAAGTAGAGAGTTTTGATCTTTTGCTCGTGGAAATTAGCTTACCAATTAAAGCTTTTAAGCGCATAGCTGCTTCTTCTGCACCTAAGCCCTTGCACTTTCCTCCTTGGATTCTGGTATTGCCACCTAGCAAATGATCCCTTATTCTTGGTGCTCCTCCAGATTTCATAGTGACAATGAACATCCTAATGTGCATGCAACAGCGTATGTTTAGCATAAAGAGTGTTAGCTGGCATATATCTTGTGTTTACCAGGTAACTCTGTATGCTAGGTAGAGCACAAGGCATGCTAACTAGAATACTCATTAGGACACCCATCATACTGTTGAGCATAGTAGGTGTTAACTAGTAGAAATTATGTTAATTAGCATACGTCTTGTGCTCACTAGCTAGCTCTATATGCTAGGTAGAACACAAGGCATGCTAGAAATTATGTTAATTAGAATACAAATTATGTGCATCTTGTGCTCACTAGCTAGCTCTGTATGCTAGGTAGAACACAAGGCATGCTAGCTAGCATACTCCATATGCTAACTAGCATACCCAACCCAACTGCTAGTTCTAACTAGCATACTCCATATTCTAACTATCATACTAGGTATGTTAATTAGCATACATATTGTGTTAACCAACTAGATCTATATGCTATTTAGGACCCAAGGCATGCTAACTAGCAGAGTCCATATGCTAACTAGCACAGTCTATATGCTAACTAGCATACTCCATATGCTAGATATCATACTCACTATGCTAACTAGTATACGCATTAGGACACCCATCATGCTATTGAGCATACTAGGTGCTAACTAGCATAAATGATGTTAATTAGCATACATCTTGCGCTGGCTAGCTAACTTTATATGCTATGTAGAACACAAGGCATGCTAACTAGCATACTCCTCATGCCAACCAACATACTCCATATGCTTATTAGCATACCCAACCCAACTGCTAGTTATAGCTAACTATCATAACCCTTGTCTTAAATAGCATACCCATAATGCTAGTGAGCATACTAGGTGTTATCTAGCATAAGTGGTGTTAACTTGCATATCTTTTGTGTTGACCAACTAACTCTGTATGCTATTTAGAACTGAAGGCCTGCTAACTAGCATACTCCGTATGCTACCTAGCAAACTCCATATGCTAACTAGCATAATCACTTTCTATTAGACAACGTACTTATCATGCAATTGAGCATACTAGGTATGTAACTAGCATACTAGGTTTGTTAACTAGCATACCAGGTATGTTAATTAGCATACATATTGTGTTAACCAACTAGCTCTGTATGCTATTTAGAACCCAAGACATGCTAACTAGCATAGTCAATATGCTAACCAACACAGTCCATATGCTAACTAGAAAAAGTCTACAGATTAGTATGCTATTGATCAGCATATACAAGTTACTAAGCACTAGAGATGCATAAAATGCATAAGTTATGGTACAAGTATTTGATTGATCACTTGAGGCTCGTCTAGGAGGTGCACTGGGTGTTCTATGTCCTTGTTCCTCCCCATCCTCTTTCGACAAACATCCTTCTTGTTTGGTGTAGACCAATTCCTTAATTTCATTTATGATAGGGCTATGATGGTGTTGCTTGTGACATGCAACCAATGAAAACAATCGACCATCAACATCGGGCTTCGCGTGTGGTGATCTCGCCTTGTGCAAGGTGTGACGATTGACATTTAGGACCTTGGCAATTTTTGCAATAGGCATGTTTTCCTTTGAATTCAACATCATCTGCAATGCTGCATTCTTCAAAAACAACTCCTCATTGGAACCTGCCTGCTTGACGGTAGCCAGTGTGCTGTGGACATTGGAGACAATTGCGGTCTGTACAGCAGCCTCCTCCTGGAAAGATTCATCATGGATCGCCTGAACATGCGGATGCTGAGCAACAAGATTCCAGATTTTCCACTTTGCTTCTGTACTAAAACTTTCAGTCCTACTCTTGAAAGCTCTCACAATCTTGGAGGAGATTTTCTTTTTCTCCTCATCGTTGAGGGCATGATGTTGTCGCTCAAATTTCATTTGTTTTTGCTCCCGTTGTTTCCTCTTTCTTACTCTCTCATATTCCTTGATTACAGAAAGAGCTGGATCTTGGGAGTTGTAATTCATTTCTTGTAGTGGCTCTCTTTTGCTTTTTCTTGAGAACTGTAGACGTGCATAATATGTTACTTACTTAAAATCACTTAAATGTATAGCTGTCAATAGTTGATGTTGTAATACACACTTACTATGAACAAATGCCCTCACAAAACTATAGATGTGACCAAAAAACCAATGACTTCATTTGGAGTGGGTGGGCTACACATAAGATTTGCTTACCATCAGATTACAGTACGAGTCCATTTCCAGCACTGGAGCTAGTGGCAATAATGTTGGCTGCTGGTTCTCCATTTTTGTAGGTCTGTGTCAGAATGAGAGAAAGAGGTCAGCTTTGACAACTAATCTCTCAGGTAGGATTCCCGGCGCAAGGAACAAACGAGAGAGAGAGAGAGGGGGGGGGGGGGGGGGAGAGAGAGAGAGAGAGAGAGAGAGAGAGAGAGAGAGAGAGAGAGAGAGAGAGAGAAAGAGAGACTCCCCACGTCGTCTTCAGTAACTGAAAATAGAAGCGCATGAGGAGGGAAAATAATTTTTTTATGGAACATTTGAAATTTAAAGGACTTGCCCATCCGTTTTTAGTATATGCTAACAAGCACAAGTAACTAGCAATGTCTCGGACAACATATTTAGTGACACGTTAACATGCTTCTACCCTAATCCATTAGGCGCTTGAGAGCCTAAGCTGTCGCAAGCATGTCTGCAAATTAGTCCTATCAATCTTCCATAGTAAAGTGACAAGCTCTAGTTGGTGTTTGGAAGACGTCGTCTCCACAAACTTGATCCTAAGCATGCATACTTCTTATCTACATGGTTGTCACTATATATGTGAGGTTGTAGGGATCCTGCTGATCAAATTTGAGAAAACAATTGATATATGTGGAGTGGATTAATTGGTTGACGTGTATGCAGAATCTTCTGCCCTGCGCTGTCCCGAGATCCACCATACCTCCTTTATGAACTTGGTAGTATAACCCACGAGCATCTGGTGCAGGCATGTCATGGTCCTCATCTTCTGCTAGAGTAGGGAGCGGTGACTGTGGAGGAGAATCTGGAGTACTCTCCCCTCCAAAAAAACAACTAGCTCCACTCCCTCGTCGAGATCGACCGGCGCTAGCGCGCGAGCTGCCCTGGAGCTGACTGTGAGAAGAGCGCCGACATGAATCTGGGACAGAAGGTGGGATAGGTGATGGATAGGTGGATGCCCGTGGTGTCGGACCCTATGAAGGAAAAGATGAACCTGGAGCTGTAGGTGGAAAACTCTGCAAGTATGTAGTGCCACCAGTCGGAGTAGAGACCTCAGATAATCCAAAAGCTGCTACCTGCGCCTGTGAATAGCGCTGCGTAAGGGTCTGCTGCGAACCTAACCACTCAGCCGAAAGACGCAATGCCCTCTCCACATCTGGATCGATCAGAGGTACGACAACGGACCCACCAAGAGCGTCTCGAAACCAGCCGAACCCTGATGATGATTGCTGAGGCGACGGATTTGAATGATAGACAGAGAGAGCGTCGGGAAATGACATCCCGTCTGCCATGAAATCCTCAATGCTGCTAAAGCGTGGTGTAGAAGAAGAAGACATGGTCTGCATTTATTACTAAACTATGTAATAAAAATTGGAATAGATGATTAAAAATTTACACATTATGTTTTTTCAAACATTGGATTCTCTATAGTATCCAATGTTGAAAGAATCCAAGGTGTGTCTACAACCTATAAAAGAACCTTGCAAAGCCTTGAGTGCTAATAAGATATTAGCGTGTGTATTGGCTAATAAAAGATTATTGTGTTTATGATTAGTGTGACCGATTGCGCGATCACTTGGACGGCCATTGGGCCCTAATACGTCACCTACGACTTAATTATGGAGGTATGATTATGTTTTTGTGTTGATTACTGTTTAATTTAATATAATTAGTGTGTGTAATTGACATGTACGCACTCTAATTAGTGTGTAATTGACATGAACACACACTAAGTAGTGTGTGCATTGGCTTGTGTGATTGACTTGTGCACACACTAATTAGTGTGTGTTAGCATACACTAATTAGTGTGTGCATTGGCTTGTGCACACACTAATTAGTGTGTGTTAACACACACTAATTAGTGTGTGCATTGGCTTGTGCACACACTAATTAGTGTGTGTTAACATACACTAATTAGTGTGTGCATTGGCTTGTGCACACATTAATTAGTGTGTGTTAACATACACTAATTAGTGTGTGCATTGGAATGTGTGATTGGACTAATCACACAATAATTAGTGCGCGCATTGACCAATCACATTGGTCAATGCAAACACTAATCACACACTAAATAGTGTGTGTTACACACACTAATTAGTGTGTGCATTGGCTTGTGCACACACTAATTAGTGTGTGTTAACATACACTAATTAGTGTGTGCATTGGCTTGTGTAATTGGCTTGTGCACACATTAATTAGTGTGTGTTAACATACACTAATTAGTGTGTGCATTGGCATGTGTGATTGGACTAATCACACAATAATTAGTGTGCGCATTGACCAATCACATTGGTCAATGCAAACACTAATCACACACTAAATAGTGTGTGTTACACACACTAATTAGTGTGTGCATTGGCCAATCCCATTGACCAATGCACACGCTAATCACACACTAATTAGTGTGTGCATTGGCCAATCCAATTGACCAATGCACACACTAATCACACACTAATTAGTGTGCGCATTGGCCAATCATATTGGTCAATGCACACACTAATCACAACACACACTAATTAGTGTGTGCATTGACCAATCCCATTGACCAATGCACACACTAATTAGTGTGCACATTGGTCAATCACATTGGTCAATTTACACACTAATCACATAGCAAATAGTGTGTGTTAACACCAATTAGTGTGTTAACACACACTAATTGGTGTGTGCATTGACGAATCCCATTGACCAATGCACACACTAATCACACACTAATTAGTGTGTGCATTGATTAATGGGATTGACCAATTCACACACTAATCACACACTAATTAGTGTACATTGGTCAATGGGATTGGTCAATTCACACACTAATCACACACTAGTTAGTGTGTGCATTGGTCAATGGGATTGGCCAATTCACATAATAATCACACACTAATTAGTGTGCGCATTGGCCAATCAGATTGGCCAATGCACACACTAATCACACACTAATTAGTGTGTGTTAACACACACTAATTAGTGTGTGCATTGGCCAATCACATTGGCCAATGCACACACTAATCACACACTAATTAGTGTGTGTTAACACACACTAATCAATGTGTGCATTGGCCAATCCCATTGACCAATGCACACACTAATCACACACTAGTTAGTGTGTGCATTGGTCAATGGGATTGGCCAATTCACACACTAACTAGTGTGTGCATTGGTCAATGGGATTGGCCAACTCACACACTAATCACACACTAATTAGTGTGTGCATTGGTCAATGGGATTGGCCAATTCACATAGTAATCACACACTAATTAGTGTGCGCATTGGCCAATCAGATTGGCCAATGCACACACTAATCACACACTAATTAGTGTGTGTTAACACACACTAATTAGTGTGTGCATTGGCCAATCCCATTGACCAATGCACACACTAATCACACACTAATTAGTGTGCGCATTGGTCAATCCCATTGATCAATGCACACACTAATCACACACTAATCACACACTAATTACACTACAAGAGGTTGTGTGCTCTTGTGACGCTGTTAGCGACGAAAATACACTGGGTTTTTATAACCCTCGGCTTCGCTAAAATCGTCGCTACGAGAGCGTCGCTATATGCGACACTATAGGCGTCGCTATATGCGTCGCTATGAGCGTCTCTATATAGCGACGCTCATAGCGACGGTCATAGCGACGGTTATAGCGACGTTTACATAGAAGTCTATAGCGACGCTCATAGCGACGCTACAGAGCCATAAATAGCGACGGTTATAGCGACGCCCGAGAGAATTTTTTTTTGGTGACAGGGCATTGAATGCCCTGCCACCCATCAACCATATTGTACTTGATTCACTTTTTAAAAAAAGTGCAAGGGTAGATAATAGACCCAAAATAGTCACCCATAAGACGCATTGTTTGCAAAATTGACAAGCGTAACATTGACAATTGTACACATCATAGGCAAAATGAATTGATTGGCAAATGTAATAATGACAATTGTACAACATCATAGGCATAAAGAATTGATTGGCAAAATGAATTGCGGTGACAAATGTAATAATATACATGGTTCAAAAAGACGTATAAAATCCGTCTCATGATACATAAGCTATGACAAACCCTAAACTAATGCTATCTAGCTACGGCTAAACTGACGTCGTCTAGTCAGACGTCTCATCGCGTCCAAGTGGTGTATCTGTCGGATTCTGCAAAAAAAGACAATAAGACAGCTTTCAGTAAGTATAAACATATAACGACATTTATAAAACAATACAAAAAATAGAAAAGAGTAAACCCTAATACTAACCATGCCGCCACGAGAACTGAGAATGTCCATCAAGGCGTTTAAGCCCTTCCTGCCTGCGTACTTGCGCTCGTACGGTGTGGGATCACGTCCTGTCATCGACCACTGTCAAAACATACAAAGAATTCATTATGTTAGAATTAAAAAACTCATAAACTCTAAACTATCGAACATAAAGAGTAATGCGAAAACACTTACAAAATCGGCCTCAAATGATGCCCATCCACCGCTCCCCAAGTGGTGCGAGCTCCCTGCCTCTACTCGCGCTCTGGCTGCATCCTTTTGTTGCTTCCACTTGTCGGGATTCTCGCGCGCTACTTTCTTCGCACTCTTCCAATCTTCTTTGGCCAGCCAATCTGGCCTGTTCCACCCATGCTTGATTGCTTTTTGCACTTCGGAACGCTTGTGTTTGCAGTTTTCGCGCATTCGAATCTTCATCAGGTCTTCATTGAAGCGCTGATCCCGTGTTGGAACGGGAAACTCATCATGAAGTATGCTGATGACTCTGTTTTCTAAATCACTTGGTACTTCACTCCATTTGTTTAGTATGTAGTGTCTAAACAGCTGAGAGCAAAGACCACGCATGTGCGAGATCACCTTCTTGCCGTCATCATCCATGATGATGCCGCCGCTGAAGTTGACGGAGTAAGGCAAGCCCTCTGGCCGGTGACGCGTGAACCTGGGTGTCCCGGCAGGGGTCTCTAGCGGCGTGTCGATGGGGGTACGTACGTCAGGTGTCTCCACAGGCGTCTGGGCCCCGAAGCGAGGAGTGTCGAGTGGGGTGGCTCCTGGCGGAGTAGGTAGAGGTGTGTAGCTGCTAGGAACAGTCAGCCGCGCAAAACCTGGCGTAGATGGCGATGCTGTGGCTGGTGTGGGGGCGGGCAAAGAAGGGGAGGGTAAAGAGCCTCGTCGAACACGAGGCGGTGTGGAGGCATCGGTGGCGGAATCCCCACAACAACCGCCACCGCCACCACTAGAGCGCCGGTGTCTAGACGAGTGTGAAGCTCGTCTCGTTGACGCCGAAGCTTCGGAGCGCGCCGAATGCTCCGAAAGAGAGGGAGATGCGGATGGAGTAGGAACGCGCGATGATGCGCCAGAGCGATGACGCTCCACGTACCAGTGTCTCTGCTGCGGTGACAAAGAAGAAAGAAACTCCTCATCATCCATACCTGCATTAAACACACGAATATTTAAACTTAATATTGAATGAATAGAGTAGACAATGACGCAAAGACCATTAAATACAATGACGTAATGACGCATATAAATACAATGACGCAATGAATTGAGTGATAGAAGAGGCAAGTCGAAAACTCAGAATTTTCAATCAAAAGATGTGAGCGCGAGTAGAAAAGAGCGTTATACACCATGGAAGGTACTTAGAGAGCCAGAGCTTTTACAACACGGAGCAAAATTGTTCAAATACAATATTTGTGGCTTTAAGAGATTTCTCTCTCATCCTCGCATAACTCAACATAACTTCCTATATCTATATAGAGCTCTCCGTTCAAACACATATCCTCTCTTTCATTTTGTAGCTCCTCTGCATGCACCCCATATAGAGTAGTAGCATCTTGATGCTCGTTTGGCACCACCGCAGCGGCTTCTGATTGAGCATCTTCTCTGATCTCCTCCATTGATGCCGTTGTGATTGGCACATGGTAGCCTTCATACATCCTTGCACTACGAGGGGCTACCTCTATGACGTACCACCAGTTTGATGTAGACTTTGTAGGATGAAATATTACCTGCCAGAGCCACATAACTTATATGAGAGCTTTCAAGCACATAACTTGTAAAAGGGGGATGTTAACTATTTACATACTTACTTGTTCACAATGCTCGGGTAGTACGAAAGTGTCTCTTAGGTCAGTCCATTTCTTAGTAGAATCCACCTCAAGAAAACCAGACTCTCCTCTACGCACAGTAGCGTTGCGACCCTCCATGATTATCTTGAACCATTGCACGTGGAACAAGTCGACAAAAAATCCTCTGTAATCGATCCTCAAAATCTCTTGCAGCGTGCCGAAGTAAGTGAGTTCCGCCACCACAGGATCTGCATCAGAGGAACGTCGTCGACTAGACTGTTCAAATTTTGCCATGATTCCACAATCTTGAGTAAAACGCTTTTTGTCGATTCGTTCCATCCTAAAATGTCGACCTTTACACCATGCTGCTGTGTATGACTTATACTACAATGAACAAAGATTATGAGTGGCCGTTCAAACGTTTAGAAATAAAGTCACTAGCTAGTCGTACATTGCAAACTTACCTTGGTCGCGCAACCCCGAGAGTACTCCCACTCTTCCTCAATCACTTCGTCACCGCATTGTTGTGCGCTTTTCAATTGGTTGTGCAACCATCTTAAGCTCATGAAGGTTGGTAGGCTCTCCAGAACCGTCGGATAGTGCATCGGTGGTCGTCTTCCCCGTCTCCACTCGATTCGTGCCCTTTGTCGCTCTTGATTTTCATCCTCATATTGTGAAATCCACTTTTGCATCACTGGATTGTGAAGCATGCAAAATCGGTTGATTTTAGCCTCTAGATCTTCCGTCATCTTCTTCTCAACACCGAGATTGCACATGACAATCCCAGATATGCGCTCATCATCTATGGTTCGCCATAGCGTGTCCCGGGCTTTATCAAATCCGTCTAGCCACTCTCCAATGTACACTAGGGACTCTGATACCAACCAACCTTCTGCCATGCTACCCTCGGATGTGCCTTTTGAGGCACATATCCCTTAAGCGTTTTCATGAAACGTTCTAAGAAGAACATCCATTTGGAATGAACTGTGCCAGCTATTTCCACCTCATCAACTATGTGAACAAGAAGATGCACCTGAATGGTTAGCATGGTAGTAGGAAAATGTTTCTCAAACATGCACACAAGCTCCGCAGCATTTAGTTTGGCGAATGGTATGAAGTCTACGTTGATCTCCTTTTGTGAGATCCATTGCACCAGCTTTGCAAGTTTGTAGATTGTGTTACGGATGTCGAAAGACAAACATCCCTCAATGGCAACCGGTAAAATAAACTGTAAAGTATGTGCAGCAATGATATTAAAGTCCACATTTTATGCAATGATATTAAAGTCCACTATGAACGTACCTGACACATTTTATGCCAATCGTGTGACTTCAAACCGGTAAGCTTTCCTTCTTTAGTAAAACACATTCGGAGCGAGTGCATTACGCCAGTGGGGGTCCGCAAAGATCGAATGGTCTCTTTTCCTTTGCGTTCTTGGGCTCCTGTGAAAATCCATGGTGCTTTAGGAAGTTTTATCGATCCATCAGACGCTGTTTGCGGCCAATATTTCTCCATACGATCCACATTTCTAAGGTCAACTCTGGCTCCCAAAGTATCTTTCTTACAAGTCAGATGGTCCCATAGATTACCCACATTCTTGAATATATGCATTGGATCGAGCAAGTGATTGATCATGAGTCGGGGCCAGTATGGTAACTCGTACCATAGAGATAGTCTCTTCATCCCTGGAGGCAATCCGTCATCGCACATCTCCTTCTGCTCTAACCATGCTTGTGCAGACATCCTTGGTGGCTCTCTTCCCAAAAAGCCGTCGAGTAACACATGATTCTCTGGAAGATACACTTGATGACCTTCGTAGATTTGCTTCTTCAGTGAGGGCGCCCTACGTGCATTCAGTCTAGGTCCACATGTGACACATGCTCTGTATCCGCTTGTTTGAAGCCCTGCATGTATACACATGATAATAGATCAACTATGGAAAAAAACAAGATTTACAGTGTCTGAGTGAGGAGTGTCAATAGATCACCTGAGCATTCTGTTAGCCCGGGATAGTCATGCATGGTCCACACTAGAATGCCTCTGATCAAAGCATTCCGCCGTCCTGTGTGTCGGCTCATATCCACCACCTCTATGCCAATCCACAATTGTTGTAGCTCTTCCAATAGTGGACGAAGATACACATCCATATTCTCCACTTTATATCGCCCTGGCACAATCAAGCTTAGCCATAGATGCCCCTTCTTCGTAGTCAACCACGGGGGAATGTTGTAGTTGACGATGACAACGGGCCATACACTGTAAGATGTTGATCTTTGACCAAATGGATTTACGCCATCCATAGCCAAGCCTAAGCGCAAATTTCGAGCTTCCCTGGCAAAATCCGACCATGTTCCATCTATATGTTTCCAGGCTGCGCAATCTGCAGGAATTCGTAGCACACCATCCGAAGATTTATTCTCCTCATGCCATGATGCTAGGGCGGCCATGGACTTACATTCGAAGAAATTCTTGATGCGAGGAAGCAGAGGAAAATGTCGCAAAACCTTTTGTGGAATTTTTGTCCCGTGGAGATCTACTCGATATCTTTCGGAATCACATTTCGGACACATCTCCATGTCTATGTATTCCCCTTTGAAAAGAATGCAGTCATTAGGACAAGCGTGGATAGAATTGTAATCCATCCCCAAGTTTCGCAAAATCTTTCTTGATTCATCTCGGGAATCTGGCATCACATTGTCAGCTGGTAGTATGTGCTCTTTAAGCAATCTACACAACATAAAAATATGATACAGTAGTGTAAAAATCTATCAGATCATTATACATTTAGAGTTTTATTAAAGTAAACTAATTGTAATAGATCACCTGAAAAGCGCTGTGACGCTAGTGTCACTCCATCCAAACTTTGCCTGCATGTTGAGAAGAACCAGGAGTGCTTCCAATCTAGACATACGTGCTCCATTATACAATGGCGTATCGGCTTCACTTTTCATATCATCATAGATAAGCCTTTCTGAATCCATGATCGTCTCGATCATTTCATCAATCTCGGGCTCAAACATTGCCTCGTTGGGAATGTGCTCTGCATGATCATCCCCCGAGCTGTCAGAGGCTACATCTTGTGGCCTCACATATGCTGCTTGACCAAAGCGCCTGCGAACACGTTTATTGGGTTGCAAGATTGCTGCTTGTTGGCCAGCGTCAGAGTCCGATGAGTTTTAATTGGCAACAACTCGATCTATAATAGATGGATCGAACTCGCCAAATTCGCGAACGTGCTGCAAAGAAACACGCCTTGTCCGTCGCACAACATGCTTGCGTTGATTACAAGGACATAAGACCCTCGTTGAGAGATAGGTGTTTCGGTTGGACGGTCCCACATCCTCGTCACTACTCATAATGAGGATAAAAATCTTATAACCTGGACAACAAATTTAATATTCTATTGGCATTCTTCATCTTATCTCTCTCTCTCTCTCTCTACCTCACATTCTCTAGTCATGTCCAATCCCCGCACACCTCGGTCTAGAGGTGCACGGAGATCAGAACCACCGGGCTATAATCTCGTATTTATTGGTCAATACCTATATTTGTGGGTACAAGAAATCTACAGACCCACGTCTACATGATACTGCATGTAGTGGACAAAACCCCTTTGCCTCTTCTCTAGCTGTAGCACTTCACAGCATCTTAACATCTTTTCACAGTAGATCTTTTCACTGTTCGTCTAACTCTAAACCCTAAACCGTAAGTAATTCTTGCGTGGACTCGATCTAACGTAAATAAGCGTAAATCTAAATAAACGTAAATCTAAATAAAAATAAACCTAAATTTAATTTAACGTAAGTCTACATCTAACCTAATCTTTAACGTCTTTTGGGATAGTTTCCTACGACGTTAAAACTCTCTTCTTCTTGTGTGTGTGTGTGTGTGTGTGTGTGTGTGTGTGTGTGTGTGGGTAAACCTAAATAAACCTAAGTCTAATCTAATATAACATAAATCTAAATCTAACGTAAATTATGTTATATTAAAAACAAAGAACTAAACTAATAGGGATTATAAGAACCTTAAAACGGATTTAACACATAATTTTTCACATAACTCGGCAAGAGTTGGCATTCTCATCACTAAAGATGTGAGAGTTAACTTCCGGCGGTGACGCTGCCTCATCTCCATCCACATCTGACGACAGCAATTGGCCCTTTGGACCGTTGTTGCTCTTGTTACTAACTTTGAAGTTGTTGTTGAATGACTAGAGGTTGTCTAGATGGTCATTGTGTCGGGGATGTAGTGACTCTTGCTGCCCTGAAGATCCACCTTCTTCCCTATCTTCTGAAGACATTTCACCAGTACTTATGGATCGACGGAGCCCACCATGAGTGAAGGCAGCAATACCCTATATTCCATTGAGGGCTTTCTTCACCCGCTTCATGCAGGCATCGCAGTCTATGGAGACCTAAATCTAATATAATATAACGTAAATCTAAATCTAGCGTAAATAAACGTAAATCTAATTAAAAATAAACCTAAATCTAATCTAATTTAACTTAAATAAACCTAAATATAATTTAACGTAAGTCTACATCTAACCTAATCTTTAACGTCTTTTAGGATAGTTTCCTACGACGTTATAACTCTCTTCTTCTTGTGTGTGCGCGCGTGTGTGGATGTGTGTGCCAATAAAAAGAGATAAATGGTATAACCTTTCTATCACCCATGCCAAGTATGATAGATTGGTTATGCCATTTCCCTCTTGAATAATAGGTCTTGAGTTCAACTCCTCGTCGGCTAGATCTTTAGGTCTTTTAATTTTAATTAGTTTCCTACGACGTTAAATTAGTTTCTCTCTCTTTCTCTCTCAATGTGTGTGCGTTTTTTTGTTTATGCATGTTTTCTCTCTCTTTTCCTCTCTCAATGTGTGCGTTTTTTGTTTATGCATGCTCTCTCTCTCTTTTCCTCTCTCAATGTGTGTGTGCATTCTTTGTTTATGTATGTGTGTGTGCGTTTTTGCTTATGTTTGTACTCTCTCTCTCTCTCTCTCTCTCTCTCTCTCTCTCTCTCAAAAACACTATGTGTGTGTGTGTGTGTGTGTGTGTGTGAGAGAGAGAGAGAGAGAGAGAGAGAGAGAGAGAGAGAGAAAGAGGGGAAGGGAACATGAGAGTGAGGAGAGGGAAGGAGCATATCTGGCTCTCCTTCCTCTCCTCGTGTGTGTGTGTGTGGAGAAGAGAGAGAGAGAGAGAGAGAGAGAGAGAGAGAGAGAGAGGGAGAGCGTTACCTGCTCCTTGCTTGAGGGCGCCGAAAAACTCAGATCTGAGATCTGAGTTTTTGGGCGCTCTCTGTTATTTTTTTAGCCTAGCCGGCGTCGCTATGAGCGTCGCAAATTTACTTGTAAATTTGCGACGCTCATAGCGACGTCGGGAATTTTTTTTTGAGCGTCGCTGTGTGAGCGTCGCTAATATGAATAGCCTCTTGTAGTGTTAGTGTGAGCATTGGTCAATCCCATTAATCAATGCACACACTAAACACACACTAATTAGTGTGTGCATTGACCAATCACATTGGCCAATGCACACACTAATTAGTGTGCACATTGGCCAATCACATTGATCAATGCACACACTAATTAGTGTGTGTTAATTTTAGGTTTTGCAAGTAAGTGTTAAGTTTAACATGGGCATTAGAATAATTAACAAATTTAGGTTCTGGTGTGTCTTTACTTACACTAATTAGTGTGTGCACTAGAATAATGCACACACTAATTAGTGTGTGTAAAGAACACATGCACTAATTAGTGTGTGTAATCACACACTAATTAGTGTATGCACATACTAATTCATAACTTACACTAACATATGCATGTGTGTGCGTATGTGTATTTGCATGCGTGTTTACTTGTGTATCATATGTATGTGTATTTGCATGCATGTTAACTTGTGCGTGTGTATGCATGTGTGTATGTATGCATGTGTATGCATGTGTGTGTATGCGTGTGTATGCATGTGTGTGTATGCGTGTGAAAAAATCAAGAAACATAACAAGAAAACTTACATGGAATTGAAGAGCTTGTTGGGAGAGGGTAGCAGAGTATAGATGGAAGAGCAGATATGGTGGAAAGTAGAAGAGTAGAGATGGAGGAAGAGCTCAAGGTTGTGAGGTTCGTGCTCTCGGCTTCTGTGAAGAAGACAATGTAATTCGAAATTTAGGGTTTTGAACTTTGCGGGGCACGCGGGTGCCCCTATTTAAAAAAATTGAAAATTGTTTTTCCGCGCCTATTACCGCGTACGTTTCCGCGTGCATTTCCGCAAATATTACCACGGTGCAGTTTCAACCCATCCACAGAGAAGGCCACGTTCTGACATTATTACTATTGATTTCCAAAATCTATTGGTACTACGTTTTTTATAAAATATATATAAAAAGAAAGTATTCATAGTACTTTAGAAATGACATTTCTACCTAAAAGTTTTGATTACCATGCATGTTAAATTTATTTATTTTACTTTTTATTCATATTTTATTAACCTTTTTTTTGTAATTTGATTTTAATTAGTGTATGTAATTTATTAATGTAGGTTGCTTGGGATTATTTTGGCCCGTCCACTGAACCGAATAGATCACGGTGGTTGGCCGAGTGATTACCATGCCCATGCGTGCTGTGCAAATGCGCCATTGTTCGTTTTCGACGGATATACTTGAGTCCTGTAGAAGATTATGGACTATGGGACGATCCTTGCAAGCGTGCATGGATGGAAACAAACGATCCGCGAATTGTAGCGGCTATTGACGTCACCCCTCATTGGCGTGTGGTTGGTGGAGGAGGGGAAAGGAGGGTGGAAGAGCGCATGCGCCGGGAATCCATTAGAGAGGGAGGAAGCACATCAAATCAGCGAGCTGCTGCTCCCTCTACGAGTGACCACATCCCATCTCCTTACGTGGATGCAGAAGACGACCATATGCATAGAATGGTTGAGGATCTCCTTGCATGAGAGGAGGAGCATGAACCAGAGTGTGCATGCGAAGAAGCTTCCAAAAGAACGAGGAGTGAGCTACTCAATTCGGCACACACTACACTATATGAGAGATGCTCTTACTCCATTTTTAGGGCATCTCTCGAAGTCCTTAACCTTCAAGCAATGTTTGGATGGAGTAATGCTAGTGTCGACGCACTTTTGAGGTATGTATACAGATTGTGAAGGATGCTTATGGACTGCATAAATTAGCTTTTAATGTACTTTCTTCTTGTGATAGGTTGCTAGGAAAGATGCTGCCAGCTGGCAATCACATGCTAGAGAATAGACAAAAAGCACGCAAAGTGGTGACATGATTAGGGATGGATTATGATTGCATTCATGCTTGCGTGAATGATTGTGTGCTCTTTCGTAATGAGCATGCCGATTGTGACACATGTCCATCGTGCAGGGAGCCTAGGTTCAAAGAAGGAATGCAGAGCAATAGAATTTCACGTAAAGTTTTGAGGCATTTTCCACTCATCCCTCGTATCCAACACATGTTTAGATCGAAGGGTACGAGCAAGCTTTTGAGTTGGCATGCAAAAAATCGCTCCACAGATGGTATTATGAGAGTGCCAGCTGACTCACCAGCGTGGAAGCACATAGAAGACACATGGCCAGAGTTCAGGGATGAGCCTCGTCACTTGAGGATTGGGTTAGCTAGTGATAGAGTGAGTCCATTTGGGCACCGCTCTAATTTGTGGAGCACTTGGCCGGTGGTGGTTGCGAACTACAATATTCCTCCCTAGGAGGCAACAAAAAAGGGAAACATTTTACTATCACTTCTCATTCCAAGAAAGCACAAGGTAGAAAACATGGATGTATATCTGCAGCCTATTATTGAAGAGCTTCAAGAACTATGGAGATGCATAGATGTCATTGATATTGCACGGCCACCACGAGACCGCAAAGCCGTCATCAAGTGCATCCTCATGTAGACCATGCATGATTACCTAAGATTTGCAGAGGTATCTGGTAAGTATGCACATGTTAATTGTACTCTTTGCTTTAGGTTTATCATCTCATGTGTAACGTTTGTTTACCTCTTGGTAGGATTGGCAACATTTGGACATAGTGCGTGTCCCACTTGTGGCCCTTCCCTTGTGACAGAGAGACCTCCTCTTCTTGGGAAGGTGATCTATCCCCACAACCATCTCTTCCTGCCTCCTTCACATCGTAGATATATGCTCCCCCTATCAATGGAGTGCAACCATTCCATTGGAACATGGCTGATTGGGTGAAGCATTGGGAGGAGCATCATGGTACCTCACCCCCTCCCAATGGGCTGCCAAGGGGTATGTCGAGGTACTCAATCTTCTTGTCGCTCCCCTATTGGGCTTCGTTGAAAATTCAGCACTTGTTGGACCCTATGCATGTGTTCAAAAATGTTGGGCAAGCTATATGGGATCACATAATTGGAAAGAAGGATTCGTTGGGGGTGCCAGGGAAGATTTAAGAGCCATGAGACGTCTCCCCTCTTCAGCCACGCCCCGCATGGGGGAGTGGGGAAAGATGATTCTCCGAAAAGCACCGTGGATACTGTCAAAGGCAGACCAAGAGCGGACAAAGCAAGGTATGGCATCCATCCGCACTCCAACGGGATATATGTGGTCACTCAAAGGTGCTTTCACAAAAACCAAAAAGGGTGGCTCCACTCAATTGTATGGATTGAAATCCCATGATTGGCATAAAATCCTTCAGGTAAGAGTAGAACAATTTGTGGTGTTTGTGTATCCTTATATATAAGTTGACATTCACTAAGATGTTTTATTGTTTGTAGTTTGTACTTCCCATAACTATTAGTGGTTATGGAGACACTAAGGTGAAGGCTGCAATATTCAAAGTGGGTGAGATTGTTAGTCATTTTTGTCAAGTACTATATCATGTTGTGCCATGTACAATGGAATTTTTTTTCATCTACTATATTATTTGTGCCCTGTAGATTTGTGAACTCCAAGGAGATAGAAGTGGAAGCCATACTAGTAGCCCATCAGCTAGCAGTAGAGGCAATGTGTGCTATTGAGGATGCATTCCCACGTACAATCCTTGTTAGCCAAGTACACCTATTGCTTCACCTTGAGGAGATTTCCATTTGTGGGGTGGTTCACTCTAGATAGATGTTCTTCTTGGAGAGATTCTTGAAGACTTTAAAGGATTTTGTTAGATTGAGGTCACAACCGGAGGTATGCAAAATCAATACAATATAGATAGCATTTATATGCTATGGAGTTACTAATAAAAATATGTGGTTTTAATTTTTTCAGGCGAGCATGGCAGAAGGTTGGGTGGTGCAAGAGGCATTTGTGTATGTCTCACAGTATCTCATCACAGTGGATCCATCATTGCATCGTCTGTGGAGTGAGGAAGAGTATTCTAGGAAGCACTCAACCATTCCCAGTGGAAAAGGCCCACTCTTGGTCATGGATAGAGAGTTTCATGCCATTGTCAACAACTACTATTTACTCAATGCCACTATCATGACCAAATGGGTCAATATGTACTTGGAAGCCCGCACAGCTAGAGAAAGGGATAGAGATGTATGGAAGAGGTCCCATGGAGGTAGACGCGCACCTCCTTTTCCTAAAGATCTTGCAAAATATCCTGATTTGATTCAAGTAGAGTGGATCCATAATTCCACGACCAATGCCAAATCACAAGGAGAACAAATAAGCCCAAAAGAATGGGAGTATGCGCGAGGATGCTTGCGCAAGGTGAGTGTGTATATGTTATGTATGCATGTATGCAAATCACTTAATGAAATGCGATGTAACCTCTTATGCATTGTGATTGTAGGGTCTCACTTTCAACTCCATTTGGTCTCAAAGCCGACACTTTCGCAACCGGAAGATAGATGAGCGTCAGACCACTAATGATTGTGGCGTGATGGGAAACTTTGACATACACAACAACATATGAGGTCAGATACTGTGGTACTATAGAGAGAATAATCAAAGTGGATTTCAGATCTTTTCACAAATTCCTCTTTGAGTGCCGATGGTTTGCGGGTGAGGTCAAAAGACATGAAAATGGGCTCATTATGGTGGATTCCACCCAATTCCATGGGGGAAAAATTGACAACTTGGTGTATCCTAGTAGAGCGAGCAGGTAATTTAGGCTATGTGCAATTAACTTAAATTAAAAATTTAATATATGTATATCAACTTATTCTTTGTGTGTGACTTACAGGTCTTTTATGTGCCATGTATATATCAAAGAAGACTTTGGTATGTCATTCCGGTCATGCCACGGGGTAGATCTATCTTTGCAAAGAAGGACATTGAGCCAGTAATTGATCCCATCATACCATCACCACAAGATGTAGAGGAAGATGTAGTTGAAGTTGAAGAAGGTCAGCCAAGCCTTGCAACTAGTCATCTTGAGGAGAAGGAAGAGGGAGAAAGCGATGATGATTCTACAAGAGGTGATGGAGAGGAGGAAGAATCTCTAAACTTGTTTATTGATTTGAATACTATGGGTCTAAATATGGATCCTAGTGCTTGTAGAGATCTTATACAAGATGAGAATTAATAAAACTCTCCATTATTATTTTTTTTGTATACTAAATGATTAATTTGCAAATGTTTCATTATGTGCTTATGAATAGTATTTGTAATGGTTTTGTTGTGAGTATTATTATTTATGTATAGAAGTTTTAGAGTGAAAGAGAGATTAAGTGAAGTGAGCATTCAGGAGAGTGTAGGAGTTGTAGTGTGTAAATACATTTTGCGTTGTATTGAATTTAAATGGTAACCCGCGGGAGACGGAGGGGGAAGGGGGTCTATGGCCTTAGTGGTAATGGGCGCCGCAATAATCGCGGAAATACGTGTGGTAATACAGGAGGTAAAATGCTGCATGAACAACAAAAGGGTTTCTCTCTCCTCATTTTGAATTCCTCTCTCTTGTTTTGCGGTAATGGTCCACGGTAAACACCACAATCTCTCATAGTGCTTGTAGCTCATGCTTGAAGCTCATTGGACCCCTCCAAGCCGAGCCAATCACAAGCAAGAGTCATACCAAGCAATAAGGGTCATTGGACCCCTCCAATCACAAGCAAGAGTCATACCAAGCAATAAGGGTAGCCTTGGGACAAGTGTCTCCCTTTCCCCTTTAAGGGATAGGGCTTGATAAATGCTAAAACAATAAATTAAATCCACTAAATCATCATTGGATCCCTTGGAAGGCCAACCAATAGGATTTAGGCACACCATGAAGGTAACCTAGCTAGGGGCTTGACATGTGTCCTACTTGCCTCTTGGGCAAGGGGTGCCCGTTGGGAGAGAGAGTGGTCAAGAAACCACCCCCCCTTCTTGCATGGCTCGTCCCCTCCTTGTAGGGATTTTCTTCGACTTTTGTTCCACCTAAAGCCCCTTAGCCTTGGGTCTAACAAGCACCTCAATCATCTTAATTATCAAGCACTTCAAGCATCTCAGTCATCACACATGACAAGCAGCTCAAGCTTAAGCCAGGTTTCCACCTCAAGCATAATCCTAGCTTACCTAAGGTCAAAGGACTTTTAGCATTAACTATAAGAAGTCTTCAATGAAGCTAACCCAGGGTATTTATGATCCATTTGTTAGCCTTGCTCTTTGACATACCATCTCTCATTTGGGCCCCTTTACCATTGGCCCCATTGTAGGGAAGTGCGCAGTGTGACTAGGAAAGCGTCGGGCCTCTAACTGTGAGGATTCGTAGCAAAATCAAGCAAGGCGTAGATGATTTGAAGCTAAAAACACACTAAAAAAAGATAAAACTCCAGCCATGAAAGCTCCACTTTGAAAAAGAATCAATACTAACTCAAAAATCTTGTGTGTGTGAAGATTAGGTGTAGCCTCGCTCCCAATTGCACAGATGCAACGCTCATTCGACCTGTTAAAACCCCTAAATATACGCTTAGATTCTTCGTCGTGACCATTTCATGGAAGCGTCAGTACTTCATTGGAGAATCCCAAGTAGTTATTTGAGGAGGGGAACCCCTAATTGGAGGCCTCCCAACGTCAACCATGTAGTGGAAGCAGCACGGGACTGCACTAGCACCCTGTAAAGGAATGGATGTATCTCATTGCTCATATGCCCAAATGAGCTCATTCTTGGATCTAAAATTTCCCACACAGCTTGATCAATAACGACACCGTTGCTGATGTGGAATTTTGAGCTATTTGTAGGCTATTTTTGACCATTTTAAGGCCATCTTTTGCCATTTTTTGTCCAAAAATACTCTTTTTTGTTCGTAAAAAGCCCAAAACGAGCTGGAAAAAATCCATAAAATTGTGGAAAAACCCCATTGGGCTCAAATTTCATGTTGAACCTCATTTTCCCACTTGGTAAGCACTTTGGACACGTCTTTTATGCCAGCGTACGAAACCTGCTATTCTTGGCCGAGATTGCCCGCATTGAACTTTCTAGGCAAACCGAGCGCGCACTTCGAAACACTTGACATTTGTACATTTGTAAAGAAAATTAGGCATATATTTATGTGAAAAAGCATTCCATGGTGCCACGAGTAGGGCCTCGTGTTCCCGGCAAGATATGTACACGACTGCAACTGTGACATTCATTTTCGCATATATCACACTATGTACATTGTAGCATTTGGTCCCACACATCATAAACATTAAGAGTGAGGTAGATATTTTAATTTCAAATTATGAACGTACCATGGCACGACATCCACCCCCTCTAAACCTGCACATCCTGCGGCGTGTGCCACATATATCTTTTGTAGGTTCACTCTTCATTTAAGTCCACATACATGTCGATTCCATCATCGCTTGCAACAAAATCTAGTCCATCATCCTCTTGTTCTTCATCCACATCCATAACATTTTCATCAGAGCCTTCATTCTAACTTCCTTGTGAATCAAAGGGATCTGTATCACCTCTTACTTGATTCTTTTCCCTGCGATGGGAATCTTCATTTTTGTCCTATCTAATTCATGCTAGGTATAAGTCGCATTCCCATGTACATGCTGACCACATAAGGACCAAACCATCTCTTTGAAAGCTTTCTTATTGTTGAATGTTGGTTTTCAAGACTATTGTCATACACCAACACCCAATCACCTTCCTCAATATCTTTAGGTCTGAGCCTATGCCTCTTATCAAATCTATTCTTATTCTTTAACCTTGCATCTTTCAATCGTGCTATTGAAATCTCAATAGCTTGGGGCCTTCTTTCTAACTGTTCTATGCGCAAAGCAAGAAGGTCTTTCCTACTCATTCCATCTTCCCAAGGCAATACATTCCATGTGGGAATTATATCCTCGATTGGCATTATGGGTTTTTGACCATACATCAACTCAAAAGGAATATAACCAGTAACTAAGCTATGAGTTGTACGATTAGCCCATAAAGAATAAGGCAATAGCCTAGGCCACTCTCCCATTTTACCTTTGTAGGCCTTAACCAAAGCTTTAATGAAAGGAGGATGCCCACGCTTTGATTTTCCATTTCCCTCAGGATTATATGCAGTAGTAAGAGCACGTTTAATGCCAAATCTAGAGAAAAACTCCCTTAGTTTGTCAGTATCCAACTCACCTCTGTCCGTTGTTATTTTCCCAACACAACCATAACGGCTAATTACATCATCCAAGAGGAACTTAGATACCCCTTCTGTGCTTTTTGTTCTTAGAGCATGACCTTCAACTTGGTTTGTTAAATCTTCCCGTGCAAGCACTATGTATCTCATTTGCCATAATCCCAATGGCATTGTAACCAGATCTACTACCCACTTGTAATGCATGGCCAATGGGTAAGTAGGGTGCAACCCATCACGATGAAGTACATTTGAATACATTTGACAGGTTTCACAGGACTCCACAAAGTGAGATACATCTTTATACATACCTTTCCACCAATACCTCTCTTTCATTTTAGTAAAGGTGGCCCATACACCTCTATGTCCAGCATAAAGACTCTCATGAAACTTTTTCATAACCTCATTTGAGCATCCTTATCATTCACGATTCTCATTGGCATTCCATTTCTTTGTTTTGGACGCTTCCATCAGTACCCATCTTTCAAAAAGTATCCATAGGCCTTTCTCCGTATTCTTTTGAACTCTTGATCAATCACCCCTTCTTGCCTTGTCAAAGTGCTCAGATAGCATCCAATGAGCAACCAGTAACCTTGATATAGGTCCTCTGTAAACGACTCAAGTGCATTTGACAGACAAACATGATCGCCCTTGGCATGAGAGATACTATAGAACTGTGTGCATACATCATCACCCTCGACAACCATGTCTTGTTTATTTTCATAGCTTGATCTTGAAAGCATGTTCACAATTGGATTATCTTTCCCTGCAATATGCTTAAGTTCTGGGTTCAAGGAGTTTATGTAGGCAATCCATCTCAACATAGCAATGTGGGGAGTTTAGAAACTTGTGATCATTCCAAGAAGGGATAGACAATCAGTCTCCACTATTACATTTGCTCCTAGAAAGTACTCTTTGTCACATTTCAAAGCTGTGACTACTCCCCATAACTCTCTTTTTACCTGTGGATAGTTGCGTTGACGAGCACTTAGGACTTTTGCTCCAAACCTCACTACATATCGCTTGCCATCATCATCATCTTGCCCAATCGCCCATCCAATTCCTGTGGGGCTAGTATCCACTCTCACAATTACATATCTTCCACATTTATAATTTGATTTCCTCAAAGTTGGAGACATAAGTAGCAACTTCTTTAATTTCCTCATGGCATGTGTATTCACTTCTTCCCATTGAAACTTTTGGTTCTTTCTCAAAAGTTGATACAAAGGCTTTGCTATATGTGCATAATGCGCAGGGATTTTAATTACGCGATGACGCATTTTGTTAAATGTTAATTAATGTTGTTATTATCACTATTTTTTTCATGTTAATAACATATCTAATGTCATGACTTGCGAAAACCGGTAGAAAACGTAAAACCGGCGGGGCAACCACAAACCCCTGCAGGCCCGACGGGTATATTATAAACCCCGGTGGGCCCGACGAGCAAAGCAAGAATCTCGCCGGCCCGTCATATACCCCCTCCATATTTGGCGGCTCTATATAACCCTGTAGTAGACATCACATCACATCACATCACCGCTTCCTCTAAATTTGGTCATCCTTTAAAATTTAGAAGGAAAACTAAAGGTAAAAAAATGAATAGTCTTAAAAAAAAATTAAAACTTAATGAAACTCTGATCATGGATCATTAGTTATTTTTTGGACTGAACTGATTCTTTAAAGGAGGTAGAAAGGTGAATCTTTGGGTCGGTATCTCTACATTTGGGATGGAATAATCTCATGTTTGGTTCACCGTTATATTTGCTAAATTGATTGCTATATTGATTAGAACTTCTATCATGGGTCATTAGTTCTTTTTTGGACTGAACTGATTCTTGAAAAGAGATAGAAAGGTGAATCTTTGGGTCGATATCTCTACTTTTGGGATGGACTGATCACATGTTTGATTCACCATTGTATTTGCTTGCTATTCCGATTAGAGCTCCTATCATGGGTCATTAGTTCTTTTTTGGACTGGACTGATTCATGAAAGGAGGTAGGAAGGTGAATCTTTGGGTCGATATCTCTACTTTTGGAATGGATTGATCACATGTTTGATTCGCCACTGTATTTGCTTGTTATTTCGATTAGAGCTCCAATCATGGGTCTTTAGTTCTTTTTTGGACTGGACTAATTCATGAAAGGGGTAGGAAGGTGAATCTTTGCGTCGATATCTCTACTTTTGGGATGGACTGATCACATATTTGATTCACCGTTGTATTTTCTTTCTCATGTTTGAGTAGATTGAGGTTTATTCCCTTCAGGCTTCACTACTACGCTTGTGTGTGATATTGATTATAACACTAATGTTTGGTTTGAAAAATACTTGAAAGAAGAGATAGCATACTGAGCTATGTTTATTGGTATTGTAGGCATCCAATAAGTATGTCTTCCACTGGTAATGTGAGCGGTGATATTGGTGTCTCAAGCCTGGCTTCCTTGAGGAGACCTCCTACCTCGATGCCAGGTCCTGCTTTGCAGCGCAAGCGAAAGGCAGGTGGAAAAATTCCAGGACCCAAGTGGAATTTTACCACAAATTTAAATAAGTATCAAGATTGGAAATGTAACTTTTGTGGCGAAGAGAAATCTGGAGGAGCACCAAGAATAAGGGATCATTTGCTAGGTGGCAATACCAGAATCCAAGGAGGAAAGTGCAAGGGCTTAGGTGCAGAAGAAGCAGCTATGCGCTTAAAAGCTTTAGTTGGTAAGCTAATTTCCACGAGCAAAAGATCAAAACTCTCTACTTTCGACCATCACACCCCCGTATCGATAAGATCAAACCAGTATGAGGGATCATTGGGTGTAACGCCCACCAATGGAAGCACTCAAAGTAGGGAACCAACTTCTCATATCGATGGAAGTACACCTCCAAACCATGGATCTCCTGACTTTCAGGTAGGATCGTCAAAAAGTAGACAGGTTAGCTTACAGACGAGCTTCAAAACACTTGCCTTAGAAGAAGCACAACTTACACTAGCTAAAGCTGTCTATTTCACTGGGGGATCATTGGCCATTGTCACCCGTGATGCATGGAAGTCAGCTTCGAAACGCATTGGGGAGTATGGTGCTGGATTTACCCCTCCAACATATCACCATATGAGAAACCAATTGTTGGATAAATGTTACACAAGCACACAACAGGATATTCAAAGGGTAATATTAAATGCAACAGAACAATCTAGATACACCATAGTCAGTGATGGTTGGTCCAACGTTCAAAGGCGGCCATTGATCAAAATCATGCTTGTATGTCCTCGTGGTGAATGTTTTATCAAAGCTGTGGATAGCTCTGGTCAAATAAAGTCTAGCAGTTTTATAGCTGACATCATTGGCGACGCAGTTGAGGAACTTTGAAAAGAAAATGTTGTCCAAGTAATCATGGACAATGCCAAAAATTGTAGGGCTGCAGGTAGAATACTTGAAAGTCGCTTCTCTCACCTATATAGTGCTGGTTGCAGTACACACAGCTTGAACTTGGTATTGCAAGATTGGTACAAGAGGGAGGACACAGAGTGGTTCAAATGGATAGTAGACAATGCTCGCTTAATAGTCAAGTTTGTTTTGAAGCGTCAGAGGGTTCTTGACATGTACTGTCAGAGGAGGTCTACTATGTTAAAACTGCCGTGCGAAACTAGATTTTGCACCAACTACTATACGATAGAATCACTAATAAAAAATAAGAATGCTGTGATGGAGACATTTGTTTGTGCCACTTTTTCAGAATGGGAGGTTGGTCAAAGGGAGAAGATAAAAAGCAAAATAGGGGTGATCAGAGATCTACTAGCTGATCGCCACTTTTGGGATGATGTGGTGGATGTGCACAATGTCATGATGTCAATTATGCTCGCATTACGCCAACTCGATTCTGCCTTGCCTAACATAGGTAAGGTGTGGATGGCTTGGTGGACTGTTCAAGAAAGCCTTGCAAATCTAGAGGAGCCCCATGAGCCAATTTTGAAGCCTTGGAAGACACCATTCACTCAAAAGAGGAGAGAAATTTTGAGAAAGTATGTGCATGGTCGATGGGTTGGAGCACATAGTCCACTACACAGCGTAGATTTCTTATTGGATACAGAGTATTGGGCAATGGAAATATACAAACTTGATGAGGAGGTGCTGGAAGACTTTTATGATGTGATAGGCAGGTTTTATGATGATCTTGATGAGCATGCATCAACTGTTACTGATCTTACGAAGTTTAAACTCAAAGAGGGTAAGTTTGATACAAAATTTGTGCAGAAACTTGCCACGGAGCAACCAGCGTGTGGAAGTGGTGGATGATGAATGGTGGTAGTGCGCCCACCCTTAAACGCCTAGCTGTTAGAATCCTAGCCCAATGTGCATCCAATTCAAGTTCTGAGAGAAACTGGAGTACATATAAATATGTACATTCCACCATCAGAAACCGCCTTGTAAATTCAAGAGCTGAAAAATTGGTGTATATGTACTGCAACCATCGGCTATTGGCAAGAGTGCAAGCTGAGAACTACAAAGAGGAGATGCCGCGCTGGACTTATGATGTAACCAATGATGAGGTGGACGAAGACAGTGAGCTGCAAGGGGAATCTCATGAAGTAGAAACTACATGTTCTTTAGAAGAGATTGAAGAGAATTTGGAAATTGAACCAACTTTGACCTGTCGCAGCAAGCAACCGTGGTTTAATTAATAGATTATCGAATCCATTGAGTGACTTCTGGTTAAGTTCAGAAATTGTTTATCTTATAAGCTGTTTTTATATTTAGTTTAAGGTTTAGACATTTGCTTAATAATAAAAAAAGCCCTTAAAAACCTTTACAAGGCCACAAATCACTATTAAAGCTTCATAATATACAAAGCCCTAACAAATCGTTGCTTTATCACATATCATAATTGAAGCTGAAGTGAAGACAATTCACAATTCACTAATAAATTCTTGCAAGACAACGAGTAAATGTTTTCAAATGTTACAAAAACTATCCAAGTGATAGTGAAATATTTGTGAGAATATCTTCATTCTCCTGTTCAAGCTGACCTTTAAGCTTATTATAGTCTTCATACATTTTGAACATTGCATATAGCTTTTTGGATATCTCAAACTCACATATAGCACAATGAAAGTTATTCATCATGCTTTGCATCAAGCATGATATATGATACATATGTCCGCATGGCAAGCTGAAGTGACCACACCACTCATGAAAGAATGATCTACATATGGGGCAAGGACCACCGTGCTCACCAGAAGCTGGAGGGGCCTCAATAGATGTTGGGTGCTCAATCAATGTGGCAGCATTTTGTTTTTTTATAGTCGCCTCTAAATCTTTTACGTGGCGAGATAGCACCTTCACCTCCCTTTGCAAGTCTCTATTTAGGGTTTCTTCTGCATGAGAGCCTTGTGTAGCTTGTGATGCTTGCCTGAGTTGTGTTTGAAGCTCCTCCTTAACTTGGTGCACTTCCATTGATGCACCTTCTAGTGCCAATGACATCTCTTGCCGTGTGACGGTGATTGGAGTACTGCGAATGTCCTCAACCGTCATGTGAGGTGTCCTTGAGCTAAAGTCCGTTGCTTCACCCAAGACATAATGCATGTATAACATCTTGGCAAACCACAATGGACAATCCATATGATGCATAGGATGACCCATAACATCGAGATATATGTTCTCTCCATTGTCTCGTATGTCTGCATTAATGCATTGTGATAGCTTGAGTCGGCCTTTCTTGATGTTGTTATCTGCAACGCCTGGCCATATAAATTTCACCATTTCTCGGTCAATCCTAGTGTTCACCTCTTTCCATTGTGTACCAACTAGGTTGGCCCACTGGGAGCAACTAGGAGCAATTCGAGCGGTGTCGTTCACTCCACCGCCTTGACACATGGATCTGAGACGCTCAAAAGCGCGCTTAGCCCTTTGATTATCATTATCCATATCCTGATTAAACACTATAGTTCAGTTACGGCATACAAACTTAATGATAATCAATTGCTATAAGAGTAAACACCATTTTACGACAATCAATTACTATAATTTTAACCACCATTTTACGACAATCAATTGATATTAGAATAACCACCATCTTACAACAATCAATTGATATAAGAATAAGCACCATTTTTTAAATCAATGAATGACAATCAGTAACTCCACGTGGCTTATTGCTTGAAACTTAAGAGAAAAAACAAAACTCATAGAAAATTTGTTGTCTATTGAGATATAACAAAGTTTTTTTATTACTCATACATCATCCATGGCGCATAAAACCCAATTTTTAAAAGTGCTTTTATAAGTCACAAGTCTCAGAAAAACCTGCTTCATAAAGTACATCATATATCCATCAAAAAAAGGCTACACTCATTTCAGAGGGAGGGCGTAAGCATCGTTATGGCTGGGCTTCAAATCTTTCTAATTCTTCGTCCAAAAGTGCCAAGGTCTTTCTTTCTGTGGATTTCTTCCTCACCCAACCTTCCACAACAATCCTAGATATGGCTTGTACCTCCACTGAAACCTTATGTTTGAACCAATCTGTGCTGTAGTAGTCAGAGAACTCTCCACAAAACTTACAAAATTGCCATATCACCCATCCTATTCCGTACACATCTGTGGCCTTGGTCCATGGGCATAAATTCTTGCCATCTAGTAACTCAGGAGCTCGCCAAGGATGAAGCTTTTGCCAGTTTTCATCGGTATTGTTGGTATTTTGTGTCTCTAAGCCAACACACAGAGCCAATCCCCAATCAATTATTCCAATACGGGGAGTGAGATCCTTGGTAAAGTCCAACATGATGTTCCATGGATGGAGATCATTGTGGAACACTCCCTCGTCATGTGCGAATTGCAATGCCTTCACCAAGGCATGGATCAACGTGGGAGCATGATTGCACAGGCTCTTGATACGTGTTTTCTTCTCTTCAGAGGGCTTCTCCTATTTAAAGTCTTTAGGGATGTTTCCTTTCCCCTCTTGATGCGCTACAAGCGTCGTGAAAGAGCCATGTGGAAGGGGCACTCTCTCCATAAGATCACCTAAAGTTCCCCCATGAAAGTAGGGGAATATCAGAAACCATGGCAACGTTACAGAGTGGGAAATACTCCTCACAATACCTCTATGGTTGAGATATACTCCACTTTCTGATGCAAATCTTTTCCACTGATGCTTGGCCTGTCCTTTGAAATCCTTGGCACAATAAGTATTCGTTGCAGGAAGGAAACTGATCCCTTTGATTTGAACTTGCCACCCTGTGCCATAAGCCCCTGAACCAAGTTTCTTGATCTTCTTAATGGACTTATTTGGAATGCCCAAAGTCATACTACATTCAGAATTTTATAAACTGCTCTCCAGGTGACTGACAGAAGCAGTAGAACCCGATGTTCCCTCAATGGCAGCCTCCTCAATGAACGGTTCTCCAACTTGGCTGCTCCCCATAACTCTGGTGATAGCCATTCGCATTTTCTTGCTTAGGCCAAACTGTGTGTCTATGTGGGATGCTCGCCTTGACCTCTCCTTTTCAACTCTCCATCTCGCGTTTCAATGCTCTAGCTTACCCTTGTGTACTTCTTGAGGGCATTCCTCTTTCAAATCAGAGGCCACCTTGGGCAAATTGCCTACCCAACTGCTCAGTAATGAGATTATTGATTCGGTTGTTTTGTCTGGATATAACAACAAAATTTTGCGGGCAATCTCACTGTATAATGATTGCAATCTAGACTTATCTGCAACAATCTGCGCTATATCGTCGAGATCTAGTGCACTAACGATTGTAATCAACAATTGTCTAATTTTCTTTTTGAACTCTATCATTGAAGTAGCAGAAGAATCCATTTTGCCTGCAATGGTATTATTGCAAACAACACATTGTGAAATATAACTATGTGCCACTCCATTTGGATCTTTTCTACGTGAAAGAAAACGTGCAGTATAGACCATAGATCTCGTACGCTTGGGCAATGACACACCTAATCGCAATTGCAACCATGTGCCAATGCCTCACCGTACAATAACTTACAAACAGATGCTCCTGTCATTCTAGCAGCAACACACCTAGTCGCATTTGCAACCATGTGCCGAAGCATGAATGACTGGGAGAAACATAAAACATAGTCACCCTACGCTTTTGCAATGACACACCTAGCCACAATTGCAACCATGTGCTAGTGCATCCACGCATGGTGACTTATTTCAAACAGATGCTCCTGTCATTCTAGCAGCAACACACCTAGTCGCAATTGCAACCATGTGCCGAAGCATGAATGACTGGGAGAAACATAAAACATAGTCACCCTACTCTTTTGCAATGAACCTAGCCGAATTGCAACCATGTGCCACTGCATCCAGGCACGGTGACTTCTTTCAAACAGATGCTACCGTCAATCTAGCAGCAACACACCTAGTCACAATTGCAACCATGTGCCGAAGCATGAATGATTGGGAGCAACATAAAACATAGTCATCCTACGCTTTTGCAATGACACACCCAGTCGCAATTGCAACCATGTGCCAGTGCATCCATGCACGATGTCTTATTTCAAGATTCAAGCATATGAAACATTATGAAATTATTTGAGCACACATTCATGCATTAGATGCTACCGTCAATCTAGCAGCAACACACCTAGTTGCAATTGCAACCATGTGCCGAAGCATGAATGACGGGAAGCAACATAAACGATAGTCATCTTGCATTTTTGCAATGACACACCTAGCCGCAATTGCAACCATGTGACAGTGCATCCACGCACGGTGACTTCTTTCAAACAGATGCTCCTGTCATTCTAGCAGCAACACACCTAGTCGCATTTGCAACCATGTTCCGAAGCATGAATGACTGAGAGCAACATAAAACATAGTCACCCTACGATTTTGCAATGACACACCTAGCCGCAATTGCAACCATGTGCCAGTGCATCCACGCACGGTGACTTCTTTCAAACAGATGCTCCTGTCATTCTAGCAGCAACACACCTAGTGGCAATTGCAACCATGTGCCAAAGCATGAATGACTGGGAGGAATATAAAACATAATCATCGTATTGTTTTGCAATGACACACCTAGCCGCAATTGCAACCATATGCCAGTGCATCCACGTACGATGATTTGATAAAAGAAATTTTATACCTTTAAGTTTTAACGCAAAAAACTCAAAGAAACATCTATAAAATAAGGAAGGGATTAAAAAATTACTGCTACACTACTTTGAGAATGTGGAAAGCTGCCAGAAAGTTTGGTGAAGAAGATTTTTCAATGTACCTCTCTTGTGAAAAAGACAAGCACCGGCGTTGTGTTTATATAGCCACGGCGGGCCCGGCGGGTCATTTACTTTGCTCGGCGGGCCTCGAGCCGGTCTCCAAGTCTCCTTGCAGGTCAAAAAAGATGAATGTCAATTAACATAATATTTGTTATTTTTCATTTCTATTGTTATTAACCTGAAATTATAGTATGATCACGTCATTTTGAAGTCCCTGATAATGCGAAATCCAAATAACATAAAACATGCATGCACCCAAGAACCTTCAAACCTCAGGACATTTATACATTTCTTTTTCATTCTCTGGATTACATTAATCTTTGCAGGACAAGGCCTTCTACCATATGGCCCGCACATATGTCCGACAATAAGAACATTCACACCAAACAGTGACTTTTGGCCAGACAAGGTAAGGTTCACCTCTTCCAACCTTGACAAGATATTATCACAATCATTGATATGGTTTTCCACATACTTGCGGCACCCCCTTGAGTCCAGAGCCATATCTATATCATTTACATCACATCCTTTGATTGGCACATTATCAAGGAAAGGCATTGTAGTTTGAGGTATGAAGTCATGTAGGACTTTGTTCATACCATTCATCATATGTGCGACTGAATTAGTTGCCCCCTGAGGTAAGGTGCACATCCACTATGACATTTGGAGCACATTACTGCTCAGATAGACGCAGAAAAACAAAGGAAAAGGTTAAGGCAAAAATTCTCGGGAGCGGTAATGCTGGAGTCAATCCTCGCGGTAATGGTCCTTCAGCAATTCACGCGGTAACTAGCCCGGCTACATTTTCGCGTTTATTTCCACACTTTTTACCACCAGTATTACCGCGATGATTACCGCAACCGGGAGTATTTAAAAAAGAGAAGCAAATGACCATTTGGATGGTCCTTGGTTGGTAGAACCCATCCAAATGGTCATTTGCCTTTTTTTTCTTATACATTTAATAAATAAAAAAACAACAATTTCATTGCACCAAAACTTTGGACCAAAATCAAATGTTTAATTATATTGGAGAAAACTGTTCAAAAACAACAATTTCATTGCACCAAAACTTTGGACCAAAACAAAACGTTTAATTATATTGGAGAAACTGTTCATTATTACAAAATTGCCCAAATAGGCGATGCATGGCGGCTATACAACTGTGGCCAAAAGAAGACTTTGGGCCAAAATCAAGTGTTTAATTATATTGGATATTACAAAATTGCCCAAATAGGCGATACATGGAGGCTATACAACTGTGGCGAAAAGAAGACGTGCGCGCGGGCCCAAAAACACTTGGAGGATTGAGCTACTCGGATCCTGGGACCTCTCAAGGGACTCCTTGAATCTGGAAAACGAAAAAACAACAAAACCTTTAATTAATACAAATGGATACATAAAGCTGCATGCAATGATTTTAAAAAAAAAGTTCACACTTACAGGCTGTAGTGTACGACATGCATTTTCAAATTCTTCGCGATTGATTTTGTTGTTTTCATACAGCTAGCACCATGTCTGATATTCGGAGTGGCTCTCTCTGTATCTCTGGATCTCTCGGCTTGGACGGGTCATAGTAATATTTTGCTGTATATCAATTAAAAAATATCACAAACCTAACCTTATTACCACAAATTAAATCAATTCAAATGAAAATACGCACACTCACAAATTTATCTTTCCATGCTGCTTTTCTGCCCGAGCCGTAATTCGTGGGCATTTGCTGCGCCCTCGCCTCCACCTGCCGAGTGTGTGCCCTAGCACCTGTTGCTCTCTCGTCCTCCAGCTCGCCCTGGGCTTTCTCCCACTCCTCGTCGTGAACATTTCCAAGGCGATAGTTGTGACCCTCAGATTCAAATGCTCGCTTTTCCGCCCTTCGCACACTGGAATTCTTATTTTTCAAGAAATTCTTGATGTATTCCTCAAGCCACTACCTGGAGAACTCTTCCACTTGTGGATTAGGGAACTGCATAAGCAATGTCGTGTGAATGTACGTCACGCCGGCTGGGTCCTTATCTTTGAAAGATTTAAAGCAATCTTGGTATGTCGAGTGGATCAGCTGGTTAAGGTGCCCTCGAAATGTCCTCCCCAAAGAGGAACCTAGATCCACCTCCCCCCCATGATGTATACAATAGTAGTTGCCACGAGCGTCCGGGGCGGGTGCATCGCGGTCCTCATCCTCATGTGGAGCTCTAAGGGGTGAGCGAGGAGGTCGGGGTGTAAGAGGAGGTGAATCTATAGCACTGCCCCCTCTACCACCAAAGCAGCACGAGACACTACCTCGACGAGAGCGTGAGCCACCACTACGGGAAGAGCGCTGGCCACCCGAAGAGCGCTGGCCCGAGCTCGAACCGCTGGGTGGTGTAGGCGACGGATAACTCGACGGTGTGGGCATGGATCTCTGTGAATGCAAGGTGGAGGGAGCTACGGGTGACGGGAAAGTCGAGGGTAAGGTGGAGGGAGGCCCATTGGGAGGCACACTCTGCACGATCGGAGTGCCGGCGCCCGGTGTCGCAAGCGGTGAGAGCCCATAGGCAGCCAATTGTGCTGGTGTGTACCGCCCTCGAAGACTCTGCTGCGAGGATAGCCTCTCTGCTTGGGTGCGGTATGCCCTCTCGATGTCGGGGTTGTGTACTGCATCTCAGAACTATCGAAAGCCGAAGGTGGATTGTGACTGGTGGGAGGAAGACTGCGAGTAGTAAGCATCACAAGCGTCCTCGTAAGAGAGGCCCTCAGCGAGAAAGTCCTCTATGGATCGATAGCCGGGCGTGGAAGAGGAGGCCATATCCTACAATTTCACAAAAAAAGGGACCTTAATTAACAGTGGATTCTAGTCAAAGTGAGATTCTTCCTTGCATAGGATTCCTCCTTGGATAGGATTCCTCCCTGCGTAAGATCCTCCCTAGAGAGGTATGCACACACTAACGCTTGAATTAGTGTGTGCTTGGGCACAAATTAGTGTGTGGAAACACACTAATGCATGCACACACTAATGCAAGCATTAGTGTGTGTGTGTATAATGCATGCATTGTGCCTAAAATAGTGTGTGAAAACACACTAATTAGTGCACACGCACACACTAATGCAAGCATTAGTGTGTGTTAGAGAGGTATGCACACACTAACGCTTGCATTAGTGTGTGCTTGGGCACAAATTAGTGTGTGGACACACTAATGCAAGCATTAGTGTGTGTTAGAGAGGTATGCACACACTAACGCTTGCATTAGTGTGTGCTTGGGCACAAATTACTGTGTGGAAACACACTAATGCGTGCACAATCACACACTAATGCAATTATTAGTGTGTGTATAATGCATGCACACACTAATGCTTGCATTAGTGTGTGCTTGGACACAAATTAGTGTGTAGAAACTAACTAATGCGTGTGTGTATAATGCATGCACACACTAATATGGACATTAGTGTGTAATAACTAGCTAGTGCAGCATTAGTGTGTAATTTGTGCACAAAATAATGTGTAAAAACTAACTAGTGCGGCATTAGTGTGTAATTTGTGCACAAAATAGTGTGTAAAAACTAACTAATGCATGCACACACTAATGCTTGCATTAGTGTGTGCTTGTGCATGCATTAGTGTGTTTACACACTAATTCATGCACAAGCACACCCTAATGCAAGCATTAGTGTGTGCTTGTAATGCATGTACGCACTAATGCGGGCATTAGTGTGTGATTGTGCAGAAAATAGTGTGTTTTCACACACTATTTTGTGAACAATCACACATTAATGAAAGCATCAGTGTGTGTATAATGCATGCACACACTAATGCAAGCATTAGTGTGTGATTGTGCACAAAATTGTGTGTGTGTGTGTGTGTGTACAATGTGTGTGTGTGCGTGTGTGTACAATGTGTGTGCATGTTAGTGCATGTGTGTGTATGCATTGTGCGTGTGTGTGCAATGTGTGTGTGCATGTTAGTGCATGTGTGTGTATGCATTGTGTGTGTGCGTGCAATGTGTATGCATTGTGTGTGTGTGCATGTGTGTGTGTATGTGTTTGTGTGTGTGTGTGTAGAAGAACGAGAAGAAAGAGAGAGAGTTTGAGCACTTACATTCGTGACCTTGGTCGCTTGGATATGGTGGGGATGGAGATGAAGAGAGTAATAGAGGTTGGAGATGGAGAGGGATAAGGAGAGAGAGCTTGGAGATGGAGAGGGAAACAGGCCCGCACAGAAGAGGAGGTCGATTTTGAATTTTTGGCATTCAATTTCGTGGGGGCATGCAGGTGCCCCCTTTATATAAAAAATTTTTCCTGAAATATTACTTCGTATATTACCGCGCCAGTTACCGCCGGTATTACCGCCAGTATTACCGCGAAAATCTTCCTGATGAGACATTGAGGTTACGTCGACTGCATGACCTCTTGTACCCACTCCCCTCTATCTTTAATGAGTGTCAGTCATGTCAGTACCAACATTCTTGATTTTCCTTTTTCTTATTTAATTTTTTCTTATTTAGTGTGTGGTCGTGTGTGCAGGACGATTGGGATGACGTGGGTCCGCCGGTTGGCACGGAACGAACTCGATGGTTGAGCGAGTGATTACCATGTCCATGTACGCGATGTAAGCGTGTAATTGCACATCTTCGACGTATATGCTTGGATCACATGGATGATTATGGGATATGGGACGATCCGAGAAAACGCGCTCGAATGGAAACTAGCGATCCGAGGGTTTTGGCATCCATTGATGTCGCTCCCCATTGGAGTGTGATCGGGGGCGGAGGCGGGAGGAGGACAGAAGAGCGATTGCGCCAGGAAGCAGTCATGGGAGGGGGGTCACACCCGCCGTCCGATGTGGGTGGGTCCACACGAGCGCATGCGCATCCTACATCCACCACATATGGGGATCTCCCCACCACCCCGCCCCACATGGAGGTGGAGGAAGATCATTTGCACAATATGATTGAGGATCTTCTTGCACGTGAGGCGGCGAAGAGTGTGAGCCTGAGTGTGCATGTGAAGAAGCCGCCCAAAAAACCAAAGATTCATTGCTAGAGGCAGCACACACCGCTCTTTACGAGGGATGCTCCTACTCCATATTACAAGCGTCTCTTGAGATCTTGAATATTCAAGCAATGTTTGGATGGAGCAATGCAGGGGTTGATGCACTATTGAGGTACGTTTAAGTGTAATAAGTGTAAGTTGTGAGTTTTTTTCATGGTTATATGCAATAACAAGTGTTATTTAATTATGTCATACGCTATTAGGCAAGATGATGCCTAAAGGCAATCATCTTCTAGAAAATCGAAGGAAGGCACGACAGGTGGTGACAGGGCTTGGGATGGACTATGATCGCATGCATGCATGTGTCAATGATTGCGTGCTATTCCACAATGAACATGCAGGGCTTGATGCTTGCCCCGAGTGTGGAGAATCAAGGTACAAAGAGGGAATGCAAGGAACCACAATACCTCGCAAGGTTCTTCGTCATTTTCCCCTCATTCCCCTTCATCAAGCACATGTTCAGCACCAAAGGAACACGCGAGCTTCTTACATGGCATATGAAAAATCGCTCCACCGATGGGGTTATGAGAGTGCCAGCTGACTCGCCGGCATGGCAACACATTGATCAGACATGGACGGAGTTTAGAGAAGAGCCTCGTCACTTGAGGCTTGGTCTGGCTAGTGATGGGGTAAACCCATTTGGGCATCGGTCTACCTCATGGAGTACTTGGCCAGTGGTTGTTGTGAACTACAACATTCCACCATGGGAGTCAACCAAGAAGGGGAACATTTTGCTCTCTCTTCTAGTCCCAGGAAAACACAAGGTGAAGAACATGGATGTATATTTAGCACCTTTGATTGAAGAGCTTCAAGAGCTATGGAACGGCATAGATGTTTTTGATGTATCAAGACCACTTCGTGATCGGCGCACAATGATTAAGTGCGTTCTCATGTGGACCATGCATGATTACCCCGGGCTTGGAGAGATTTTTGGTAAGCTTATACTTTGTGATTCTCTTTAATGTCTTTTCATTGGTCACTTATATGCGGTTATGTCTTTTGTTTTTGTAAGACTATCGACATCTGGACATAGGGCATGCCCAACTTGTGGACCCTCACTCGTGACAGAGAGACCCTCTCTACTTGGTAAGGTGATCTACCCCAATAACCATCGCTTCTTGCCGCCCACACATCCATCTTATGCTCCACCGTGCAATGGGATGGAGCCACTCCATTGGACCATGGCGGATTGGGCAAGACATTGGAATGAGCATCACAACACATTGCCTCCTCCCAATGATCCACCTAGGGGTATGTCTAGGTACTCTATTTTCTTATCACTACCCTATTGGGCTTCATTAAAAATCCAACACCTATTGGATCCAATGCATGTGTTCAAAAATGTTGGGCAAGCTATATGGGATCACATAGTAGGCAAGAAAGATTCATTGGGGGCTAGAGAGGACATGAGGGCCATAAGGAGGCTCCCTCCTTTGGCCACACCTCGCATGGGGCCTTGGGGAAAGATGGTTCTTCCAAAGGCACCTTGGATTCTATCAAGGGTGGATCAAGAGCGGATGAAACAAGTCCGTTGCATCCATCCGTACTCGAACAGGTTATATGTGTTCTCTCAAGGGTGCCTTCACTAAAACTAAGAAAGGAGGATCCACACAATTGTATGGGCTCAAATCCCATGATTGGCACAAGGTTCTTCAGGTAATGTGTGTGTGTGTATGTGAGTGTATGTGGTTTAGGGTTCTGGATACTAAAAAGACTTTTTGTTTGTGCAATAGTTTGTGCTTCCAATTAGCATTAGTGGATTTGCGGACATGAAGGTAAAGACTGCAATATTCAAGGTGGGAGAAGTTGTCAGGTATAGAACATTTGATCCTCCCTCCTAAACTTTACTTTGAAGACTAACTTTACTATGAAGATTATGAAGGGTTTTTTGGTTACAGGTTTGTGAGTTCCAAAGAAATCGAAGTTTCAGCCATTCCAACAGCTCGACTTCTAGCGATTGAAGCAACTTGTGCTATTGAGGATGCATTCCTAAGTTCTATCCTTGTTAGCCAAGTTCACCTATTGCTCCATCTTGTTGAGGAGATAGCCATTTGTGGTGTGGTTCACTCCAGGTGGATGTTCTGTCTTGAGAGGTTCCTAAAGACCTTGAAAGACTTTGTAAGGCTATGATCACAACTAGAGGTATTCATCGATCTTAAGCGTTAAACCTTATTAGGATTGGATTGTATTCACAATGCTTTTTATTAGTTACTTTAATCACTAATGGTTTCATGTACATGTGTTCAGGCAAGCATGGCAGAGGGTTGGATTGTACAAGAGGCTTTTGTGTATGTCTCTCAATATCTTTTCACAATAGACCCATCATTGCCTCGTTTAAAGACGGAGGGAGAGGATCCAAAAAAACACGCAAACATTCCAAGTGGGAAAGATTCTCTCTTGATTTTGGATAGGGAATTTCAAGCCATAGTCAACAACCATTGTCTACTCAATGCTCCCATCATGGGCAAATGGGTGGATATGTATGTGGAGGTGCGTACAATGAGAGAAAGGGAGAGGGAAGCATGGAAGAGGTCGCATGGCGGTAGGCGAGCACCTCCCTTTCCTAAAGAGCTTGCCAAATACCCTGATCTAATTCCAGTTGGGTGGATACACAATGCCATGACCAAGGCCAAGGCACAAGGAGAACAAACAAGCCCTAAAGAATGGGAGTACGGGCGAGGATGTCTACCAAGGGTAATATACTCAATGTGTTTAGTGTGTGTGTGCGAGTGTGTGTATGTGTGTCACCTCTCTCTCTCTCTCTCTCTCTCTCTCTCTCTCTCTCTCATCTATCTTGATTGGTTTTTGTAGGTCTTCACATTCAACTCTATGTGGTCCGAAGGACGTCATTTTCGAACCCGCAAGATAGATGAGCGTCGAACCACTCACGATAGTGGAGTTATGGGCAAACTTTGACACGACAACATAAGAGGTGAGGAAATGTGGAGCAATATAAAGGATAATCAAAGTGGATTTCAGAACATTTCACAAATATCTCTTTGACTGTCGATGGTTTGCGGGTGAGGTTAAGAGACATGAGAATGGACCCTATATGGTAGACTCCGGGCAATTTCATCGCGGGAAGACCGACAACTTGGTGCAACCTAGTAGTTGTGAGCATGTAAAGTCCATGTGCAACTCATTAAAACATTATATGATACATACAAAACTACATTCATATTGTTATTTGCTCTACCACCTACGGGTGTTTTATGTGCCTTGTATATATCGAAGACGACTATGGTATGTTATTCCAGTCACACCACGGAGCAGATCTATCTTTGCAGGTACGAACATAGAGACTTTGGGAGATCCCACCATACCATCTCAAGAAGACGCCAATGACGATGATACAGTTGAGGTCGAGGAGAACCAACCATTCCCAATAACCAACCATAGTGAGGAGGAGGACGAGGATGGAGAGGATGATGATGATTCAATAGGAGAAGCTATAGAGTATGAATCAACAGATTTAGTTGTTGATTTAGCTACCATGGGGTTGGTTGACATAGATGTAAGCACTTGTAGAGATCTCTTGGAGGATGAAAATTAATAAATATCTTTTGGATTTTGACTTCTTTCTCTACTTATGCTGTACAAAAGGGCTATTTGTTTATGAATGCAAGACAATACAATTTTGATCATCGTTCGCTTGCCATTTCCATATGAATGCATAGTTGACATAAGATTTTGAGGTGGAAACAAAATATTTTTGTTTATAGAATCTCATGGAGTACAAATGAGCAGAGTAGGAGAATCATACCAATAGATGAGGCAAGAAAAGAGAAGAGAGATACTAAAAATCCCAATGAGAATGGGATTTCTTACACTCCGTGCAAAAAGTGGGTGACAATACAATTTTGATCATCGTTCGCTTGCCATTTCCATATGAATGCATAGTTGACATAAGATTTTGAAGTGGAAACAAAATATTTTTTGATATATAATCTCATGGAGTACAAATGAGTAGAGTAGGAGAATCATACCAATAGATGAGGCAAGAAAAGAGAAGAGAGGTACTAAAAATCCCAATGAGAATGGGATTTCTTACACTCCATGCAAAAAGGGGGTATCAATTTCTGAAAAGTAACAAAATAGAATAGGATTTATAGAAAGAGAAAAGTGGGAGAGGAATGGGCCACTTGGATTCTTTTCCGGGTGCGGTAATTTGGGCGGTTATGATAGCGGTAATAAATGCGGTAATACTCGCGGTAAAACTGGGAAACACTCCAGTGGGTCTGCACCATACAATTTGTTGAGATGTAGAGAGAAAGAGAGAGAGACAAGACAAGAGACACACCATATACGCTCCCAAAGACTGATTCATATTGAGGACAAGATACAAATATATAGGTGAGACCAAGTTGAGTAGAGTGAGCCATATATAGCTCCAACACCCCCACTCAAACAAAGGTCTCTAGCTTTGGATGAAAAAACCCTTGGGGAGTTCAAGGGAAAAACCCAAGCCCCTATACAATGTGAAAATATGAACCAGCGATGATGATGTGAAAGTGAATTGTGCATCTATGTACAAATATTCAAGTGACTTAGAGATCACAATGTGAAAATGTGGAGTGTGCATAGTGCATGGTACCTAAAATTTTACAATGTCATATGTACAAAGCTATTACAATAGCAAAGAAGCTAATCTAGAAAGAGTGAGGTCGAAGCAACTCCAAGCTCCGAGCGCAAGAGGATGAAACGTGACTCGTTGAGGCCTTTGGTCAAAATGTCTGCAATCATCTGGTCACTTGGACAATGTTCAACCATAATGGTTCCTTTGCGTACTTCATACCTGACATAATGATAATGGACAACAATGTGCTTTGACTTATTATGTTGAACATAGTCTTTTGCAAGACTAATAGCACTTTGGTTGTCACACCGCAAGGGTGTGCTAGAAAGAGGAGAGTGACCAATATCAACCAGCATTTGTCGAAGCCAAATCAACTCACGAGCTGCAAGTGATGCCGCAACATATTCTGACTCAGTCGTAGAAACTGCAACACAACGTTGTTTCTTGCTAGTCCAAGAAACGAGACAACCATTTATAAAGAAGCAATTTCCACTAGTAGATCGCATAGATAAATGTGAGCTTGCCCAGTCTGCATCTGTGCAACCAAAAAGAGAAAGAGATTGCATAGAATCCGATGTGAGTTGTCGTCGATAGACTAAACCAAAATCTGTAGTGCCTTTCAAGTATTTCAACACACGCTTTGCAGCAGACCAATGCTTAAGAGAACGACATGCAAGATGTTGTCCAAGATAATTAGCAGCAAACAGAATATCAGGACGAGTGTTCATGCCAACAAACTGAAGACATCCAATCAAGTTAGCATAAGGTTGATTTGTGACAAGTTGACCGCCATTGTCAGAAGTGTTCTTCGTAGAGCTCTCAAGACAAGGTGTGTTGGCTGAATGTGCAGATTCCATACCAAATTTTTGAATAGTATCTACAATAAACTTTGACTGTCGAAGGAATAAAATACCTTTTGTACGGTTCCGTTGGATTTGAATGCCAAGACACGAGCTCTCTAAGATCCACCATATCAAATGCAGAAGACAATAACTTTTTCACTTGCTGAAGAAATCCCAAATCATTGGAAACAAGGATGGTATCATCCACATAAAGAGAAAGAATCACAAAGCTTCTACCTTGGCGTTTTATGTATAAGTTGGGGTCTGACGAGCAAGAGATGAATCCTTTAGAGGTGAGAACAAGATCAAATTTTGTATACCAGGCTTGCGTAGCTTGTTTGAGACCATATAGTGCCTTATGGAGTTGAGCAACAAGGTCTTCTTTACCTAGAATAACAAACCCTTCTGGTTGTTCCATATAAATTTCCTCTTCCAAGTCACCATTAAGAAAAGCAGTTCGCACATCCATTTGATGAGCTTCTAAATCAAATTGAATAGCAAATGCCAATAAAACTCGAACACTTGTAATGCAAACAACTGGTGAAAAAGTCTCTTGATAATCAACACCAGCTACTTGGGAGTAACCTTTTGCAACTAAACGCACCTTGAACTTGTCAAAAGATCCATCTGCTTTTACTTTTGTCTTATACACCCACTTACATTTAATAGCTGTACAACTAGGAGGTAATTCAGTTAGTATCCATTTACCTTTACAGATAAGAGAATCGTACTCTGCTTCCATATTTTCTTGCCATTGATCCTTTTGTGGTGAAGAGCTAGCTTCATCATAAGTAACGTTGAAAAAGCATTATCAGCAATATCGTCATCATAAACATGACATGAGCCATGTTCAAAATCAATAGGCAGATCAACAAAAATATCAATATCATCATTGGCAACATTCAGAATGGATGGTTGTGAAGAGGAAAGTTGCTCTATAGGAAGAGTTTCATCTTCTGAAAGAAATGGAAAAGCTTGAAGCAATGATTTAGTATCATCAGAATCATCCATGGACCATGAGCCTCCCATAAGCTGTTCGTTAAAAGTAGCATCACGATTCACAATTACTTTCTTGGAGGAAGGGTCATAGAATTTGTAGCCTTTGGAAGTGTCAGAATATCCAATAAAAATAACTTTAAGACCAGGAGCATCAAGCTTTGTTCGTGTTTCTTTGGGAACATGAATATAAGCAATACATCCAAAGGTTCGAAAATGAGATACAGAAGGAATGTCACCTGTCCATGTTGTGATGGGTATCTTACCAGAGGGTGCAATAGTAGGAAGATGATTCTGAATAAATACTGTTGTCAAAGTAGCTTTAGCCCAAAAAACGCGAGATAAGCCAGAATGAATCAGCATACATCTTACAGCATTGAGAATAGTGCGATTCTTTTGTTCAGCAACACCGTTCTGTTGAGGCGAATATGGAATAGTGTGTTCATGATGAATTCCACTGTCAGCACAGTAACTCACAAACTCTCGAGAAACATATTCGCCTCCATTGTCACTACGAAGCTTCTTAAGGCGACGAACAGTTTGAAGTTCCGCAGCCTTGTGGAATTGTTTGAAAACAGATAAGGATTCAGATTTTTGTCTAAGTAGAAATACAGTCGTATACCTTGAGAAATCATCAATGAAAGTAATGAAGTAGCGATATTGTGATCTCGAAGAAGGTAGAGGTCCACATATATCAGTATGAACAAGATCCAATATGTCATGAGAATGAGTTGTATTTGAAAGAGGAAAGGGTTTGCGATTGTGTTTCCCAAGAGCACAAAATTCACAAATTTCCATATGAGGATGGGCTTTAACATCCATGCCATGAACAAGATCATGACGTTGAAGATCAAGGAGTTTTGAGAAATCAGCCTGAACAAAACGGTGATGCCATACTTTGCAATCATGATCACCTCGAGCAGTGACAACATTTGCTACAGCATCATTGAGAGAGAGTTCAAACAAATTACCATTTCGAGGAGCAGTGGCTATAGTCTGTCCATCTTTCTCAATTCGGCATTTGGTATGATCAAATCCAACAAACAGACCAAGATCAACAAGTCTAGCAACTGAAAGAAGATTACAGTTAAGATCTGGTACATGTAATACTCATCACAAAATTCGAGTGGAAGAAGATAAGGTACCAAGATATAAGTCTCCAATACCCTTTACTTGACAAGTAGTATCATCAGCAAGATAAACAACACGTTGAACTGGCAGTGGATGATAGTTATGGAGCCACTTAGACTGATATGTCATATTTCCTGTAGCACTAGAATCGACAATAAAAAGTGATCCATCGTGTACATGAAGTATTCTGTCTGGAGCAACTGAACATAGGACGCAGCTTGTTTCTCGTACAATGTTGTTTCGATGTTCAGTAGCATATGCTCTATTTCGATCTGTGTCGAATCGACGCTTATAGCACATATGAGTGGGATGATCGGATCGTCCACAATATTCACAAGAAGAAGAAGAAGAGTCTCTAGATAAACGTGGTTGTTTCGTAGTAATATTGTGTTCTTCATCATATTGACGTGCCCAACAATCATCTTCAATATGGCCATTTCTGTTGCAGTAAGAATATTGCTTATTAGGAAATTTCAGATGAGAGAAATTATTACCGCGACGGCCACCTCTGCGGTTTCCTAGTTGAAATGGACGCCTTCAAGCATAAAAGCACGTTCCATCTATTGTGACTCAGTCTCTTGTTGTGAAATCATAGCTGCATCGTGACCAGCATTACGACGTTCTTGACGTTGAGAGTATTCAATTAAAGATATGCAAGCTTGGTCGAGATCAAGAACATCTTTATTAGAGAGAATAGTAACAATGTTATCATAAGAAGAGTCCTTCACCGTATCAAGGAGAAGTATAATCAGTTGCTTTTGTGGAACAGGATCACCGACAGCAGCAAGTTGATTAATAATAGATTTGAAAGATTCAATATGTCCCGTCATGGCAGTACCAACTTCATATTGTAACTTGTTAAGCAACCCTCTCAAATAAAGTATTTCTGTAACAGATTTCTTCTGAAAGTTTGCAATAAGGTACTTCCATATGTTGTGGGAAGTAGGTAGTTCATACATATCAAGCAAAAGGGAATTAGTAAGAGCACAAAGAATATACCGACGAGATGCTTTATCACGTCGTTGCCAATCCGTATAGGCAACATTCCAATCTTCAAATATAGGTCCTTCAGTGATAAGCACGTTATCATTATCCGTATCAACAGGCTGAGGCGGACAAACACGATTTCCAGGAACAACATCGGAGAGTTTATCTCCTTCAAGAATTAACAACATCTTTGCTTTCCAGCCTGGAAAACCTTGACCTTGGAAAGGAGGAACAAATCGTTGGCCAGAAGGAAAGCTGTTGACGAGAATATTCATAGCCATATCTTGTTGCGAGAAGACGTATAAGATAAGATCGCAGAATTTGCACACCATATATGGTGAAGGCCGCAATTGAGAATGAGAGAGATATGAGGACTGCGTTTTGTCAACGATAAACGTAAGAAGGATGCTCAAGGAACTTCCAAAGATGTGAGAGACGTCACCCAAAAAGGCCAGGGTAAAAGAGACATTAATAATAAAAGAGTCCTCAAAATAGAGTGGCGTGAGACGCAAGATTGATGGCCACAATACGAATAGAAAAAAGCTAAATCTTCTCGAAAAAATTAATGCCAAAATAAGAAAAACGATCGCGGACGCTTCACGAAGAAGTAGGACGAAGAAAGCTGCGTCAAGCTCAATTGCAGTAAAAACAGCATAACTTTCTGCTGCGAACTCCGATTGACATAAACCTAGAACTCAAATCGAAGAGCTCGAGGAGACGAACAAGTTTTGGATGAAAAGTGCCATTGCGCTATGCTCCATCACACTTTTCCCGTTTCTCCAAATTTTGAGCAGAACAACAAGAAAAATTGAGATGAAGTTCACGGTGTCATCAACAAGAAAACGTAATCAACGATTAGATTGATTAGCAATAAACGTCACACAAAACACTAATCATATTCTTCTTAACACAAAACAACCACAGTTAACAAGAATCAATGCTCAAAAATAAAATTTGTAGCAATTTTTGAATCTTACATGCAAATCGCATACACATACTGTTTTGTCACCATGAATTTAATCGGCGCATGATCGTTACTGCTCTGATACCATGTTGAGATGTAGAGAGAAAGAGAGAGAGACGAGACAAGAGACACACCATATACGCTCCCAAAGATTGATTCATATTGAGGACAAGATACAAATATATAGGTGAGACCAAGTTGAGTAGAGTGAGCCATATATAGCTCCAACACAATCTCTCTCTTTCTTGCAGCTCTCTCTCTCCTCTTATGCGGTAATGTTGTGCGGTAACAGCACCATTCTCCCATAGTGATCTTTACTAAACCCAAGGGTGTCCTCATGGTAGTCAGGTCCCTGCTTTCCATTGCTAGTTGGAACTGATCATACCCTGAGTACCAATCTCCCACAGAATATATTGCCCTTCTTACAAATGCCTCTGCAAACTCATCAACAACTGGCCCTATACCCACATTTCTAATTGTCACCTTATTTACAGTTTGCATATCCTGAATAAAGCGTAAAGTACCATTTTTCTTTGGAATAGTGAACCACCTGTTTGAATATGGAGCACAAGAAGGCTCCAAGATACCCATCTTGATCTTTTCATTAAGCAACTCAATGAGTTTGGGCAAATGAGACTTTGGAAGAGGAATAGGCCTCAAGTTCCAAGGTACATGAGGGATAGTGAAGATCACCATAGGAGCAACAATGGATGGATCAACACACCCTATATCATAAGGCTCAAATGCAAAAGCTTTTTCGTGTTTGGCAAGCATGTCTTCAAAGCATATCTTTTCAGCTGTTGTCAAACTTTCCTCGCAACCAACCTTTAACTCCTTCAAAGAATCCTAAGTGAACTTGTGTCCAATCTTGCTTGGGTCACGAAGGCTAGGTTGCAAAGCAGCTTGTTCCATATTATTTGTGTAATCTTTTGGTAGAGGTAATGCCACTGGTTTCACTTTCTTTGCCACATACTTAAATACTTGGTCTCCACTCTTACATCAACACTTTGAGCATTTTTTAAATCCTCAATGACTTTGTACATTTCTATTGAGCATACTTTCACGACCTCACTTCCCATATGCAAATTGCAATCCACTAAAGACTCCAAATCTTGCATAGTATCCACAAAAGAACACTCATCAAACACACCTGCAATGCATTCTTCATCTTCTAGCAAACCATTCATCTTCAAACGTCTTTGTACACTATTTACATGTTGTCGTTCACCCCGCTTTAAGTCCTCACACTCTATAAAAGAAATACATCCATAGTCTGATAATCCTACAAAACCTGTAGAAAATGTTTCCTTTGCATATACATCATGCGAGAACCTTTCTCTTCTTGTACCACTGCAATCCCGCTCTACAATGGTACATGGCCAAAACCCCTCATATCCCTGTAACCTTGAATTATTTATTTGTCTTTGGCAAGGGTTTCTCTCTAAGACTTTCACGGTTCCTTTCATGGTCCACACAAACAGTAAGGAACTGTACTGCATGCTTTCCATCCCTGCTCCTAATCCTTGCATAAGCTGACCTATCATCCATCACCTTGGTTTCCATGCGAGTAGCAATGATCTACGGCTACCGAAGGATAAGAGGGTATGTAGACATCTCCTGCACAAAGAAATTCCAGTCATCTTTCACATCTCCTAGAGTCACCTTAACATTTGGACAAGCTCCGTACAGCTCCCTTGATGAGTTGTTTGCTGCACGAATCATCCATCCATGATTTATATGAATTGGCCATTTTCCTTTTTGCTAAAGACTCTTTGACATGAGGTTAGTTTCTGACCCATGATCTATCAACGCAATGTATGGCTCTTCTAAGTCTCCCACCTTTACTAGCATCTCAGTAGTCGCCCTTGCCCAGTGACTCTTCAAGTAGTAGCTCTTGTGAGTGGTCTCCACTTCATCTTCATCATCCAAGAAGCGAACGTGTTTTACTCCTCCCCTAGACTTGTATCATCCAACAATAGTTTCTTAACCTTGTTTGCCATAGACCTGTACTCCCTGTGCATTTAAAGTCTCTTCTTCGCCCTGTACATGGATAGATTAAGTAAGAGACTGCCACTTCCTTTTTATGATATCAATTATTTCTTCGTGGAATTCCCGCTTTGCTATACCAAGGACCTCACTTAAGGTAAATTCCACCTTACTATTTAGAATCCTCTCTTCCAAAACCTTTTTGAGATCCGTTGCTGCCTCTACATCGGATTGGAGTTTGTAGGCCGGACGCTTTGCTTTGGATTTTGTAGCATCCCTCTTCTTTTCTTTAGAGGCTTCTTGCATAGGCACTTCAGGGACTGGCATCTGTTGCGGGGAAGGTGACCTAAGAGGCACTGTGTCATTTCTACCTCCACTCCTTGTGGGCCGCTTTGAAGGCCCTTCATCCCCATTCTCACGCCTATGCAGTGGCCTCATTTGCTCGACATTTGTCAATGTATGCATGCACTGACAAAGAGTCCACAGGGTCATTCCAACCTGTTTCAAGCCGAATACAATCTCCACCTTCATGTACAACCTCTATAGTCATTTTACCCTTCATGGCAGACTCTATAGCACATGGCCATAGCTCTCCAATACGATTAGACTCCTCTTCTCCAACTTTGACTAGTCCTTTTTTCTTAATAGTATCCACCTTCAACCCATAGGCGGTTGCCTCAACCATTGAGATGGCATGGCTAGTAGCCATGTCCTCAACTAGTTTCTTCATCCTGCCTTTGCCAAAGTTTGTTCCTCAAAGCTTACCTATTTCACTTAAGGGAATTTTTCCATCTTTAAAGAAAACGAGCTCCTTTGTCAAAGAGTCTTTAAAACTTTCACAATCCCTCCTTCCATGGTCAGTACTATCACACCATATGCATCTATTTACAAAGCCTTCTATGTTTTGAGGTCTTTTTCCTATAGATTATCCTGATGGCTTTCCCTTTTCTTCTAGCCTTGTAAGCTTTAACTTGAGCTCTTGCATGCCAGACTCTATAGCACATGGCCATAGCTCTCCAATACGATTAGACTCCTCTTCTCCAACTTTGGCTAGTCCTTTTTCTTAATAGTATCCACCTTCAACCCATAGGCGGTTGCCTCAACCATTGAGATGGCATGGCTAGTAGCCATGTCCTCAACTAGTTTCTTCATCCTGCCTTTGCCAAAGTTTGTTCCTCAGAGCTTACCTATTTCACTTAAGGGAATTTTTCCATCTTTAAAGAAAACGAGCTCCTTTGTCAAAGAGTCTTTAAAACTTTCACAATCCCTCCTTCCATGGTCAGTACTATCACACCATATGCATCTATTTACAAAGCCTTCTATGTTTTGAGGTCTTTTTCCTATAGATTATCCTGATGGCTTTCCCTTTTCTTCTAGCCTTGTAAGCTTTAACTTGAGCTCTTGCATGCCTTTGACAATATCATCTAGGATGGATTTTTCACTCTTTGGAACCACAATCACAAGCTTTATAGGACTCTCGAGAACACTTGGGGATTGAATGGGGTTGACTATCATCTTATCTCTTTGTCGTTGTCGCTTAGCTAGCAGTGAGATTGCGTCATCGACCTCATTCCAATCGGTCATCAAACCCTGTTTCGCATCCGTATCCTCAAGTAGTAGCTCTAACTTTTCTTGAATCTCTTTACCTGTGGCCTGCAAAAAGATCTCTGTCTTCTCCGAGTTTAGGGTAGCCTTTTTAGTTCTTGTAAGTTGATCATAATGGCATTCGAATTCCCTTAGCAGTTCGGTAGGCGAGAGCCACTCTTTTGGCCGAACTACCCACTCTAAGAAATTCCTCTTTGTTACCCTTTCAGAGTCCTCCATAAAATACTCTTCCTTCAAGGATAATTTGAATTCCTCCCAAGTTGCCCCATGCTCATTTCTAATTCCCCTTACATGCTCTCTGAACTCGGGAACCACAACAAGTTTAAAACTTTGCACCATCTTTGCTTCGGGCACTCGATGAAGCTCCATCTCCTTTACATATCCACAAAGATACTTTGTTACATCTTTACCTTTAAATTGTTCCATTTTATTCACCACAAATTGAATCACTTTGGTTGAGGAGAGCTCCCTTCTTTATGCAGCTTGCTGTTGCTGCATAAACACTGCAAAAGCTTGAAACATTTGCATTGTGACTAAATCAAACCAAACCCCCTGTTGCTCTTGTTGCTCCATACCTTTAAACATTTCTTTTGAGACCTTCAATGAAGCTTTTGAACCCTCACCCTAGCCTACTTCGCGTCGGGTTCACCAAAAATGTGTCAAGAAGTGTGCAGTGCGACTAGGAAAGCGCCGGGCCTCTGACTGTGAGGATTCGTAGCAAAATCAAGCAAGGCGTAGATGATTTGAAGCTAAAAACACACTAAAAAATTCCATCCATGAAAACTCCACTTTGAAAAAGAACCAATACTAACTCAAAACTCTTGTGTGTGTGAAGATTAGGTGTAGCCTCGCTCCCAATTGCACAGATGCAGTGCTCATTCGACCTGTTAAAACTCGTAAATATACGCTTAGATTCTTCGTGGTGACCATTTCATGGAATATTCAGTACTTCATTAGAGAATCCCAAGTAGTTATTTGAAGAGGTTAAACCCTGATTGGAGGCCTCACAACCTCAACCATGTAGTGGAAGCAGCACGGGATTGCACTAGCACCCTATAAAGGAATGGATGTATCTCCTTGATCATATGCCCAAATGAGCTCATTCTTGGATCTAAAATTTCCCACACAGCTTGATAAATAACTCCATCGTCATTGATGTAGCATTTTGAGCTATGTTTAGGCTATTTTTGACCATTCTAAGGCCATTTTTAGCCCAAAAATATCATTTTTTGCCCGTAAGAAGCCCAAATGAGCTGGGAAAAAAACCCTAAAATTATGAAAAAATCCCATTGGGCTCAAATTTCATGTTGAACCTCATTGTCCCACTTAGTAAGCACTTTGGACACGTCTTTTATGCCAGCGCATGAAACCTGCTATTTTTGGCCGAGATTACCCGCATTGAACTTTCTAGGCCAAATGAGCATGCCACTTCGAAACACTTTACATTTGTAAATTCATAAAGAAAATTAGGAATATATTTATGTGAAAAATCATTCCATGGCGCCACGTGTAGGGCCTCGTCCGCCGGGCAAGGTATGTACACGACTGCAACCGTGACATTCATTTTCGTATATATCACACTATGTACATTGTAGCATTTGGCCCCACACATCATAAAAATTAAGAGTGAGGTAGATATCTTAATCTCACATTATGAATGTGCCATGGCATAACACCGTATTGAGGTAGATCTATAATCACATTTCTATAACTTAACCCTTGCTCACGTTTATTCTCTCATATTAAATGATCAATTTGTTATGAGAAAATCATTTGGGTTGGTTAGATATTAGATTTTATGACATTACCTATCTCTTGAAATCATAGTCGTCCTCTTTGACTATGAGGTAGAAGAGATAAAGCCTTAGTTATTAGTCAATCTTACTTAGCGGGTAGAGGATCCTTTTTTACCGTACAACATCTTTCCAAGATGGATGACTAATCCATTTGGTGCTTGGGAGATATAGCCGCCGCCGCATGGCTACTCCATAGTCCATTTCATTCTCACAAAGTAGAGTGACAAATTCTACTTGATGTTTGGGAGACATCATCATCATAAACATGATTCTAGGCATGCATACTATTTAAATTTTTGTACAATCAAAAGAGAATTAGTCTTTTAAGACAGAAACATTGGTCATTTAAAAGAAATTTGTACATTTGCTAATCTAATGTAGCATTGTACGCATTGACAAGGTTCATACTATCCTTAAGCTGTATTCCTTGCATCCATCTAGCATCTTCAAAAGGATAATTTTTGAACTTAATAAGATACCATCAGATAATATTACCATGTCGTAGTACCTTGTCTTCATGCCATGCCAAAGGATAGCTTTCGGTTGTTGCACCTCTTCTTAGTCTTCAATTTTGGGAGGTCCTTCAATAATTGGTTCATTTGGTGGATCTCCTTTGTAGGACTTAAGTAGGCTCACATGAAAATCATTGTGTCTGAGACAATAATTGGGCAACTTAAGTTGATAATCCATCTCATTGATGAGCTTCAAGATTTGGAAAGGACCATAGTATCTTTTTACTAGCTTAACATAATACTTTTGATGGCCCGTAGGATTTTTGCCCGTCATTTGCCTCAACCAAGCCTTGGGAAACTTTAGTAAGACCCAATCATTTTCTTTGAGCATTAAGGCCCTTCTGTGCTTGTCTTCATCAGATTTTTGCCTTTGTTGAGAGATGGATATAGCCTTCTTAATCTTTTGAAAAGATTCTTGTAGGTCATGGCCATTCTCATCGTCGATAGAAAACATCTTCCCATGTACTTTAGGTAGAAAGGGACTTTTAGGTCTTCCCTCAATGATTTCAAAAGGTGCTTTTCACGGGTATAGAAGTATGTATATTATTATTGTAGGTATACTCTACGAAAGGGCGGTGGTAATGTGTGTGATAGTCTCCACCCAACCGTGCTATCTTATAGCCTCCCCCTAGCGTACACACTATCCGGCCGTGCCGGTGGCCTTGCGCATAGGACCCATGTCCTTACATTACCCCAGAAGCATTTTCGTCCTCAAAAAGAACGTAGGAAAATGTTTCTATGTGCGGAGACATTCTCCCATGTAGAACCTTCTTCAGATCTATCTAGCCATTTTACCAAAACCTGTCGTTTGACATGATGTCTGGTGCGAAGCTCATGAGAATCCAAAATCTTTTCAGGCTCGTGAGGAATGCTTGGCGGTGCGATAAGATCAACCAACACACCTGTGTCAATGACATTATCATTCCGTCCTAGCTGTTTTTATAAACGGCTAACATGAAAAACAGGATGAACTCATGAGTGATCTGGAAGAGATAACTGATAGGCCACTTGACCTATACATTTGAGAATGGTAAATAGTCCACAATAGCGTGGTGAAAGTTTAGTAAGACGTCGATGCTCATCTGCGTACTTTTTATATCGATCTTGATCTTTCTTAACATTCTGTCGAGCAACTCGAAGCATGTCAAAATGTTCTTGGAGAAAATCCTTCGCTTGTTGTATCTTCTCCTTAGCCAACCCCAATGTAACGGGTGATCTAGGTTGAAATCCATACAAAAGCATAAATGGACTAAACCCTGTAGTCAAATGCTTTGAACTATTATAAGAAAATTCCAATATAGGTAAGTAGTGATTATCAAACTTTCGATCTCTGTCACTAATGATACTAGCTAGAAGACCATAGAGTCTATATGCTCTACAAATAGCCGTGCTAATTCCGGTGTCTTAACCGTAGTCTTAGTGGGAATGAATCAACCCATCTTTGTGAGATGGTCTACAATTACCCAAGTGGCATCATGGCCATGATTTGTAGACCTTGTGGAATCTCTAAAGGATGTAAAAGGCCGCCTACCTTGAGGTGCTTTGCCTTATTAACTTGGCACTGTTCGCAGTTTAGTACATACTCTTGAACATCATGATGTAAGTCCGGCCAATAAAATTGCCGTTGAACTAAGGCATACGTCTTACGAATACCTGGATTACCAGCACCTGGACTATCATGACACTCAAATAAGATTTGGCGCCTAGTGTCTGAGTCCTTTGGCACAGATACTCTACCTTTGTGGAGTAAGTAGCCATTATCAATGGAAAATTTCTTCCATCGCTTAAGCTCTTCCTGAGTAGGGGTGGAGCTCTGTGTGTTGGAGTTTTTATCTGCGCGTGCAGAGACATGTTGATCTGGCTGTTCAGAGACATGTGAGTGTGAGGGATCCCTTTTTAAAACTGCACTCCACACTTTAGCATATAATTGATCTTGTGCACACTTGCCATGTAATGACTCCAAAAATCCACTCTTTAGTTCTGTGTGAGCAAGTGAGTTTATCTAAGGCATCCGACTTAGTGCATCCGCTACTACCTTATATCGTCCCTTGCGATATCATAGCTTACAATCATAATCTTGAAGGATTTCTACCCATCTAGCTTTACAACCCTTCAAGTCTGTTTGAGTAGTTAACCATTTGATACTCTCATGGTCAAAAACTACCTTAAACTCGGCACCATATAAATAGTGTCGCCACTTTCGTAAAGCGTGAATTATGGCATAGAGCTCTCTCTCATAGACATAATAATTCTATTGAGATCTATCTAACTTTTTACTTTAAAAGGCTATAGGTCTTCCCTCCTGGAGAAGTACCGCACCAATGGATTTATCACTAGCATCAATCTCTACCACAAACGGCTTAAGTGGGTCTACGATTGCTAGGATGGGAGCAGTTGTTATAGCTACCTTGAGGTGTTCAAAATTGCGTTTTTGGGCTTCTTCCCAAGAAAAGGTCTTACCTTTTGCTTTAGGTTGATCCGTCATAGGAATAGTGATTTTTGCATAGTCACCGCTATATTTTTGATAAAATCCAGCCATGCGTAAAAATATTTGAAGCTCCTCAACCGTGTTGGGATGTGGCCATCAAAGAATGGAAACGACCTTGTCAGTGTTCATCTTGATGCCAGAATAAGAGATCACATGACTGAGGTAATGTATCTATGTTTTAAAGAAATCGCACTTGCTTTGCTTAGCATACAGCGCGTGAGCTCGTAGCTGTTCAAACACTAATCGTAAGTGTTCTATGTGTTCATCTTTAGTCTTACTGTAAATGAGAATATCATCAAGGAAAACCACAACAAATTTTCCGAGATAGGGACATAAGACAGTATCCATGAGTGTCATAAATGTAGCTGGAGCATTGGTTACACCAAAAGGCATAACCAAAAATTCAAAATGCCCAAACCGTGTTCTAAAGCCAGTTTTGGAGATATCTTGTAGTAGGATACGTACCTGGTGGTATCCTGTATGAAGATCTATCTTTGTATAGTATCTTGCCCCATGGACTTGATCAAACAACTCATCCACTCGAGGTAGAGGATACTTGTTCTTGATGGTTATCGCATTTAATCCGTGACAATCTACGCATATGCGCATAGTACCATCTTTCTTTTTTACCAATATAATTAGTGATGCCCAAGGCGAAGTGCTAGGTCTAATGAAACCACGAGCGAGGTAGTCAGCCAATTGACTTTCAACCTCCTTGGCTTCTTTAGGACTCATACGATAAGGTGGTTTACTCACCGGTTTAGTACTTGGCAAGACATCTATGCCATGTTGGACATCACATGTAGGAGGTAAACCCGGTGGTAAATCACTTGAGAATACATCACTATACTCCATGAGTAAGTGAGTTAGCTTTTGGCATGCAAAAGGAGAAAATAAACTAGAGTTATGATGGGATGGAGAATCTTGTAATTCTTGTAATGTTTGTTTTACAACAGTTGCACGTGGCTCTATAGAATTAAAATTGAGAGCACTTTTCTCGTTAGATTTGTTAACACTTTTTTTATTAGTAGAATTCATTCACTTTGCATACCATTACTAGAATTCACCGCACTTTGCTCTTGAGAATTCACAAGACTTGGAGACAAGCAGTAACACAAAAAGACTTCATCTATTGAATTTGATTTCTGCAAAATAAAAAGCTCAGTTGTACGTATAAGAGGTGCAGATGGTATATTATTCTCACCAAGCAAAAGCACATGTTTACCATTGGCCATAAAGGATAAGGAGTTGTGTTCATAACTAGTGTGCAATGTGTTCCTAAACCATGTAGCCACTCCCGTCCTAAAACTACATTAGCACGGTCCATGTTCATAACTTGGAAGTCAAGGGTCATCGTATGATCTTGAACAATAAGCTCAACCCCTTCAAATACCGTGTCCCATACTTCTTTATCATTCCCAGACATCTGCTCCACCACATACTTGTGAGAGCAGGGAGTCTGTGTAAGCTTCAATTCCTTGACTAGCTTATAGTTCAAGAAGTTACGAGTTGCACCATCATCTACTAAAATATGAATACATTGTCCATTAATAGTGCCATGCATGCGAATCAAATCATGGGGGCCAAAGGTGGGCTGCCACATTGAAGCAGGCACACAATACTTGTGCTTTTCTTCCATATGAAGAACCTCTACAACACAATATTTAGGAGTTGAATCTAATGTGAGGTGTTGAACTCTGTGCATGGCCTTTTCTTTGCCTTGCAAAAGAGGAAAATATTTCTTGTTATGCTGGTTCAAAAGACATCTTAAACACAAATTGTGTTTCTTTGCACGGTAGGTAGATTGTCTCTTATTCCTCTTGGAACCTGTGGGAGATCTACCTCGCCATTGGCTCTTAGCAAAAGTATTCTTAGGTAGGGAACATTTCCTTTCCTCTCTTGGTCATCATCATATCTTTGTGCATGACTAATGTCTTCTTCCAAAGTTTTTGGATGTTGGGTCTTGACATGAAGACGTTAGTCTTTGTCAAGACCCCTATTAAAACCCTGTATCTTTTGGAATTCATCTAGACCTTCTAGTTTTAATATGATTTCCCGATACTTTGAAAGGTACTGTGTGAGAGAGAGGCCAGACATGCGGCATGCATCCCATGCTAACCAATTATTATCTTCTTCATTGGAGTCTAAAAACTCTTTGGAAAAAGAAGCTCGAAACGCAGCCCAAGACGGAGGACAAGCATCTATTGGAAATGTCATCCACCACTTATAGGCCTTACCTTTAACAGATAGACTTGTTTCCACACGCGTCTTTATATCCGGGGTGTGTCTCAATCTATGAATATCACTCCATTTGTGTAAGAACTTATTGATAGCATCCTTGTTGCGATCACGCTCTTCCCCGTGAAACTGAGGATTGGTGATATTCTTAAGTAATGCATTGATACCTTTTGCATCTTCTGCAACACGTGTCTCTTGGACTCCTTGAGTCGTGCGAGCTTGGTTCCCTTGAATCGTGCCACTTGGGGCTCCTTGAGTTGTCTGTGAATTCATAAATTTCACAAGTAACTTTGTAAGATTGGTAACATTTTCATTGAGTGCAGAGAGGTTTCTTTCAAGTACGCTTTGGTGATGTTTGAAAGTCTTGAAAGAAGCCATATCTACAAGCCCATGATCTCCTAGATCATCATCATCATGCATATTAGTATAAGCAGCACCCGTGGTGCCCTGATTTTGATCTACGTGCTCAAAATCAAACGTGTGTGTAGGTGGGATATCCTCATTGGCCATGGTAAACACACACTAATGCAAAGAGAAAAAAAGAAACGACAACTTGTACCTTGAGAAATTGAAGTCTTTGTGTTTTGTATGCTCCGTGATTTGCGTTGCATGCGAACCTCGCCTTGCGGGAATTTGAGCACTTCATGTAAGAACACCTTTGATGATTCTTCACAAAAACTCATCGTTTTTGTGAAGGCTTTTCTTCACTTTGAAGCTACCTCCTTGATGAAAAAAGAATTTTTGGAGGAAAACTTGACTTCCTCCAAGAAGTGAAAAGGAAGGGTAAAGCTACCTCCTTGAAGTTTAAAGCTTTCCCTTTCCTTCTAGTTTTCCTTTCAACACAAGCAGACTATTGTTACTTGCTATACATAACAAGGGCCAATTGCTTGATGGTAAAGTGTTGGCCTCTTACCCTCATGGGGTGGGTTCAACCCTCCTTCATGCAAGGGTTAAGCGGTCCTTCCTACGCGTGCAACCAATTGAATACTTCGGATCCTTGGTGCCATCGAGTTGTCGGTCAAGTTTTCCTTGGTTACCCGCCTTGGTCATGCGTGGTGGGGGGCGTAGATGGGGGGATCGGCCGACGTCCCTGTCTGCGAAACGTGGGAGAGAAGTAGGGCGTCACACACATAGGCAAGCCGCTTTTAGCCTCCTCCCAAAAATAGCTCGGATACCAGTGAAAGAGCGGTGGTAATGCGTGTGCTAGTCTCCACCCAACCGTGCTATCTTATAGCCTCACCCTAGTGTACACACTGTCCAGACATGCCGGTGGCCTTGCCCATAGGACCCATGTCCTTACACTCTACAAGAGGTAAGTACTTTTTTCATTGTGAGCATCAATCTACTTTTGTAACATAAGTCTTTAGTAGATCGAGTATCGTAAGATTGGCTATCTCACTTTGGCCATCCGTTTGTGGGTGATAGGCCAAAGAGAAATTCAATCTTATTCCTAGATTTTCAAAGTGACCTTTCCAAAAACTGCTAGTCATTCTAGGATCTCTATCTAACACGATGGATGTTGATAATGGATTAATTTAATTTGAGGTGCTATCTATCTAGAAAGTTGTCTCATGAGCTGAAAAAAACTCGACATTTTTTTGGAATATCAATTCCATCTTTAACCTTGTCCTTGCACAACATTGGAATTCATGTTTGTGAGGTCTATAATGCTAGAGAACTATCTTTAGTAGTCCTCAACATGTCCTGATGGTTCTAGGGAGAAATAAATATTAAAGTTGTAAGTTATGACCAAATTACAAAAAAGGTCAAATCCTGTTTTTTAGCCAATTTTAGCACTTCTATGATTTTTTGGTGGATTTCATGATATCCAAATGCATTTTTGATTTTCTATGTTGCATATTGTAACATAAAGATAATATTCCTTAAGTTTTGGGGCACCTAATACCCTATTTTGCATAGTACACAACGATGGTTGATTTTTTCAATTATAGAAGAAAACGAAACATTCCAGTATATCAAGTATAGCTTTTTCAATATTGTTAGTTTCTTGTGACAACTACATGCATTTTGTAGGTAGTAACCATATCTAGTCATAAGGATCAAATTTGGCTAGATATTGAATAGTTTCTATGGGATTCTATAACTCATAGTGTTGAACCCAGTTTTTTCATGTTTGTTGTATTTAGCACTTCATCTTTGTCCCCAAGATTCCCCTTGGTAAGAGATGTATTATTCTTTTGACATGCTCCATGGCTCCTTATGAACATAAAGGACAATAGGGAACTAAGAAAACATGCATATATTATTTGTATTGAGCGTGGCTATAGAAACTTTGATGATAGGTTTGTAGAATGGTAAAAATTCAACTTTTTTGTACCGATTTATTTTGGCAAAACAAAAAATAGTGAGTGAGAAGCAATCATATGTTCTGATCACCAACCCATTGAAGTTAACTAGGGAATTTATATCAAGTCCTACAAAAATACCTAATCTTATTTTTATGCAACAAAACGTAAGAAATGACTGTTTTGATGAAAATGTAGTGGTCCATCAACTTTGGAGGCTTGGTGTGATCAAAAGATGAGAAAATTTACAAGTTTCTTATTTTTCCTATGTGTAGTAGGCCTTGAACTATAACCTCATGAAAGGATTTTACAAAATGAGTGGATCTACTATGGTTTTGGAGGTTTTTTTCAAAACCCTGAAAGGACACTTTTATGTCCTGTTAGGTTACCAACCTAGTGTGAATAGTCTTTTTGACAAGAATAAAGTGTGCTTGCTTGCTAAACATAACGACTATTGTCCATTTTCCCACATTCCGATGGATAGACTTGGGTAATCCAAAGATAAAATCCATGGATATAATCTTCCATGGTGAATTTAGGATAGGCAATGGCTGGAGTAATCCAGGTTGCTTTCCTCTATTACTTGGTCTTTTGCATTAGAAAGAGGAAGAGGTCTAGGAGGGCCTCTTTATTTTGCCATGAGATTATAGAGGTGATTAATATTTTGACAAATAGATGCACTCCATGTGTGCAAGAATGGTGGGTTTGTAAGAGAGGTGTAAGAGTGGTCAAAGGATGCACTTTTTTTAACCAAAAAAAGAGGTGGACAACTATATGATTTTTGGCCCTCCATAACTCCTACATATGATCTCTGATTTGAGCGGAGATTATAGATCCGTAATCTATATGCCAAGCACTTTCCTTAGATATGTTACATGATATGGGTTTTTTTGCTAGATTTCAAATTTCATTTTGGGGAGAAAAATTAAATCCAAATAAACTACTTGTTTTGTATGTTTGAATTCAAAAACTATCCTTTGATTTCTTTCTTAATACTAGAGGTTTGACTCCCTTAAACTGCCAAATAAAGGGGCCCTCCTAGACCCCATTCTCGTCATAATGGGCATACTACATATTTTGAAGCATACTCTTGTATGTCCACTTTCATGGTAGGCCAATAGAAGTACATTTCTACTCCTCAAAGAGTAGATTGAGTATCTCTATGTCCTGCATAGGGAGGAGCATGGGATTCATACATGACTTTGTGACGAAGGAAGTGGGTAACACATAGCCTATTACCGTGGAGAAGATAACCATCCTGCAAGGTGAATGGTTCCTCTTTCTTTCCCAAACCAAGGGCTGATATTATGTCTTTAAAGTCAGGGTTAGTAGCATACTCATCTATCATAGATAATAAATCATTGTGAGTAGCTAAAGACACCGCATTAACTTTTGATCGTCGTGGAAGTTCATCGGCCATTTGATTGTGCTTACCAAAATATTTACCCACATTATTTGTTTGTCAAAACGCTTGGTTTGTGTCATGAAGTACTTGAGACTTTGGTCATCGGTTTGTAAAATAAGTGGAGTCCCCAGTAAATAATGCTTCCATGTGTTTGGGGTATGTAGAGCAGCTAAAAGCTCTTTCTCATAAATGCCTAAGACACATTCATCTGTATTGAGCCTTCGGCTCTCATATGCTATGGAATGTCCTTCATGAAGTAAAATTGCTCCAAGGCATTCATCATAAGCATCACATTGGACCTCAAATGACTTTGAGAGATCTTGAATCATGAGGACTGTTTGGGAGGTAAGCTTCTCTTTGAGCTTCTCAAAAGAATTTTGCTCCTTAGCAGTCCATAAATACTTAACGTTCTTCTTTGTTAAGTCATGTAATGGTCCTGCTATTTGAGAGAATTTTGCTATGAAGCGTCTATAGTATGCACACATACCAATAAAGCTTCTTAGCTCATGTAGATGCCTTGGATCAGGTCATGCTTTTATTACTGGCCTCTAACTTTGATGGATCCATGTATATACCATCTTGAGAGATAATATGACCTAAGTATGGAATCTCTTCGAGAAATAATTCTCTTTTCTTTTGGTTGAGAAAAAGCTTGTTCTCCCTCAATGCTTGAAAAATTACTTGGAGGTGCTGCTTATGTTCCTCCAAAGACTTGGAGTAGATGATGAAATCATCAAAGAACACTCTAGTGAATTTACGGTAGGGTATAAAGATTTTCTTCATTAATTGATTGAACATGGAAAATGTATCAGTCAAGCCAAAAGGCATGACTAGATATTCATAAAGACCAAACATTGTGCAAAATGCGGTCTTTAAGATATCGTCATCCACTATCCTTAATTGATGATAGACACTTTTAAGGTCAATCCTATTGAAGTAGGTGGAGCATTGTAGCTTATCAAACAGATCTTCTAACAAAGGCATAGTAAATCTATTTTTGATAGTGATGTGGTTTAGTACTCAATAATCCACACACATACGGTATGTACCATCTTTCGTTTTCACTAAAAGGACTGGAGAACAAAAGGGAGAGGAGCTAGGTCTCACCATTCCTTTGTCAACCAATTCTTGTACTTGCCTCATGATGTCCTCTTGTTGAGCGGTGAGCTTCCTGGAAGGAGCTCAATGTGATGGTCATCATCCCCTCTTTTTGGAGGTAAGTCCATAGGGATATCATTGATGAATACATCTTGGAATCCTTTTAGAAAATAAGACAAGTCTATCTCTTCTTGATTCCTACCATTTACATTTGATGAAACATTAGGATCTTTTAGGGACTCTTTGATAAAAATTATGTACGTAGAAACAAATCTCTTCATTGATTTATCAAAAGTAGGAGTATTTTCAAGTGGTATAGTACAACCACACTCACTAGCATATATATACATGTTCTTTCCCTTGTAGGTAAAGTAGATTCTCATTTCAGGGAACTTTATGTTGGTAGCCATGCGATCAAACTATAGTGTCCCTAGGATAGCATCCTCCTATTGGAAAAAAGAGATGAAAGTCTTCTTTGTCGACATAGCTTTGGACATGAAGCCTCAACTTCCCAATCAAGTGAGTAATGGAGGCTTGTTAATCGGTTCAACACCAAGAGTAGTAGCTACTATGATGACATTGAGGTGGACATGTATTCTGAGAAGATGCTCAAACCAGGAGACCCAAACACATTCCAAGAGACCATCCAAAAAGTGATGCATGTGGGATATTGGGTCACCATACCCAGTGCTTTTTTGGTGGCTTGGAGAAATTGTGGTAGCTATTCCAGCCTAGACAAGAGGTTACAATGCATGTTGTGACTCGTCGTAGCTCTGGTTGAGAGATGATCTCGCTTAAGAAGCTTGATCCTAACAAGACATATCCTCTGTACGGAATTTGAGGGTGGCCGTAGGCCTCTCTCATCATCAAGGTATAGCTAAACTTAGGTTCCTTTCAAAACTTGTATATGGTTTCTCAATGATCCCTTAGTAGCTTGACTAGAAATTTCACAACGCAGAGATCAAAGTTGTCATTCTTACAGGTTTTTCCTTTATTGGATGATTTGAATAGCAGATTATGAGACATGTCTTATGGGAAAGAGAGAGAGAGAGAGAGAGAGAGAGAGAGAGAGAGAGAGAGAGAGAGAGAGAGAGAGAGAGAGAGAGAGAGAGAGAGAGAGAGAGAGAGAGAGAGAGTCAGCTTGGGTGTGGGCCTCATGAGCATGAACCTCTTCCTCACCCCTCAATACTTTACTTCCTATAATTAACTCTTTAAATGTCCATAGTATGAAGATTACTCCTTCACCAAGCCTATCATATGTTGCTTTGGTGACCTTGCCCTCACTGCCATGATGCAATCCCCCCACTAGGTAGCGTCTTCTTCTACCCCAGCTTGTGACCCTCCTTCAAGTGCGGTTGGCATAAACTCCTCCCATTAGTAATGCAGCAAGGCTACTTGCCGTAATCTCTTGTACCTGTCTGCTCTGTGGTGCAAGAACATAGGAGAGAGGCGAGCGCCGAGAGAGAGAGAGAGAGAGAGAGAGAGAGAGAGAGAGAGAGAGAGAGAGAGAGAGAGAGAGAGAGAGAGAGAGAGAGAGAGAGAGCTATGCTCTATCGAGGGTGTTTAGAATAGAAGATCTACACGTTTGATCCAATAAGGCATGGTCGAATAATTGTATGTTAACTAAAGTGGTCACGGCTTATAATACTTTGCTCTTCAAGGCGGCCTAGTGTTCGGGAAAAAGCTTTAGCCTTGAGCCAGTTGAAAAATCAAAACAACCCGTTGAAGGGAAGGGAAGAAGGAGGAAATGCACTTGAAAATCTTATTGATACTATAATAATGCAACTTCATCGTTGGTATCTTCTCATAAGAATCAAGATATAATATTATTTTGTTATCATGGTTTGCTCATAGCTAGAATTTACCTCATGCTTGGTTTCCAAAATAGAATGAGTGTGTTAATTACAGTGAGTATATTGATTACATGATAAATGTAATCAATACGACCGTTATCGTATTTTACACATTTATCGTATTGATAGCCGTTTTTCGGCTCTCATAAAATATTTTAAGAAGTCACTTCACCCCACAAAAACACCCTAGCACAATGACTAGGCTCGCTTTTTCATTGTAAATAGTGTGCCTGTGTTTAGGGTTTTATCCCATTTTTTAATTAAATCATTGAGCGAGTCATTGGGCTAGGAGACCAAAAAAATAAAATTATAATATTACGGTCCTCTTTACATGTAAATATTTTTAATCAAATAAAGGACCTAAGTATAAAGGGTTATTTTCAAAAAAAAAAGTACTTATGTAAATATATATTCCTAGGTGTGCGTTATCAAGCCTAAGTATGCTAGCTTCCATCGCATGTCATTTCTTACATATATTTTACTATCATTCTATCCCTTAAGCTCAACTCACACACGCCTTGAAAAACCTTTATGTGACTTCATTGTAAAAATCACCAATAACCTTATCGGCTCCGTTATATTTTTCTCCATCCCTCCCAGTTAAATATTCACAAGTACATAGATTTTATCTTCAAATAAATTCCATGAATTACTCAAAGTAGGGAATAACTAAGGGTCCCTTCCCTCATGATTTTCCTCCTTTTATTTTATATATTTTTTGCCACCATGTATCCCATGTGTCCATTTTTCATGACTGGCTAGCCTATCTTTTTACCCCACAAGTATATATTATATTTGATACTATCCTATACCATACATGTGTGCAAGCTCCTTGGCAATATCATGTCATCGTTGATGTATGGGGGGCTCACTTGGAAGACTACAAAGGAAAAAGAATCAAATAGTGGCCCACTTCAAGCTTTATTAGGTGCTGCAGGGACAACTTTCTCCTTGAATTTTGGCACCTTCTTATGATCCGAATTTGAGGATACTTCCAAAAGACAAAACGTAGCTCGTGAGCTGAAGGGTATTTTCCATAAGTTTTTCAGAAATTTTAAAGTCAAAGGCGATTTTACATGAAATTTATGGACGACTTCAAAACTGCCACCTCATACACCCAAAAAATCTTCCTATTTCTCTCACCCTTCCACACACCTACTCACTCTTACACACTCCTCCCTCTCCTTCCCACTCCCAAACCTGCAACTCCCATGTCCTTATTCACCCTCTTCACCATTTCCACTTCTCTCACACCTCCATAGCCTTCATCCTCCATTTCTACACCCTATGTGTCCCCCTTTGTCTCTACATATATGTCCATATTACCATACCCTTTTCAGCTTTGTAAAGAACTTCAAAAAATCAACAAAAATCCAAGGTTAACCTCTGCAAATGAAGGCTTTTATCATGAATTTTCCAAGGTTTGAGGATAACATAGCTTCATCGACACGCACTACTTCGCCATGCTGACCGCTTCTTCTACCGGTGCTGTAAAGAGGTGAATGTCAACTTCTCCAAAGCTTCAAACTCTCTTTACAAGCTCATCCCTTCTCTAACTTTTCTTATCATATATCTCACCATTTGGTGAATGATTTTGTAAATATTTTGTAGTGATAATTACTAACTACTAACCACTAACCTTATTGTAAAATGCACCCTCTACTAGAGTAGGCACTCCCAAATTATTCACTCAATCCTCTCTCCTTTCATCCTCAATAAGTCTCTTCCCTTGAGCCCACATCCATGTGACTCAAAGGACAAGAGAGACCCACCCTCATTTAAAAAAATAAAATAAAAATATGCATAATCTTTTATTCCTTCAAATAAACTTGATTAGGCCTAATCCTAATTGGGGCTTCTAAAACCTATAAATAGAGCCCTTCTCTCCCTTGTAAATCACCACATGATCACACTACACCACACCATTTTCAACACATAACACACCACTCTTCAAGCCTAGTTGTGTAGAGTGTGTGCACTGTGAGTGCTCTATTCCATCACTACACATAAGTGCATGGAGAAGCTTGAAGTTAGTTATGCCATCTAGAGGAGTGGAGTGATACCATACTCTGCATCACACTTGTAGCTTACTCTTATCCATAAATAAGATTCATAGTTTTGGGTGCAATTGTATGCTGCAACTACGACTCTTCTCTCCAAATTGACTTGATAAGTTGGCTCATCAGGTGGTTGAAGGTATATTGTCCTTGAAGTCTATTGTGCTATTTCATGCTTGGTGGTTTGAGGGCTTGTTGAATTGTTTGCCTAAAAAGTCAATTGTAAGAGGGTGCTTGGTGAGAGGGCTCCCGTGACCCTAAGACAATTTGTGTATTGGCAACAAGGTCAAGTTTTGTGTTGTCTCTCTATTTCTCATCAAGATTTGTGTGCATCTAGCCTTTAAAGCTAAGACTGAGTTGCTCAAGTTGATTTGTGCTCTTACCTCTCTCTGGCGTGGTGAATGTTTGTGTTTGGTGTGTGTGGCTATCTTGCATTCCCTCTCTTTGTGCGTTTGAGTATAAGGAGATATCACGTGCGTCCTAGTTTGCATCTACAATTAGATGGTGCCTCTTTTCTTGTTTGGTTTCTGGCTGTGGGTTGTTGTTGTCTCTGATTGTGCTTGCCCCAGCCCCAATTGAGTAGCACGAGAGCCTCGAAGGGTGTTTAGAGGCCGATCTTCTTGTTGCCCGCCCCAGACCGCCTCAGTATTTTACACGATAAATGTGTAAAATACGACCGTTGAGAGTGATTGTGCAGTGGTTTAAGGGGTTGTTTATTTTTTTGAAAACTTGGGTGTATTCCTACAAGTAGGAGAGTCTCTCAAAGAAAAGCAAGAGGGTCTCTGGCTCACGATCCTCTATGTAGAGATCATGTGTGCTCCGTATTAGTCACAGAGGACTTTGTTGACAATGATCTTCGTGGTGATGAGAGCGAGAGCACTAACATTGGCTTGAGGTCATTGAATGAAGTAGATGCTCACATAGCTAGGAGGGAGGCAACCTTGAAATTGGCTCCAATCTTGGTTCCATGGGATTAGTCATCATGGGATTTGAGTTTGATTGTGGGATTAATTTCCAACAATGGAAAACCCGCTTAAACTTTTGCAGTTCACTCTAAGTAATAAACAATGTTTGTAGGGACTTGCTCAAATATTTGGCTGCTTGGAAATACTTGCTCTCCAGTTTGTATAACCCCACCACCTCACATCAAATTCACAATGCAGCACAATGCTTCATAATCTATATTTTGTGTGTAGAAGAGTCCTCCTTTTATAGGCCAAAAGGGTTGCCCTCTCTCATGACACTACAAGAGGTTGTGTGCACTTGTGACATTTTTAGCGATGGAAATACATTGGGTGGTTTTTATACTCCCTGACGTCACTAAGACCATCGCTAATAGCGTCGATACGGGAACGTCGCTATGAGTGTCACTATAACCGTCGCTATATGCATCGCTATCACCGTTGCTATATAGCGACGTTTACAGGATACCTATAGCAACGCTTATAGCGACGTTGCAGAGCCTTATATAGCAATGCCCGATAGTAAAAACATTTGGTGTGGCAGGGCATTGAATGCCCTGCCACCCATCAACCATATTCAATGTTTCAATAATAGAGTAAACCTAAATGAATCCAAGGTAAGCCTAGATTCACCTTTGAAAGAAAGTACAAGATTAGGTATAGACCCAAAGTAGTCACCCACAAGACAATATAATCATTAACTCCATCATTCATAGTATTGTTTGTGGGATAAAGATACAAAAATGACAAAAGTAAATTGATGAAAGTAAATCAATGACAATTGTATACATCATAGGAAAAATCCCTTGATTGTTAAGCTTTGTAAATGTAATAGTTACAACACCATCGCCATTATTGAGAAAATATACATGGTTTTCTAATAGAGTTAAAAAAAGACGTATACACGTCATCTCATGATACATATATTCTATGACAAAAGGAAACTAATGCTATCTAGCTACCGCTAGACTGATGTTGTCTAGTCAGACGTCTCATCGCATCCAAGCGGCATATCTGTCTGATTCTACAAAAAAAACAATAAGACAGCTTTCTATAAGTATGAACATATAATTTACAAAACAATACAAAAAATAGAAAGAGTAAACCCTAATACTAACCATGCTGCCGTGAGAACTCAGAATGTCCATCAGGGCATTGAAGCCCTTCCTGCCTGCGTACTCGCGCTTGTACGATGTGGGGTCACGTCCTGTCATCGACCATTGTTCAAAACATACAAAGAATCCATTATGTTAGAATTTAAAAATCCCTAAACCCTAAACTATCAAACCTAAAGAGAAATGCAAAAACACTTAAGAATTGGACTCAAATGATGCCCACCCCTCGTTCCCCAAGTGGTGCAATCTCCCTGCCTCTACTCGCGCTTTGGATACCTCCTTTTGCTGCTTCCACTTGTGAGGATTCTCGTGTGCTGCTTACTTCGCGTTCTTCCAATCTTCTTTGGCCAGCCAATCTGGTTTGTTTCACCCATGCTTTATTTCTTTTTGCAATGCAATGCTTGTGCTTGCAGTTTTCGCGCATTTGAATCTTCATCAGGTCTTCATTGAAGCGGTCATCCCGTGTTGACACAAGAAACTCATCATGCAACATGTTGATGACTATCTATTTAATTCACTTGGTACTTCACTCTAGGTGTTTAGTATGTAGTGTCTAAACACCTGAGAGAAAAGACCGCGCATGGGCGAGATCACCTTCTTGCCTTCATCATCCAAGATGATGCCGTCGTTGAAGTTGACGGAGTAAGGCAAGCACTCTTGCCTGTGATGCTTGAAACTGGGTGTCCCAACAGGGGTCTCTAGTAGCGTGTCAATGGGGGTACGGACGCCAGGTGTCTCCACTGGAGTCTTGGCCCCAAAACGAGGAGTGTCGATTGGGGTGACTTCCAGAGGAGTAGGTAGTGGTGTGTAGCCAGGAACGGCCGTCAACCGTACAAAACCTGGCATAGATAGTGATGCCGTCGCTGGTGTGGGGGCGGTCAAAGAAGGGGAAGGTAAAGAACCTCGTCAAACACGAGGCGGTGTCGAGGCATCAGAGGCGGCATCCCCACAACAACCGCCACCGCCACCACCGCCACTAGAGCGTCGATGTCTAGATGAGTGCAAAGATCGTCTTGTCGACACCGAATCTTTGGAGCATTATGAATGCTCCAAAATAGAGGGAGACACTAAAGGAGTAGAACGACGTGATGGTGCTCCAGAGCGATGATGATCCTCGTACCACTGCCTCTACCGAGGTGACAAAGAAGATAGAAACTCATCATCATCCATACCTGCATTAAACAGATGAACATTTAATCTTAATACTGAATGGAGAAGATAACATGGACACGTAGCGAGAGAGAGAGAGAGAGAGAGAGAGAGAGAGAGAGAGAGAGAGAGAGAGAGAGAGAGAGAGAGAGAGAGAGAGAGAGAGAGAGAGAGAGAGAGAGAGAGAGAGGACTCATAAAGAGGGAGGGATTCCTATGTAGAGAGATTCTTGTGAAGTTCTTGTGAATTTTTCTCCCGTGTGCATTCTATGTATCTTGTAAAAGCACTGCACTATAGGTGCGATTGAGATTGAGGCTACAATCACAAAGGAGGTGATCTAGATCTAGTTGATCGAGTGAAAGAGACTGTAAGAAGCAGTAGTAGTGCTTCTTAGCGTCTCTTTCATCCTATCACTAGATCTAATGGAGGGACGAGCAGCATCTATGAGCACAGATGGATCACCTCCTTCATGTTTGCAGCCTTAGTCTCCATCGCACTCAGAGCGCAGTGCTCATTGGCGAGGAGTGTCATTTTTTGTGAGAACATACCTAGAGCATACGTACCTGGAGTGGATGCAATGACAATTAGACAGAATCTAAATTTCTCAAGTATAGCCACATGAATACAATATATGTTATAAAATGGAGCAAAATTGTTCAAATACAATGTTTATGGCTTTAAGAGGTCTCTCTCTTATCCTTGCATAGCTCAACATAACTCCCTATATCTATATAGATCTCTCCGTTTAGGCAGATGTCCTCCATTTCATTTTGTATATCCTCTGCATGCACCCCATAGAGAGTAGCAGCTTGATGCTCTTCTGGCACCACCTCAGCGACTTCTGACTGAGCATCTTCTCCAATCTCCTCCATTGATGCTGCTATGATTGGCACATGGTACCCTCATACATCCGTGCACTACGAGGGGCTACCTCTATGACGTACCAGCACTTTGATGCAGACTTTGTAGGATGAAATATCACCTGTCAGAGCCACATAACTTACATGAGAGCTTCCAAGCACATAACTTCTAAAATTGGATAGCCTCCAAGCACATAACTTACTTGTCACAATGCTTGGGTAGTACGAAAGTGTCTCTTAGGTCGGTCCATTTTTTAGTTGAATTCACTTCAAGGAAACCAGATTCTCCTCTGCGGACAGTAGCGTTGCAACCCTCTATGTTTATCTTGAACCATTGCACGTTGAACAAATCCTCTATAATCGATCCTCAAAATATCTTGAAGCGTGACGAAGTAAGTGAGTTCCGCCACCACAAGATCTGCATCAGAGGACCGTCGTCGACTAGACTGTTCAAATTTTTCCATGATTCCACAATCTTGAGTAAAACGCTTTTTGTCGATTCGTTCCACCCTAAAATGTCAACCTTTACACCATGCTACTGTGTATGAATTATACTACAACCAAAAAAGGTTATGAGTGGCCGTTCAAACATCTAGAAATTCACTAGTCGTACATTGCAAACCTACCTTCATCGCGCAGCCCCGAGAGTACTCCCACTCCTCCTCAGTCACTTCTTTACCGCACTGTTGTGCGCTTTTCAATTGTTTGTGCAACCATCCTAAGCTCATGAATGTTGGTAGGCTCTCCAAGCCTGCCAGATAATGCATCGGTGGTCGTCTTCCCCGTCTCCACTCGATATGTGCCCTTTGTTGCTCTTCCTTTGCATCCTCATATTGTGAAATCAACTTTTGCACCAGTGAATTGTGAAGCATGAAAAATCGATTGATTTTAGACTCTAGATCTTCCGTCATCTTCTTCTCAACACCGAGATTGCACATGAAAATCCCAAATATGTGCTCATCATTTATGGTTCTCCATAGCGTGTCCCGGGATTTATCAAATCCATCTAGCCACTCTCTAATGCAAACTAGGGACTCTAATACCAGCCAACCTTCTGCCACCCTACCCTCTGGATGTGCCTTCTGACACACATATCCCTTAAGTGTTTTCATGAAATGTTCTAAAAAGAACATCCATCTGGAATGTATTGTGCCACCTATTTCCACCTCATCAACTATGTGAACAAGAAGATGCACATGAATGGTTATCATGGTAGTAGGAGAGTGTTTCTCAAACATGCACACAAAACCTCCACAACATTTAGTTTGGTGAATGGTATGGAGTCTACATTGGTATCCTTTTGTGAGATCCATTGCACCAACTTTGCAAGTTTGTAGATTGTGTTACGGACTTCAAGAGACAAACATCCCTCAATGGCCACCAGTAGAATAAACTGTAAAACACGTATAGCAATGATATTAAAGTCCACACGCAAATTTGTTACACAATTCCCACTATGATATATTCCACTTCAAACATACCTGTCACATTTTATGCTAGTCGTGTGACTTAAAACTGGCAAGATTTCCTTATTTAGTGAAACACATTCGGAGCGAGTGCATTACGTGAGTGGGGGTCCGCACATATCAAATGGTCTCTTTTACTTTGCATTCTTGGGCTCGTGTGAAAATCCATGGCGCTTTTAGGAGTTTTATTAATCTATCCGATGCTGTCTGTGACCAATATTTCTCCATACGATCCACATTTCTAAGGTCAATCCTGGCTCCCAAAGTATCTTTCTTACCAATCAGATGGTCCCATAGCAAATTACCCACATTCTTGAATATGTGCATTGAATTGATCATGAGTCGGGGCCAATATGGTAACTCGTACCATAGAGAGACTCTCTTCATCCCTGGAGGCAAACCGTCATTACACATCTCCTTCTGTTCTAAGCATGCTTGTGCAGACATCCTTGGTTGCTCTCTTCCCAAAAAGCCGTCGCGTAACACATGATTCTCTGGAAGATACGCTTGATGACCTTTGTAGGTTTGCTTCTTCAATGAGGGCGCCCGACGTGCATTCAGTCTAGGTCCACATCTGACACATGCTCTATATCCGCTTATTTGAATCCCTTCATGTATACACATGACAATAGATAAGCTTGAGAAAAACCAAGACTTATAATGTTGGAGTTTGAGTGTAAATCACCTGAGCATTCTATTAGTCCAGGATAGTCATGCATGGTCCACATTAGAATTCCTCTGATCAAAGAATTATGTTGACCTGTGTGTCGGCTCATATCCACCACTTCTATGCCGATCCACAAATTTTTGTATCTCTTCCAATAGTGGACGAAGATACACATCCATATTGTTCACTTTATACCACCCCGACATAATCAAGCTTAGCCACAGGTGCCCCTTCTTGGTAGTCAACCATGGGGAATGTTGTAGTTGATGATGACAACGGTCCATACATTGTAAAATGTTGATCTTTGACAAAATGGATTTATGCCATCCATAGCCAGGCCTAGGTGAAAATTTTGAGCTTCCCTCGCAAAATCCAGCCATGTTTTGTCTATATGTTTCTAGGCTGCGCAATCTCCAGGAATTCGTAGCACACCATCCGAATATTTATTCTCCTCATGCCATGATGATAGGGTGGCCATGGACTTACATTCAAAGAAATTCTTGATACGAAGAAGCAGAGGAAAATATCGCAAAACCTTTTGTTCCGTGGACATCTACTTGATATCTCTCAGAATCACATTTCAGACACTTCTCCATGTCTATGTATTCCCCTCTAAAAAGAATGCAGTTGTTAGGACAAGCGTGAATCGAATTGTAATCCATTCCCAAGTTTTGCAAGATCTTTCTTGCTTTGTCTCTGGAATCTGGCATCACATTATCAGCTGGCAGTATGTGCTCTATGAGCAATCTACATAGCGAAAAAAATGCGGTACACTTGTGTAAGTAATCTATCAGATCATTATACATCTAGAGTTTTTTATTAAAGTAAACACATTGTCATAGATCATCTGAAAAGCGTTTTGATGCTAGTGTCACTCCATCCAAACTTTGACTGCATGTTGAGAAGAACCAGAAGCACCTTCAATCTAGACACATGTGCTCCATCATACAATGGCGTATTGGCTTCACTTTTCATATCATCATAGATAAGCCTTTGTGAATCCATGATCGTCTCGATCATTTCATCAATATTGGGCTCAAACATTTCTTTGTTGGGAATGTAGTCTGCATGACCAAAGCGCCTACGAACACATCTATTGGGTTGCAAGATTGCTGCCTCTTGGCCAGGGTTAGATTCAGACGAGTTATAATTGGTAGCAACTCGATCTGGATCGAACTCGCCAAATTCGTGAATGTGCCGCAAAGAAACACATCTTGTCATTCACATAACATGCTTGCATTGATTACAATGACATAAGATCCTTGTTGAGAGATAGGTGTTTCGGTTGGACGGCCCCACATGCTCTTCACTAATCATAATGAAGTTAAAAACCTTATAACGTGGACATTAATTTAATCTTATATTGGCATCCCCCGTCTTTTATCTCTCTCTCTCTCTCTCTCTCTCTTTGTTCACACTGTAAACTACCTCACATTCTCTAGTCATGCCCAATCTCCATACACCTCGGTCTAGAGGTGCACGGAGATCAGAACCACCGGGTTATAATCTCGTCTTTATTGGTCAATGCCTATATTTGTGGGTACAAGAAATCTACACACCCATGTCTACATGATAGTGCATGTAGTGGAAAAAACCCCTTTCCCTCTTTTGTAGCTATAGCATTTCACAGCATCTTAACATCTCTTCACAGTAGATCTTTGTTTGAGGGACTACTTAGCACATTACATGTTGGCCTCCAATCTGAGTATCATGCGGTTGGGCTTTCCAACATAAGGTCGCATCCATAGAGAGGAAGAGAGGGATCACCGTTTGTCTAACTCTAATTTTTTAACAGTAATTCCGAAGGTAGACTCTAATATAAAAACTCAATCCAAAATCTAATCTTAAATCTAACCTAATTGAACATCTGGTGATTCACGGCTAGTTGAATATGGTTAGTGTGTGAGTTAATAGGTGTCAAATTTTGATGGGAATATACATATTGTTGTGGAACTAGTGTTTGCTCTTCGAGCAATGTGCGCCTTCATTGACATGCACTAAAATCTAACTTAAATCTAATCTAATCTTAAATCAAACATAAATCTAGATCTAATCTAATTTTAAACTCAAAATAAACCTAAATCTAATTTAATCTTAAATCTAACCTAAACCTAAATTAATATAGTTAATCTTAAATCTAAATCTAATCTAATATTAAACTCAACATAAACCTAAATCTAATCCAATCTTAAATCATAAACCTAAATGTAATCTAACTTAAATCTAGCATAGCTAGTTGATCTTTAATACTTCCCTGATTTTAAATATAACTTAATCTTATTTTAACGTAAATCTAAATTTAACCTAATCTTAAACTCAGCATAAACATAAATCTAAATGTAATCTAACCTAATCTAATTTAAATCTTAACCTAATCTCTCTCTCTCTCTTTGTTTTCTCCCCTTACCTCTCTCTTTCGTCTTCTCCCCCTCTCTCTTTCTCTTTGGTTTTTTATTCTCTCTCTCTTTCTCTTTCTCTTTGCTTTCTCCTCTCTCTCTCTCTCTCCCTCTCTCTCTCTCTCTTTCCCTCTCTCAATGTGTGTGTGTGTGTATGCATTCTTTGTTAATGCATGTGTGTGTGTATGTGTTTTTTGTTTATGTATGTGCTCTCTCTCACTCTCCCTCTTTCTTTCAAAGACACAATGTGTGTGTGTGTGTGTGTGTGTGTGAGAGAGAGAGAGAGAGAGAGAGAGAGAGAGAGAGAGAAAGAGGGGAAGGGAACATGAGAGAGAGGAGACAAAAGGAGCATACCTGGCTCTCCTTCCTCTCCTCGCGCGCGTGTGTGTGTGGGGGGGAGGGGGGGGAGAAAGAGAGAGAGAGGGAGAGCGCGGGTTACCTCTTTGCTTGAGCGCCGAAAACTCAGATCTGAGATCTGAGTTTTTGGGCGCTCTCGATTTGTTTTTTTACCTCTGTCGGCGTCGCTATGTAACAAATAAAATAGCGATGCTGATAGCGACGCCGTGGATTTTTACTTTTGAGCGTCGCACTGCGAGCGTCGCTAATGTGAAGTACCTCTTGTAGTGTGAGAGGCAGCTGTCTGTGTAGCTGCCCTTGTGCTGACAATTCTAAATTGGAATCTCCAATACGCCCATGTGTGGCCGCCCTTGAGAAGACGAGTCCATCTTTGAAATTGACCACTAGCCATTGAATTCGGACACCAGCCAGCTGACCAACAACCGACCATTTTTTGACCACCGTCCGGCCATAATATTCCAAAAAACAGTAATAATTTGGCGAAGTAATTGTGTGTATTTTGGTTTTCAATGAGTGATTTGGTTTTCACGATGGATTCTCCTCATAACAGGGGCCTTACAAATGTGCATTTTTAATACAAAAAATTACAAGGGGTAAATCAAGCTCCATACCTAACAATCTCCCACTTGGAGACTGATCTCCACATCAAACCTGTGATTGCTTTACATCCTGGCTTCTTATCCTTGAATGCCGATTGAAGATGGGCAAAAGATCAACTTCTCCTTGTTGACCACCTTTGTAAACATGTCCGCAAGATTTTCACTTGTATGTTTTTCTAGCTTAAGCTCTCTCTCTTCCAAAAGTGTACGTATGAAGTGATATCTCACCTCATTATGCTTTGTCCTTGAGTGAAAGACTGATCTCTTCACAAGATGGATTGCTCGTTGGATATCATTGTACAAGACACAATTGTCTTGTTTGAATCCAAGATCTTCTAAGAATCTGTGAAGCCACAATGATTTCTTTGTCTACTTCTTTCATTGCTACATACTTTGCTTCCGTGGTAGAAAGTGAGACCACTTTTTGCAGCTTTGAAGCCCAGCTTACTGTTATGCCTCCAACCATGAAGACATAGCTAGTAGTTCTCCTTCAAGTATCTTTGTCAGTTGCCACATCTGCATCAACATACCCTTGAATAAAAATATCAGTCCTCCAAAATACAAAGCACCTATTGTTGTCGCTTTTAGATACCTAAGTATCCACTTCACAGCTTGTTAGTGCTCTTTACGTGGGTTGTTCATACCTACTTACAACTCCCACTGCATGTGCAATGTTTGGCCTTGTCCAGACAATAGCATACATAAGAGAAGCTACTATTGCAAAATATGGAACTTTAGACATATAGGCTATCTCCTCTTGTGTCTTTGGACACATATCCTCAGTTAGTTTAAAGTGACTAGCCAAAGGTGTCAAAACGGTTTTTGCATTTTGCATTGCAAACCTTTCTAGTACCTCCTTGATGTAATCCTCTTCAGATAGCTTTATAGTCTTCTTTGTTTTGTCCCTTGATATCTACATACCAAGTATCCTCTTTGCAGTACCTTAATATTTTATTGAAAAAGATTTAGATAGCTCCTCTTTTAGGTCTTTGATGTCCTGCATGTTAGCACTTACAATCAGCATGTCATTAACATACAACATTAGGATGATGAATTTCCCATCTCCCAGATTCTTTGTGTAGACGCAATGATCTGAGTTGCACCTTCTTAATCCATGATCCGGAACACTTCAAGTACCATTGTCTTTGTGCTTCTTTTAAACCATACAAGCTCTTCTTTAATCTGCAAACCATTTTCTCCTTACCTTTTACTTCATACCCCTTTGGTTGAAGCATATAAATTTCCACCTCTTAGTCACTATGAGGGAATGCCTAATTTATATCCTTTTTCTCAAGATTTAAATCATAAGCAACCACAAGGCTTAAGGCAAGCATAATTGACTTTATTTTTACAACAAGAGAAAAAATTTCATTGAATTCAATACCTTTCTTTTGAGAAAACCCTTTTACCACAAGCCTAAACTTGTACCTTTTCTTACCACCTTCTTCTTCCTTCACCTTGTACACCCATTTGTTTTGGAGTGCCTGCCTACATTTATACAGCTCAACCAACTCCCATGTTTGGTTGCAATGTAATGAGTCCATCTCCACTTGCATGCCCTTTATCCATTCTTCTTTGAATTCATGTTGCATAGCTTCCCCATATGATTCCGGCTCTCCAAAATCTGAGATCAAGAGATGGTTGAAGGAAGAAATAAACCTTTCTACAAATCTACTTGCTCTTGTAGATCTTTGGGGAATAGATTGAGGCCCCTCATTTGGTTGATGTTGTTGTACGTTGTCACCGTTTGCACTCCTTGAGTCTTCACCGTCCTCAAGATCCATGCACTTGTCACCTGTTTCTTTTGTTTGTCTTCTTTTAAAGTAATCTGTATACATATTTTTTTCATTAAAAATGACATCCCTACTTCTAAAGATTTTACCATCTTCAGGTTTCCATAAGCAATACCCAAAGTCACCTTCTCCATAGCCAATGAAGAAACACTTTTTGGACTTTGCATCTAGCTTTGACCTTAGGCTTCTATCTATGTGCATGAAAGCCTCACAACAAAACACTTTGAAAAAAGAATAATTTACCAGTTTACATGTCTATGTCTCCTCTGGAACTCCCCCATCCAATGTCCTTGAGGGTGATCGGTTGATTAAGTACACAGACATACTTACTGCTTCCATGCAAACCTCAAGTGGTAAGCATGTATGTAGCCGCATGCTTTGTGCTTGGTCCAAGATTGTTCCGTTCATCCTTTCAAAAATTCCACTTTTAGGAATTTTACCCTCTTTTGTTTACCATAAACAAAAACTTCACAAAGCTGTAAGTACACTTCTTTCAAACCTGGTAGAAGCTTCTTTGTTAAAAGGATTTACATTCGTTTGGTACTCGGGTGAAAGCATGTTAACCTGTCGTGCTTTTTGTGCTAGTTAGCATTTTCAAGTTAGCACATCTTAGAAAAGTTGGGTGACCGGTAAATTTTTTAACAAATAATATCAAAATTTGTCAGAAAATGTACATTTGGATTCCTTGTTTCAAGAGCTTTCTACTAATATATTATACGTCATAGATCTTGGAGATGTAGCTCATGTTATTGTACTAGTTAGCATATGTCAAAATTGTGCTAGTTAGCATTGTCCGGGACATGAAAAAGCATGACACGTTAACATGCTTTCACCCACTCATATGCCCAAGCCGATAGTGCCACACCGCACTGTCGACTTCTATTGCTATTTTACAAGTTAAAGATTGCATGCTGACAGTACACAAGGAAAGTGTACCAACCTTCTCTCCCTTGGCAAGCACCAAAGATCCTTTTGAGATATTACACCGTTTGTTTTCAAATGCAAAGTTGTGACCTCCTTCATCATCCAATTAGCTTGTAGAGATCATTTTTTTGCAAAGAAAATGGACATGCCTAACATCTTTAAGCTTACATTCATTTATGTTAGTAGTTTTGACACAACACATATCTTTGCCGACAATTTCACAAGCTTCATCATCTCCCAAGTATACATATCCAAAATTATCGTTGGTGTAATCTTGAAAATGTTGCTTGTGTGGTGTCACATTGAATGAAGCTCTGGGATCTACTATCCAAAAATTAGACATATTGTATAATGAGATAATTAGAGCATCTTGCTCTAATTTACTTGCCACATTGGCATCTGATGTTGTCTTGTTGTCTTAAGACTCCGACTCCTTCTTCTTCTTGGACCATCAATCCTTCTTGACGTGGCCCTTCTTGCTGTAGTTCCAACATTCAAAAAATGACTTTGTGCGTGACTTGCTCTGCCTTGAGCGATCATGACCCTTTTGGTTTTTGAACCTCTCCTTAGGCCTTTCTCTTGTTTACACTGACAGTGGAGCACCTGATGATTCACCTGTGCTTATCTTTCACATTTTCTCGCTTAGGAGAACCCCCACAACATCATCAAACTTAAGAGTATTTATGCCAGAGATAGAATTACTTACAGTCATCACAAGGCTGTCCCAACTATCCGGTAGAGATGATAGTATAAGGACAGCTTGCACTTTGTCCATCAAAATTTATTTTCACCGATCGAAGTTGACTTATGCTGGTGTTAAAGTCATTTAGGTGTTTTGCAACTCACACTATAAGAGGAGTAGTCTATAGCGGCTAAAACCATATTAGTGAATTAGGGAATTCTCCAATTCCCACTTTCAAAATGAGCTTACAATTTGACCACATGGAAAAATCTTAGCCAAGGTTTTCAGAGCATGGCTCGAAAGAGATTTTCAAGTACTACCTTGTAGAAGGAGTTGTCTTTTAAAAAGAATTCAAGATTTGTCTATTTGGCCAAATCTTTAAGACATTGGTGACTCTCTAATCATCTCTAAAGTCTCAAACTCTCTAATATAGTGTTGAGCCTAACATTTCCAGGGAAAAACAAAGGAAACTAGAAAGAGAAAATATTGTGTATGCGACAATAACCTCGGCTCATATCGTGGTAGTGGCTTGAAAGCAATAATTACTATAATAGATGTGGTAATATACCCACAACTATTACCACATCCACTGCCGCTTGTATTACCATGCTAATCACCACTAAATGCCTATTCAAAAATAAAGGTCCTCGTTTGGGCCATTGGGTGGCCCAAATGACACCTTTATTTTTTACTTGCATAAAACAATAAAAGATCAATTATTTTTTGAAAGAGTGTACAAAAAAAACAAAGAATTTAATTTGAATTTACTTTACCTTGATAATTTAATGTGCAAAAGATCAACTATTTAAAAAAGCTACAAATAAAATGAAAATAGTTGTATTTACATTGTGCCACATTGGCACTTTATGAAAGTTTGGACAAGTATTGTTCTATCTAATCCTCCTTGTTCTCATCATTGTTTAGAGGCACGTACGTTTGATCACCTTGACTCTACATAAACACAAACTAAATTAAACAGTTATCAACAACTCAAAATAATTGATACAAAATTATTAGTTTAAATTTACCGCTTGTAGTGATCCAACCGCTGCGTCAAAATGCTCGCGAGAGATGTGGTTGTTCTCAAACAACCATAGCCAAGTATGAAATTTTGTATGCCACTCTCGATACTTGACCATCTCTCTGGTTGGTCGAGTAAGAGTGATGTTTTCCTAAGTTAGCAATAACAATAACAAATCATCAACTATAATCTTTATACTCACCGATTTAGGTTGTAATTTAATGAGTCTTACATATTTGTCCTTCCAGATTGCTTTGCCTCACGAGCCATAGTGAGTGGGAGTTTGTCGGGTGCAAGCTTCACATTATTGTTTGTAGGATGAGCCCATTGCAGCCTGATTTCTCTTTTCTTGCATTGCCCATTCCCACTCCGTATCTGCCATATTGTCACCGCAATAGCTCCCTGACTCTGTGAAGCCCTCGTCTCCAAAGGCTGCAACAAATTTTTGAATGAAGGCCAATACTTTGTCGGTGGCACAAAAGATGCCATCATAGGTGAGGAAAGAGATACTCTTTCCTCCCTCTTTGAACTTATTAAGCTTTTGGGACCTTCTCCATGCACGGTATGATTTGTGATGTCCTCCTCTCTTGTATTCTCTAGGAGAATAGCCATAGCTTTCGTCGGAAGAGGAGAAAGGTGAAGACGAAGGAGAAGAGGGTGATCTCTTTCTTGAACTTTTGTTCCTTTGTTTCTTGTCTTCCCTTTGGAGTGACAAGGAGAAGGACTATGTGGTGACAGTTTCCTCTTGGAAGGAGTTGGCGATCGTCTAGACTGTCGTCTTTGTGGAGTTACATCTTCTAAGGAACTTAGGGATTCATTATTTTCTTGTTATTTGGATTCCTCCTCCCATATGGGAGAGAGTATTATTTTGAGGGTCTCATCAAGAGGCCTCCTAAGCTCTCTCTCCTCTTGGAGAGGAAGAAATATTTTATAAGCACTAAGTTGTTGAGTAACTTTGTCTTGCAAAGTAGGGTTTCCCATAGCTTGCTACAACCTAGTAACGAGATAATTGATATACATGGGGGCATCATCATTAGCACCTTCATGTGAAGAATCCAAGTTATCAATGTCCATTCTACTCTCTTGGTTATTGTCAATCGTGCTAACTATACTTATGTGTTTACTTAGTGTATTCTGTGGCAATTCAAAACCTTAGTTGCTACTCTTCCTAGCCTTTGAAAATCAGTACTTAGGTATCTACACCCATTGCTAAAAATGGTTAATTATAGAGAGTAGTGTAGTGGGTCTAACATAGCAAATTTGCGAGAGCTCCTTTCGGACTTCTTATGGCTCAATAATGGTAAATCCTTAGGAAAGTCTAAGAAGACCCCATTATTAAGACCAAAGCTCCCGGGGGGTGCACCATATCCCACATAGTGGGCTCAACAAAACTGATAATAGATCCTAGTCCCACTTACCTTAATATAATTAACAAAATCAACCATTAATAGGCTACTTAAGAACCTCTCTTCTTAAGCAAGAAAAGAGAAACCAAATACTCTAATACCAATGTAATTGAAATGGCCTATGAACTTTGAGAATAGCGGAATTAAGAGAATTAGATTGAGCATTTTTATGAGGCTACTTTGAGAACATAGACTGTGAACTTATTTGATGGTAGTGACATGAACATAGTACTTAATTGACTTGGCATGAGCAACACTTTTGCACGAGAAAGTACGACAATAGATGAGGACCGAACTTACTTGAAGTCGGTCCCCCCTCAACAGGCGTTTGTATTATAGATTCTCCCATCAAGAGAGACTTGGTACTGTACAATCTTTGTGTTCCTTGTGACCTAGGTGATGCAATGAATATGGAAAGATTCATGCATCATGAGCATAACATAAAATTTGCAAAAAGAATTAACTATCCCAAGCCTTAGTCCCAAGGCCTCAAACACCTTCTAAGGTAGAGAAAGCTAGCGGGGAATGAGGGTAGGGAAGAGAAAGAAGAATCATTCATAGGAGAAAGAAATTGTTCCTCACTTACCATTACTTTTCTTGATTAGCATAGTATAATAGCATAGTAATGAAGGTGAAGAAGATGGCAAGCTTAAGCATTAAAGCATGGATCTTGGTGTAAGCTCTCAACTTCTCAACAAGCTTGGAGTGTTAGGAAATAAGAGGTAGCTAATTGAGTAGATTACTTAATGGAGAGAGACAAATTTATATACACTAGATTATAGAGTAGAGAGAGAGAGAGAGAGTACACACGATATACGTGGTTCACCCAATGTGGGCTACGTCCACAGGAAACCAGCCACTCAATGGCTTTAGTACTTCAAAACAAGAAGTAGTTTACAAAGGGATTATACCCTTAATGGAGCTCCCGCCTTGCTTCACTCTCACCACCTCACACTCACCTTGTTGCATCAACTTCACACTATGAAATGTGTGTAGAAATGGCCTCCTTTTATAGGCCAAAAGGGTTGCCCTCTCTTATGAGAGACAACCATGAGTAGCCGCCCTTGTGTGAATAAGTCCAAATCAGACCCTCCAATCCGCCCATGTGTGGCCGCCCTTGAGAAGACAAGTCCGCTTTTGAATTCAGCCACCGGCCATTGAATTCGGCCACCGGCCACCGGCCATTGACTTCCGACCACCGGCCATCGGCCATTGACTACCGGCCACCGGCCAACCGACCGGTTGTTTTCCGACCACTTTCCGGCCGCCGTCCGGCCATAATATTTCGGTGAAAAATAATATTCCGGCGAAAAAAAAAGTCTCGGGGGCCTCCGTCCCCGAGGCCTTTAAAGTTGCCCCTAATTCTTGTCCGTGAAAATTTTGGTTTCCGGTGAGTGATTTTCCTTCACGCACGATGGCTTCTCCTCATAATGGGGGCCTTACAAATGTGCGCTTTTACCACAGAAAATTACAAGGGTAAATCAGGCTCCATACTTAACATGGAGAAGGAGATGGAGCTCTTGCACTTTGCACTTCACACAATGAGAGAGTGTGGGGGTGTGTGGGGGAGAGTATATCCCCTCTCATGCTTGGTCCACCTCTCTCTCTCTCTCTCTCTCTCTCTCTCTTTTGTATTATTTAATTATATCATTTGGACATGTGCCCTCTTTTTTCTCTTTGAAAGAAATAACTAAATTATGTATTTTTATGCATCTAAATTATCATTGGACCCCTTTAAAGCCCATCCAATAGGATTCAAGCACATCATGAGGGCCACATGGGGAGGATCTTGACATGTGTCTTTTATGCTTCTTAAGTCATCATGTTTGAATTGAACACTTCAAGCACCTAATCATTTAAGCATGTAAACCGTTTATGCCTCTTCAAAGGTTATGTTTGAATTCAACACTTCAAGAACATTAGTCATTTAAGCATGAGAAGCACCTCAAGCTTGGTCAAGGTTCCCACAAACACTTTAAGCACTTAGTTAGCAAGCACAAGAAGCACTTCATGCTTGGGTCGGATTCCCCTCTCAAAGTCAGCAGCCCTAGCTTGCCTACGGTCAAAGGACTTTTTAACACAAAATTTTAGAGGTCTTTAATAAAGATAACCCTAAGGTCTTTAAGCTCCATTAGGTAGCATTACTATTTAACAGACCATCTCTCATTTTGACCCCTTTAACCTTGGCCCCGTGTTGAGACAGATCCATAAGCACATGTCTATATTCTAACCCTTGTTCTCATTAATTCTCCCACATTAATCGATCAGTTTAATTTGAGAAAATCATTTGGTTTGGTTAGATATTAGAGTTTATGAAAAGAAAAATTGGCCTCCCTTTTCCTCTTGAGCCCCAAGCCAAGGGATCTCTTTAGATTCCATGTAATGGGTCACTTTTATCAATAGGAATCTTTGAGGATTTCCTCCTTCTCCACTTTCCAAACTCGGGCTCTCTTGCTTGGAGACCACCTAGCAGTAGTCTCTGCAAGGTTCTCCCGTGCACATCGTCACTAAAGGATGTGCTTCATTAAAGACCTCCAAAAGTTAGTGTTAAAAATCCTGGCTGCATACCATCACCCCTCACTGGAATTTGAGCTGATCTCTTTAGATAGCTAATTCCAGTGTAAGAGTTTACAACTACTACTGGTGATTCATTAGTTCAATCCATAGGATTGGAGGAAAGATAGAAACTGAGCTGGAACAATTACATGAACTAAAATACATCTACTGAGAATTAGACAAGTTGAATGACTGGAATTAGTGTTTAGATTCAGATTCAAATTTAGATTCAGATTCAGAAGAAATGGGATACAAAGCATATCTAGATGAGATATACTTGACTACTATATTAGGAATTACAGAGTAAGAGTACAAGTGGGGATAATGTAGCCTAGGAACAGCTTCAAGACTATAATCACACACTAAGAGTAAAGAAGTCAAAAGATAAAACAACCCAAAAAGTATAGCCAATAATTTCCAATCCGATTACAATTTAATGGGTCCTATTTATAGCCTTTTGGAGTTACTATGGACGAACTGTCATGGTAAGTACTAAATGATCCGTTGCTCCGCTTTCCAAGAGCTGGTTCCCACCTAGTGAAACTGCCTCCACCATCTACATCCTTCTCCCCTTTCTTGAATTTTGGTAAGCCTCCAAAATTTCAAAAAACAAAATCCATCGTCTGATCCTTTTGAAACATGGCTTTATACCATATTTCATGCTTGATACCCCCTATAGTTGTAGTTCCAAGGATGTTTGCCAAAGAGATGTCCACACCCAGCTGAAAAAATCCACCGTCTGATTCTAAGACAGCTGGAAATTCCTCCATCAAATACCAAGATGAAACTATCCAGTATCCTTCCACTGAACCCGCTTTCTTTTTCCCTTAGGTCTTGATGATGTCTCCGAAGTCGGAGTGCCAGCATTGTCCTTCTAAATGATTCTATAAATGGGCTCTTGCTCAAGATAATCCCACCTCTCTGTGGTCATTTCTACTTCATAAGGTGTGAGAGGATGATAAGTTTTGGTGTCGGGATCATAGAGCGTGCGTTTGCCTTTTGTGAGACGAGTTCTGACCAGTTTGTGACAATGCAAGGCTGTATGGATCCATCCTTCTAGAAGAGTCTGATTAGTTTTGATCATATCTTCAAAAAGAATCATAGCCATCTCTCCATACTGGGGTCCTAGACCTGGTTTAGCCGTAATGTCCTTTTCAGGCACTTTAGAGGACTCAACAGTGAGTTGCAGCAATTGGTTGGTGATCTTAGTGAGACCTTTGAGCTGAATTTTCCACTGTCCCATACACAGTTTGACCCTCTGCACCTCGTCTCTTAGCTCCTGGAAATCATTCAGTTGGAGAGCGTCATTGAAAAGCGTTTTTGCCAAGTTTTCCATTCCACAGTCAATCGCTCATACCAATCCTGAAGATCATCAGTAATCTTGAAGTATGTGATCCTATCTACTGGTTTTGTGTGTTGAGGATAGAATGTGGAAAAAATCTTGGCAACTCTACCTCTCTTGCTGGTAAAGCATATAGGAGAACTAGGAATCATGCACAAATTCTAAGAAATTAAGGATAGCCTGGTGCTCTTGCTGCATCATCTTTCTGGTTACTTTAACACTAGAATGGTAACCTAACAGGACATAAAAGTGTCCTTTCAGGGTTTTGGAAAAAAATTCCAAAACCATAGTAGATCCACTCATTTTGAAAAATCCTTTCATGATCTTATAGTTCAATAACTACTACATATGGAAAAAATGAGAAACTTGAAATTTTTATCATCCCTTGGTCACTACAAGCCTCGAAAGTTGATGGACCACTGCATTTTGCCCAAAATAGCAATTTCTTACGGTTGATTGCATATAAATAAGAGTGGAGATTTTTGTAGGACATGAGATAAAATGCCCCATTAACTTCAATGGGTTGGTGACCAAAACATATGGTTGCTTTTACCTCACTAATTTTTTTTGGGAAAACAAATAGGTACAAAAAGTTGCATTTTTGTCATTCTGTGGACCTATCATCAATGTTTCTATAGTCACGCTCAATACAGATATTATATACATGTTTTCTTAGTTCCCTTTGGGCCTCTGGATTCAAAAGGAGCCATGGAGCATGTCAAAAGGATAATGGATCTCTTACAATTGGAACCTTGGGGGCAATGATAAAGTGCTAAATACAGCAAACATGAAAAAACTGGGTTTAGCATTATTACCTTTAGAAACCCATAGAAACTACTCAATATCTAGCCGCGTTTGTAGTCTATGATTAGATATGGTCACTACCCACAAAATACACATAATTGGCCTAAGAAACTAGCAATATTCAGAAAGTTATACTTGCTACTCTAAAATGTATCGTATTCTTCAGCAATCAAAAAACTCAACCATCATCATATACCATGCTATATAGCATATTAGGTCCCCCAAAACTCAAGGAAGATTAGATTTATGTTATACATTACACTTACACAATCAAAATTGAATTTGGATATCAAGAAAGCCACCAAAAAAATCATAAAAGTGCTAATTTTGGCCAAAAAACAAGATTATGCAATTCTTGTAAATTGGTCATAACTTTCAATTTTAACACTTAGCGCTCCCTACAAGCATCAAAACATGTTGAGAACTATGAAGGCATAACCTCTACCTATCTTAACCTCACAAACATGAAGTTTATAGTGGTATAGTTGCCAAAAATTGAAAAAAAGCCAAAAACAGGACCCGTTTTTTCACACAGTTTAGGTTCAAAAATGTTGTGCAAGAGTAAGGTTAATGGTGAGATCGATACTCAAAAAAAAAATGCTAAGTTTTTTTCATCTCATAAGGCAACTTTGTGGATATATAGCACCTAGAAATTCATTTTTGTACTCTTCAAATAATTCAAGCAAAGTGGTCACTTAACATGACACAAAAGTGTCCAAGGACATAAAAGTGTCCTGTTACCATTCTAGCGTTAAGCAGCTGAAACAGTCGCCGGAGAGCAATTGTCTATTCTCCCACTGACATTCGAGTTTGAGGTCCCTTGCTGGTGGCAGTCTGATGTTCAAGAATAGCCCACACCCTTTGATCCAAAACTTTCCTAGCGATCTAAATTTGCACTAAGACTTCTTTTACTTGACTCTTGACATCCTTCATGCATATATGCGTTGGCTTGTTCCCTAACAAAAGTTCTAATTTAATGGCTAGGGAACGACAATCTACAGTAGAATGCTGTTGCCAATGTGGGTTAACTACTCTCTATTCAGGAGTCAATATCCATTCATGCACCCTGTCTAATAGTTGTATTGTATTGGGATGCTCAGGTAGTTGACAAACCTCATGATCATGGAAAGCAGTTGATTTCCAATGCTCAACCATTTCCCTGGAACCGACATATAGTCATTGAAATCACTCTAGATCAGAGATAAGATCATCATCCTCCAGATACCACCTGGTTATAGGAGCCTGCTGATGTCTCAATTTCTTATTCAACGTGATGATTTGTACTGAATGTTGCTCATCACCTGCTAGACCCTCAGTCACAGCTTTGCCTTTCCCTTTAGAATCCCTATTGTGTTGTTACTGGTGTGCCAGTGTATTTCTAGTGTTGCTGGGTGACTGGTCAATAAGGAGTTCAACTCAACTCTCTTCATTCTCAGCATAGTTTTGAACCTATCAGCAGCTCTTACAGCTTCTGCCTTTTCTTCTCGCATGGTCCGTATCTCAGACTCCACCTTGTCAAGCTTACTTTGTAACTGTTGAATAATCCTAGATAGCTGAGCTTCAAGGATACTGTGGTGCAAGTTCTGGGCTGCTCTCCCTTGCTCCGGCTTTTCAATTTGCTCCTCAGACTCCTTCAATTCAGTCTTTACTTTAGTTAGTTCATCTTATGACCCTACAACATCCAGCATTTGTCCCATGCAATTGATGATAGTATTCCATGATGACTAAATAAGTACGGAACAACCATCCTTAATTGTTGCTGGGTCAGAGTCAATTGGCTCATAAAACATGACAGGGGCCAGGTAGGGTAATGCAGAATAATCAGATTTTTGCAAAACTAGTTGTCCTTTGAGAGGATGAGTCTGCATCTACTGTAACCTGTCTTTCTTTGTCAACAGCAGGGGTGCTTCATTGTATGGGACGAAAACCCTGCCAAGTGGACTTGGAGATGTTGGTCCTTTGCCCTTATCAGTTTGGTATGTTGGCTACTTAGGACTGGCCCTTTCTGATTGGTCTTGTCCAGTACTAGTGGTTGTTGAAATCTGGCCTGCTGGCTAGATGACCCCACCAATGGTTTGGACAGTATGTTGTTCAGTCTGGCTAGCTGAAGTCTTTTCAGTAGACACTATTTTGATTTGACTTTCTAGCTGCTTCAGGAGAGCAGTGCTTTTGGTCAGTGTCGTCCTTGGCCTCTTTGATCTACCAACTTCCTCCTGTATAGCCTTTCTCTTCTGTCCAATGGAAACTGACTGGCTTTCTGGGGATTCTTCATCAGATGATAATACTACATTTTGGGATACTGGGAATGGCTTCTGGCTCCAGGCCATTCTCACATGATCATGGGCGTCAGGGGAAGTTGTCCAGTACAAAAACTACCAAATATACCAAGCCTTGAATACACTTTGAGACTTCAACTTGGCAGTTTGCTAAAGTACATTATGCGACAATATCTGGCAGAGGTTGATATCGACTTTAGAATCCAATCTCTTTGCTAAAAGCATAGCAAAGAGTTTCTCTGACACATATGTCGGATTATTTTTCAAGCTCACAGCTTCAGCCACAAATCGGTAAGCAGCAGGAACGTCTAGACCTACTACTGGAATCCCTTGCGCACTGGCTTTCTATTTCCTTTGAGCAGCATCATCCTCCTTCAAAGTTGCACTGATCTGCTCATCAATTTCCACAGATGGCTTTGGCTCATTTGGCATTTGGAATGCAAAAGCAATATTTTCTGGAGTGACTGACACTTTTGTACCATAGACCATAGCACTTCCATCTTCAACATTAAAAGAATCCAGGACTTGCCTTATGATGGCTGTGTCAAACTCAATCCTTGTGGCTTGCAGAACCACATGCAAATCTTGTAGTTTGAGTAAAGCCTTGGCTTGCTTTGTAAACACATAGCATTGAATCTTACTATGCGGAATGAGTGGAAGAGTTTCCTTTGAAACATTAATAAGGGCTTGGGTTTCGTCGATAGCCTCGTGCATCTTTTCCGACATTTTCTTCCTACCCATACACCTTGAGTACGATGAAGCAGTAGACGAAGGAGAAGATGACTTACTTGAGGGTGAAAGCATGAATAGGTGGAATGATATTTAAGCTATTAGATAGCATATCACAAAAACAATCTTGTGGAAAAAAGAATACAAACTAAATAAAATTTATAAGTGATTGCACTTCTACATTTTATTCTTTAAGAGCTATCCATTGACATATATCATGATAGAAATTTTATGTGAATTCATGTCTAATTGTAGGCCAAAGTTTTTGATAGTAGGTGTTAATAGACATAGCTATTTGAGCCACCATTCCATGCTTTCACCCTTGATTTGTCGAGCCCGTATCCAGGTGTGGTTGGCAAGGACAAGCAACAATCCATAGTCTCCTCAGAAGAAAAGGTTTGCGGCTGTAGTGAGGAAACTTCGGAGCTCGGTGATGGTGAATGGACAACAGCGGGTAAACATTGCGCAGGAGACTTGCAAGAAAAAACGCTTACTCGCCTTAAAGTTATACGTGTTCGCGCCATAAAAGCTCGACCACTTATTGTTCCTAGACTTCTATGCACCGTAAGTGACGTGGTAGACATACATTGGACAATAATTTTTCTCATCTTCGAAATGATTACCACTGATATTCCATCTGACCGTTGGTCCCCCAAAAACTTATATTGGTCTCCATACTTTTCTTGTTCTGGTGTGGACAGGGTTTGATCGCACTGGTACTGTTCTGGCTTTTTAATTGGTTCTTGAACTGGTTATAGATGGAAAAGACCTAAAATAGCTGATTCTGGATTTTCCAGGTCCTCAACTCTGAGACCATCAATTTCATATCCTGCAATCTCATCAAGTAACATATCTGTGAAGGGTAATGGGAATGGATCCTTAACACTAGGTTGGTAATGGGACACTTTTATGTCCTGGGACATTTTTATGTCCTGTTAAGTGACCATTTTCCTTGAATTATGTCAAGAGTTTCAAAGTGGATTTTGAGGTGCTATCTGTCTAGAAAGTTGTCTCATGAGCTGAAAAAAAGTCGACATTTTTTTGGAATATCAATTCCATCTTTAGCCTTGTCCTTGCAGAACATTTCACAACCTAAACTATGTGAAAAAACGGGTCCGGTTTTTGGCTTTTTTTCAACTTTTTGCAACTATACCACTCTAAAATTCATGTTTGTGAGGTCTATAATGCTAGAGAACTATCTTTAGTAGTCCTCAACATGTGCTGATGCTTCTAGGGAGAAATAAATGTTAAAGTTGTAAGTTATGACCAAATTACAAAAATTGTCAAATCCTGTTTTTTAGCCAATTTTAGCTCTTCTATGATTTTTTTGGTGGCTTTCATGATATCCAAATGTAGTTTTGATTTTTTATGTCGCATATTGTAACATAAAGCTAATATTCCTTGAGTTTTGGGGCACCTAATACCCTATTTTGCATAGTAGACAATGATGGTTGATTTTTTCAATTATAGAAGAAAACAAAACATTCTAGTATATCAAGTATAGCTTTTTCAATATTGTTAGTTTCTTGTGAAAACTACATGAATTTTGTAGGTAGTAACCATATCTAGTCATAAGGATCAAATTTGGCTAGATATTGAATAGTTTCTATGGGATTCTACAACTCATAATGTTGAACCCAGTTTTTTCATGTTTGCTGTATTTAGGACTTCATCTTTGTCCCCAAGATTTCCCTTGGTAAGAGATGTATTATTCTTTTGACATGCTCCATGGCTGCTTATGAACCTAAAGGACAATAGGGAACTAAGAAAACATGCATATATTATTTGTATTGAGCGTGGCTTTAGAAACTTTGATGATAGGTTTGCAGAATGGTAAAAATTCAACTTTTTTGTACCTATTTCTTTTGGCAAAACAAAAAATAGTGAGTGAGAAGCAATCATATGTTCTCATCACCAACCCATTGAAGTTAACTAGGGAATTTATCTCAAGTCCTACAAAAATCCCTAATCTTATTTTTATGCAACAAAACGTAAGAAATGACTGTTTTGATGAAAATGTACTGGTCCATCAACGTTGGAGGCTTGGTGTGACCAAAAAATGAGAAAAATTACGAGTTTCTTATTTTTTCCATGTGTAGTAGGCCTTGAACTATAACCTCATAAAAGGATTTTACAAAATGACTGGATCTACTATGGTTTTGGAGGTTTTTTTCAAAACCCTGAAAGGACACTTTTATGTCCTGTTAGGTTACCAACCTAGTGTTAATGGTTTCAACATTCAGTTTCCTATAATCTACACATACTCTCAGCTTCATTCTTCTTAGGCACAACCACAATAGGAAACAACCAATCACTGTACTAATGGATACTTCAGTAATGAACCCAAATTTAGAAGGTTGTCAATCTCTTCTTTGACCTTTTTAGCATAATTCGGATTCATTCGAAAGCGCTGCAGTCATACTGTCCTGGCATTGAGTTTCAGTGGTATTCTGTGCTGACAGACCTGTGGATCCACCCCTTTCACATCAGTATGCTCCCATGCGAACACATCTTTATAGTGCTGGAACATATGTCGTGCCTTCTCTTTCATCGTAGGATTCAGATGTTTATTTACCTTGATCATTCTAGGGTTTTCTTTAGGCCTTAAATTCCATTTCTGTATCTCCTGATCATTTGGAAGGAACCAATTAGGCCCTCCACCCTTTCTCTTTGTTGACTCCTCAGCATAATCCCAGGGCGATCCTCTGAGCTCTGAATTACCATTATGATTTCCAGTAGCTCCTCCAGAGCATGCTGACTCTACTGGTGTGTTGAACTCAATTTGGTTCTTCTGGCCTTCCAGTTAACCTCACAGGTCGTTCTCCTGAATTTAGTTTAGTGATTTTTTTTGGAAAATTTTTATTTTGTTTTTCAGCTTCATATTTGATTATTAAAACTACATTGAGATCTATCTCTGTTAATGGAAAAATATTCATAGCTGCCAACATTTTCTCAATTTTCTTCACCTTGTACTTTTGGCAGAGCTCTTTGGGCCTCAGTTCCTTTCTCCAACTTCTGGTGTTATTTGTCTGTATCTGGATTCTGCTACCGGCCCCTTGTATTGTCAAAGTCCGATTAGCATAGTTGTGAACAGCCTATGTTTTTCGCAGCCATGGGCATCCCAGTAGCATCCCATATGCTCCTTGCACATCCAGTACTACGAAACTATCTTTGAACTTTGCTTTGCCCACTCGTATCTGCATATTCTCTACCATTCCAGTTGCCTGCACCACTAAATGATCCGCCATTCGGACTTTGGAAGGTGATGGTTTCAGGTTAGGAATTCCCATCCTTTGCTGAAGATGTACTCCCAAAATGTTTACCCCTGCTCATCCATCTAGTATGCTGCTTGAGAGTGGTTCCCACTGTTTCCTCACTTTCTAGTCCACCTGAATCACTGGCACTTCATCATCTCTGACAGCTGTCAAGTCCACTGATCTGGCCTCCACCTCAGCCTTCATTCGCTGCCTGATGAACTTTGATGCTTCACGTAAAGTTCTTCTAATGTCCTGTAACTCCACAGTGAGTTTCTAAATTCTGTCACAAATTTTGACATGAATTTCCTCTTTCTCATGATTAGAGTTGCTGTCAGAGCTTGAAGAAGTGGTATTATCTTCACATTACCATTTTTTTGGTTCAGTGCTTTCAACTCCTTTAGCAGTTCCCAACTCTTTCATCAACCCTTGTACTGCAACCAGCATGGTCTCAGGCATCCCAGGCTTCGATTGATTTGGTTGTGCTGTCTCAGACAAATGGGTAGGTACTTATGAATGACCTGGGCATCAGAACTCTCTAGTTGCTCTGGAAACTTCTTGGCTAAATCCTCAATGATTTTTGCCGCTATTTCTCTTTGCTCCTGCCATTTATCAACCACCTTTTCTTTACCCTTGGCCTTCCATACCTCTCTCTGCTGAGCCCACTTGCTACTTTCAGGACTGATTGGTTTTGCTGGACTTTTTGGAATCTCCTCAATCACCACCCCTTTACTTCGTGTAACTTCTCATACAAAAACTGGTTCTAGAATCTTCGCCTCGGTATCCGTAGCTCTAGGTGTTTCTGGACACTGAGCCACTAAATGCCCATACTTACCACATGTATAGAAATTTAGGCTTTGATTTTGAAAATTACCATGACCTCGGCCTCGGCTGGTACCCTCTTAGTATCTACCGCGCCCTGCTCCAATACCACTTGCACTTGGTTTCTCTTCTTGAGAAACACTTGTAGTTTTCACTCTTACTGGTTCAGCATTGGTGAAAGCTACTACTGACAAATCTTTTCCCTTCTTAAAATGATAATTCAAATACCATAGTTGTTCCATAAATGTCCATAGGCTTTGCAATAAGTACCATGTGGACATTCGTTTGAAACATGGTATTTAGAGTTACACTTTGAATACCAAGTTTCCATTCTTCTTACTGGCTGTCTAGTTTGGCTAGTTTCAACAATTTTCCGAACCATCTTCAATCTTCCTAGACCAAGATCCTTTCTTAGTCTTGTCTTTGGTTCTTTTATCTGAACTGCTTTTAGAGCTACTGGAGGCTCTACTAGACTCAGAATCTTCAGTAGAAGTACTGCTACTACTGGATCTCCTCTTCTTATGACTCTTTTCCTTCTTAGCTTGTTGTTCTAGCTTCATGGCCCGCTGCACCAAATCATTGAATTTCTTGGTTGGTGCCAGCACCTCCTATTCCCTAAGCTTCTTACTACAAAACCCATTCAAAAATCGTGCTCGCAGTCGCTTTTTGGATGTTGGTTCCTGCAGTTGTCTAGTTAGTTCATTGATTTTCTCAACACAGATTGTGACTAACAATTTTTTGATGCCTTATCTTATCCAGCTCACAGTGTATATCCTCATCCCCTTTTTTGTTTGAATATTCCAGTCGGAAAGCTTTAAGCAGTTTATTATATGATCTAAGTTGACAAGCCGGGTAATGGTAGTACCATTTCCTTGCTGCCTCCTTTAATGTTTGCGGAAAGTAGTCACCCCAATCATCTTCATCAATATGTTTTAACTCAGCATACTGCTCAAAGGCTTGGATATGAACATCCGGGTCCTCCTTCTTTTCCCCTTTGAACATGGCAAAATAATTTTTCAATGAATATGTGTAATCATGTCTATCAGCCTCATTTCTTCCTCTTCTCGCCTTGGAGACCTGACTCCTTTTGGAAGCTATCTTACTATAGTCTGTGTCTGCATCCCAATTAATTTTTGACTCTGTCTTAGTTGCTATCTCCTCCCTAGCTTTTCTACTAAAACTATGAAGACTTCCTTTAATGCCTTTGGCACCTTTGTCTCCCTGTGTGATCCGAGAACTCTTGGCCTTGCTTTCTTCCTTTTCAACCCTGCATCGTCTGGACTGACTGGAAGGCTGGGAGTCCTGTGCCTCATCTGCATGATTGTGCTCCTCCTGAGCCTCAGTGTCAGTTACTTGTTCATCCTTGGGTTCAGAGTCTCCTTCTGACTCCTCATGAATAGGGTCAACACGATAGGATGGTTTTCGGCCACAACTGGGTTTGGGTGCCATTACTGCAGCTGAAACTCAAACTGGGAGAGGAGTCTGCTGGTCAACGAGCAGCAGCTCTAGCCACCGTAATTGCCAAACTGGAATTGGAGTTGATCTCTTTAGATAGCCGATTACAGTGTTAGAGTTTACACCTACTGGTGATTCATTAGTTCAATCAGTAGGACTGGAGGAAAGATAGAAACTGAGCTAGAACAGTTACATGAACTAGAATACATCTATTGAGAATTAGACAAGCTGAATGACTCGAATTAGTGATCATATTCAGATTCAGATTCACATTCAGAAGAAATGGATACAAAGCATATATGGCTGAAGTATACTTGACTACTGTATTAGGAATGACAGAGTAAGAGTACAAGTGGGGATAATGTAGCCTAGGAAGAGCTTTAGGACTACAATCACACACTAAGAGTAGGAAGTCAAAAGATAAAACAACCCTAAAAGTACAGCCAACAATTGCCAACCCGATTACAACGTAATGGGTCCTATTTATAGCCTTTTGGAGTTACTATGGTAACCGTCATGGTAATTACTAGATGATCCACTACTCGGCTTTCCAAGAGCTGGTTCCCACCTAGTAAAACTGCCTCCACCATCTACACTCACCATTGCTTGGTTTCAAGCATACCATCTGCCTCTCTCTGTTCATGTAGCTCTCTCTCTCTCTCTCTCTACACAACTCTATCTTGGTCTTGGTGTTTGCCCTCACACAACCACCTTGGCTTGAGCACAAAAGACTTTTTGCATCTTATGTCCTTCCCAACATGCAGTGGACCAAGAGAGACAGAGAAAACCTCTATCTTGCTCTCAGCATTTGCCCTCACACAACCACCTTGGCTTCAACACAAAAGACTTTTTGCATCTTATGTCCTTCCCAACATGCAGCGGACCAAGAGAGACAAAGAAAACCTTGGCTTTAGCGCGTAGAAGACTTTTTGCAGCTTATGTCCTTCCCAAAACGCAACGGACTAAGAGAGAGAGAGAAAGAGAGAGAGAGAGAGAGAGAGAGAGAGAGAGAGAGAGAGAGAGAGAGAGAGAGAGAGAGAGAGAGAGAGAGAGAGAGAGAGAGAGAGAGAGAGAGAGAGAGAGAGAGAGAGAGAGAGAGAGAGAGAGAGAGAGAGAGAGAGAGAGAGAGAGAGAGAGAGAGAGAGAGAGAGATTGCCGGGGCGAACTCCTCCTCTTTCCAAAGCAGCTAGCACACCTAATTTGCATTCACAGACATTATCTTGTGCTCAACTTGGTGCCCATACACCTTGCTTTGCAGTCACAAACGATGTCTTTGCCCTGTGCTGCAGGAAGAAGAAGATTGACCTGTCATGCCCTACACAAACAAGATGCGTTCCCTGTGTAGCAAGAGAGCAGAAAAGGGTTGCACCCTACCTTACTTCATGTGAGAGAGAGGGAGGCATCCTCTAGAGTCCGGCCTGCCCTATCTCCGTGAGAGACAAGAAGAGAAGCTTTAATGTTGTGGAAATTAGAGAGAGAGAGAGAGAGAGAGAGAGGAAATCGCCGCCTGTTTGGAGAGCCTTCTAGAGCATGTCGAACCGCCATTTCTTTCCCTCAATCACAATCGCATCGGAAAACCCGCAGTATTTTTTCATAAACTCCCAAAAAGCCCTTTAAATTTTCTAAAATTTCCAAAATACCCCTAGCTGTCAAAGTAATTATAGCCTTTTACACGAGAAGATAGAGTTTCAATAGCCAGAGGAGACGATACATGTTCAGTTGCCAAACGAGACAATAGATTTTCAGCTATGCCAATCCGCTAGCATCAATATTTTACGAGACAGCAAAACTTCAATGTAGCCATAACATAAGTCATCTTGCCATGTCGTAAGGCTTCATGCTAGCCATAACACACGGCTTTGACGAGACGAGAAGAAATCCTTTTAGCCATAAGAGAGGGCTTTGACGACATAATTTGAACGTGTTTCCATACCATAAACATGGCATTGGACGTACTTATTCTTATCATTAACAATGCATTGCGATGATCTTGAGATGTATTTCATCTGCATCAAAGCCAAATAGACGAAATATCAATATCAAGAACATTAGTAAAAGGTTGGAACTTGAAAGAAAATCCGCTGCCAAAAATAGACTAACATATATAGCCACAGCATATGCCACGAATGTATACACCCAAAATAGGTTGTTCAAGATGGTAGTGTGGCCAAGAATATAGAACCTCAAGCTAATTTTATCAGGCACACTAAAAACCAGTAATCTATGCACACTTTCGAAGCAAGTCTGCAATGGCCTAAGAAGAAATCCTGGGCACACACGACTTGCCCACAACACACAACCATGCTTCTCTTTCTCACTACACTTCTCAGCTTGCGTCGCCCGGCTATGTCCTATGTGACATTCCGCTTGAACTCAAGCAAAGCCCCTGTGGCATCCCCAACGAAGAGGCCTAACAGCAAGCCCAACGCATGGCCTCTCGACACCATTGCAAAGACTCGTCATATCAATAAGCCCATTTGGAAGTCCACGAATTATAGATGCTTCTCTCTCTCGTGAAGCTTCTTGCAGGTGTTAATGTTTGCAGAGCTGTTTCTCTCTCTTCGGCTCCTATATACAACAATTCTCTCTTCTCGCGTGCATACAATGTGTTCATGTTTGCAGAGCTGTCTCTCTCTCTTCCGTTCTTATATTCAGCAATTCTCTCTGCCTCGCGTGCATATAGTGCTATATATAGTGTCTCTATATATAGCTCAACACCGATGCTCTTAAACAAGAGCAATCAATCACTACTCAATGAGGGTATGCTTGGAAACACATTCACCAACTACAACACAAATACAACATCAATAGAAAACACAATGGATCTCCGTCTTGTACATGTATCTAGGGCTAGCATTTACCCATAAAGTTTCTAATAGCTACCTCTTTAACCTAACGCTCTTTCTACATACAAAAAACACACCCACACTCTCGATGGTTCTTTATGCTTAGAATAACAACAGGGATTTCATTCACATCTTCACGTGAAGGGTGAAGTTTGAATAACCTATGTTACTAAAACTCCATGGGCGTGTTAATAACATCAAATTCACAATGAGTGGCTAGAAGCGAGGTTTAATGTAACCCCATCGGGCCTGGCCAAGTAGGTAGGAATGCTTGATGGGCTTGGCTATTTCCTCTTCCTGCCCCCCATATTTGGAGGTCTTCCTGGTCCCCATATTTGGAGGTGGCTATATAAACAGTCCCCCTCCTCCAACCCTCCATTTTGGCACACTATGTAAAGCTTCCACTAACAATTCTAATTCAGGTTTACTCATTTAGCTTTTTTTCAGGTAACTTTAATTCCTCTATTTTCTAAATCACCTGGGTGTCTATATGCCTGAAAAGAGGTTTGGGTAGGGAACACCCTCATGGAGGGTCTAGGTGGTTGAAGTGCTTGTGGCTCATTTCTATAGCTAGAATAGAGTGCTACTTATCACTACACCAATGTACTTGTCTATTACATCTAGTTACCTACCCTGGGTGTGTATCCATGTTAGCATCGGCTAACGGTTGCACCAATTATGCACCAAGTTGTGGATATGTTATGGATGTACACAATATTTACTTTTCATTGTATAGGGCTTGGGCTCATTTAGGAGTTCCAAAATTGTATGAGTCTAAGCTAGAGAGCTCACTTTATCCCATAGTTGAAGGGTTTGAGGCCCAAAACTATAAAAGAGCCCTATGCTTAATGAAAGGGGATTCTTGAGTGTTCCTTTTGAGAACTCTCTCCCTAGAGGAGGTCTTGATGGCCTAGCCTTTGAGCTTAATGCACATGTTTAGAAGGCTAGTGCTAATATCATCTAATTAGTGTAATCCTCTTTTAATTAATCTAGTCTTCATTATGTTGTCAATCATGTTTATCTACTTTCCTTCATTGTTTTGAAGTGTTGATCTTCTCTAATCTAACTCTTACTTATGCTAAGCTACTCCGATTAGTGGAGTCCTTATCTAACTCTCTCGATTAAGCGGAGTGGGTGTACTTGTGATTGAGGGATTAGAGTTGTCCTCTAATGGTGTGCTTGTGTGTGTGTAGGTTTAAGAAGCCTTGAGCTTAATTTGATTATGTGTGACTTGATTTGGACACCATGATGGGCATGGTTGGGGTGGCCGACTTGAATGCGATCTTGTGTGCTTAATCGTCAATGCATGTAATTAGAGATTTGCTCCAGAGATTCCAAGATTAGTGTGTTTCACTTCGTTGCTTGATGTGTGTAGATGATTGCTTGAATTGATGCTTGATGTGCGATTAGCATTAGTTGTTTGGGATGATTTCTATTTGCATTGGAGGATGCACGCTCTTGAATCCTCTCAATCTTTGCATCCGATGATGCTCTCGCACATTCTTTGTGTGATGCCTCCAAGCCCTAGCCGGGTCATGCTCTCTCTCTCCGGATTGATAGATTTTGTGGGAGATTGCCTATGCTATGGCTAGCCTCCAACATTGGCGCCGTTGCTGGGGACGGGTTGCCTACGCTAGTGGAGTTGAGGTTGCAAAAGATAAGAGTAATTTGATTACCGATTTCTTGTAATTAAGTAGGATTTGATTTGTGTGTAGTGTAATTAGGTTTAATTCGATGTGTATAGAGTCATTTCACCACAAAACCCCCTAAATTCTCTTTTGATTTTGCTAATTTTTCACTAACCCTCACTAATTTTGCATCCTATTCATTCTAATTTCGTGCTAATTGTACTAATTGCATGCTAATTTCATGCTAATTGTGCTAACCTAACCACTAATTTTGATTTGGAATGTATGCTAAATCCCCTTAATTGAGGAGGATCATCACTCTTAATTGCTCTAATCTATGCCTAATCATGTGATTGAGTGTTGATTTTGGTCAATTTTTTGATCAATTTTGGACCAAATCGGAGTTGCACACATGTGTGTGCAATGGAGTGTCTATGCGAGGAGCAAGGATTAAGCGAGCAAGTAATCAATTGTAAGTGGATTGACCTACTCCGTTCAATTTTTGATTGATTAAGTTGATCCATTGAGTTGCTAAATCATTGCTAAAATTAGGTGTGTGCAATTGTAAGTGGATTGACCTACTCCGTTCAATTTTTGATTGATTAAGTTGATCCCATTGAGTTGATAAATCATTGCTAAAATTAGGTGTGTGTGCTTAATTGATGGAATTTATGCCTAATTTGATGAAATTGGAATGAGCTTGGATGCATAGATGCTTGAGGAATGGTAGATTTGCATAAATTGTGTGTGAAAATCACTAAATTGATGTGTATGTGAGGCTATTCCGGTCATGGAGTAGGCCTAATTGCCAAAAATTAGGACAAGATTTGAATGTGTGTGCCCATTTTAAATAACTTTGATGAGAAGAATTATGGTCAAATTGAACACCTAAATGCTTGTAGATTGATGATTTTGCAAGAAATGTGTGTGCAAACATTAGGAATTGGCCTAATTTCGTTGGTAATTGAGCAAAAAATTGGATTTGTGCACCTAATTTTTGTGTGTGTGCAATGCTAAATTGAATTAAAATTTGATCAATTTTTGATTAAAATTGAGTTAATTTAGCATGTATATACTCATGTATGTGTGATCAAGTGTGCAATTGATGAAATGCAATGAGTGTTTAATGAAAATTTTGCACAAATCGACGGCCTAAATTTAGGTGTGTGTGCCTAATTAATGGCCAATTATGCCTAAATTGTGAATGATTAATTGGTATTTTACCAATTAAGATGATTAAATTGGCCAAATAATTCATGTGATTGTGATTGATTTGATGACCCAATTGGTACACTACTCACTTGGGGATGATTTTAAGTACACTACCATTACAATGGATGCTAAATTGATTGGTGTGATAAAAAGTGCATTGAATTGTGTGTTTATAAGTACAAATGACAAACCCGGTTGGGATTGGATGTTAAAGGTTACACAATACGAGCAATTGGGCTTGCAATGGTTACAAAGCGGGTCTAAATTGGCCAAGGAAAATATAAGCACCCATTGATGTGTATGCATTCCGATTGATGAATTTGAAATCAACTTAAGTGCATAGAATTATTCCAAATCAAAGTGTGCACCAACTACTTTTCAATTGGATGGAAGAGGAAACAAAAGTGATTGCATAGTGCACAAATCGATGATCGAGTTGCTTAAATTCTTCATTGCACCACATACGTAAATTATGTTTCAATTTGTGTAAACAAGTTGAAGAGGGATCAAGAGAGTAAAAGAAAAATAAATGAGGAGATTTGTGCATTCGTTAAGCATGGATTCATCGCCCAATTTGATGTACATCGATTTAATTTTAAAGTGGGTTTTATGCACATAAGGAGTTTCCAATGCATGTGTTCACGAGAAAACCATCAATTTGAGGCAATATGAATCAAAGTTTGCATTTAAAAAAGTAAAAAAAATTGGACCTATTTTGAAGGTGTGTATCATTGTCACATTGCTTATCGCTCATTGCATGTGGGAACAAGCCCCTAAAAAGGATTTTTTTAAATCTCTCACACACCCAATTTTTTTTTCATAAGAAGCCAAGCCAAGGCCTGTTGCCCAGTGGCGCATCAAAACTCACACACTCACACACACACACACCCTTTTTTCACAAGAAGCCAAGCCAAGGCCTGCTGCCCAGTGGCGCATCAAGCCTCACACACACACACACACACACACACACACACACACACACACACACACACACACACACACACACACACACACATGTCGCGACTCGGCCTGATCTCCTACCGATATTTTCTGCAGAACTCTCTCTCTCTCACTAACACACACGCAAGGTCAGGTCGTTGAAAACACACACACACACACCCCCTCCCGACACGTAGCTTCTACTGAGCCACACACGCCCTGGTTCCGCCTGGCTTGGCCCACGCTAACATACACACATGGCCCAGCCCGACCTGTCTTGCTGTGCGGCTTGCCCGACATAAACGAACTGCTCTCGGTTGCACTTTTTGCGCGCCTCTGTAGCCGACTCAGGCCGTCATGCACCAGTTGTCGTCATCACAAACACACCCACCGAGGCAATATACTCAGGTTTGCGTGATTACAGGCCTCCTACCTTCGAGGCCTTGCTCTTCGTAGCCTGTGCCGACCGAGCCTGCGCTAGCCCTGCTCTCTGAAATCATGCAGTATACCAAGTATCATCCTGTCTCAACCATCGTGCAACTCGAATCCCACACACACGGGTTGATTCTGCAGCCTTGACTATTAACAACTGCACTCTGCACGATTCTCAGCCGAGTTCAAGGGCTCAGACCCCACACCCACACACCCCTCCATACACACACTTTCCTCTTGGCCTCGGATCGGCCTTGCAATTTCCTGCTGCTATCTGCTACCTCAAGCTAAAAAGACTAGATCTTGGGGGAGCATCTAGTTTTGGGGATCATCTTCTGTTCGGGATGCAATGATTTGAAAACAGCCCACAGCTTCCCGGCCGTGCTCCTATTGGGCATATCCTGCAATCCAAGGAATTATGCTGGATGCCATGATGACAATGCTTTGATCGCCATCTACATCAAATTTGGTGTACTCTTCAGAGCGCAGTAAGTTTTTGATGAACTTCGTGTTCAGAATGTCGTCTCTTGGCTGACAGAGATTGTAGGATGTGCCCCAACAAGTAACGACTTTTGAGTCACTAACTCAGCAGATGGAGGCCGTAGCTGCTCGCCCACAAATACACCACAAGACTGACACATTCGTGCCTTACACTGTCACCTGCATGCCCTTCCTGGGTCTCGGTCTTGAGTCTTGCTCTCGCTCTACATTGGATGCATGTCAAAGGTGCTAGCACAAGAAATCTAGGTCTTTACACACAAACATTTCAGTCTACGAAACAAACGAATTCTATCACACCCATCGCCCCTCACGTCCACACTCTCTCTCACGTCGAGTCTCACATGAACGCTAATGCCATGATTCATGAAATAAAAAAAAATTGAGCAATAATCGTATTTTGAAATTTAAAAAGAAAACAAAGCAGCTAAGAAAACGTTCCCACCCCTCTCTTCACCTCGAGCTCACATTATGAATGAACTCAACTCAACCATGACGCATGATTTAAAGAGTATCCTTTAGTGTACATTATGGTTTATTTGAGTTGTTTGTATTGATGGCATTGAAAGTTTTTGTTAATGTGTATGGAAAATAAATTCATGCAGTAATGATTGCACTTTGAATGGAGGAGTGATAGTGTAAGTTGCAAAGGTCATCACGAGAAGTGAGAATTCACTTTTATATGTTGGCTATCAAGAGCCATGCAACATCAATTGAGATTAATTTTGCTACGTATGCTACATTTGCCATGAATGAGCAAAGTATGGACATTACTCTGTGTGCTTTGATTTCACAGATGCTCATAAGCTCTCTTTTCTCGCATGTTATGTATGAGATAATTGCTCTTTAAGAGCAAAAGTGTGAGAATTGATACGGTGTGATGATTGTGACCCCTTCCATGCATAAATGAATCTCATTGCCCCTAATTTTTGGCTTATGCATTAGGTTAGTGCCGGACACCTTGATTGAAAACTTGGTTGAAAAAAGGAAAATTTTTCTTTGTGATATGCATGCAGACATGAGAGTCACATTGTTGGATGATGAGTTGATGCATATTTGGGACTTTGTTCTTAAACTTAGCATTGTTTTTACATTTTAGTGCTTGATTTGAATGAAAAACCCCTACATAGCACTAAAGTTGAAAGTTTTTGAATGGCCATGAAGCATTAAAATTTCGGGCTTGCGATTGAGAATGATTTTAGTGCTCGTGTTAAATGACCAAATGCTTGAGAGCACTAATGACTTGAGTTATTTTGAAGGGGTGTGGCAGATGTGTGATTCCAAATGATCCAAGAAGGGGTCATCATTGGAATATTGCAAAAATTGGATAATTAGAGCCATTCCAAATGTGTGGATTAAAGTTGTAATGCTAGCTCATAGCTTGGTCTAAAAATGCAAATTTTTTCATTTGAGCTAGTGTTTAGCCAACATTTGAGCTTTCAAGTACAAATTTGGCTAGTGAGTGTTGGAATTAGGGTTGCAGAGAAACACACACAGCTTGGAGAAGACGAAGGAAGCTCAAGGCACACAATAGAGAGTGTGTTACTTAGTGTGCAATGGAAAGATAGATAGCCCTAGAGTGATGGGCGTATATACAATGCACGGGGGAAAAAACCTCCTAAAGAGGGAAAAAATGCCCCGGCGGTCCTAGTGTGTTCACACACATCACTACCACATGTATATGGTAACAAATCCCCCCTGGAGTGATGCGGTGAACGAGAGCTGGCACATGAGTAAAGGGAAGTGCCATGCCCTGAGGACAAGATCAGTCCACAAAGGGGAGTAAGCCCAAAGCTTTGCGAAAAGCTTCAAGCTTCTCACGAGACAATGCCTTTGTGAAAATACCTCAGGCACAAAGGCCGGCAACCGAAGTGCTGAATGATCATTTTTTGCGGGGGCTTAACAAGGATCTCAGGACGGCTATGGCAACAGTGGATAAGGTAACTACTCCACTGGATAATGTAATTGCTAGGGCTGTAGTGGCAAGAGAAGCTTTAGAGAATAGGAATCTCCAAAGAAATCAAAGAAAAAAGACAGGAAGAAATCTCATCGGAAGTCACAAGACAGTGGCAGTGATAGTTCGGAGTCGGAATCCGCAGTATCACATTTCTCAGACTTAGGCAGCAGCGATTCGAGGAAAGAATTGGAAGAGACACCTCGGAAAAAATCCCAGCGTCACGGGAAAGGTGTTTCATCCGGATCATCGGAATCAGCTGCGGTGGCTAAAATTCTGAAGGAACTATGGTGTACCCAATGTTGGAATCCGGGCCATGCTACTCAGGAGTGTGCAATGAATCAGAAGTGATGTGCGATTTGCACGACCAATACCCATAATACAGTGGAATGTTATTTCAATGGCCGGGGTCGTTGGAGTTGCGGAGACTCTTCTACCTGGAAACAACCACAGATAGGGCAGGGACAAGAGCCTGCTGTGGCGATGACTCATGCTCATACAACAGAGATGCCTTTGCAAGGTCAAGCAAGAGGACGGGGTCAAGGGGGAGGACGAGGTTGCGGAAGAGGTGGTCGAGATCCTAATCGCCCCAAGACATGCCTTTTCTGTTTGGGAGATGGACACTGGCGATCCAAGTGTATTGAAGCTATAGAATACAATCAGAAGAAGCAGGAACGCACTGCAGGGAAACAACCTAGTGTGGCTATGGTTCAGATTGAAGGATTGGAGGAGTTTGATCCAGTGGTTTCATTAATCACGCGATCGGGTAAAAATGTGGTTGCAACACCCGATGTAAAGATTCCTGATTCGACGGCTCAGGAAGAAGTGAATAAAAAGACTGTGTCCTGGTTGCCACAATCCGCACCACCAGTGAAGTTATTAGGACCATCGACTGTGGGCCTGGAAATAAAGGAAGGAAAAACTATAAATAAGGAGGATATTAGAGACGAAGAGGATTGGAATTCAGTTTGGAAAGAGGTCCTCATGTCACCAATACAAGTACCTCTGGGTTCATTGCTGAAATTGGTCCCTAATTTTCATAATGCATTGCTGTGACAAACGCCCACAGAGCTGAGGGAAGTCGCCATTGGGAAGGTTGAAAGCAAGGAGGATGATTCAGTCCCGTTGCCGGCAAATAGGATCATGGATACCCGCATTTCGGAGCTTTCAATTAGATACCATGGAATATACATTGACAAGGAACTATTGGATGGAGGAGCGGGAGTAAATATTATTACTCAAGCAGCTTGTGAGCGGTTTGGCCTCAGTGATTGGGAGCCTGCCCCCTTTATAGTCCGCATGGAAGATCAAAGAAGAGTGCAACTAGTGGGTTTACTTTGGGGCATTGTCTTGGATGTGGCGGGCTTATGCTTTGCTGTTTCCTTAGTAGTCTTAAATATTGAAGATCATAATCAGGATTATCACATTATCTTGGGGAGACCCTGGTTACGACAAGCGAGGATAAAGCATAATTGGGAAGCAAATATGCTTACAGTAAAGAAGGGTAGAAGAAAAGTGCGGGTGATGTTGGGAACATGCAGACAACCAGTTCAGGCAGCATGGCCAGTGATAGCAGAAACAGTAAATATGGTGGAAGGATTAGAAGAGGATGAAGAGGAACAATTTGTGAAAGCTAATCCGGATTTGGTCTCTTTATATCTTGCGGATATTTCTATGGTTCCGAAAGGGAACTCCGTGGGGGTTTCAGGAGCTCCAGCAGGATTAGGGGAGCAACAATAGGTGTTTCCAAGTCTTGAATCATTGGAGGACGTTATTCAACAAGAATGTGCATTTGAGGCTCATATGGAAAAAATTACAAGGGTTAAAGAAGATGAATTAGAGAAGGTCTTTCTTGGGGAGCAAGCGGAGTCGCAGTCCATATACATTAATAAGCAGCTTGAGGCAAGTTTTAGAGATAATTTGATCAAGTTATTAACAGAATTTAAGGATGTTTTCGCATGGAAATATGCGGATATGCAGGGATTAGATCCTAAGTTTTATCAGCATACGATAAATCTGAAACCGGATGCGGTGCCAGTGAAGCAGCACTCATACAAGATGAATCCGAATGTGGCAAAGAAAGTTAAGATGGAAATTGATCGTCTTTTGGAAGTGGGTTTTATTACCCCTATTGATAATCCGGAGTGGGTTTCTCCAATTGTGGTTGTACCAAAGAAAAACAAGCAAATCCGAATTTGTGTGGATTACCGAAAATTGAATGCGGCTACTGTTCCAGATCCTTTTCCTCTTCCATCCGAATTGGGGTCAGGATTTTCATATGTTTGTGGATGCTTCGGATCGAGCTATTGGCAGTGTGCTGATGTAGGAACAAAGTCAAGGATGATTCCGACCTGTCTATTATTCTAGTAGGAGACGATTATCATCCGCAGAAAGAAATTATTCAGTAACCTAAAGGGAATGTTTAGGGATGATTTATTCAGTGAAGAAATTCTAGCACTATCTATTGGGTCGACGTTTTTTCTTCCATGTGGACCATTCGGCTCTTTTATACCTGGTAAGGCAATAGAATCTGACGGGAAGATTGGCCAGACGGGTGCTTTTGCTGCAGAAATTTGACTTTGAGGTCATACATCGGCCAGGGGCTCAGCATGCGGTGGGTGACTACCTATCCAGGTTAGATTCTGGTGAGCCGCCGACGGGTGTAGCTGATGAATTTCCAGATGCATCTCTATTTCTAACAGGAGTAGTTGCAGAGGATATAGCAGTTCCGCAACAAGCAAGGGTCATCCCTAGCATCCCATGGACATGGTATGAGGAGATGTTTCATTTTGTCGACAGTGCGAAATGCCTTCCTTCGTGTCCAACCATCAGAGGAAACGTATGGCTATCAGAAGAAAGAATTTTAAGATTATTATGGGGAAGCTCTATTATCGTACGGTGGCAGATGTATTACTCAGATGTGTGCTACCACAGGAGTAGGAAGCAGTATTGGAGGAAGTCCATACCGGTATTGCGGGAGGTCATTCTGCAGCATTAATCACAACTAGAAAAGTTCTCCAATCAGGATTATGGTGGCCCACATTGTTTTAGGATGCGAGAAATTATGTGCAATAGTGTGATGTGTGTTAGCGATTGGGGCAACCTACCAAAAGGTCCAGAATGCCTTTTCAGCCGGTTTTACCCTTGGAGCCTTTTCAAAAGTGGGGTTTGGATTTTGTTGGACCTTTTAAACCAGTTGCAGCTCACATAGGTAATAAGGATATTTTGACGGCCATCGATTACGCTACCAAATGGGTGGAGGCATGGCCTTTGAGAGATAATACTGCAGTTTTTGTGGCTGGTTTGCCAACTTGGACTGGCAAGGGATACCTGTTCACCCGCAGTCAACAGGTTTGATTGAGCAAGTGGCTACTGAAGATATTGTGGTGCTGAATAATCAACAGATTCAATCGACAACAGAAAGGATCTCCAGGTGTTGCTATTTGCCCAACGATGGCGTGGTGCACGCGTCTCATGTGATCCCTGTTGCAGATGTCGAGCGGGAGTTTGGCTTGAAGGTAAAAGTTGAATATAAACTTTCAGGGTTGTTAGATGTAGCAACCAGGGATGCGTATCGATGGTTTCTCGAGGCGATTTGGCTATAGGCCAAAACCTATACCATCTCGACCAGAGCCAGAAATGTTTTGCATTCGGCGAACTTTGGGCCAGTGGCTTGGGCAGCTGTTAGAGAAATACTGCTGGCAGAATGCCAAAGAGTGATGGCACAGTTGGGGCGAAATACCCCAACCAATACAAAAGTTGGCCAACTGCTCACACTGATCTTTCCCTTAAGGGAAGTTTTTCCTCTCGCCCTGCGTCGTCTATGCCACTTTGAAGATGATAGATTGGTGGTCCAGGGGACTGTTGCTCCTCTGTCGCAACCGCAAATTTTGGCAGTTCCTGCTGGGGGGGAAACACAGCAGCAGAATGTTGGCACTGGGGATTTGCCGGGTCCATCGACGGTAGTGGTATCCTCTGGAGCCCAAGAGATGGCCACTGCAGGTGCAGGATCAGCAAACCGCAAGCGCAACAGGGAGGAACAACAATTTTCTACACCACCTCCGAAGACTGCATCTTTTATACCGGAGGATTCTGCGGTGGCACGGTGGCGCCGCCGAATGCAGGAGAGAGTGGCAAGTGCTACTTCGCTGAGGACGGGCTCTTCGACTGCGGATGTTCCTTCACAACCGGAAACTTCTGGAACTACCAATGCGGCTGCCTCGACGGGAGGTACTCTTCCCGCAGTGCTACCTTGGGAGGCTATGGCAGCAACCCTTGCTAACCAAATATAGGCGTATGGCACTTTTTTGAGCAGACTTGCAGAGTCTATTCGTGCGGCCTGGCCAACCCCCGCCACAGAGGGAAGAGTAAATGAGCTGGAAGCGCACGTAGCGGCCTCGCATACTGGCATTGCCGAGTTTTCCTTCTATTCAACATGAACTACTTCAGTTGAGAACGCAGCATAGTCTTGCCTCATACTTAGCCTCGCACCCTGGTGATGTAATGATCAATATGAATGATTTGGATGCGTTGGCAGTGGAGATGCAAGAGGATATCCGTGTCTTTTTGGACAATCAACTACAAAGTTGGAGCACACGCTTATCGAATGAGGTGAGAGCACAGCTACCCACTCAACAGGTTGTGGTGCAGCAACCTGAGTCATCCAACACTGACAGAGGTAAGAGTGTTGCTCCCGAAGGTTTTGATGTTGCTGATTGGGCGCAAGCTACAGAGGATTGTGCTGAAGCCCAGGCTCATGTATCTCGTTTGCAGAAAATGATTCGTCAATTTCGTAAGGAGCGGCGCAGGGTCTGTTTTTGGGTGGAGACCTTAGCTCATTCTTTCTCTCTGAGTCTACCCCCTTGCCCTCCATTTTGGTCGGCTCTTAATAGATACCTTTCTCGCTATTATCCTTTACAGACGCCTCTTGCTCCTTTTCCACAGGCACCGCAATCTTTTCCAACGCAGTTTATTCCTCGAGCTCCTTGGCCGGAACATATTGAGATAGACCCGCATATGTTGGATGAGGTCTATCGGGCACATACTGCAGATTTTAGAGGCTTTGCCTACATTGATATTTCCTCTTCACCAGAACAGGTCAAAGAGAAACAACCGGAACCTTCCAACCGGAGGGGCTGAGTGTGGGTTCGCGCAATCCACCATGCGTGCCAGGTGTTACGGCATTAGCCGCACATGCTGTCCTGCGGAGGTCTGGACACTACGACTCAGGAGTCATGCGGTATGCGGTGGCCGTGGCGGCAGTTCTTCACAGGATATCATGGGACAGGAGTGTGTGCACCGTTCGCGATATTTGTTGGAGCAACGGTTGTATATGGAGGGGCATACCTGTCTTTTGATGTAACCCAACCAATCTCTATGATATTCATGGCATCTATTGTTGTAACTGTGTGTCCGGATCACACATGAATAAAGAAAGAGGTGTTCTGTGCCTGTGTATTGTTTACTGTCTTCTATCTTCATTCTATGTGTTGATGTTCATATAATGTAGTTGCGGGTAATCATTCCCATAATGCCTATTGCCCCTGTGCGGGCAATAGCCATTACAGAAATCAGGAGAATAAGTCCTTGGGAGATGACTTATATCGAGGCACAAAAGTGCGTCATGGCCTTGGTCTTTGCTTATAGGAAGTTCAAAGTGCATTTGATTGTGTAGAAGTTTTTTGTGTTAACTTCTAACAATTTGTTTCCAAAATTGGTGTTACATATAAAACTTGGGAAACACATCATGAAGTGGGTGTTGGAGCTTGAAGAATTTGAGTTCAAATTCAAAATTGACCATACTAGTCGGTCCCACTTGGCAGACATTTTGGTCAATAAAAGGGTTGATCTACCAGTCTATCTATGAGCGGTTAAGATGAAGCTAAGGAGGAGCCATATCTAGAAAATGCCTTTACTATGTGGTTCGATGGAGCATATCAAATAGTGGTACAAAAGGCGAGAGGTGGTATGGCGATAAGGGATCCACAAGGCCAAGTGATCTTCTCAAAGGCCTATAATCTTGATAATGTCCACACCAATAATGAAGCTGAGTACCTTACCCTTCATTTGAGTATGAAATAGTGCATGGAGTTTGGTATATCAAGGTTGATAGTAAAAGGTGATGCATTGCTAGTTGTCAAATAGCTTTTAGGCCAATGACATGTAAAACTATATTCTTTGTAGAAATTTATTTCTGCCATTAAAAAGTTGTTGAGATTCTTTGAAGAGATCCAATTTAAACACGTTAAGAGAGAACAAAACCAGGAAGCAAACTAGTTGGTTTAGGGTGAAGGTGCATGTTGCAGGTTTGTACATAACGCTAGCTGCTTATGCGAGGAGAGAAACTTTAAAAGATGTGGATGATTTTCTAAATATATGGCAATGTTTCGAAAGGCATTTCCAAGCTACACAAGAGAAGGGTCGTGCAAAAGGCTCGCATGTTTACTTTAGTGGATGAAGACTTGATGACCCATGGCAAAGATGGAGTTCTAAGGAGAGTGCTTATAAGAAAGAGATAGGAATGGTGCTGGAGCAATGCCACAAAGAGAGGGGACATCAAGAAAAGGACCAGGTGCTATTTTGAGTGTTAAGAGTAGGGTTCTAGTTGCCTTCAATAGTACGTGATGTACACTATTGGTGCAAAACCTGTCTTAAAAGTTTGACCATAGACGAAAGAGGCTAATACCAGAATCACAGGGAGCTATTTAGCCAAGGATGCTTTTGAAAAGTGGGTATTAGATGCCATTGGTCCCCTCCCTAAGTCACCACAATTGGAAGGAAGTATATTGTGGTAGCCATCGACTAGCTAGCCCGGTGGGTTGAAGCCAAAGTTGTGAAGGAGGTAAATGCACAAGTTGTGGCTCAATTTGCCTTTGATTGTATTTGTTGTCATTTTGGAGTATTGTGGGTGCTCATTTCTGATGGGGGGTAGGGGTTTAGAAGCAAACTAATGAGTGCATTGGTAGGGAAGTTAGGGATTCAACATTGATTTTCTTTGCCCTATCATCCCCAATGCAATGGTTTGGTAGAAAGTGCCAATGGACAGATCAACAAGATTCTAACAAAGTATGTGTACAAGCAAGAGTCAGGGTGGGAGATGAATTTGGAAACGTGCTTATGGGCGTACAGGATGTCCTACAAAGTGGTGACCAGCTTTACTCAATTCGAGTTGGTTTATGGCAAGGAGGTAGTTCTGCTAGTACAGGTGCAGCTAGGTGCTTTGAAAGGTATGTGGCATGTCAATGTCACCTAGCATGCAGTTTTACAAGATCAAATTGTTGTTCTTGAGTCCTTGCATATAAATAGGGAGGCTACAACGGATTATTATGTGAAGCGATGCGAAAAACGGGTCGCAAAAGTCAATCAAAGCCTACCCTACAAGGGTATATATGAAGGGGATCTAGTGATGAAGTATGAGAGTGACCTGAATTTCACGTTCCAAAAGAAGTTTAAAAAGAAATGGGTAGGTTAGTACAAATTGGGACCTATTAGTTAATGAGAGAAAATGGGAAGCTTCTTAGGCATAGAGGGAATGGGGTGTAGCTCAAGCCATATTTTGAGAGGAATCTAGTGCTTGAGGTGCATGAGATTGTAGCCAAAGGGGGTGGCCAACCCACTTGAAGTATGTAGTGTGAAAAAAAAGAATGAAGCCTTGTACATAGCCTATACATATGGTTGTGGTTATGTGACAATTTTTTCTTGTTTGTTCGGTGTGTCAATTTTCAAGGTTGAACATAAATATTTAACAAGAGGGGTGGCAATGATGGTGCAGCAAGAGTTGGTCCATGCCATGAGGTGTGAAATGTAATGTTGTGTATGCTGATAGGTGCATGGTAAAGGGGTAAAGTAGGTACAAGGGTCCTGGGCAGGCAAGGTGAAACTAAAATGTATGCTTGATGCGGTTTTTAGGCCAGGAGGACCTCCAAAAGGGCTGATTGGATTAATGGAGGTTCAAAATATCTTAATTGTAGAGAATGTGCCCTAGAATGTAGAACTCAAGATGCTCTAGAAGCTAGACCAGACGGCTCATCAAACGGAGCCTCAGTGTGAAAGTTATGCTAGTCCAAAGTTAGAAGATTTTGCAGATTCTCGACAAAAAGGATAGGTTTTGACAGGTTGCCCGAGCTGGAATGGTAAAATATGTATGTAAAGCTCAAGTGTGGAGCATGTCGGGCTATTTGAATTGCCATTCGGAGCACGACGGGCAAGTTATGGGCCGATGAATTTTTCAAGGGGGCAAGTTGTGTGATCCATGGGGCGTGTTGGTAGGCACGCCGACATGATTTTTTTTTAGCTTGCCAAAGTTCTTGAAAATTGCATGAAACGTGGGGAATTAATCAAAAATTTTGGCTCGTTGAACAAGTTATGGGCATCGTGATACATCCAAGTCAAGTTGACAGACAGCCGTAGCACAGGCAAATCGGGTTTTTTTTCTAGTTTTTATGACTCATCATTTGAGGCCATGTGGTGGTCAGGGTGCAATAGAGCTCTTGGGGTTTGGTGATAGCATGTAAAGCTTCAAGGTGGAATGGTTGAAGAGGTATCTAACAAGTCCCGTTATGTGAGAGCACCGATGGTGTGTGAAGCCCATGCTTGAAAACTCCTTGGTTGTAGCGTCAAATTCAAAAGTAAAAGGTGATTGGAGTTTGGGAAAGGAAAGGGGAGGTTTGAAATTTAGTAGGGATTGGGGGAAAGAAGAAGTGTGTGAAGTAGCGCCGGACTGTTGCATAAGGGTTTTTTAAAGAAAAGAACTCTGAAGGCATCTTTTGGAGAAAGAAAAAAAGGAGAAGACCGGGGGAAACAACGGCGCCGTCGTTTCCCTTGCAGATTTTCTTAAATAAAAAGAGTTCATATGTGCTAAAGTAAGAGAGAGGTGCCATGATTCCAAAAACTTCTATGTAGGGATGGGAAGGGGGCTGTTTTGCAATCAAGGTGGAGGCTCCTTTGGGGGGAACAGAGGAGCTTCTCCATCCTCTTCCGCTCCTTGCTCTGTCAAGGGGGAAGCTCTTTCTTAGCTCTGACGTCAACCGACATCAACAAGGGTTGTTGAATGAGGACCGTTTGTTCGTGCCCGTCAAGGTCGTGCCAATGAAGCCGGTTACACTTGGCTATCTTAAATGAAGGAAAACGCAAAGATTTCCCATTATGGTGTCATTTTCCCCTTTTCCCCCTTTTGTTCTATTGCTCTTGTGTGTGTGTTTGTGGTGTCAGATGTGTGTATAGACAGGTGTGCCCTATCAAACTGGTGGTGCCTTGTGGAAAAGAGAGACAGAAAATGGGTTTTGGTGTGCATGGGAAACAATGTATTGTGCCGTGCGGAGTGTGTGCTTTGAGTCATGTTGTAGACCGCATGTTTGAGAGTCAAGAGGTGTGCAGGCTGCGGTGGTCTAGTAGCAGGAATGTGGTTTTTGAAGATGTTTTTTGAGAGGACAAGGGTGTTGTAAATACCCTGAGCTATATAGGGGAAATTTTTGTGTGTGTTGGGCATGTTCCCTATTCCCCCTCTCCAACACTTACATTACATAGATTGGTTGTTAGGGTTCTTGCAGAGTGGGTTTTCAATTCATGTTTCGTATAAAATTGGAGTATTTATAGCTATGTACACTTGACTATTTGTAATGGGCTTCTAAGCGAGGTGCCAAAAACTTGCTATACCTACATTGCAATCATAGACTCCTCAACCATATTCAATTAGAAAGGTACAAAGAAGACAGACCACGATGAACTGTGGATATCATTGAAGATGACCAAGAGCAAGGGGAAGAGGTCACAATCAAAGTAGTAGAATTTTGTGAGGTTGATGGATGTACTTTGTTTGAATTGGATGTAAACCTTGAGGTGGATGATTGTCGTCATTAGGAAAAGTTTGGACTCAAAAATGGGCCTTGTAAGAATTGTTGATGTGGCATAGCTTTCAAAAAGTGGGGATCGGTAAATTTTTTTCAAATAAGATCCAAACTTGTCGGAGGTTGGATATTTAGAATCTACTCTTCAAATGCTATCTATTGATATATAGCATGCATGTATCGGACATTGCCTTCATGTAGATCTAGAAAAAGGTGATTTTAGATTACCGTAACGGTAACAAAACCTCGCTGATTGAAAAAAAATGGCATAACTTTCATTGAAGTCATCCAAACTTTTCGGACCTTGGCTCTTTAGAATCCATTTTTCAAGAACTTTCCAATGATAGGTTATATCATGGGGTTCTAAGCAATATTTAGAGGGGTCTACCAGGTTGCTTTCTTTTGTACAACTTTGATGATGTGGCACTCTTAAAAGGCCCAAAAATGAGTTCAAAATTTTCCTAATGACTACTCGACAAAGAAGGGTATTGCGGAGGAGTGATGTAAACATAGAGAGCATTGTAGGGGTGCAAAACAATTGGCAAGCCATGTAAACTTTTTTTTTTTGTGAATTGTGGTCCGTGGCCCAAGGAAAATACCTCGACTATTGTTTTATAGTCTTTCAACGCAAGAGTCTGAGTATTTTCATTTAAGACTTTAAAAAGGTTGGTTGCTTGAATCAATGGGTGGCTTTGTACACTGTGCATATATAAGGTTAAGAGAGAGGTTATTTTTACCACCAATGCCTATCAACATTATCAAATGTTTTTTTAATGTGTACAACCACTAGAGTTACGTACATTTAGGACACAAATATTAGGACCACCATGTTGGATATGCACCAAGTAGGACTATCAAAACATTTATAGATCACTTTATCCACTTGTTTAGTTACACAACAAGTTTTGCAAAACACATTATACACAGTAACTACTTTGAAACTAAAAGTTTTGTAAACCAGAGTATCATATATTATGAGTCCAAATAGTCACTGCAAGTTTTACAATGCTTCAACTTTCATTGCAAGGGTATCATATAAAATGATTCAAAAAGTCACTACAACTCCACGTTATGATGTTTATAAAGATAAATTCAGGTTGTCCAAAATAGAGTCTCTCTCTCTCTTGCAATGGCTTCCACTAAGTGTTGATAGTCCTTCTCCAGTTTGAACATAGAATACATAAGCTCGTCAATCAAAGACTTGCAAATATGGAACTCCTTTTTATTCACAAGCTATTCTGACTCCAATTGTGGAAAAAGTGCCCGCAAATTGGGTAAGGACCCATAGCATCTTCTGTGTAAACTGGAGGTGGCCGCAATGTGTTGGAACGCTCAATCATAGTCATGATCGATTTTTGTTCACACCGGGGCCTCCATTGCACGGAGGTCATGCCTAAGGAGCTTGATGTCTCTCTATATCTCTTTCAAGCTACTTGTGTCACCTATTCCCATCATCTGTGTGGAGGTACAAATTTGTGTTTACAACTCCTCCACAGCGTCATGTGTTTGCATAGCGGTAGCCAATGGATATCTTAGCTCCTCTCGTGATATTGTAACTGTCTCATTGTGGATATCCACTATGCTCTTATTGGGGGCCTTGCTCCTAAAGTCCACTGGCTCATTTTGAACATATTGCACGTATAACATCTTTGCAAAACACACAAAATATATGTGTGGTTTAGTGTACTCCCTGTGCAGGCAAGTGTATGGACTCAGCGTGCATGCAAATTTTTGGAACAACACATTTGTCCAGCTTCAATCGTCCCTTGCGAATGGAGAACTCAGACAAAGTCAATCATGCTGCCTTGACCATCTTTGTGGTGAAATCTCTATTGATGTCTTTCCATTGCTTTCCATTGGCTGGTGCCCACTCACTAGATCGCGTAGAAAGTCTCACTTGGTTGTTTGGTCCAATTGCATCTGCAACTGTACGCAAGTGGTCATATGCTTTTTTGGATTTCTCACATTCATACATGCCTCACAAAAACACATTTACAATGTCTTCAATGAGCGATAAAGAACTTAAGTTTCAACCACAAAAACACATTTACAATTGTAAATACTGTGGCTATAAATTGATTTAAATTATCAGAAAAAACCATACAGTGTATTGATCACTTTGCATTATGGTGCATCACTATACTGAAAACTTCATTTGCTAACCCGGTGTCTAGAAATCAATATAGATTTTGTAGAGCAAAGCACATAGAGTATTGATCCCTCTACACCATTGTCCATCGCTATATTAAAAAATTCATTTGTTAACCTAGTGTCTAGAAATCAACATAAACTTTGCACAAAAAACCACATACTGTATTGAATAACTTTACATTCACGGTCCATCATTATTCAAAAAAGTCCATTTGCAAATTCAGAGGCTAGAAATTGATTTAGATTTTCACAACACACCACATACTGTATTGAATCACTTTGCACTGTGGTCTATAAGTAATGAGAGAGAGTGTACAAGTGAGAGAGATACGATTTAACTCCATGGTCGATCACTTTACAAAAAAATCCATTTACAAGTCCGATGTTTACAAATCCGATCGAATAATTACCATGAGCAAATTGAGCACGACCGTTGTCTACAATAAGTGAACTAAATAAACTAGAAATTGGGCATCATCTCACTAAGCGGACGCAAACACACTTTTGAGTTGAGCTCTAATATATCCAAATACTCACTCATATTTGGCAAAATATTTCTTTGCCTGGGTAGTTGCTTTAAATAGTTTTTTCACATTATATTGACAATCATGATGCGAGGTCCCCAGCCCGCCAACACCAAAAATCGGGATGGCATCCTTGACAGGTCTCTAGGCCTAATAAAAAACAGAGTCTCTAAACAAGAAAAATCCAAGAAATAGACCTTTACCATTGAAAATGGGTTGGGTCTATAGCCCTAGAAGTAGACCTAGTCTTGTCTCGCAACAATAACGGGTCAATATTTAAAAATCTAAGACAATTTTGGCCCTATAACTTCCCCAAGTTGGGCTAAGGTATTCTCAACCAACATTTTTTTCCCCAACAGATGTGAGGGAACAACCGCTAGTGGACTCCTCTTCCAAGTGAAGAAGTTTTTTAAACATTTTTAGTGCGTAGGGATGGATAGTTACGTGACTAATTAGTTCCACTCATCCATGATTGACAACCTTAGTCAATCCCCACTTACCACCCCACACTCACACATGATGTTTTTTTGTTTTCTAATTGCTATCACATTGTTTTAACATTTAAAATAATGGATTCCTTTTTAAACCTTCTGTCAAGGTGATTCCTTTGATCAAGCATTAAAGACATCATTGAAAAGCATTCCTTTAGGAAACATACATCAGTAAACTTAAGACAGGGTACTTTAATCAAAACATTATCCATAATAACCATGACCACTACTCTTCTTTTCTCAAGACCACCTAAGGGTGAAAAAACGGCACCCATTCCTTGTTCACAATGCGGGGCAAATAAACCACCACCCAAGGTTCGGGATGCCCATACACCAAACCAGCTGCCCATACAACCGGACGGCTCCCCTAGGATAAAAACGGTATCCTAACTTATGTAGAAGCATCACGACATGAGACGGAGTAGAAACTCATCATTCAGGGGGTTTTCCCGACTTATCCGTGTGGCTGGAAAGCAATCATTATTCATCAAAATATACCAAGGAGTCAGAGGTGTCTTGAGACAAGCCGTCTTAAGGATGATCAATCATATCTTTCCTAATTTAACCAGTTTGAACCCAAACAACTCATTCCTAATTTACAAGCAAATGCAAGTTGGTATCTTGGAGATATCTTTTATTTCAATTAGTTTTATTTTTCCTAATTTCTTACTCCCTCTTTATGTATGCAATGTTAATAGTTAAAGAACTTGAATTAACTAAACTTAATTATAACCAAGACCCACCTGGGACTGATCTGGAATTTGTTATAGTACCGGGGCCTGTACACTCTCATCAGTCGGCCTACTACTAGGCACGGCTTAGTCGTCGTGCATCACTCTAGTTCTTTTTGGAGCTCCACCCTCATCATCAGATGTAGGATTTTCTCAGGTCCTCTTAGGTGTCATAACTTCTTATCCTTATAAAAAAGGAAGTTGAATCATTAGATAAATTATTCAAAAGTTAGACTTAACCTTTGTATTCAATCTTTACCCAATCAAGGTTAAATTTGTAGTCTTAATTGGTAAATTCTTGACCTATTAATTTCTTATTTATCTATATAGGTATAATAAATTTTTCCAAAGCGTCCGTAAGGATTTTCTAAGCTCTTCTAATTTTCTTATAATTTTCTATATCTTTTTTCTAATTTTCGCATCAAATTTTAAGCTCGAAATCTGCTTATTTAAGCTTGGAATCCGCTTATTTTGAGCTTGATATTTATTCTATTACTTTCTCTTAAAGAATTCATTTCCTCAACTTTATATCACTGGTATAAATTTCTGTAATATTTCTAGAAAATTTTGACCGCAAAGTCTATTTATTTTAATTAATCTTTAGCTAAAAATAGGACTTTTTGTAAATTATAACTTCCTAAATTGACTAACTAACTATGGTTTAATTATCACACGTAGATAATGATATTTTTTATCTCTAGTAATTATCTTTCAATTTTTCAACTTAATTATCTAATTTCCATCTTTAATTTTTAGCTAGAACTAGTCCAATTTTACTTTGATAAATAGCTATATTAATTTTCTAGCTTTAGATAATTATCATGGCTTATTTATCATGTAAATGAACTCTAATAAATAGCACCTTATTATCTAACATGATTTATTAAATTTTCCCTTTATATTTCAGCTAAAATTAGTATAATTTGACTTAGATAGATATCTATATTAATTTTCTAATCTTAAGATAATTATACGACTTCTTTATCATGTAATATAACTTTGATAAATAGCATCTAGTTATCTAACATGATTTACTAATTTTCCCTTTTAATTTTCAGCTAGAACTAGTATAACTTGACTTAGATAAATATCTATATTATTTTTCTAACCTTAAGATAATTATCAAGGTTTTTTTATCATCTAATCTAACTGTGATAAATAGCATGTATCATGTAACATGATTTACTAGTGTCCCCCTTTAATTTCAAGAAAGAGTTAGTATAATTTGACCTAGATAAATATCTATACTAATTTTTTAACCTTGAAATAATTATCACAGCTTTTTTATCATGTAATCTAACCTTGATAAATAGCATGTAATTATCTAACATGATTTACTAGTTTTGTTCTTTAATTCTCAACTAGAATTAGTATAATTTCACTTAGATAATTATCTATATTAATTCTCTAGCCTTAAGATAATTATCATGACGTTTTTTTGTTTTTTTATCTTTGGTAATTACTATGTAACTATATAAGTTAAGTAGCTAGTTTCCCTTCTCAATTTACAATCAAAATCAATTAGCTAAACTTAATTTTTATACTTAAGATAATTATCCCAAGCTTCTAATGTTGTTTTCCATCTTTAGTAATTAGCTATTTTTTCTCTCAATTTGTAGTCAAAATCAGACAATATTAGCTAAGGTAATTAGCTAGACTAATTATCTGTACTTAAGATAATTATCCCAACTTTTTAATGCTATTTTTTATCTCTAGTAACTACTATGTAATTATATAAATTAATTAGCTAGTTTCCCTTCTCAATTTGTAGTCAAAACCAAGAGATATTAGCCTAATTACTTAGCTAAAATAATAATATATGCATGACCTAATTATCTTGGCTTGCTAACATTAATTTTTAGCTTTAATAATTATTGTATAATTATCTAAGTGATTTAGCTAATTTTTTCCTTCAACTTATGCTTAGAAACAAAGAATTTTAGTCTAGTTAATTGGCTAAACTAATTTGTGTACATGAACTAATTATCTCACCTTTCTAACTGTGATTTCTAGCTTTTGATAATTGTTGTATAATTATCTAAGTGATTTAGCTAATTCCCCCCTTTGATTTATACTTAAAAATAGATAATTTTAGCCTAATTAATTAGCTAAACTAAATTTTTGTGCATGACCTAGTTATCTTGGCTTTCTAATAGTGATTTCTAACTTTAATAATTACTAAATAATTATCTAAGTGATTTAGCTAATCTCTCCCTTCAATTTATGCTTGAAAACAGATAATTTTAGCATAACTCATTAGCTAAAATAATTTTTTGTTCATGGCCTAACTATCTCGACTACCTAACAATGATTTCTAGCTATGATAATTACTGTATAATCATCTAAGTGATTTAGCTAATTTTCTCCTTCAATTTATGCTTAAAAATTTTTAGCCTAATTTATTAGCTAAACTAATTTTGTATTCATGATCTAATTATTTTTACTTTCTAACAATGATTTTTAGCTCTAATAATTATTGTGTAATTATCTAAGTGATTTAGCTAGTTTATCAGAACTTAAGTTATTTTATTAATTAACTAAAATTAAACTAACTACCTCGCTTAATTACAAAGATTTTTTGCTCTCTAAATAATTTTTGTGAGGTATTTTCTTATTCGAAAGGGAATTCTGCCAAGACTCCGAGTCTGAGTGAAATAGTGAAGCAAGGGGTCCTATTTATAGGTTTCTGGGCACTCACACAGTGGAAATGGTAGTAACTTGCATCCTAAGGTAGCCGTAAAGCTCCCCTAGCGCCCCGTGTTGCTATTTCTATCCCTTGCAGGTCAGTGATGACCCCTCCTATCACCTGCCAGCTTTCATAATCAAATGTGCTTAATTTTGACCTATTTTTTGCCTGATTAATAAATATATGGTAAATATCTCTAAAATAATGGGATGCCTTTAGTAAAGTCTACAACCATTCAATTTTTCTTAATAATTTAATTTACATTGAATCTATCGGAAGGACTAGCGGCATCGGTATTTGTCCGAATTTAATTTTGAAAATTTCTAGCTCGGGGTTTGTTGTGCTTAAGATTCCAAAAATACCATTTTTTGTTGCTTTTGAGATAGTGTTTTTACCTGATTGTATGACCAATGCTTCCTCCTAAAGCTTTGAGTTCATTCCCGACAGCTAGAATGGTGAAGACCTTACAATCACCCCAGCTTAAGAATTTGAGATGCCCTCATCTCAACTAAAATTGAGAAAGTCTCTCAGAAGAGAAGCTTCATCTTCCCAAGTGTCATCTTCAGTGGAATAATCTTTCCACTTTACCACGTGTTCCTCATTACTATTTCTTACAGTTCTCTCTCTAGCTTCAAAGATACAATCTCGTTGGAGATTCTACAATTCCTTACTTTAGTAATACTAACTACTTGCTACTCAATTTTTCCCAAGGAACTCTCGATGTTGAGCGCATATTAAAAACCTTTACAAACCATTTATATCATCTCCAAAACCAGGTTAAATCCATTCCATAAAAGATCCATATATCCACCTTATCAACATGAACGCGCTCAGTCTAACTGACCATTCAAAGCAATCAACATTCGACAAGTACTATGTATTCTAGCTTTGCCAATCTAAACACGCTCGGCATGTTCTTGCCATTCTGAGCAATCTGCGTTCAAGACAAGCTTCCACCATTGCACCAGAGGTACCCCCTCTGTGCTCTAACCTTGTTGACCAAAAATATGTAAAGGGTTTTAAGAAGTACCATACCAAGAGTTCTTTTGGCTTCCTATTAGTCTCGTACATTAATACTTCCATATCTAGGTCACTTTTCAAAGAAGTCTATCTTGTGCACAAGGAATGTGAGTTGGTTTTTGGATAACTATCTTATTCCTAAGATTCAAATTCTGTCTTCCTATCGAGAACCTCTTTCTCATTTGCTAGATCTACCCTTAATTTCTTGATTGAATACTAACTTAACTTTAGATTCCTTAAGCAATTTAGGAAAAGAAAATAATATATAACATTACAATATATAAGTAACTCAAAGTTTTACATTATCGTTTATAGTGGTTTACAAAATTTTCTATTGTTGTTGAGCCCTAGGATTGTTAATTGTGGCTCTTTCATCTTCCTCGTTCCATTAAGGTTGGTTCTCCCATGTTTGCATAAGCTCTGGCTCCTCTTGCTCTTCCTCTACCTCATCCTCCATTTCTACCTCCTCTTAAATTGTCTCCTCGATTTTGAGGAATGGCTCTAGTAGTAGTTTAAGAGTTTTGCTCTTCAGGACAGTTATTTCGATAGTGCCCCATTTGATTGCATCCATAGTACCTAACGTTTGTGAAGGTCTGCTCCAAGTTTGCTACTACAACTACTCCATGTTGTTGATATCCTTGGTTGAAAGTTCCCTTGGCTCTTCCCCTAAAATTATTAATTCCATTATAGTTCCTTGAAAAACTGGTTCCTTCAGCTTGCAAGAGGCTTGGCCCTGAGAAGGGCATCCTGAATTGATGTAGGCCTCATGGCTTCAAAACATGTACTCAAGGGTTTATTGAGGCCTTGAAAAAATCAACCAATCTTCTGTTGGGGAGCATAGCGTCGTAAGGACACAAATTCTGTGTAGTATTTCTCAAGTGAAAGTCATAGCTAGCATAGAAGAATGAATTCGTTCATCTTGATAGCCTGATGTACATGAGGGAGATAGCGTTCTTTGATTGCATGCTTCATTTTCTCCCAAGATGGACTACTCGTGGGATTATCTTTGCATTGTTTCTTTCCACCAAAGTTTGGCATCTCCGCTGAGACGCAACATACCTAACATTGTTTTGTTTTCGTGAGCAGTTCCTATAGCTTTAAAATAGTCATCCATAGCATCTAACCATGCTTCGGCATCTCGCTCTACATTGGGCCCCTCTCCCTTGAAGGAAGGGAGTTGGACTTGCTTTAGTAGTAACTTTTTCTCTTTAATAATAGTGTAAAGGCTATTTACACGAGTATTATCCTGGGACTGAATTAGTGGAAATTAGTACCAGATGAAATCTCTCTTACTTATGTTTTTAACTTATCTCATACTCAAAACTTTGCACACAGGATGAAGACAATTTACAAATCATAAACAAAATTGTTTATAGCATACCCATGAAAACCATAGTATGTACAAGACTTTTCAATCCATGAAGATCCTACTATGTACAAGGGTGACAACAATCCTATGATAGAATCTTGTGGACTTTGGGTGGATCAGATATAGGATCAAAATATACAACATCTTTTGTTCCACTAAAACTAGGGTCTACACCTATGGGTCTATTCCTACCTGGGTAGATTACTTTAGCACCTGATCAAACACCCACTGATTTTATGATACTTGGACATCATCCATTGCAAAGGTTTCCTCTGGATTCTCTGTCCCAATGAAAAAGTATACTTCAATCACTTGATAATCTTCAGCCCATTTGAGTCTCTTCATATTTAGTTCTAAACCTTCTAACTGTCCTGCATCAATGAAGAAAATTCCACGAGATCCTGACCACTTGATCCTCCAAGTGGGAAAAGGAGAAAATCTCTTATCTAGCCATTTCATCACATTTTTTTGCATTGAATAGTGTTGGGATAGGCAAGCCCTCATAAACCTATTGTTGAAATCCAAGGATTTGCAATAGGCAAGATGGGAATCTTCCTACAAAGATAGGGATTATTATCTCTCTTCCTTTTTCTCCCTCTTTTCAATTTTAATTGAATTTGTCAAAGATCACTTATTTCAACCAAACACCTTAAACTTTTCCCCAGGTCAAAGACTTTAATTAACACACGCTCTCATACCACTTGTGAGGTTTCCAACCCTCCAAAACCAAAAATCGGGATGGGATCCTTGATAGGTCTCTAAGCGTAATAAGAATCCAAGTCTCTAAACATGAAAAATCCAAGGAGTAGACATTTACCATGACAATGGCTTGGGTCTATAGCCCTCGATGAAGACCTAGTCCTATCTCACAATGAAAATGGGTCAATATTTTAAAATCTAAGACTATTTTGACCGTATAACTTCCACAAGTTTTGGCTAATATATTCTCAACCAACGCTTTTCCCCCCAACAGATGTGAGGGCACAACCACTGGTGGACTCCTCTTCCAAGTGAAGAAGTTTTCTAAACGTTTTTAGTGCGTAGGGATGGATAGTTACCTGACTAATCAGGTCCACCCGTCCATGATTGACAACTTTAGTCAATCCCCACTTACCATCCCGCACTCACACATGATTTTTTTTGTTTTCTAATTACTATCACATTGTTTTAACATTTTAAAATGATGGATTCCTTTTTAAAATTTCCGTCACAGTGATTCCTTTGATCAAGTATTAAAGACAACATTGAAAAGCATTCTTTTAGCAAACAAACATCTTTAAACTTAAAACAAGGTACTGTAATCAAAACATTGTCCATAATAACCATGACCGGTACTCTTCTTTTCTCAAGACCACCTAAGGGTGAAAAAATGGTATGCATTACTTTTTCACAATCCGGGGTGAATAAACCACCACCCAAGGTTCGGGATGCCCATACACCAAAGAAGTTGCCCATACAACTGGGCGGCTCCCCTAGGATAAAAACGGTATCCTAATTTATGTAGAAACATCAAGACATGAGATGGAGTAGAAACTCATCGTTCATGGGGGTAACCGACTTACCCGTGGCTGGAAATCCATTGTTATTCATCAAAATATACCAAGGAGTCAGAGGTGTCTTGAGACAAGCCGTCTTAAGGATGATCAATCATATCTTTCCTAATTCAACTAGTTTAAACCCAAACAATTCATTCCTAATTTATAAGCAAATGCACATTGGTTTCTTGGAGATATCTCTGTTTCAATCAGTTTTATTTTTCCTAATTTCTTACTCCCTCTTTATGTATGCAATGTTAATAGTTAAAGAACTTGAATTAACTAAACTTAATTATAACCAAGACCCACCTGGGGCTGATCTGGCATTTGTTATAGTATCGAGGCCTGTACACTCTCATCAGTCGGCCTACTAATAGACCCGGCTAAGTGGTTGTGCGATCCTCTAGTCCTTTTTGGAGCTCTACGCTCATCATCAGATGTAGAATTTTCTCGGGTCCTTTTAGGGGACATAACTTCTTATCCTTATAAAAAAAAGGACGTCTAATCATTAAGTAAAATATCCAAAACTTAAACTTAACCTTTGTATTCAATCTTAATCCAATTAAGGTTAAATTTATAGTCTTAATTGGTAAATTCTTGACCTAGTAATTTATTGTTTATCTATATAGGTATGATAACTTTTTTCAAAGCTTTCTTAAGTATTTTCTAAGATCTCCTAATTTTCTTATAATTTTTTACATCTTTTTCCTAATTTTCCCATAAAATTTTAAGTTTGGAATTTGGTTATTTTGACCTGAATATTTATTCTATTACTTTCTCTTGAAGATTTCATTTTCTTAGCTTTATATCATTGGTTTACACTTATTGTAATTTTTCTAGAAACTTTTGACTGCAAAATTTATTTATTTTGATTAATCTTTAGCTAAAAATAGCACTTTTGGTTAATTATAATTTTCTAAATTGACTTATTAGCTATGGTGTAATTATCACAAGTAGATAATGATATTTTTGACCTTTGGTAATTATCTTTCAATATTCCAACTTAATTATCTAATTTTTAGCTAGAATTAGTCCCATTTAACTTTGATAAATAGCTATATTAATTTTATAACCTTAAGATAATTATCACAGCTTTCTTATCATCTAAACTAGCTAACTTGGATAAATAGCACCTAGTTCTCTAGCATGATTTATTAATTTCCCCTTTTATTTTCAGCGAAAATTAGTATAATTTGACTTAGATAGATATCTATATTAATTTTCTAATCTTAAGGTAATTAACACGACTTTTTTTATCATCTAATCCAACTTTGATAAATAACATCTAGTTATTTAACATGATGTATTAATTTCCCCTTTTACTTTTTAGCTAGAACTAGTATAACTTGACTTAGATAAATATCTATATTATTTTTCTAGCCTTAAGATAATTATCATGGCTTCTTTATCATATAATCTACCTCTGATAAATAGCATGTAATCATTTAACATGATTTACTAGTGTCCCCCTTTAATTTCAAAGAAGAGTTAGTATAATTTGACTTCGATAAATATCTATACTATTTTTTTAACCTTGAAATAATTATCACAGTTTTTTTTCCATATAATCTAACCTTGATAAATAGCATGTAATTATCTAACATGATTTACTAGTTTTGTCCTTTAATTCTCAACTAGAATTAGTATAGTTTCACTGAGATAATTATCTATATTAATTTTCTAGCTTTAAGATAATTATCATGGTTTTGTTATGTTTTTTTCATCTTTGGTAATTACTATGTAATTATTTAAACTAATTAGCTAGTTTCCCTTCTCAATTTAGTCAAAATCAGACAATATTAGCTGAGGCAATTAGGTAAACCTAATATTTATACTTAAGATAATTATCTCGACTTCTCTAATACTAGTTTCCATCTTAATACTAATTACTATGTAATTATATAAACTTATAAGCTAGTTTTTTTTCTCAATTTATAGTCAAAATCGGTCAATATTAGCTAAGGTAATTAGCTAAAGCGATTATTTGTACTTAAGATAATTATCTTGACTTGCTAATGTTGTTTTCCATCTTTGGTAATTACTATGTAGTTATATAGATTAACTAGCTAGTTTCTCTTCTCAATTTATAGTCAGAATAAGACAATATTAGACTAATTAATTAGCTAAATTAAAAATTTTTGTATGCCTAATTATACCCACTTACCAGCATTCATTTCTAGCTTTGATAATTTTCATATAATTATCTAAGTGATTTAGTTAATTTCCCCCTGTAATTTATGCTTAAAAATAGATAATTTTAGCGTAATGAATTAGCTAAACTAATTTTTTGTGCATGAACTAATTATCTCGTCTTTCTAATAGTGATTTCTAACTTCATTTAGCTAATTTTCCCCTTCAAAATATGCTTAAAATAAATAATTTTAGCATAATTAATTAGATAAGCTAATTTTCTATGCAGAACATAATTATCCTGGCTTTTTAACAGTGATTTCTAGTTCTAATAATTATTATATAATTATCTAAGTGATTTAGTTAATTTTCCTCTTCAATTTATACTTAAAAACAGATAATTTTAGCTTAATTAACTAGCTAAACTAATTTTTTGTTCATGACCTAACTACCTTGGATTATTAATAAGGTTTCCTAGTTGTGATAATTACTTAAGTGTGCTAACTAATTTTCCCTTTATTTTATTTTTAAAATTATTAATTTTTACCTTTTTAGTCAGGTAGATTACTTTAAAAATTAAGATCTAATTTCCTTGCCTTCTAAACAGCATAACCAAGCTCTAGAAATTATACTTTAGTTATTCAGGCTTAAAAAATATTTTTATTCATAAATCAACCTAAAATCATTTTCATCTTAATATGCGGCAACTAATTAATTAGATTAGTGATCAAGCTTAAGAAATTAGTGACCAATAGCCTAATGATAATTTAGAGAGTAGTTAATAATAAGTAATGGTTAATCTCCTTAATTAATAGTTTAATTAGAAAAATTAGTCAGAACTTAAGCTATTTTCTTAAATAACTAAAATAAAACTAATTACCTCGCTTAATTACAAAGAGTTTCTACTCTCTAAGTAATTTCTATGAGGTATTCTCTTATTCGCAAGAGAATTTTGCTAGGACTTCGAGTCTCAGTGAAATTGTGAAGCAAGGAGTCCTATTTAGAGGTTTTTGAGCACTCACATGCTGGAAATGGCAGTAACTTGCATATCCCAAGGAAGCCCTATAGCTCCCCTAGCACGCCCTGTTGCTAATTTTGTCCCTGGCATGTCAGTGACCCCTCCCATCACCTGCCAGTTTTAAAAATCAAATGTTCTAGATTTTGACCTATTTTTTGCTTAATTGATAAATGTCTGGTAAATGTGTAAAATATCTAGGAGGCCTTTAGAAAGTCTATGATTAAATGATTACTGCAACCATTCAATTTTTCTTAATAATTTAATTTACATCGAATCTTTCGAAAGGACTAACGAGGTCAGTTTTTGTCCAAAATTAATTTTGAAAATTTCTTGCCTAGGGTTTGCTGTGCTTAAGATTCCAAAAATACCATTTTCTATTGCTTTCAAGATAGTGTTTTTACCTGATTGTATGACCAATGCCTCCTCCTAAATCTTTGAGTTCATTCCCGACAACTAGAAAGGTGGAGACCTTACACATGACGCAATTAGTTTTCTTTGACTTTTGCATTGCACGTTGTAATGCTCTGAAAAATCTTTGCAAAAATCACAGTTGCATGATACAGAAAGCAATTGTATAGGTGTTAGTGACTTTAGAGTAACATATTTTGGGTTGTGAAGCTCGAGGGCCCTCCATGGACGTAGGGCATGCTCCGTGGAGCTTTGAATGTTGGTTGCTCCTCAATGCCCACTTGTAGTGCTAATCCTCAATCAATGACACACACATGTGGCACACACTCCTTGGTAAAAACATTCATGATGTTCCATGGGTGCAAGTCACCACATATAATTCCTTGTCTATGTGCATGTGCCATGGTCTTCACTAGGGAATCCATAAAAGAAGGTGACAATCAATCATATGCTTGCACATCTCTAGCTCTTGCTCTATGGGAGGGAGTCTAGGATCTTGCTTTTGAGCCGCCAATATGTTGGAAAATTTGCCTTTAGTAGGTGGTGGAACACACTATTACATGTCTCCCAGATCCATTTCATTAAGGCTAGGAAAGATGAGGAACCATGGCTCTTTGTGTGTTTGAGCTATGCACCTTACAATGCCTATAAGGACACGGGTCCTATGGGCATGGCCATCGTTAGGCCAGACAGTGTGTACGCTAGGGGAAGGCTATAAGCTAGCATGGTTGGGTGGAAACTAGCACACTGCATTACTCTCCTCCTTTCCATGGTATCAAAGCCCAAGCTGGCATGGTTCAATGAACCCAATCTTGCATGACTCAAGGAGTCCATGAGGCAAGTGCTTCAGAAGATGCAGAAGGTAGCAATGCATTACTTAAGAATATCACCATTCCTGAGTTTCACGTTGAAGAGAATGATCACACAACAGGGATGCGGCCAATACGCTCTTACACAAATGGAGTGATATTTATAGGTTAAGACACACCCTAAATATTAAGACAGCTGTTGAAACAAGTCTATCTCTTAAAGACAAGGCATATAGTGGTGGATGCAATAGACATCCGTCCTCAGTCTTGGGTTGCGTTTTAACCTTCTTTCTCCAAATAGATTTTGGACTCTAATGAAGAAGATAAGAATTGGTTAGCATGGGATGCATTTTGCATGTCTGGTCTCTCTCACTCTCAGTATCTTTCTAAGTATCACAAAATTATATTTAAACTGGAAGGTCTAGATGAATTACAAAAGATACGAGGTTTCAATAGGGGACTTGACAAAGACTATCGTCTTCATGTCAAGACCTAGCATCCAAAAACTTTGGAAGAAGCCATCGCTCATGCACAAATGTATAATGATGACCAAGAGATGAAGGGAAATGTTCCCTACTCTAGGAATACTTTTGCTAAGAGCAATTCGGCTAAGAACCAATGGTGACATAGATCTCCCACACGTTCTAAGAGGAACAAGACTTCTCCATGCCTCAAGAGGCTAAGAAGCCTAAGCAATCACGAGATACTTGACGTGCATCGCATTGCCAATTTTGAGAGTGCAAAGAAACACAGTTTGTGTTTTTAATGTCTTTCGGACCAGCATAACAAGAAGGATTGTCCTCTTTTGCAAGGCAAAGAAAAGGCCATGCACACAGTGCAACACCTCCCATTAGATTCATCTCCTAAATATTGTGTTGTAGAGGTTCTTCATATGGAAGAAAAGCACAAGTGTCATGTGCTTGCTTCAATGTGGCAGCCCACCTTTGGCCGCCATGAGTTGATTCGCATGCTTGGTACTATTAATGTATGGTGTGTTTGTATTTTAGAGGATGATGGTGCAGCTCATAACTTCTTGAACTATAATCTAGTCAAGAAAATAAAGCTTACACAGACTCCATGCTCTCACATGTATGTGGTAGAATAGATGTCCGAAAATGATAAACAAGCATAGAACACGGTAGTTCAAGGGGTTGAGCTTATTTTTCAAGATCATACAATGACCCTTGACGTCAATTTATGAACATGAACTGTGCTGATGTAGTTTTAAGATGGGAGTGGTCACATGGTTTAGAAAACACATTGCACACTAGTTACGAGCACAACTCCTTATCCTTTATGGCCAATGGTAAACATGTGCTTTTTCTTGGTGAGAAAAATACACCATCTGCACCATTTATATGTACAATGAAGCATTTAATTTTTTAGAAAGAAGATTTAATATATGAAGTCTTTTTGTGTTAATGCTTATCTCTAAGTCTTCTGAATTCTCAAGAGCAAAGTGTTGTGGATTCTAGTTATGGTATGCAAAGTGTAATGAATTTTAATGAAAAGAAAAGTGCTAACAATTATAAAAAGCAAAGTGCTCTCAATTCTAATTATCTTGAGCAACATGCAAATGTTGTAAAACAAACATTAAAGGATTTACAAGATTCTGCATCCCAACATAACTCTAGTTTACTTTCTCCTTTTGCACGAAAAAAGCTGACTCACTTACATAGTGATGTATTCTCAAGTGATTTAGCCATCGGGTTTACCCCCTACAAGTGATGTGCAGCATGGCATAAATGTCCTTCCAGGCACTAAAACAGTGAGTAAACCCCCTTATCGTATGAGTGCTAGTGAGTCCAAGGAGGCTAAGTGTTAGTTGGCTGACTATCTTGCACGTGGTTTCATTAGATCTGGCACTTCTCCTTGGTCATCACCAATTCTATTGGTAAAAAATAAAGATGGTACTATGCGCATGTGCCTAGATTATCACAGATTAAACTCCATAAGCATCAAGAACAAGTATCCTCTCTCTCTCTCTCTCTCTCTCTCTCTCTCTCTCTCGGATGAGTTTTTTAATCAACTCTATGGGACAATATAATATACAAAGATAGATATTTGTCCAGGATACCTACAGGTGCGTATCCTTTTGAAAGATATCTCTAAGACTTCCTTTAGAACATACTTTGAGCATTTTAAATTTTTGGTTATGCCTTTTGGTTTAACCAATGCTACATTTATGACACTCAAGGATAGTGTCTTATATTCCTATCTTGGAAAATATGTTGTGGTTTTCCTTGATGACATTCTCATTTATAGTAAAACTGAAGATGAAGACATAGAACACTTATGATTAGTGTTCAAACAGCTACAAACTCATGCATTGTATTCTAAGCCAAGCAAGTGTGATTTCTTTAAAATAGAGATACATTACCTCGGTCATGTGATCTCTTATTTTGGCATCACGATGGACACCCACAAGGTCGCTGCCATTCTTCAATAGCCACATCCCAATACGATTGAGGAGCTTCAAATCTTCTTAGGCATGGCTGGATTTTATTGACAATATATCCGTGACTTTGCCAAAATCATTGCTTCTATGATGGACCAACTTAAAGCAAAAGGTAAGACCTATTCTTGGAAAGAAGACCAACAATTCAGTTTTGAACAGCTCAAGATAGTTGTAGCCACTGCTCCCATCCTAGCAATTGTTGCCCACTTAATCCATTTGTGGTAGAGACTGATACTGTTGTTAAAGCAATTGGTGTGGTACTTCTCTAGGAGGGAATACCTATAGCCTTTGAAAGTAAAAAGTGGATAGAGCTTAACAAAATTATTTTGTCTATGAGAGGGAGCTCTATGCCATAGTTCATGCTTTACGAAAGTGGCGACACTATTTATATGGTGTCGAGTTTGAAGTGGTTTTTGACCATGAAAGTATAAAATGGTTTACTACTCAAACGGACTTGAAGGGTCCTAAATCTAGACCGGCGGAGATCCTTCAAGATTATAACTAGAAGCTACAATATCACAAGAGGCGATATAATGTAGTAGTGGATGCACTAAGCCGGATGCCTTAGATTAATTCACTTGCTTTCACGGAAATAAAAAGTGAATTTTTGGAGTCATTACGTGTCAAGTGTGCACGAGATCAATCATATGCTAAAGTGTGGAGTGCAATTTTAAGAAGGGATCCCTCACACTCACATGTCTTTGCACGGCCAGATCAAGATGTTTCTGCACGATCACATCAACATGTTTCTGCATGCAGAGAAACTCCAACACAAAGAGTTGCACCCTTACTCAGGACGAGCTTCATTGATGGAAGAATTTTTCCATTGATGATGGCTACTCACTCCACAAGGGTAGAGTATGTGTGCCAAAGGACTCAAACACTAGGTGCCAAATATTATTTGAGTGTCACAATAGTCCAAGTGCTGGTCATCCAGTTACTCGTTAGACGTATGCCTTAGTTTGACGGTAATTTTAATGCCCATGCTTACATCTTGATGTTCAAGAGTACATACTAAATTTTTGATAGTGCCAAGTTAATAACTCAAAGCGCCTCAAGGTAGGTGACCTTTTACACCCTTTAGAGATTCCACAAGGTAAGTGGAACATTATCTCTATGGATTTTGTAGTAGGACTACCTAATACGAATCTTGGCCATGATGCCATACAGGTAGTCGTAAACCATCTATCAAAGATGTGTTGAGTCATTGTGACTAAGACTACAATTAAGACACTGGAATTAGCACAACTATTTATAGATCATATATATAGACTCTACGGTCTTCCAGCTAGTATCATTAGTGACAGAGATCAAAAGTTCAATAATCACTTTTGGAGAGTTGTGCTCCAAAAGTTATACACTATGCTTAATCATAGTACGGCTGATCATCCACAAATAGATGGTCAAAGTGAAAGGGTTAGTTAAGTGCTAGAGGATATGCTACAAGTGTATGTTAGTAAGAAGAAAACCAATTGGGAAGACTACTTGCCTATATTGAAGGTTTCTTATAATAGTTCAAAGTAGATGACTACAGGGTTCAATTCATTTATGTTTTTATATAGTTTTCAATCTAGATCACCCGTTACGGTGGGGTTGGCTACAGAGAAGATACAAAAAATGAAGGATTTTCTCCAAGAACATCTTGATATGCTTCGAGTTGCTCGACAGAATGTTAAGCAAAATCTCAAGATTGATATAAGAAGTACGCAGATAAGAATCACCGTTTTGCTACTTTTCAAGAAGGAGACAAGGTTTTACTCAAAATTTTGGAGCATTCAAAAAGTCTAAAGACGGGAAAAGTTGTTAAACTTTCACTACGTTATTGTGGACCATTTACCGTTCTCAAACATATAGGTCAAGTGGCGTATAAGTTAGCTCTTCCCAAGAACTCACGAGTTCATCTTCTTTTTCATGTTAGTGTTTTATGAAAACAGCTAGGATAGAATGATAATGTCATTGAAACAGGTGTGCTAGTTGACATTATAGAACCGCCAAGCATCCCTCATGAACCCAAAAAGATTTTGGACTCTCATGAGCTTTGCACCAGACATCATGTCAGATGACACGTATTGGTAAAATGGCTAGATGGATCTGAAGCATTAGGAAAAATATGAACCCCAAAATGGCTTTGTAAGGATCCCTAATTTTAAGGGATTAAGGCTGAAAATGTGTGTGGTTTAGGAGACAAGGCCATTGAATGAGGGTATTCTCATAGGCTTTTTCGAAGGCTGTTATAGGGTTTTTGTAGGTTGAAATAGAGGCTAAGGAGGAAGGATAGGTACATTCTCTCTCTACCCAAAAGAGTGGTGATCCTTTTGAAAATAACTCCCTCCCCCATTTCTCTTGTCACATCATCAAGGGCATCCATAACCTCAGCCCAAAAAAAATACTTTTTTCAAAAAATTCAAAAAAATCTCACTTTACTCAAAACTGCTCCCCAACCTATATATATACTCAAAAATCAATTTTCTCTCTCAAAATCTCACAGCTAGACCTGCAAAATATGACACTTCCCACCTTTTTTTATTTCCGTCCAAAATCACTCCTCCCCCTCTCACTCCTCTCTGTCTCTTCTCTTTCCTACTTTTCAGTACACACTCTACCTCCTTCCCTCTCTCACTCCTCTCCCTCCCTCTTCTCTCTCCTACTTTTTAGCACACACACTTCCTCCCCTCTCTTTGTTGCAGGTCCACTCCATAGCTTTGCTGCAGCTCACCCCCCCATGGCTCTCCACTCCATAGCTTCCTCCTTCCCTCTCTTTGTTGCAGATCCACTCCATAGATTTTTTGCAGCTCTCCCCCCATGGCTCTCCACTCCATGGCCCTCCTCTCCACTATGTAGCTCACCTGCAGCACTCCACTCCATAGCTCTCCACTCCGCTCCGTGCCTCTTTTGAAGCTCTCCATCCCATAGCTCTTCACTCCGTGCCTCTACTGCAACTCTCCACTCTTTCTTGAGGCCAACTTTATTCCCCTTGCCATGGAGCTAGGCGACATTACAAACCTCCCATCCACAACAAGATCGTCAAGTTCGGAAACGGTTTCTCTACATGTTCGGTTGTCAAAGGACTTTGCACCCTCAAAGCGTCATTACTTGCAAACTGCACAACAACGTCATGCTGCACGTCACACCAATGTGGACCTTTGGGTGCATGGTTGCCTCTACCGTAATGATCCAGCCATCAATGTGTACCCAACATTCAATAGCCTTGCTTCATTCTTACAATATGTAGGTAGAGGGGAGCAAGATCTTCTTGGTTGGATACTGCAAGAGATTTTCGACTATTGGAGTTGATAGTGCACAATAGTCTCTGCATCAATGTCAACTTCTTTCCCACACCACTAGTGGATTGCGCGAAAGGATCTTTCATGTGGAGCAGGAATTGGAAACTCTTAATCTATAGGTGGAAGAGAAGGATGCTAAGATTGTGAAGCTTGAAGGTAAGATCCTGCATCTTAAAAAGACGCCCTTAGGTGCAAGGGGATGTAAGAGGAGCTTCAATGCCATAGAGACTTTAGCCCCCGAAGGTGGTGCTAAAAAAAGAAGGGTTGCAACTACAAGGTACATTTTGCTATGTTCCAATCTCTGTTTCTATGGTAATGTTTTTGTCCATTCTTGTAGGAATTTTGTAATAATGTTTTTGTTCGTTCTTGTAGGAATTCTATCCAAGAGCTGTGTGGTGGCCACAACTAGGAGGATTGCATTTATTTGTTAAGTTTGTGCCTCAATAAATTGGATGTCGTAGCCCTTTTACGAGCACCAAATGCAAAACATTTAAACAATGCTGTCACAAAGGAGGTGATGCCAAAGTTTTTAGATCTTGTGAGCGATGTTGATGTATAGAAGGCTTGTGATGAGGGATACATTGCGTTATATGGTCTCCTTAAGGATGCTCCAAGGGAAAGAGTAATTATTGAGAATTTTTTTCCTATACCACTTAAGGTCAATCTTGCTAAGAAGGCCTCGAACAAAGGTGTGTACTTTCGAATAGGAGGCTATTTGCACATAGAGGAGATAACGCCTTCATCCATATTTACCAAGGTGTCCAAAGGAGTTAAGAAACATACCAATGCAAGCGTAGGTGCAGACAGGGTGGACAAGGGATTTCCTTACTTAATGGCAAATAATATTTTTGCTGATTTGAGAAGGCTTCAAATGACAATGATACTTTTTGATGGGTTACCACCTAATGGTGAGGCTACAACAATGCAGTCTTTTTTTTTCAATTATGGCTTTCCTTATGTTATTTTGGACATTTTTCAATGCTAGGCTCAAAGTTGGTGTTCTTGCTCAAGCTAGACAAGTGTCAGATTGTGAAGAAATGAAGATTAGAAAGGATAAGTATTACTCTCATGAACGAGGCATTATTTCATGCAAAACATATAGCTATGAACGAGGATTGTGCACCATCTTTCAGTGTACAGTTGGAGAAAAACATTTGGTGACTTTGTGCTATTGAGGCTCCCAAGGAGACCCATGAGTGCTTGCTTGGATTTTTGAACGCATTTCCTGGATATTAGATGTCATTAAGGCAGAGCTAGATGGCATAGGGGAGTTTGAAGTTGACTGGCACTTAGGTAGCGATTTGAAAACAATCAAGTACATTCTAGGGTGCAAACAAGGGGCAGGAGCTCTCTATCCTTGTCCATTTTGCATTGAGGTCTATAAGAGTAATGCACGTAAAATCGCAATGGTCAATGAAAGAGAGGAAAATGACAATTCACAAATTACACGTGTGTGGGAGCATTTGATTCTACGATGTCCTATGCTGCAGGAGCCCAATCATTCCGCAAAAGACAGTGAATGGAACCCTATAATAACTTCCCTCTTGAAAATGTGCATTTTTGCACACTTCATGCTTTTATGTGCATCTTTGATCCTTTATTAAAGCTTCATATTGATTATGCCTTTGCAATGAAGCCTGCGGAGAGGTCGTGACGCTATCTCAAAAGTGAAGGGCTCTTAAATTCAATAGGTTTCCATGGGACCAACACCTCCATTGTTGCACAAAAGAACAATGCAAGCTCTCAGGAAGTGTCCATGAGTGGACTAAAGGCAAGGCATTTTTTGAAGAGAGTCCGGTTCAAGGAAAGGGGTGCTACTGCCGAAACATCAACATCTGAAGGTGGATGGGAGTTGTAGAAGGATCTCTGCAAGTATAAAACAGACAACAATAGCAATGCAAGTGTTGTGCTTAGCCAACAACATGTTTCGGCGGTATTCAACAAGATGATGAAGATACTACGACTTGCAAGCACAACTAGTGAGCAACGACAAGAATTCCAAAATTTGGTGATGGAGTTCTGTTAGCATGGGCTAACACAGGCTACACTGGTTATGCTATGGTTATGCATAATATTTCCATCTCACTTTGTATAAGTCTTGGGCTCATTGAGAGTTCCAAAGTTGTATATACTACCTAGAGGGCTCAAACTTAAACCCATAGTAGAAGGGATTATGATGAAAGCCTTTAAAAGGAAGCCTTTATGCAAGGAGGCTTCATTCTTGAGTATCCACTCTTGAGTATCCACTTTTGAAAGCGCTCTCTCTCTCTCTCTCTCTCTCTCTCTCTCTCTCTCTCTCTCTCTCTCGTGTTCACTCTATGGATGGCCTAGCCTTGAGCTTAATACTCATTCTTCAAAGGCTAGTGCTAAACCATTGTAATTAGAGAATCTTGATTAAACTAATCCCTATTTTACTCATTAGTTTTATCTTCTCTATATTTCATTATGTCATGAAGTAGTAATACACTCTCATTATTCTAGATTTGAAAGAGGTATATACTTATTGCTTTGATCTTAACTCTCTTCTTTCCTAAGTATTTCAATTAGTTGATTACTTCTCTAATTCTCTTGATTAGTGTAGTGTGTGTGCACTCTTGGTCATGTCATTAGAGTTTGTGCCTAATTGTGTGCTTAAGTGTGTGAAGGTCTAAGAGCTTGAGCTCAATGCCACTTGTGTGTGATGTGATTAGAGTACCTTGGTTGGCATGTGATGATTGTGAAATCCAACTTCAATGCAATTAGTGTGTGCTTTGATCATGGATGCTTGTGTTGACTATGTTCTTGTGACTCCATAAGATTGGCAAGTCCTACTTTGGTGGACTTGATGTGTGTAGGAGTTGATAGATTATTGATTAGATAATGATTAGAGTTAGTCTAATCTCAACTTGCATTGTATCGATATTCTCTTGAATCCTCTATTTCTATTCATTCGATGCTCGTCCTCCCATGCCCTAGCCGGGTTGCCGATCCACGGATTTGATAATTTTGTGTGGGTTACGATTAGTTCGTTGCTACAACACCTCCCAACATTTGGTGCCGTTGCCGGGGATTGATAACCTAAGCTAGTACTGAGTATAGGACGTTTAGAATAGAGTAATTTCACTACTAATCTCTTGGTTTTTGAGTGTGTCTAACTCAATTTTGGTTTAATTTGATGATGTTGTGCAAGAAATTGAAGCTAAATTTTTGAGTTATAAATACCCCAAACCCCCAATCCCACCCCCAATCTCACTAATTTCATACTATCCCTTGCTAATTTTTCTTCATTTCCATGCTAATTTTTACTAATTTTTGACTAACTTTTCCAATCTAACCACTAACATTGAAGTGTAATGTATGATAAATCCCCTTTTAAGAGGCGGAATCTTCACTCTAATCAAGTTAATTGTGCTAATCTATGCCTAATTTGATGATTTGAGTGTTTGATTTTTGGCCTACAATGGTCAATTTTGGAGCCGATTTGATGGTGCACACACTGTGTGCAATGATGCGCCTTCACGTGGAGCAAAGGAATATCTTAGAGTGTGATTACGATGTAAGTGCACGCACTCACTTGCTCATGTCAATTCTTGATTGATTAATGTGGTTCAATGTGTGCTAATTATTTGCTAAAATTAGGTGTGTAAATCAGTTGACCTACACTTTGCACCTAACTTGATTCACTTGGAATGAAATGATGGTCAAATGATAACTAATGAACTTTGTGTGTGTCAAGATAATGTTTAATTCTCATCAAGAATTCATGTGTGTGCATAAGAATCATTGTGTGTGTAATGCACCAAAGAGAGATAAAACTGTCAAAAAATTCAAGTATGTGCGCACCTAATCTTGAGTGTGTGCATGCATAGAAATTGATGGAATTGATGGTATATGAGTGTCCAATCATGTAATTGATTTGTATGATTGGATAGTCAATCATTGGATGAGCCTAAATGCCAAAAAATTGGGCAAAATTTGGGTGTATGTGCCCATCCAAGACCACTTGATTCTCAATGATTGATGGTCAATTGGGGCACCTAAATGATTTTTGATTATGAGATGTGCATGAAAAGTATGTGCAATCATTAGGTGTAAGCCTAAATGCATTGCCAACATTAGAAAAAATATGGGCTCTCCATGGGCCTTGTAAGGATCCCTAATTTCAAGGGATTAGGGGTTAAATTGCTGACACTTTAGGGGACAAGAAAGAACACTCCTAGGTTGAATAGTGGTTTCACTCGTTAAATGCATGGTATTGCCCTCCTTAATGTAAGTAGCCCCACAAGAAATCTTTAAGAAATCGTTTTGGGATTTTGAGGACATGTTCTATTTCGAGAACAAGGCATGGCCATTTTTTATTGGCTATGTTTTGAATTTTATACTTAGTTGATCTTTAAAATTAGGGTCTGACGCTGACTGCATGGCTTCCTGAAGCAGGCTCGCATACATTAACTGCCTCCACATGTGGTACGCTCAACTGGACGCTGAGGTGGCACGCTCTGATTTGTGACCTTGAATGCTGCCAGCCCATCTAATATGCGGCTCTGTATGCTGCCTTCAATGGTAGTCCTGACCAGTCGCAATTGGATGCCCAAGTGGCGTGCTCTGATTGGCGAGCATGAATACGCCAACCCGCCTATATTTGGCTTGATTGCAATGCTTTCAATACCAAGCACACTCCTTAACTTTGTTGGAATCAGCTCAAGCCACATGTGTAGTTGAAAGTCGACCCCTAGTTGATGGCCTGCGATTTCAAAATTGATCTTGTCCTTATAGCTCTAATGCGGGTCCTTTTCCACAAAAGAAAACCACCAAAGATGGCCACCTAGTTGGTATTTGACCTGCAAAACCACTAAAAGGGGGGACAAGACCATGACACAACTATATTTTTTATAGGGACTAGGGGATATCCCTCCTCTCACCTAATTGGCTAAATTTTAATTAGCCTCTAATCAAAGAGGCCCATTGAGACCCCATATTTTTCCTAATGATTGAGCCAGTTTTGATCATTTGTGGTTAATATTTGAGTGTGTGCATTGCTTGATTGGGTCAAAATAATATTATTTTTTGAGAAATTAAGCATGCATGCATTCACTTATGCTTGATTGAGTTTGCAATTTGAGCATTACAATGTGAAATTGATGGAGTATTTGCATAAAATTTTGGCCTAAATTAATGGCATGTGCAATCCAATGGGTGAATGAATAATTTTTTTACCAATTATGATGATTAATTTGACCAAATAATTGATGTATGTGTCACAATTGGCTTTGAGAATTGAAATAGATTACTCAATTGCATAGATTTTTAGTGCATTGCCATGCTAATGATGAATCAATTCGATTGACATGAAAAAAATGCACTAATGTGTGTGCCTATGCAATGGTGCTTGATATCCAATTTGGAATGAATGATTGGTGTTAATCACTAGTCATAATGATTGAATAGATCTAAACCTTCATGTGTGTGTCGTCAAATCAATTGATATGAATGAATCAATTGCACACAATTAAGAATGATTTTATGTATTGAAATTGAGTTGTATGCCAATTTGATGGCATTTGGCAAAAATTTCCATTATATTGTGCATTTGCAAGTGCCATTATCAAAGTGTGTAACGATGCAATGAAATCCCAATTAGGTTTGGATGATTTGAATAGAAGATTGCACTGATTACAAGTTGGATTGGGGTAAAGGCGAGGAGTGTGCATCCATTAATTGTGTGCATCTCCCAACATTGTGAATTGATTCAATCTTATTTCAAATTTGGGAGGTTTTTGTGCATGAATTGATTGACTTGAACTTTCATGTGTGCAATCCGGTTACCTTTCAAAGGAAGATATGGTTTTATGATTATTCGATCATGCTCAAAAATTGGGATCAATTCCCTTAGAGAAAGTTTTGATATAACGTTTCTCGTGTTGCTCAATCATGGCATTGAAACCTATTGTCTGCAGCCTACAGGTCAAGGGTGCCTTTTTTGCCATGCTTTTTTATTGTTTTTGATGCACCCTTAGACTCAATCGGCATCTCACACACACACTCAAATTAGAACACATGCATTTAGTGTGGGAACATTCCCTTAAATAAATTTTAACTCAAAAAAAATAAAAAATCAAAAAGCTCCACGCTCTATCTGACCACTTGCATGGCACGCGATGTATGTGATGACCCTCGGGCCCACCATACATACACAAAAAGAGTGACTGACCAGTAGCAGCCTCAATACCATCTTCCTCGCTGCCTTTGGCTCTACTCAAACACACACACACACACACACTCCTGATTTACTCGTAGGCCCACAACTCCCGCTATTCGTGGTGTCCCGCAACACACTTTGTGTGTGGTGTTGCCTAAGAGTCAACTGTCGCCTCATTCACCCCACGATAGATGGCCAATCATGCCGGCCTTCAAAAGTTAACCCCGTTTCCATTTGCATTCACATGCTGCGTGTGCACTACAATCCAGCCCCCAATGAATATGCTGTAGAGCCAAACCGCTTTTGCACACCAAGCCCCACAAGAACTCCTGAGTCCTGCCTAACCTCCTCGCTTTGTCTCTCTCTTGCCTTTACGATGCTACAACACACACAAGTTGCAAGTTGCCGATTATGGTGCTCACACCCCCCCCCCCCCCCCCCCCCCCCCTCCGTATTCACCTGCACCAAGCCCACCTTCTTTAAATTTCCACAGAAGCTTCATGGCCCACATCTTGAAAGCCCACGTTCATCCTTCCCTCTCTCTTTCTCTCTCTCTCTCTCTGACGTGCCCATAATCCACCGTCTTCCGCCATGACCATATTGGCACCAAAAAAGAAGAAAAGATCAATAAATATATATGTATATATAAAAGGGAGACTTTGGAGCTTTTTCCCACCCCTTTCCTCAAGAAAAAAAAAGGCGAGAGTTAGAGTTACAGCTAACATTGATTTTATGTATCCATTGTTTCTCCATGGATTGCCTTAAATTTTTTATGCTTGTGATTGATCGTGAGTCCTTTTAGTGCTTATTTTGAACGCCATATACTTTTATTAACCTCTTGTGCATAAGTATTGACCAATAATACAAATGAGTGTTAATTGTCGAGAGAGAGAGAGAGAGAGAGAGAGAGAAAGAGAGAGAGTTCAAAATTGTGCTTGGTATGTGAGTATGCATTTCAATGCTTGTGCAAAAGGCTCTCATAAGACTAACATTTAAACCATATGATGATTTGCCAAAGAGGGTTGAGCATGGTAGTATATTATGAAATTTGGCTATTGAAGAGCCATTACCATGAGTCAAGGACATCTCTTGTGCATTATCTCTCTCACTTTCATATATTTGGGGGTTAATCAACTCATAACTAATTTGGCAAGAGCTGAAAATATTTTTAAGCTCTCTCTCTTATACTATGTATGTCATATTTGCTATGTAAGAGCAAGATGTGGGCATGGATAGTGTGGGTGATGATTGTGTGATTATTTGACTTATGCATTCTTCTAAGTGCTTGGCCTACTTGCACATTCTGATTGCCAAAATAACAAATTCTTCAAAGCATGTGAGATTCATCCTGAGCTTTAGTTGAGAGATTCATTGATGAACTCATGTTTGGTGGAGAGTGTGCATTAAAATTTTCACTTGACATTGCTTGTTGCCTTTTAGTGCTTGATATAAATGAAAAATCCTTGCATAGCCCTAAAGTTGAGATTCTGTGAATGGACAAAAAAAGCACAACTGTTGGGCTTGTGATTGAGCATGCTTTTTGTGCTTGTATTGAATTTCCATATGCTTAAGAGCACTAATTATTGACTTCATTTTTGAAGGGTTGTGCTGAAAAATATTGCAAAACTTGGCTATTTAGAGCCATTCCAGATTCTTCGGATTAAAAGGTGTATACATGCTAGCTCATTGCTTGGTCTGAAGTGAAATTGTTTTCAATTGAGCTAGTGTTTAGCCAACTTTTTGAAGAGCTTTCAAGTGGAAAATTTGGCTATTGAGAGCCATTCACTTTCATTCCATTAAGAGTTACAGTCATCTCTAGCTCATAGCTTGCACTAAAATGGTAAAACTTCATTTGAGCTAGTGTTTAGCCAACTTTTTGGAAAGCTTTAAAAATGTTAAATTTGGCTTTCAAGAGCCACTTCATTTAATCAAAGTTCCATTATTTTTTAACTCTTGGTTTGTTTTAAATTCCATATTTCAAGTGAACTAACACTTAATCTACTTTTTGAATCATGCATGAGAGATTGTAAAACTTGCAAAATGTGCTTATTTAGAAGCATTTCATCTCTCATTGTTGATATGTATGCATAGATTTTCTACAAAGAGCATCATGTGTTAAACCAAAGGAAATTTTTTCCCTTGGGGTTTTTCCCTTTGGAAAATTCAGGTATACAAGACCCTAGCTTTAGGTTTTCATTAATGTTCTTTTTTGTGTGTTTTTTGCTTTTAATAAATGTCCTTTGGAGATTGTGTTTTCACTTAGCTTCAATCAAGCTTAAATTGTAAATAAAAGGATCAAGAGACTTCTCTACACAAAGGGGATGCTTGCTCAAGGATGCTCAAAAGAGCATGAATAGGTGAAATCCTTCCGTAATTTTTCTCTTTTGTTCATCACTTCATTCTTTATTCTTGGCTTAAGTATTTTTTGCTTCTATGCTATGGTTCTTTCATGTTCAAAAGCTAGGCATACTAAAGTTTTAACACTTTGATTTGTGAATATTAAATCATAGAAAAATTAGGTTTTATTGTTACCATATACATGTGGTAGTGATGTGTGTGAACACACTAGGATCACTGGGACATTTTTTTCCTCTTTAGGAGGTTTTTTCCCCCGAGCATTGCATATATGCCCATCACTCTAGGGCTATCTATCTTTCCATGGCACACTAAGTAACACACTCTCTATTGTGTGCCTTGAGCTTTCTTCGTCTTCTCCAAGCTTTGTGCATTTCTCTGCAACCCTAATTCCAACAATTGGTATCAGAGCAGGTTGCATCCTCCCGGGCTTAGTCGCCAGCTGCTCTAGCACATGCCTGCTCACTTTCTCCAATTATAGTGAGGTTTGGCAAGCGTTCGCAGGTCAATAAATATTTTTGATGAGGGCTCATTTTGGCCTCCGTTTCCAGTACAGATAGGTCTGCACAGGCAATTTTGTCATTTTGTGCAAAATTCCTATCAGTGTCGATTTCTGCATAACAAGTGCCTTACAGTCTTCTACGGTTTGTGCTATATAGCATGTGTTGTTCCCACTCTGTTTCTCCTAATTTTGGGTAGTTTTCACATCAGGTCCAGCATTTACCATGGCTGACAACAACACATATGTCTTCAAGATGTTTGTTCCTGAGGACAGGTTGGAAGGGGACAATTACCTTATGTGGGCTAATATGATGCAGCACGTTCTTGTGTCAAAGGGCATCAGGAATATTATGCAGGGCATTGATGTACATCCTGGTTTTGAGGATGTAGGCGATGTTGCGGATGTTGCGGGTCTTGCTGCAAGTATTTCTGCTATTAGAGTTGTTTTGCCTATGACAGAACAAGCTTGTTGGGATGTAAAGGATGCGTAGGCTCATGCATTGATTGCATTGTCTGTGAAGCGCACCATTGTTCCTCACATCCATTTAGAAAAATTTGCAAAACAGACTTGGGATATTTTGGCTGGTCTTTATGCAAGTCCCAATGAGACTAAAATTGCTTTGCTGCGTAAAGAGCTGGAGTCAAATATTATGCATGAGGAAGATGATATGGACACTTTCCTTGCTAGTGTCAAGGATATCAATGAGAAAATTATTTCTGTAGGTGAAGTCATTTCAGACAGTTCCCTTGTGCAGACTGTTCTTGATGCCTTATCAGATTCTTACCAGACTTTTGCTAGTACTTGGAGACTTATGACCCAAGGAAATCCAAAAGTTGTTAAGTTTGATGCATTATGCACATTGCTGTTGCAAGAGTCACTTTCCAGAAAAAACAGGACTAGACAATATGCAGTTGAAGATGCTTTTATTGATTCTCAAAGAAAGAGTGGTTACAGCAATGCAACCACTTCTTATGGTTCTACTGCGAGTATCAAAATTTTGTTCCTAATGCTTCTACTGGGATCAATTTGTTTGGAAATTTTGGTGATAAGGGCAAAAAGAAGATGCATTTCCATTATTGTAAAGCTAATGATCACTTGATCAAGTAGTGTCCTAAGCTGAAGGCCAAAGAGGCTAAGAAGAAAGAGGGTGGTTCCACTACAAATTTTGGTTCCACTACAAATGCAGCCATTGTTGAGTCTTCTGTAAAAAGGAGACTGTAATGATGATGTTGATGCATAATGGGCTTTTAGTGCAGAGTGCACTTACAATCCTGTTGTCCATTATGCATGCTTGTCAATTGCTGCAGATTCACATGTGTGGTATTTCGACAGTGGTGCTACAAAGCACATTACCTCACATCGTGAATTGTACCTCTCCTGAGTTTGTCCCTCATGGGAATTCAGTCACTTGTGCCAACAATGCCTCTTATCCAGTTCAGGGAGTTGGAATATTGTGCTTACTGCTGCTAATGGCAGTTCTTTCACACTTGTTGATGCACTTTATGTACCTAGGATCAAGAAGACTCTTTTGTCTGTATCTGCACTTTCTAGACTTGGACTTGTAGTCAAATTTGTTGATGACAGATGTACAGTTCATGATCTCAGTTTTGGGGATGAAATTGTTGCATCTGGGCTTTTGTGCCGTGGGTTGTATAATCTCACTTTGTATGACAAGTGTGGACAAAATTTTGCAAATGCAGTTGAAGATTCAAGGGCTATTTCAGATGCAAAACTTTGGCATGCACATTTTGGTCATTTGAATTTTGCCAGTTGGTGTGTTTGTAGAAATCTGATATGGTTGCTTCTTTGTCGCCTCTTGAAGCACCTGTCAAGCATGTTTGTGAAGGCTATATTTTGGGTAAGATGTAGCGTTCTAAGTTTCCAAAGGATGGTTCAATTCGGGCCACATGCAGGTTGCAGCTTGTGCATAGTGATGTTTGTGGGCCCATGCAAACTCCGTCCTTGGGCAATTACCTTTACTTTGTGACTTTCATTGATGATTACTCCATGCATGCATGGGTATTTCCACTTAAAGCAAAGTCTGAAGTTTTTAAGTGCTTCAAACAATTTTTGGTTATGGCTGAAAATGTCTCAAAATGTACTATGGGCACCCTCCGTTCCGATCGAGGGGGAGAGTATATGTCTCATGAATTCAATGAATTTTTGGCTAGTCCTGGGATAAAACACCAATGTACAGTGCCTTTTACACCTTAGCAAAATGGTGTTGCTGAGAGGAAAAACAGGTTACTTACGGAAATGGCACGATGTATGGTCAAAAGTCAAGTTTTGCCACATTCTCTTTGGCTTGAGACCATCATGTGTGCCACTTATGTACTAAGTAGGTATCCTACGAAAGCTCTGCAGTCTATTACTCCACATGAAGCATGGCATGATAGAAAGCCTTCTATTGAGCACATGCGTGTTTTTGGTTGTTTGGCATATGCTTTGGTGCCACAAACACATCACAGAAAATTGGATGATAAGGCTGTCAAATGTATTTTTGTTGGTTATAGTGATGAAAGCAAAGGTTACAGGTTGTATCATCTGCAAACAAAACATAATTTGGTTTCATGGGATATAGTGTTTGTGAAAGATTCTGTTCAGCCCTTGCTATCATGTACTAGAGACAGTAATGTAAGCTCACAGGACATTTATGACACTTTGTTGCCTCTTTTCAATGGTGGAAATACAAATGTAAGTTCCAATGAGGCAATTGTACAACCTATGGGGGTTTCTGAAAATGTTACAGATCAGCCTATTACTAATGCAGATGTACATGATGTGCTTGATGAGGAAAGGGCTGAAAATGAGTAGGCTAGAGGAATGCCAAAATGGCTGGTGCACACTTTTCATGACAGTAAATTGGATGCACGTTTGTCTAGTCGTACTCGTTCAGGCTCTCGCCATGCATCTTATGCATCAGATTGTTATGCTTTGGCTGTGTCTAGCTTACATGATGTTGAGGAGCCTCTGTCTTTTGATGAAGCACAAAATTCAAAAAATTGGATGGCTGCCATGCAATCAGAATACGATGCACTTGTAGAAAATGACACATGGACTTTATGCGATTTGCCTCCTGGCCAAAAGGCCATTGGTACGAAGTGGTTTTACAAGTTGAAACGCAAGCCGGATGGTGAGATCGATCGCCATAAGGCTTGACTTGTTGCAAAGGATTATGCACATCAAAAAGGCATAGATTATGAAGAGACTTTTGCTCCCACTTGTCGTATGACTACTGTGCATTTTCTATGTGCATTGGAAGCTCATTTTGGTTGGGATGTACATCAATCAGACATTGTTACTGCTTTCTTGAATGGTGATATATTTGAGGAAGTTTATGTAAGGCAGCCTCACGGTTTTGTCATAAAAGGACAAGAGGACAAAGTGTGTAGATGTAAGAAGGCTTTGTATGGGTTGAAGCAATAACCTCGTGCTTGTTATGAGAAAGATGACACTCATTTGGTCAAACAAGGCTTTTGTAACAGTCCAACAGAAAGCACATTGTATGTAAAGCGTAAGGGTGATGTACTTCTCATTGTGGTTCTCTATGTAGATGATTTGCTAATCACTGCACCAAATGAGAGACATATTGCTGAACTTAAGGATGGTTTGAATGCTACTTTCAAGATGAAAGATTTGGGGTTGTTGCATCATTGCTTGGGTATACAGTTCAAGCAGTGTGATGGTGGTATTGCCTTGTGTCAAAAAAGTTACATAGAGACATTGCTATGTAAGTTTGGACTTGAGGATTTCAAACCTATTGCCACTCCCATGGAAACAGGTTTGAAGTTGAGTCTACATGATACTGGCAATCCTAGTGATGTCACTCTTTACCAAACTTTTATTGGCTGCCTCATTTATGTATGCAACACAAGGCCAGATATTCAGTTTGAAAGTCTCATACGTCAGCAAATTTATACATAGCCCAGGGTATAAGCATTGACAAGCTGTCAAGAGGATTTTATGCTACCTTAGTGGCACTTTACATCTTGAATTGTTTTATCCCAAGGGGGGATCATTGCCGCGAGACTTACATGCTCAGATTGGGCTGGTTGTTTTGACACGCGAGTGTCCACAAGTGGTTTTTGTTTCATGCTTGGTAGTTCATGTATATCATGGTTGAGCAAGAATCAACCTAATGTGGCCACTTCGAGTTGTGAGGCTGAGTATAGGGTAGTCTTCAGAGCTACGATTGAGTGTGTATGGCTCAAACGCCTTATGGCTGATTTGGGTGTTGGACAGGACACTGCCAACAGTATCTACACTGACAGTCAGAGCGCATTGGCAGTTGCAAGGAACCGAGTTTTTCATGCTCGCACAAAGAACATTGAGGTGCATTACCACTACGTCTGGGAGAGGCTCTCAGTAGGAGAGATTAGCTTGGCTTATGTGCCAACACAGGAAAACCTTGCAGATCATTTCACAAAGGCATTGTCTCGTGAGAATCTTGAAGCTGTCCGCAAAGCTTTGGGCTTACTCCCCTTGGTGGACTGATCATGTCCTCAGGGCATGGCACTTCCCTTTACTCATATGCCAGCTCTCCTTCACCGCATCACTCCAGGGGGGATTTGTTACCATATACATATGGTAGTGATGTGTGTAAGCACACTAGGACCGTCGGGGCATTTTTTCCCTATTTAGGAGGTTTGTTTCCCCGAGCATTTTATATATGCCCATCACTCTAGGGCTATCTATCTTTCCATTGCACACTAAGTAATACACTCTCTATTGTGTGCCTTGAGCTTTCTTCATCTTCTCCAAGATGTGTGCGTTTCTCTAAAACCCTGATTCCAACATTTATGTGTGCTTGTCATAGGTAATTGGCCTTGACCTTAGATTAATGTAGATTCATTTCTTGTTAGTCCTAGACTCTTAGTGATGGTCTTAATGCTCCATTCATTTTTAACATGACCTAGGTCTATGATTAGACTTTAGTCCTTTAGTCCATTTTCCATTACCATCTCATATTGGAAGCAATAAAAAAGTGCTAAAAATGAAACAATGAAGCAAAAAAGTGTCAAGAAAAAGTAGTAAAAATGCTAGTAGACACATGAAAAGAAAATTTCTATGTTATGTTGTGTCTATACGAGGCCTAGCGTCTTATTGGCACTTGGCAGGCGAGGGGAATCACATTAGCTCGCTTGGTCAAGGCTCTAACTAGATGCCTTGGGATGATACTGGTTAGCCATCGCCTTGGTAGGCTAGTAGGCTTTTGCAACACATTAGGAAATTTTGGAGGTCATTTGGAGGGCCTTCTAAGAAAATGTATTTTTTGCACTCTCTCTCTAGAAAATATGGCGAATAATAGAGGCGGGTTTGTCATGGTAAAAGTTCAAAAAGTGTACTTTAAATAGATTCTTTACCCTTCTGAACATTCGTCCGTAATGATTGAGGATTAATCTTCTTTTCAATTGCATTGAATGAACCTCATCAACATGGAGGGAATGAGGCTATCATGGAGGGACAAAGCCGCAGCCACCTATTCACTTTTCATTTAACCTGCACCTGTGGCTAATGGCGCACTCGAGTCAAATGGCACAAATGTTACGCAGAAATGAGCCAAATATCACCTTCACATTGATTTGGACAACGAGTACCAACCATTGATTAAGCGGAGTAAAGCAAACACACATATACCTCCTGCATCCATAGACACGCTCAGAGCTCAAGCTGGAGCTAAACACATAGATATCTGGACGAGAGGCTCTCTCTATCCTAGGAATCCAATGACTAATGCGTCTCCAGCATTTGTCAATCCTACAAGCTTATTGACCTTTGCTGGTGATGGAGAAAACGGCCTTCTGGGTTATTGTAAATCTCTTACAAGGCAAGCTGAAACTTATAAGGGCATTCTCCAAGCTCAAAAATGTGAGATTGTTCGTCTTTCACATTTGCATTCTACACATCGGGTGACCATTTTGCAACATAAAACAGAGGTACAGGAACTGAAAGGAAAGCTACAAAGTTGTCAAATGAAGGGCACCATCTTGGGTGGTCGTATCCGAAAGAAGAAATTGTGCAATCTTGAAACATTGCAGGTTGCATCCGGAGGTCTCAAGAAAAGAATCCGAGCATTAAGGTGATGCTTCTTGGTTGACTAAATAGTCTTACATAAGTAAATTTTTTGTTTTTCTAGTTATGCATTGTTTTCATGTGCTTAAGTAGTGTTAGTTAAGTAAATTTTCTGTTATTTACTTATGCATTGTCTTCATGTAGAGATTCAATCTATCCTGACAAGGAAAACATTGACCCCAAAGCCAATATACGAAAGAGATTGAAGCCACTTATAAGTAGAAGCCTTGCAGCAGATATAGTACATGACAAGAAGTTTAAGGTCCTACAACGAAATGTAGTGGACCGCTTTATTTCAGAGAATTGAGTGCCTGCAAAAGAGATACAAGGCACACTTGATTCACTTGGTGTAAGCAAAACAGAATATTCGGCTATACAGAAATCTGTCTCATCCATCTTTGTTAAGAAGGGAATAAAATTTAAACTTTTACCATCAACCTCAAGTGTTTGGAAAGAGAGGCTTCAGCTTAACAACGCACACGCAGAATATCTTGGACAACCGTTTCATATTGAAGCAACTTACAGTGGCCATGGAGCAAACATAGCATATGATGAGTTCAATCATATGTTTATGGACCTGCAGATGTTGCAGAAGAGAATGGTGGAGTTTTACAACATCACATTTGAAGAGTCACGAGGGGTATTACATTTTGTGTCGAAAATGGATGAGTGTGAGCTTGTGTTGGACGAATACGCCGCGACGGACGTCAGCACAGCGAGAACTCACCTAACATATAATGTCACCTAAGGATGAAGATTGACCCGCAGGCACGTGGGCACGTGGAAGCAAGCATAAGGTGTCAACCTACACTCGACCGACTCCTAACTAATTCCTACAGAGGTCTCTACCAATTGTCTAAGTCACAGCCTTCAAGAGTGCATAAGAGGAAACTTCCTACAACGCTTTCTAGAGCCGAACACCCATCAAACAATCTCGAAACACCATAGAACTTGAAGGAGACCCTACTAATACCAATAGGTCACTCTCCTTAAGGTGTATGAACCAAAATCCCAACCCAAAACACCTAGTGCAGAATCACGTAGGATGTCGGCCGAAATCTGGCCGAAATCTGCAGGTCTTTGTTTCCAAAATCTAAAGTGCCTAATGTGCAGCTCTAGTCAATGTGAACGCGTGGATATGCTGCAATGAAAAATCGGACAACGTATGCTCACCCAATCACCAGATGAAGCTCGTAGAAGGAGCTCGCTAAACCGGACCGTATGCGCGCAATGTAGGTATCGGCATGTAGCTCTCGTCGGGGGCAACACGTTGCACTTCTCCGCACTCGATTCCGACCACCGGAGCACACGTAGCGTCAAGATGAAGCTCACACTCTCTCTCGTACACAGTACGCTCACTCACAGACTTCAAAACTTGTTTTTAAAAATGACAAAAGTTTTTTTCATTAAGGTCAAAAAGTGGTATATATAACTTACAATTCTCAAACCCTAAAGTTCCAAAATCAACCAACTACTCCATCTATCTATCAAAACCGGGATACATTCTGGAAACTTATGTAAGTCCCAATAGTTACAAGGTGAAAAATCAGGTTTTCTCAATAAATGAATAATTACAAAAAATGATAATCCTCCGAGTAGTTAGTTTCCGTGGGGTGTGTCCAGCTTCTAGCACTCCCCCCCTCCTTGCTCATGTCGTCCCCAACATGGCCGTTGATCCGCTTCTTCATCGTATTGTTTCACG